>NC_133454.1:69508530-70233530 GCF_048565385.1 Saimiri boliviensis | reverse complement strand
AGCAGAGGAAGAAACCCACTTGCCCAGGCCATGCCTAGGCCTCAGGGGAAGGGGGCTGAGGACCTGGGTCTGCTGCAGGAGCCTGGCACCCTGGGCTGGGCTCACAGTGGCACTTCAGGCAGGGGCGGGTGGTGAAGCACAGCTCCACCCGCCCCATCTCCATAGCCTGCCCTCTCCTGGCCTCCCAGCATCCAGGTCCACCATGATGGAGGCCGCCCTCCTTGCAGCCTCCAGAAGAAAGCAGATCACAGCTCTGAGGGAGGATGAGGTGGTACCTCCAAGGGACAGAGATCTCTGGGGACAGATGAGACCTGAAATCTTCAACCATGTGAAGCTCATGAAGCTTCAGCCTCTGCAAAGCCAACGTTTTTTGGCTCTTCAGCCCCCAGCTCCTGGACCTTGGCCCTGGATCTCACTCCACCCACACCCAGGCATCCCCACCCCCAGGCCAGCCTCCCTAAAGGCCAGGCTTCGTCTCTCCTCCAAAGCCTCCCATAGCTCCCAGGCTCTGGAAGGTCAATCAAAGCCACCACCTGTCCCCATGGTTTCTCCAGACTCATCTCCCACCTCCCTACAAAGGCCTGTCCTTCTCCCTGGAGAAGGCCGGTTGCCCTGCCTCCCTGGAGCCGCTCTCGCTGCTGGCAGGACCCTCACCCCTTTTCTCCCCAGGCAATCTTTCCCAGAGGCAGCAGCAGCCAAGTACCCTCTGACACCCGCTGAGCAGGGACAGTGGCATTTCTAGATGATGAGGGTAGGGTTGTGGCTAGCATCTCTGCTCCCTGGGGACCTTCACTCGCTGGGGGCGGGGAGGAAGGCTGCGTCTCGCCTGGGATGAAGTTTCCCTTTGGAGGCTTTTCATTCCAGCCCATCAGCCTGGAAATGAATGTTCCCCCAGGAGGCTCGAGAGGCCAGAGACAGGTGAGGGGCCGGAGGGGCTGTGACATGCGGGCTCAGGGTGGGAAGAGGTTCAGGCGTGCCTGGGCCGGCAGGAGTGCTTTGCGTGGTCCCCAGGTTGGTTCTGCGGAGGCGTGGGCATCCTCATCTTACACACGGGAAGCGGGGTTCAGGGGTGGAATGGCTGGCTGGGTCATGGAGCTTTGAAGGGGCACAACCAGAAACGAACATCTTCTGCCCATCTCAGGGGGTGAGGGGCTACGCGCTCTCTCGGACGAAGAGTGGCGGGTTAGTGTGTCAGGGAGGCTGAGTGTCAGGAGGTGTCAGGGAGGTGTCAGGGAGGCTGAGCAGCCTCTGGGAGGCCCGGCTGTGCCTCCGAAACCCCTGAGAACCCCGCCCTTGGCACTCAGGCCCCTCCGCCGGGCTGCCCCAGGCGCGCAGCTGCCCCCTTGTGACCGTCATGGGAGGAGGCCCTGCACACAGCGAGTGCCTTGGAAGGGTGGTTTCTGGGAGTGTCTTATCACAATACTTAACTGCTAATGGAAATGACTTGCAATAAAACTGATTCCCCAAACCCTAATACAATTAAAAATGTTATTATCTCTGAGTTCCACGGTTGCTTTGGCAGTAACCATCACGCTCAGCAGCATCACTGCACGGCTGGTGTCTGTGGGACTTTTCCTGCCTTGTATCATTAAGCCATAGCAATAGCACTGATACCCAACAACATAACCACCATCACTCCTTAAATCTGACTGAGAAGGATGAATCCCACCTTAGGGCCCAGAGACAGACTACCGCCCTCCTCTGAGAAAACGGTCTTGGGTTCTCTGTCCTCATGGGACTGTGGCTTGTGATGGCAATGGCGGGAATGAAGGATACAATAGCGCCTTTCATTCACTCTATGAGTCTGGCCTACGTGCTGGGACCCGAGAGGAGGTGGAACCCCGCCTAATAGAGGTGCAACGGCTGGCCTCTTGGGGGTACCTGACCTCTGGGTTCTGCAGTCCAAAGGGCAGACAGTTGGCCCAGGGTTAAGAGTCTCACTTGAGGCACAGTCCTCAGTCAAATCCTGGCTCTGCTACCTACTGGGGATCTTTCCATATCTCCCCAGGGACCTTCCCAGAGCTGTGAAATAGGGATAGCAAGTAGCTACCTGGAAGGGGCTTGGGGAAGATCAATGAGGAAATGCAAGTGAATTGCTTAGTACAACGTTGGTCAGAAGCAAATGCTAGCTAATTTCAGTGGTATCATTTTTAAGAAGTGGGCATGGTATCAAGGCAACAGGATTATTGTGAGGAGTGAAATGATTGTGAAACGATGGTTACTGCTGTTATGGTGAATGCAGTGCCTGGCACATGCAGGAGGCTCTCAGAGAATGTGTCTTCCTTAAGCTGCTGCTGGAGGGACAGAGGCTGGACACCAGGAAGAACCTTCAAGCTGGGGCCAGTGCAGGGAGAGAAGTCTGGATTCACCAGGAAAGGTGATGAAATAGACACAGCAGATGGCAGGTAGAGGCTGACAGAGCCTTGGTAGGAGGCAGAAGCCCCAGACCCAGCCCAGCCAGTAGCTTGCCATGAGGCTGTGTGGCACCCAGTGCTCCTCTCTGGGGCTCAGGTTGGGTCCCTGACAGATCCCTTCTCTGTGCAGGTCCTAGGCTGGGGGCTGCTGCCACTGAGGCAGGGGAGTCAGGCGAGGACACAGGGCAGTGCAGGGTACCTGGGGCAGCTAGGGAGGTGCGAGCTGTGGCCAGAGTGCCTCCCAGAGGGTGGTGGGCAGGGCAGGAAGGGAGGCATCTCAGGGAAAGGGCCTCCTGTTTACTGCAAAGCCCCCAAGAACCCTTCAGCCTGCTCCCTCACCTCCTGGGTACCTCAATTTCTCCTGAACGCTCACCTGGAAGAGATTTCTGGGAAATGGAAGATTTGGGCAGACTAGGGAAGAGGAGGAAGGTCCCTACATGGGCACCAAATCCACCTCCAGCACCAGCCTGCTGTGAACGGCTCCCTCTCACCCTGTCCTGAGCACCTCTGTCCTCCCCTCCTCAGGACTCAGGGGAACCAGAGACTCTCAAAATAAAGTTCATGATTAAAACATACTATAAAATTGTGGTCTTTAGAGCACTGTGATACTAATATAAGACCAGATAGATAAATGAAAATAAGTAAAAAGTTCAGAAATAGATCCAAATACATACAGAAAATTTAGTATATGGTAAAAGTAGCGTCTCAAATGAGTAAAGGACAAATTCTCAGTAGAGAGAGTTGGGAACACTGACAAACCATCTAAAAAGAACAGAGTAAGATCACTCTATACCCCAAAATAGCTTCCAAAAAGAGAAAAAATTAAATGTTAAAAAAAGTGGAAATATATAATTACCAAGTGACACCATAGAGAAATTTTCATAATCTTAGAGTGGGAAAGACCTTTCTGAGTCTGACATAAAACCAAGGAGTCATCAAGAGATGACAGATTCAAGTGCATAAGAATTAAAAAAAAAAAAAAAACCCATGGAAGAAACACAAGGAACAAAGTCAAAGGATGAGCGACAAACTGGGAAGAATTATTTGCAGTTTGTTAGCCAAAGGGCGAAATTCCCACATCTCTAAAAAGTTCCAGCAAATGGGGCCGGCCCGGTGGCTCACGCCTGTAATCCCAGCACTTTGGGAGGCCGAGGCGGGTGGATCACGAGGTCAAGAGATCGAGACCATCCTGGTCAACATGGTGAAACCCTGTCTCTACTAAAAATACAAAAATTAGCTGGGCATGGTAGCACACGCCTGTAGTCCCAGCTACTAGGGAGGCTGAGGCAGGGAATTGCTTGAACCCAGGAGGCGGAGGTTGCGGTGAGCCGAGATCGCGCCATTGCACTCCAGCCTGGGTAACAAGAGTGAAACTCCGTCTCGGAAAAAAAAAAAAAAAAAAAAAAAGAGTTCCAGCAAATGAACAGGCAAAAAGCAATGGCAAAAATGGCAAAAGTTACGAAGAGGCAGTCTTATAGAAAAGAAAACACAAGTGACTCAAGCATGTGAAAAATGCCGAATCTAACTCATCCGAAGGGAAATGCAAATGAAAACTACAGCAAGGGACCACTTCTCACCCATCGAGCTGGCAAAAGCCAATAAGTCAGCTGATGCTTTCTTTATAGGCAAGGGTGTTTTCATAGAACAACTATCCATTGCTAAGAGAGCATGAATCAGTGGCACTTGGCAAGGAGGCCATTTGGCAAAATCAGGGTGATGAAAGCACACATTCTTCACCCAGAAATTCCTCTCCCAGGTCACCGCCACATTGTCCTGGCAAAAGACAGAAGGCAACTGGATGTCGATCCGGTCTATCAACAGGGAACTGGCTGGATGCCTAGGGAATCAGGGAATATCCAGACCAGGGAGCAGGAGCCAGGGATGGATACCAACCGGGATGCTTTTAATGAAGCGAAGAAGGAGCTCCAAGAACTGTGTTAAGGTGCGGAACAGAGGGTGGAGTAGGCGACTGTTTGTGTTTAAAGAAAAAAGGAAAAGGCAATGCATATGTACATGTGCGTGTGCTTAAAATACGCCTGGAAGGGTAGTAAGGAGACTTTCTTTGTATACTTTTTTTGGCTTTTGTATTTTGAGTCATGTCAGTGTATTACATGGTCAAAAATTAATTAAAGCAAAACAAAAAAGAATAAAGATTTCTTAGAATTTTAGAATCAAATGACAGAATCTTAGAAATAGAAGAGAATTTCCAGGCTCTGCTGGAATACTCTGAGCTCTGGGGAACTCCCTCCCTCCTGGTGGGGCGGGTCCGGCTCTGGGTCAGCTCCACCTGGAAGGACCTTGCTTGTGCTGCGATCTCACAGAGGGGGCAGAGGGCAGAGGAAGGCACCCCAGGAGCTGGCACCAGCATGGACGATGGGATCTGCCTCCCTGCATTGATCTGCCACCTCCGGCTGGCTCAGCGGCTCTGTAGACCTCGCCACTAGAATCAAGCAGGTGTGACCTTACCTGCTGAGAGCCAGGCATGGCCCCAGGAGGTGACCACAGCATGTGCCAGCCCCACCTGGGATGCCAGCTGGTGCAGTCCTTTCAAATGCCAGCTTTGCAGCCAGGAGAAGAAAGTCCCTCACAGAGGGGATGGTGGAAGCCCAGAGGAGACCTGTGAGTAGAGTGAGGAACAGGAGGAAGGTGGGGGGCCAGGGGCTGCTCATGGCTCCTACCACTCTAAGATTTCAGTCTCCGGGGTCTGACTCCCAAGCTCCAGACCTGTGTAATGAACAGGTCTCGCTGCCTCCCTGGATGCTCACAGGCACCCCCTACTCCACACAGCCCAACCCAGGCTCATCACCCCTCTTCCTTTTCTGATCCACATCCATCTTCTAGCTAGGAGTGAGCCCTTCCCTAGGAGTTACTCTGGACCCATCTCATGGGCTCATGGTTGTTTCTGAACATTTCTGCCTTTTCCTAAATGGCAGGTCCATGGGGAGCCAGGCTCTGGGGAAAGGGAGATGACCCAGATGTTCCTGAGAGGGAAGGGCTCTGCCTCGGTCAGCTGTGTGCCACTCTGTGCCCACCAGGGCTTCAAGAAGGCCAGGCATCAGAAACACACTTCAGCACTGTGCCTGCCGCAAACGTAAGCCAGAGAGTTAAGGCTCTGGAATGGGTGAAGCCTGTCTGCTTTGGGCCCAGCCCTGAGTGGGGCACTGGGAACAGGGAGATGGAGGTTAACTCTGGCCTGCAAGGAGCACCTCAGCTGGGTGGGTTGAGGCAGGGAGCCAGATGAATACTGAAAACCCAGTGGTTCAGACATGTAGCAGGGGAGGCTTCAGGGCCACAGAAGCCTGGAGAGAGAAGCCTGTGTATGTAGGGGAGATACTGAAGAAGCAGTCCGAGAGAGAAAGGGAAGGCAGGAGCAAAGCGCTAAACAGGGGAAGGAGGCAGAGATGCTGGGAGACAGTGAGATGTCTCATGCAGCAGATGCTGAGGGTGACTGTCCCACGACGGGTTGGGAGATCCATAGGGACCAGATCATGCCAGGTAGGGAAGTTTGGGTCATCCTGGAAGCGGTGGGAATGGTGGAAAGGCTTTAAGTTGGGGAATGCCATTGCCAGATCAGGGTTTTCTAAACAGCCCACCAAAGAAGGAAGAGGCATGTGAGACCCAAGGCAGGCCCGCAGACGGTGGGTGCCAGAGTATGAGCTGTGAGCTCTGCTGGTTAATCGCGTGGCTACGGGGCCAGGGCCCTGGATCTTCCATTTTTAAACTGGGAGAGCTTGGGCAAGTGACTTAACCTCCTTGTACTTCAGTTTCCCCAACCACAAAATGGAATGGTAACAGTACCGACGTCACGAGGTTGCTGTGGGGGTGAGATGAGTGAATACAGGTGAGGTTGTGAGAAAAGTGCTTGGCGCAGTGAGGGCTCAGCGATAACTATGAGAACAGTTCTAACGGCCATCCAGGGGAGGGACGTGGTGGCCAGGCCCTTCCTCTGCTGCTGCCGCCTCCAGCTTCCCCTGCCCTCTCCCAGCTCCAGCCAAGGCGGCCCTTACCTTGTGCAGCCAGTGCAGGTTCATCTGCTGTCCCACAGCGATGTGACATAGTGCCAGGACCTGAGGAGGGGCCCACAGGGTCCGTGTCAGGCCCGTGTGGATGGGAAGGCTTTGCCAGTTTCTCAGACACCCTGTTCCCCACTGCTGCTCTGGGCCTGACCCTGGGCAGAGGCAGCAAACCCACTCCAGGCGATGGGAATGCCCAGCCCAGACTAGCCAGCCTGAGCCTGGCCTCCTCCCAGCTGATTCCAGGCCTCTAGGCTCCTCCTCTGTGAAATTCCTCATCAAGAGGTCACTGGGTGCTGCTGCACTTGGACTACCCAACTTAATTCATCAAACATTTTGGGAGTTCCAGTCCCTGGGATTCTGAAACAGACTTTGGCCTGTCCCCAAGGAGTCCCCAGTCCAGCATGGGGGATCCATCTGCATCTCAGTGAGTAGGATATTGGGAACAAGAACCCAAAGCAGAGGCTCCTGGAAGAGGAAGCCTGTAGTGAGCCCTCACAGCCAGGACAGCTCTTACCAGGTCCGGGGAAAACATACCAGGAGAGACTGGCAAAAGCAAGAGGACCTCCTATCTTGGGGGACCCAGGGCTCAGAGGTGCAGCAGCCCGAAAGGCCCTGGGCAAAATATGAATTAATTGCCATAGGGAGCCAACTTCCTACTAGTGGCACAAAAGAGCTCCCAGTCATTCACTCTTATAAATTAACATAAAAATGAAAATTTTATACATATCTTTCTGCATTTTAAATTATTTCCTTAGGATAGATTCTTACAAATACAATATTCCTACAAATACAGCTTCCCCCTTTACACCAGGGTGGGCCCCTCCATCAGCCCGGCACAGGCCAAGTCTCCCTTCCCCTGGGAGCAGGGCCACCTGCCCCCTTGAAGCAGCCCCACGTACCAGGAGGCCAGCAATGTACGCGAAGGCAGCGGCTGTGGTCACAAGGATGGGCATGGGCCAGTCGCTCCAGTAGCCCATGCGGTTATAAAGGTA
This sequence comes from Saimiri boliviensis, assembly GCF_048565385.1. Classification (NCBI taxonomy): domain Eukaryota; kingdom Metazoa; phylum Chordata; class Mammalia; order Primates; family Cebidae; genus Saimiri; species Saimiri boliviensis. Next base: position 70,226,108 of record NC_133454.1, on the reverse strand, counting down.
CCTGCCAGGAGGAGAGGGGGCAGAGGTCAGACCTCCACCAGGCTACTGCCTGGCCTAGGAACCAGAATGTTCTCAGCCCCCACACAGACCACAGGCTGGGCTCAGTGACCAGGCCCTGCCCACCCAACAACAAGGCTACATGGTAGAGCATTTGCCTGACGCTCTACCATGCCTGCTCACGGCAGCTACTCAGAGACCAAGAAATGTAAAGGAGAAAATAATGCCCCACAATTCTATCTCCCAGAAGTAATTATGACCAAGACTGTGCTGGAGGTTCCTTCTGTGGGTTCCCCTGCCCCGATGCCTATATGTTTGTATAAACAGCAAAGCCAGGAGCCCATTGCACAAAGCAACACAGTCAGGAACACAGGCTTTGGAGTGAGGAACACGCACACAGGCTGGATTCAAATCTCCTCTCTTCTCTGCTTCTCACTGTCTTGTAGGACCTTGTGGAGGTGACAGCCTTCACTGAGTCTAAGATGCCATCAATTGTGACTGCCATCTCAACTTCAATGTTAAAGTGTGAAAATTGGGGGTCTTAGAATTGATCAAATGTCATACTTGACCTCTCTGAGCCTTAGTTTCCTCACCTATAGGATGGAGACAAGAAGAAAGTCCCTTTCATGAGGCCTCATGAGGATGGAGCGAGGTGAGATGCATGGTAAGTATTCAGTACACTCTCTTTGTTTTCATTTGTTTGTTTGAGACAGGGCCTCTGCCACCGAGGCTGGAGTGCAGGAATGCGAACACGGCTCACATAAGCTTTGACCTCCTCGGCTCAAGCGATCCTTCTACCACAGCTGGGACCATAGCTACCCACCACCATATCTGGCTAATTTTTTGTATTTTTTGTTGAGGCAGGGTCTTGCCATGTTGCCCAGGCTGATCTCAAACTCCTAAGCTCAAGTGATCCTCCCACCTCAGCCTTCCAAACTGCTGGGATTATAGGCGTGAGCCACCATGCCTGGCCAACTCTTCTCAACACGAGCATTTACTCATGCCAATAAAAATCCTGAGAAAGGCCGGGCGCGGTGGCTCAAGCCTGTAATCCCAGCACTTTGGGAGGCCGAGGCGGGTGGATCACGAGGTCGAGAGATCAAGACCATCCTGGTCAACATGGTGAAACCCCGTCTCTACTAAAAATACAAAAAACTAGCTGGGCGTGGTGGTGCGTGCCTGTAATCCCAGCTACTCAGGAGGCTGAGGCAGGAGAATTGCCTGAACCCAGGAGGCGGAGGTTGCGGTGAGCCGAGATCGCGCCATTGCACTCCAGCCTGGGTAACAAGAGCGAAACTCCGTCTCAAAAAAAAAAAAAAAAAAAAAAGAAAAAAAAAAAATCCTGAGAAAATGTGATTTTTAAAACAGCCACATGGCTTTCCACTGAATTAATGTGCCATATGTAGCCAACTTCCTACTAGTCGCATGAAATAGTTTCTAATTATTCACTATTATAAATTAACATAAAAATGAAATTTTTATACATATCTTTCTGTATTTTTGATTACTCCCTTAGGATAGATTCCCACAAATACAATTATAGGGTCAAAGAGAATGAACTTCTTTTTGAGACAGGGACTTGCTATGTTGCCCAGGCTGAAATTGAATTCCTGGACTCAAGCAATCCTCCCGCCTCAGCCTCCCCAGTACCTGGGACTATAGGCACATACCACTGTACCCGGTGGGAATGAACTTTTTAAGGGGCCTGATAGATACTGCTTAGATGCTCTCCAGAAAGAATGAACTACTCACATCCTCTCTACAAAGGGGGAAACCGAGGTATAAAAGAGGCAGCAACTTGTTTAAGGTCATTAGAGAATCCAAGCCAGTTCCAGGCAGCTCCAGCCTGCTATCATCTGGGACCTTGCCAGGGAGCTGGGAAGGGATACCAGGAGGACCCCATGGGGTGTTCGCCCTCCCTGGCCCTCACCCTCAGAGTGAGGGGAAAATCTACTGCCTGGCAGATCACTGAATGTACTCACCTTACCGTACAGTTGGGAAACTGAGGCCTGAAGAGGAGCAAGACTTGCTCCTGATAACTATTCCAGAAAGACATTCTGCTCCCATTTATCTCTCAAGTGTGACCACTTTTGTCAGGGAGCCGTTCAGGACAGCAACTGCCCAGAGGGCCCTCCCTGACCTTCCTTATCCAGTGCTGAACCCTGGCTGTCGCTCACATTCTCTTACTGTATGAGTTATTCCCAAAGATTTTTTTTGAGATGGGTTCTGTGTTGCCCAGGCGGGAGTGCAGTGGTCTCCCAGCTAGAGATGTTGTTTCCCAGGAAGCAGCCCTCACCTTTAGGTAGAGCTCTGAGCTCTCTTGTGTCCATCAACTTGGTTCATCCTCAGAAAGACCTGATGAGGTCAGAGTTACCCCATTTTACTCTGAAAGGGGTAAAATGGGATCTTGGCTCACTGCACTGCAACCTCCACCTCCCAGGCTCAAGCAATCCTCCCACTTTATCCTCCCAAGCAGCTGGGACCACAGGCATATGCCACCACATCTGGCTAATTTTTTGTAGAGATGGGGTGTTGCCATGTTGCCCAGGCTGGTCTTGAACATGTGGACACACATGATCTGCTTGCCTCTGCCTCCCAAAGTGCTGAGATTACAGGCATGAGCCATTGTGCCCAGTCCCCAGAGACTCTTGAGACCATCAGGACTGGGACAAGGCACCCTGAACCCCAGCACTGACTCCAAGAAACTGAGGTGACAGGCTGAAGGAGCTGCAGGTCTCCAGGCATCCCTAAGTTCCAGGCAGGGCTTCCATTGCCACCTCCCTGGCAGGGCAGGAACCCATCCTCTGCTTGAATCTCCCAGTGACAGGGAGCTCACTCTCTGGGTAGAGTGGGTGGCTCCGTGGACGTGATAGAGTCAGGTAGGCTGAAGTCCCTGTCCCAGATCTGTCTGCTTCTTGCTGTGTGACTTTGGAAAGGCTACTTAACCTCTCTGAGCCTTGGTCTCTTCAGTCTGTCCTCAATTCATATTTTTGGCACTAAACTGGTTGTGTGACCATGGATGAGTCTTGCCCTTCTCTGGGCTTCCATTTCCCCATCTGTACATGATTGGGGTAGACCTGATGATCTTCTAGGCAGCAGACCTCCAGTTCAGAGGAACTGCCCGGGTCTGCAGTTGAGGGCCAGTAGGGAACATTCCCATTTACTCATGATCGTGTCCATGCTTTGGACATCTGCAAAGATGAATAATTGATTTATGGCATTTAATAAAGGCCAGAGGCCACCTCTGGGACTCAGTCGGGGCTCCGGCTCATCTTGCTTGGAGGCTGCAGGGCAGGGGTGGGACCACAGCGTGTTCTTGATTGTGTTCATTAATAACAGAGGCATGGCTTAGTGCCATGCAGGGAAAAGCGGATACCCAGCTCCATGAATGGAGTCCCAGGATCATCACAGAATGCTAGAACCACAGCCTGTCAGAAGCCCGGACTCCTGCAAATCCCAAATGCTAACATCATGCAGCCTCCCGGCTAGAGATGTGGTCTCCCAGGAAGCAGCCCTCATGTTTAAGTAGAGCTTTGAGCTCTCTCATGTCCATCATCTCAGTTCATCCTCAGAAAGACCTGATGAGGTCAGAGTTAACCCATTTTACAGAAGGAGAGGCTCAGAGAGCCCTGGAGACTTGCTCACAGTCATGCTGACCTGAACATATGATCAAAAGGAAGGAAAAGCAATGGATGGGGAGGAGCCAGGCTTCCAAGCCCCAGCTCAGCCCCCCTCTGGCTGTGTGACTTGGGCCCGTTTCCTTATTTGTCATTGAAACCCTGGGTCCTTTCCCTCTTCCCATGGCGTCCCACTGCTTACCAAAAGGCAGGCAATGGAACAGTGAAGAGGAAGAAACCCCCCTGTACCCAGGTAAGTGGTTCAGACAGCCCTGCCTTTGGATCTGAGGTACTCACAAAGGACCCTAAGCTATCCCCAAACTCATCTGCCAGCCTTGCCCAGGGTCTAGCTAAGGGAGTTAGGAGGCCTAGGATCCGGGGCTACCCCTCTGCAGAGACCTTGGTCTCTCTGAGCCGTGGATTTCTTGTCCACAAAGTGGGTGACCAGAGGCCCCAGCCCAGGCTGAGCCCTGGCCCAGCCTTAAGTTCCTATTTTCCACGGTTGCAGCTTGGGGAAGGAGCATTCTGTATCTCTCCAGGGGGTTTCGGCTCCTGTAAGCCTTTGTTCTTGGAGGCTCCCCTCCACCTCTTCAGGGGGCCAGGAATGCAGGCTGAATCATCAATGCAAGCACCAAGGGGTCTCCAAGACCAGCAGCTAAAGTTCCCCAGGTTTCAATCCTAGCCATTCTTTAAGGTCTAGTTCCCATGCCTCCTCCTCCAGGAAGCCTTCCCTAAGTCCGCAGGAGGACTCCCCTCAGGGCAGGAGAGACTCCCCTCTCATTGTTTCCTCCTCCTCTTTCTTGCCAGCCTGTGATACAATCCTTACCCATACCCCGAGCACTTCCCATTACAGTCCCACACCAGCCTCCTCACCAAAGCCCTGGAGGTGGGCAGGACAGAGGCTCCCAGGGAGTAGGCCCTGGCCAGGGCCACACAGAGAGCTGGTGGCGGAGCTCAGAGGGCCAACCTGGGAGAGAGGCTCCAACTCCAGCCCCCAGGTCCCAGCTATGGTACTGGATACCCAGCTCCGGGCCCTGTCCTCCCCCGCCCCCTGCCCCCACTCACCAGTTGAATTCATCATAGTCATTGTGGACTTCCCACCAGAAGTAGAGCCAGGTGAGCGTGAGGCCAAAGGTGAAGGTGAGCAGCAGGAACCAGAGGCGCTCCCACTGGAAGAGCAGAGGAGGAGGGGGTTAAGTGGGTCAGGCAGGGGCCAGCCTCTGAGGCTGCCTCCCACCAGAATGTGTCCCCCTCCCTCCCACTTTTTTTTTTTTTTTTTTTTTTTTTTTTTTTTTTGAGACAGAGGAGTGCAGTGGTGGCATCTTGGATCACTGCAACTTCTGCCTCCTGGTCCAAGCAATTATGTCTTAGCCTCCTGAGTAGCTGGGACTGCAGGCATGTGCCACCATGCCCAGCTAATTTTTTGTGTTTTCAGTAAAGACGGGGTATCACCGTGTTAGCCAGGATGGTCTTGATCTCCTGACCCTGTGATCTGCCTGCCTCAGCCTCCCAAAGTGCTGGGATCACAGGCGTGAACCACCACACCAGGCCTCTCCTCCCTCCCACTTTGCAGCCAAACCTGCCAGGCAGGAATTCCTGCCCTCTTTACCCTTGGAGAAACTGAGGTTCAGAGAGGGAAGTGACCTGTCCACCATTACCAAGCCCAAAGTCACAGAACAGCGGAGAGCCGGGCCAGGCCAGGGCTGTGATCTTTTAGCTGCAGTTTTTCCACTGTGTACTGCTCTCCCCATTCTGAGATGACCCCTTGGTGCTGGCACCGTGATCGTGATCGGCAGTCTGTGAAGTCACATTCCTCACACATGGCTACAAAGCAGGCATTGTTCTTCTCCACCTTTACCCCATGCTTCCAAGAAAAACACTGAAGGCCAGAGAAGCCAAGTCACTTGCGCAGGTCACACAGCAAGTTAGCAGAGGATTAAGGACCAGCGCCTGGTCTCTGGACTAGAAAAACTGCAGAAGTGCTGTGTTCTGCTGCCTGCATTGAGCCAGATACCCGTCTCCAGCCAGGTGGAAGTGGGGTGGCGGGGGACACTGACACCATCACTGCTGTTTCCGGAGGGGCCAGCTCAGCCTCTGCAGGTGCTTCCTCCTGGCCCTCTGGTTTCTCCTTGCTTTCATCCATCCCCTTATCTTGGAAGCACAACAAGCTTGGAATATCCTGCATCCTGGGAAACTGCTGAGATCATCAGAACAAGTCAACAGCCCTTGAGGGGAGGTCAGTGTGAGGAAGGACCCAGACTACCTTCCCCCTGAGGGTGTGAAGTCAGGGATGCAGGCCTACCTCCAGGCTCCCTGCTACGTTTCCAAACCACCCCAGTTTAACCTCTTCATGGCTCCTTACTTATAGCCAAGCAGGGAAGTCTTCTGGGTACGGCACCCTGACCTCTCCAGCTTCCACCTTCACAACCAGTTCCTTCAACCTGGAAGGGCCACTGCCTCGGGGCTTATTCTCTGAACATTCCCACTCAGCCTTCAAGTCAGCTCAAATATCACTGCTTCTGGGAAGGCTTCCTGGATCCACCCTGCCACTGCCTCTGTGAAGCCTTCCTGGATCTACCCTGCCACCTCGAACCAGCCGTGGTGCTCCCATAGCATCAGCATCCCTCTGTCTAAACTCATGCTTTGCACACCGTGACCTGCTGTGTCCCCTAGACAAATGTGGTTTCCGCAAGGATGGGGACCGAGCCGACTTCCACTCCATTAGTACTTTAGGACGACATGCAGGAATGAGCAGGAAGGAGGGAAAGTCCTCTCACTGTGCAGAATCCCTCCGTCCCACACCATGCGGAGACACCATCAGTCTGCTCGAGAACCTCAGATCTCTGTTACCACTTACAAGCCGTGTAACCTTGGGCAAAGTACTCATCCTCTCCGTCACTTAGTTTGCACTAAGTGAAATGAGGGCACCACTAGTACTTATGCCATGGGGATGATGGAGAATTAAAAGAGATAATATGAGTCAGGTGGTTTGGCGAGCACTTAGCACACTATCAGCGTATCTGTGGCATCCTCTGCCTCTCCAGAACATACGAAAGACCTGCATACCCTAATGGTCCATGACTCCACACCCACTAAGTGCCCACTCCGTGCCTTGTCTGGGCAAGAGGGGTGGTGCTTGGGTGACCCTTCTGCCCAGGTGGGTCACCCCAGTTGGGCCACTCATGCTTGGGTGAGCAGCTGCCACCACTCCTTGTCATGTGCAGAACCAGACTGCCTTGCTTAGCCCCACTTTGTATATAAACAGAGAAGCAAAGGTGATGACATGCTGAGACCCAGTCTTTCTAGCAGGTTTAGGTTTTGGGAGGTGGCTTCTCAGAGGGTAGGGCACTTGTGTGTACCCCACCTGGACACAGAATAGCACAAACTCCAGTTGCAGGCACAGCAAGACCCAGCCTCAGTCAGGAATAGGGAAACCCTGGTTAGGAGCAGGGCAGGTCATGTGCCCTTCTGGAGCAATGGAACCGTAGGAGCCACCACCCAGAGAATGGCTGGGACTATCTAGAGCTGAGTCTAGGGACTCAGTCCTGCCTCCCATGGCAGGGCGGTGGGGCTGGCCCAGACTGCCATGTCTAAGTCAAGGCTGTCTGGCGCTGCACACGACCATTTCCCCACCACTGTCCAGCCAGCACCCCAGGACTAGTCCTCAGAATCCCTCTTGCCACCTCAAATTCTTATTTGCTCATAACAACCTTCATTTCCTGCAGAGTGCAGCCGGTGAGTCCCAGGCCAGCTTAAACAGCTGAGTCTCCCAAAGGGTGAGCCATGTATCTTTAGACTGACACCCATCTGGTCACATCATGCCCCAGCTCGAGAGTCCCATTAGCCCGAGCTTCTCAGTAGACGTCAGGGCCCACTCTGTCTGGCCCAGGCCAGCCTCTGTGTTTTATGTCCCATGCACAGAATTAAATATGGTTCCCCAAACAGACTCTCCAGACTCCAGGCCTTCACACAGCCAGAGCCTCCATCTAGAAAGCGTCCTTTCTCTGCTTCATGAGGCAAACCCCTACTCCTTCCAGAGTGCCCCTCCCTGAAGATTCCCCTGTTTCATAGGGTGAATCCCATCTCCTCAGAGCTCTGTAACCCATGCAAGCATCTCACTTACAGCTCAGAGCCCACAGTCCTAGAACTGTCTCTATACATGTTGGCCTCCCTGCTATACATAAGTGCCTGAGGTCTGGGGGGTCTTCGTGCTCCAGGTGGCACAGGAACTTGAGAAAGATTTGATAATAAAATTACAGGTGAGGAAACACCCTTTCTTCTGCCCTGCACAAGTACATACACCCACCCAGGAGAGATTTCCCTGGGGCTTAACACCACATCCCCGCAAACAAGTGCCTAGTCTCTATACCACCCACGCTAGCAGTGCTCATGCCTGTCCATTTACAGAGACCATGCTGCCTCCTCAGGGGTAAGACCTATGTGCCTCTAACCAGTAGAGAAGGTTCTGAGAGGGACCTGGGTGAGGGGTGAGCCTGGGTCTGGGATGAGTCTGGTCCCAGGCAAGTAGCCTGGAGGGGAGAAGGTAGAGAACCTGCAGTAGGTGCTGGGAAGATGTCCTGTGGCCAGGGGCATGCAGGGCCCAGGGGCAATGCTGACAGGGGCCAGGAAGACAATAGGGCCCAGGAGGGCCCATGACAGCCAGGGTCCTATGCCCCAAAGGCCGCTGTCCTCACGTGTCCAGATCCTTAAAGTGGGGAAGGGCAGGGCAAGACTGAGGGGCTACACCTTCCACCCCTGGGTATTGGCCAAGACTAGAGCTGGCGGTGGTGAGAGGGGTGAGGTGCCCAGGCATGGCAGGAATGTGGGCAGGACCTAAGCAACAAAGAGCCAGGAACCCCATGATCAGAACTAGGGCATGAGCTGGGGTTGGGATGACCTAGGATTAAAGTCCTGGGAGCTGAAGCTGGAGGCCACAGGGAGCCTGCAGATGAGGGCGAAGAGGCCCCAGCATAGAGGGAGGCAGGCAGTGGGGGTCACTCTAAGAACAATCAGAGGAAAACACTGAATGGCAAGGGCTGGGAGGAAGGGAAGGGGAAGGGGAGGAAGTGGCTGCAGGAAGTGGCCTGTGGAACAGCTCCACTGATAAAGAGGCTCCAGTGGCACTAATGGTCCTTGTCAGGGCACGTTACAGCAGAGAGAGGCCTGCCTGCTTCACCCATTAGCAAGCCAATCTGGCCCTGCTCCCGGAGATGCGGAGCAGTGATCGCTACCCCAATGCCATGGCCACAGCCCTTCTTCATCTCTCATAGTCTGCACAGCACCACAGGTTGTTTATTTAGGGATATCTACCCCCATTGCACAGAGGCTCAGGGAAGAGCCCCCACATATGGCTGAGCAAGTCATGCATTGCCCCCTAAGAAGTGCCACTCAGGTCGTGGTGACCATTTGCTGGCACATGGTGGTCATGTCCTAGGAAAGGGGTGCTTTTTCATAATTTGCATAAAGGCTCAACACGGGTGAGTAGAGGGGAGTCAGAGGGGTCAGCAGGTAGGGGAGGAGTGGGGATAAAATGTGAACCCAGGTATACTGACTCCACCTTGGGAGGCAGCCTGCACAGCCCCCATCAAAACCCACCCTTGCCCTCTGGGACCCAGTATGGCTATCCCAGGCCCAGCCTGGCTCCCTAATTTCTCCCCTCCATCTCTCTGATCCCAGGCCAGACCTGTTGCTCCTTCAGGAAGCCTTTCCATTCCTCCAGGCCTCAAAGCCCCCCTGACAAGCCATCCTGCACAGACTCTTGGCACCCACCACTGTGACCCTCAATCAAACTGTAAATTGTGGAGATGGAAAGAATACAGGCTCTGAAGAGCTGGCTCAGCCACTCAGCACGTCACTTGGCCTCTCTGAGCCACAGTCTCCTCACTGTAAATGGGAATAACAGCCCCTCCCTCGGAAGGAGGCTGTTAAATGAGCTGAAGGGATTCAGGTGGCACACAGGAGGTGTCTTAATAAGGGCTGGCTCACTGGTCTGCAGGCTCCCTCAGGTCAGGGATGGCCTGAGCTATCTTTATGTCCCCTGGGTCCAGCATCACACCGGGCATGAGGTGGTGGTCACCGGTGGCATAAGGGTCAGAAGGAGGGATGGATGTGAGACAGGCTGACACAGGGATGCTCAGCACCACCAGCAGGCAGCGCCTTTATGCAAGCCCCAGACATCCCCTGAGAGAGCAGGAGAAAGGCTGAGGGGGCTGGGGTTGAGAGAGCAGCTGCCTCCTGGGGTGGGCACCAGGAGGAGTGTGCTGGAGGCTGCTCAAGGAAGAACCAGATAGGGCAAGCAGCTGGGGCAGGAGTGGCCCCTGGCTGTCGATGGGGTAGGATGCTGATTCCTGCTCCAGGGGATGGAGGCTGAGGTCGAGGCTACTGTGATGGAGAATCCTGAAGGCCCCACCCCAGAGGCTGCTGCTTCTCCTTCCATTCTTCCCCTAACCCTTCAGGAACAAGAGCCCGCTCCTTAGCAATCTGGGCAATTGTGGGTCAGTTTCTCTGAAGGCCAGTCCTCCTCATTGTCTCCTGATGACAGTCATGTCTTCTCTTCACCTCTCCTTGTCTCTGTCCTGTCCCTCCCACCCCTGAGCCCTGTGTTCAGAGAAGAATGTAGAGAAAGACCTCATTAGTGACGGGGGCTCCTACAGTCACAAAGCACGACTGCGGCGCAAACGCCGGTCCGACACAGGAAGCACGGGGGCACGGCGCGGCCGGCTCTCCTGCTGCCTTTTGCCACTGGCTACAGGCCCCTGCTGCTGTAGACTGTGGCCCCAGGACAAAATGCACACAGCTGCCCCTCCTACTAGTAGGGACCCTGAAGTATATGGAGCACCTCCCCTGGGTCCCTAAACAGAACCTGGGGTCTGAAGTCTACACACATCACTCTGAACATTGCAGACTTTCAGAATTACAGAGCTCTCAGAGCCAGAGTGGAGTCTTGCTCCACTCCTGCTCCCCGGCCTGTCCCCCTGCCCTGGGGCAGAGAGCATGTCTGCAGCCTCCAGGACAGGAGCTCACCCTGCTCTACTCCACTGGCTCCTGGGAAAGGGCCTCTTCTTCCAGATGCTGCCTGGTCCTCTGTAGACTCAAAATTATTCCTTCCAAGACATGCAGCCTGACAACAGGAGGCTAGGTTGAGGGAGTCTAGCAACATTGGGTTTGAATCCCAGACTGGCAAAGACTGAGTGACCTTGGGGAACACATTTACCTTCTCTGCACCCCAGGTTCCTGCTCTCTAAAATGGGGACAGTATCAGCATGCTGCACAGACCACTAAAACCTCCCATGCACAGTGTCTGGTGAGGCTGATGTCCAGGCAGGGGAGTTAGTGCCCTCCCTCCCCTGCCAGAAGGTGGAGCTGAAATCTGCCTCCTCCACTGCTCCCCTGCAGCTGGTTCTCTGATACCACACAGAACAAGGCCAGCCAGAGGCTAAGAAATATTGGGGTCAAATAATCACTGAGTGGAGAATACACAAAAGAGCTGGATTTTTCACCTGGCCCTTCTTCCCACTGGCTACCTGGCTGTGGGCCAATTGCTCAGGACCTCTGACCTCAGCTTCCTCCTCTGTTCACAGAATGACATCACCACCACCTCACAGGAGGGCTGCCAGGCCCCAGCACGATTACAGATGTAAGCTGTAAGTCGCCAAATCCAGGATCGTTCCTGTAATTATCATTTCACATTGGACAGCCCTTTAATTATGTGAAGACAGTGATCAAGCCTTTCCTCCCTGTTCTATACCACATCTCTCCAGCTGCTGAGGACAGCCAGGTTGATTGCCGGCCTCCATCCCAGGGTGGGTGCCATGGTCAGCCAGATGCAGTGGCCAGGCTGGCTCCTGTAGGCTGCAGCCCTGGGAGCCAGCACCAATGGAGGAAGAAGACTCTGGTACGGCAGCTACCTGATCTCACTCACAGGCTGCATCCCGAGCCTGAGGAACAGAGGCCTGCGTTAGCTCACCATGGCATTGGGGTTGGGTAGGGATGCTAGTCCTAAGAGCCCTCTACTTGCTCCATCTCATCCTCCCCACAGTTCTGCAAAGCAGAGGAAACCAGCTCTCAGAGAAGGAAAGGGACTTGCCCAAGGTCACAAATAGCACACATAACGGTGGAACCACAATTCACACCCAGGTTTGTGCACTTCCAGTATCCCCCAGCTGTTTCGGAGCAACAAAGAGCAGGACATGTAAATTATCCTTGTCTGACCAAGGTGGAAACAGGCTTAGAGGGACAGGGCCTTGCCCAAGGTCACACTTAAGAGTCATAGGCAATGCCAGAGCAGGGACCCTGGGATTTCAGAGTTAGCTAAGATGTCAGAGATTATCTCGCCCCATCTCCTAAAGATCCAACTAAGAAATGGAGGAACTGCAATCTAAAGAAGGAGAATGGCCTGGAAATGTGGGCAAGAGCTTAGGATACTGGTATTGTTAGTGCAAAAATAAATGGGGAATTCAACTTATGGTGTTGGGACTTCTGGACATCCATTTGGTAAAAACTATAATTAGACCTCTTCCTCACACTCTGTACCAAACTAAATCTCAGTGTCTCTCCTCCACATCCTCACCACCCTTCTCTTCCAGTCATCTACATACGTGTGTTGAGCCCTTAGACACTCAGAGATAAATCAGGCCACCCTGAGCCAAGACTGGCAGCAAACAGACAGCTCCAATCCTGGGAATTGGTATGGTGAGTGGGGTAGACACAGGTTGCTAAGGAGCTCAGAGCCCAGATCCTTAACTCTGTCAGTTATAGGAGGAGGGGTGAGCTAGAAGGCTTCCTGGAGGAGGAGGTACCTGCAGCAAAATGGAAGGAAAGAGCTTGTTGAGAGGACAGGGTTGGGGAGCCTCAGTCCACACAGAGGAAAGGAGCAGAGGGCAAAAAGGCACAGAGCAAAGCAGGCCTTGTTCTGGGGAACTGGCTCATTATGGGCCTGTAAAAGCTTTCCCTATGTGAGAGTATTAACCTTAATACACACTGTATATTTTTTCTTGTATGTTACTTGAAATAATTTTAGCATGCTTTCTGAAAGTACAGGAATTTAAATTTTTATGCAGTCAAATTTATCCCTCTTTTCCTTTATACATTTTGCCTTTGGTGTTGTGTTTAAGAAAGGTGGCCCAAGATCATATATTTAATATTTAATAATTTTACACCCACAGTTTCTCGGTTTCATTGTTTACATTTCAATCTGCAATCCACCCATCCATCTACATCCATCTATATATAGTTCCATACGGATGTCACGTGTGTGGAGAGAGGTTTGAAAGCCTTAACTCTAAAGCATGAAGACTAGAATTTCTTTTACATCTTTCCAAGTTGTTTAAATTTTTTCAACAAATGTATGCCTTCAAAATAGGAAAAAAGTTTAAAAATAGAAAAAAAATACATCTTAATCCATCTGGAATTTATTTTGGTGTGAAGTAAGAGGCAAGGATCTAATTTTACTTTCACCAAATGGATGCTTCAGCTGTCCCTACATCATCTGTGATACTGGTAGTAATTTCCACATTCGTTCACCACACAGTGAGTTCTCAGACGCCTGCGGATGTGTATCCAAGTTTTCCAATCCGGCCCAAGGCAGCCCTTTCCCCCTTGTGCGGGCCCTGCCTGGCACAGCTCCTTCCTGCGCGGCCAAGTCCTGCCCCCAGTGGTTCCAGTTCTTCTTTGAGATCCCAGCGCCCAGATGTGCCCTCAGCACATGGTCCTACAGAGACCAAGACGGGGAGACTGAGGAGTGCCTACTCCTGAATCTGCCACCTGCAACCGAAATCTTGGGCACCTCAGCTCTTCCAATGGTCAGCCTGTTCCACCTTCACCAAGTTCCAAATGGGGGGACTGATGCATGGGAAAGCCTGGGAAAAGTCAGCTGGAAAAGGTGCAGAGAGCTCCCAAAAGGGAGAGATGGGCAGGTTCTGGCAGGATTACCCTGGCCCTGATCCGGGAGATTTGGGGGAGGTGGTGGCCTGGGGAGGTCAGAGAGACATTGCAGCATTAGGGCCGAGCAGGGAAAGGGATTAGAATCCCCACCCCCAGCTGGCTCCTGACAGCCTAAGAGGCTGGATTTATTTTTCTGAACTACAGAGAGCTGGGCAATCAGGCCTCTGTCCTTGCTTCTGCTGGGGTACACTCAGAGCAGTTCATTAGGCAGGAGAATGCAATTAAGTCCTGCCTGGAGCACCCTGTCTCTCCCAGCCTATTCCTTGGCACTGGCATCAGCCCCTTGGGGAGACATAAGCAGAAAGGCTGAGGGGCCCTTAGGAAGGACCATCTCACAGCCCTTCACAGGACCCTGACCGCATCACATGGTAGGTGGCCATAGTCCCCTGGTAATGCCCCATCTCCTGCCCTACCTTGGCTCCATAACCTGACACTCAAGATGTTCACAGAGTGCCATCAACAAGACCTAGCCGCTTCCCCTAGAGCGTGGTGTGATCATGCCAGGTGCCCCTGGCACTATTCTGAGAGGAGCTAGGCAGGGTGTGGGGGTTTCCGAAGGCAACAGACAACATGGCTTTATTGCAGCGATAAATTCTCACCTTCTTGTGCTGCAACAAACTGGCCCTCCTCCCTCTCTCTCATGAATGTAATAATATAATCTCCTAGTTTCTTATCCTTACAGCAACTCTGCAACTTCAGAAGTGAGAGAAATAAAGCTCAGAGGGCCTCTCACCCCTGCCGGGTCTGTTTTCCTCAAAGCACTGGAGGAGAGAAAGCCATCACTTTGACAGTTTGTAGGGAGGGCACGTTTTTCTGCAAGGTTAGAACAATGATCTCTTTGGTACAAGACAGGAGGCACATTCCTATCCATGATCTAATTGGATCTGTAGGACATAGATTTGTGCCTCCACTTAACCCACAAGCAAGCTCAAGTGCAGAGAGGGTCTGGGCCTGACCTGAGATCACACACTCAGTTACTGGGAGGCAGGGTGAAGTTGAGGCTGCAGTTCCCTTGCCAGGAATGCCCAGTGGCATCTGGCTCAATCCAACCACACCCTGGAGCCCATCTCAAAGGCTGCTTCATCCCTGAAGTCTGCCCTGATTTCCTAAGTGGGATCCATTCTTTCCAGTTCCACTTCCTGGACACAAATCCACATGGTTGATAGGACAAAAAGTGGGAGCCAACTGGGAAACTCATCTCTTCCTTTCTCTTGTGGACTGGCAGAGCCCAATCCCAGCTCCAAGGGTGATCTAGTAGGTCCCTCTGAATGAGGCAGCACCCTCCACTGCCAACCACAGCCAGGAACATAGGAGGCAGCACCAAAAACACAACACACACCCGTCCACACACATACGCCTATGTTCTCTGCCAGCTCACTGGGGGTCTGGCCGCCCCACCTGGTCAGCAAGATGGCAGTCACATCTCCTAACTGCTTCCTCACTCACTCATGAACACATACATTCAATCCTCCTTCCACTCGTTCATTCAGCAAATCTTGTCCTAGGACCTCCTCTGAGTCAGGTCTCTGCAGTGTGCAGGCCTAGGCCCTGTCCTAAAAAGAGTCCAGTGGAAAACAGAAAATCACAATCCACATGGCCAGCACAGGCCAAGGTGCTGTGGGACCCCAGGGGAGCAAGGAAGGGAGGGAAAGAGAGCAGTGGGGAGAGAAAGGAAGGAGGAGGGCTATTTTTTGACAGAAATTTGGGGCATGGAGGGGGATTTGCAATCAGTCTTAAGGGGCAGAGAGGAGAAAGACAGGACATTCCAGCTGGGTGTGGTGGCTCTCGCCTGTAATCCCAGCACTTTGGGAGGCTGAGGCGGGCAGATCACCTGAGGTCAGGAGTTCAAGACCAGCCTAACCAACGTGGAGAAACTCTGTCGCTACTAAAAATACAAAATTAGCCAGGCACAGTAGCACGTGCCTGTAATCCCAGCTACTCAGGAGGCTGAGGCAGGAGAATCACTTGAACCCAGGAGGCAGAGGTTGTGGTGAGCTGAGACCATGCCATACACTCCAGCCTGGGCAACAAGAGCAGAAAAAAAAAAAAAAAAAAAAAAAAAAAGACGGGACTTCCAAGCAGGGGGAATGGCAGGAGCAAAGGCCCAGAGCTGTGAAGGGTGAGGTTATCCTGGGGATGTGGGAAAGCTCAGGGTGGCTGGCGTGGATGAGCATGGAGGGGAAGGGGCAGAAGAGCTGGGGATGGATTTCCCTGCAGCGAGTGTCTTCCTGCCAGGGCAGGGTGACAGGGGGCTCTCATCATATCCCATCATAGGAGGCAGGCAACTGGGGCTGGGGAGGTTTATTTGTCTGCTCTGCCCACCCCTCCTGTGCTATTCCTGGACTCTACCAAGACCTCTCCTCTCACTTGCTCCTGGGGCACAGCATGGGTTCCCAACTCCAGGTCTGGCCTCCAACCACCCAAGCTGGGCATCACAGGAGGATGGGAATCACCATCAGACACTGCTTCCTCTGAACCTCAGTCCACAACCAGTCCGTTGATTATACCTTCTAGGTGTCTCTGGAATCCCTCCCCTGGCCTATCCCTGTGTATGCCTCCCTGCTCCCCACACAGACACCTGAGGCCTCACTGGCCCTCCCACCTCCACCTGAGGGCCCTCAGAGCATCCTCCACAATCGGACCGCAGCGTTCCTCACACAGCCCGAGCCTGGCTCAGGCCCCACTGCCCAGGATGAAGCCCAGGCTCCTCAGCTCAGCTCAGGCCCACGGAGCAGCACCCTTCCCCCTCCCTGCACCTGAGCCAGTGGACTGAGTTTCTTTCAGTTCCTGAACACAAGACACTCTCTTGTGCACGAAGTTCCCCCTGCCCCAAACACTTCCCTACTCTAGGAGACGGGGCTAACCCTCCCAGTACACCAGCTCAGGCACGCCTTCCCCGCACCCAGGGTTTCCCTAGGCCTCCAAAATAATCACCCTGGGTGGTCTGGGTGCCTCTGTTCTTGTCTGTTCCCCCACAAGCCTGGGGGCCCTTCAAGGGAGGAGAGAACCAGGTCTGACATGCTTATGACCCCAGAGCAGGTAGCAGGGCCGCTTTGTTGACTGAATACCTAATCAGGGCACTCCGGACAAGACTGTTTGGTGTGGAATAGATGAGAGAGCACAGGCCTGGGGGTGTGAGTGGGGCAGTGTCGGCTGTGTCTTCAGCCCCTTGGCCTGAATAACTCCCCTACTCTTCCTGAAGGAATCAGTTAAGATTAAAGCAGCCTTCAAAAGGTAAATGTACTACGGAAGTGCAAGAGTCGGCTATCATAGTCTGTCTCCTTAGGCGTCTCTGGCCGGGAAGTTCCTCCAGGCATCTGACCTATATCTGTCTCTACAGAGAAGCTGGTTTTGACACTGCCTTTTGCAGACACAGTCTTCAGGGGACCCTGTGGGGAAGGCCAGAGAACAGTCTTCTGTCCTACCAAGTCCTTAATTGGCAGTATTAGAGTAATGAGTCACAGACAACAACCAATTAATTATCCCCAGTTATAAAAAGCTCTGCTTCCCCTTCCTGGCTGTGGAGTGAGCCTGGCCTCCTGCTGCCAGGCTCCTCCACTCCTCGGAACTGGGGGCAAGAGAAGAGGCCATTTCACCTCTCTGGTCCTGGTTTTCTGCTTATTTATTTGTTAAGTGTGTGTCCTGGGGGGCTGGGGGGCAAAGGAAGAGGTGGGGATGTGTTAGGCTGGGTGGGGAGGAAGGAGGGAGACCAGTGTGGATGGAGAGGAAGCGGACCTTCCCAGGCTCTCTCCACCCAGCCTCTCCACTCCCTAGGATCCACCTCAGGGGCCAGGGCTGCACCAAAACCAGGGAAACACTGAGGGTTCCAAGCCTGGCATTCAAGGCCACTCCCCATCTTGTCCCAAATGTTCCTGGTCCAGTGCTCTTTCTTATCCATTAGGCGACTTCCCAAGTCCCCCTGCCTTTCTTCTTCCAGCAAACTCTCATTTAAACCCACATCCTCAACACACGTTGCCTTCCCTAGTCTCCAGCAGCTTAGGCTGCAGAGCTGTCATCAGCCTGTGTGACTGATTTCTCCATCTGCAAAACGGGCACACAATTAAACATGCCCCATGGAGATGTGACAATAATGACTAGGGCAATGCATGTAAACCATTTGCACCCTGCATACAGTAGGTACTCAATAAATGTTAACAGATACTATTACTTTCACACATCATTTTCCAGCCTGAGGATGAGAATAAAATGCCTCGTGACTCTCCCACCTGTCAACCCATTTCACAGGTAAGACCCAGAGAGATGGGGTTTCACAGGAGTTGAACCAGGCTTCTCTGAGCTGGGAGATAGAGAGGGAGAGTCCTCCCCTGGGGCAGGTGTGGTGAGAATAAGGAGAGGCACCAGGCTCACTGGCAGAGGCCTCTCTACCACCCCTCAGCCCAGGCAGCTCTCCTCTCCCTGCCAGCACCCTCGGAGCTCAGGCAAGGCCTCTATTTGTTCAGAGAAATTTCTGGAGCCCCTACCCTGCACCAGCCCTGTCTTTGAGATACCAGATCACTATTCCTTTGTTTTTGACAGGCTGGTGAGTCCAGCCCCACCGCTGCCCTCACACAGCTGCCTCAGGGAAGAATGAGGAGAGAAAAGAGAAATAGGGAGAGAAAGAAAGGATGAGGGGCAGACGCTGGGAACCAGGAAGTGGGAGACGGGGGCAGAGCAAAGTAAGCGATTGCAGGGAGAAAGGGGCGGGGGAGGAGAGGATGCTCATCTTCAGCTGTGAATCTGGGGTCACCTGAGGTGAGCTCAGCCCTTCCTGCAGAGGCACTGCCACCCAGAGCTGCTGCAAAGCCCTATACCAACCATTTCTAAGCTTGGCTCATGGCCTCCTGCTGACCCTCCAGCAGGACGGTCCAGATCGTAGCCTTGCAGGGCACGTTTTGCTCTGGTTCTTAGTCAGCTCCAAACCAGCCTCGGCCCACTTCCTCCACTCTGGGCCCTGTGCTGGCCACAGCCGAGACCCTTCACTTTCTGACTCCACCGCCTATGACTGGCCAGCCCTGGGCCCACCAAAGGCATGAGGCTCCTGGGAGATGCGCCTTCCCCAGCATCTGCCCTGATGGCCACGGGCTTCCTGCTTGGGAGCTCGGCCATCCTTCTCGCTTTAGCCTCAGCTGTCTCACCACCCATTCCCACCAGGGGCTGCTGGGCCTCTATGCCCAGGTCCAGATCCAGAACAGAGGGTGGAGGAAGGCAGAGTGGCCACGGAATTCTGAAGCCAAGATCGGAACCTAGCTCCCATTTCAGAGATGGAGAAGCTGAGGCTTGGGCATCTGGAATGGCATATCTCAATGGCTTAGTGACAGCTGGCACCGCGCTGCTCACATCACAGCCCTCATTGCATGTCGTGGCCCAGCGGCTCCTTGAGAGGGGTGTGTTTCCCCTCCAGTTCACAGGTGAGGGAGCTCACAGGCAACTAGATTCAAGTAGAGGATGCACTCCCAAAACCTGAATCCATCTGACTCCAGAGCCCACGGCCTGTGCCCCTCCACATTAGAGGGAAAGCTGTGAGAGCATCTCACATGGCTTCCCAGCAGGGGCCTGAAGTAGAGAGACCAGGGCTTTAGTCTTGGCATTGCCAAGGCCCTGCTCTATGGACTTGGGTAGGCCTTTCCCTCTCCTTTGCCTCAGTTTGGCCACTTGACTCCTCTGTGGCTGGGAATGGGGACATGGCAATGAATCAGGCCTGGTGCCCACCCTGGCAGTTCCTGTTTTTCACTGTTTGGGGGTCATGAACCCAGGCTCCCCAGTCTACACTTATCCCTCACCAGCACAGGCAGAGGAGAGCAGACAGGTGGATAAGCTTCCCTGACCTCCCCAGACAGATAGCCAGGCCTACTGGGCCTCTGACATCAATCACAACCACAACCCCTAAACCCTGCCACCCCCGGCCACTCCAGCCTCTTCTGGGGCTGGTGGAATTTAGAGGCTGGCTTCTTTGTTCAGACAAGCAGGAAGGAGGAGGAAAGTTGTTCTCCAGACAGTAAAGCTTTTAGATAAACACCACACAGGAATTGGTTCCTTCAGAGAAGAAACTAGATCCACTGGCTGACAGCGCTCCAGGGACAGGAGTGCAGCTTAGGTCTGGCCCAGGGAGCCCGGCACTGAAGGAGGCTTTCTTCATCCGGCTATGCACCTGCCGCCAGCTTGACAGGCCTGTGGCTCAGGTGACTGAGTCCCAGTGCCAGGCTGTAACCCTGCCAGCTCCCAGGCTCCAGGATGGCCGGGCCCACCTCCTAACCCTCTCCTCTACCACCCGCCTGTTTGCCTGCCTGCCTTTTGGGATCTGCCAGGAAGCTGAGGACTTCCGCTCACCTTGGGGTGACCCTTTCCTTCTGGAGCAGCCTAACCTCAACAATATCAGAGGAGTGTTAACAACTCGTCAACAGGATGAACTCCTTCCCTGCCCTCCTGGCTGTCAGATTTAGGAATTACTATGAGGCCATTTGACAGAAGAAACTGAAACCCAGAAAGGCCATTGGCCTGTCCAGAGCAGAGACAGAGCTAAGAGTTCTCCCCCAGCCCCTCTGGCTTGCTAGGGCCCACTGGGTCCCTCCGACCCCGTTCTAGTGTGGCTCACCGGCGTGGTATCATCATGCGAACGCTGGTAGCGCTTCCAACGGCAGCCATAGATGCCCGTGAGGCAGGAGAGGCACAGCTGTGGCTCATAGTACTGCAGGGGCTGGTGTCTCACCATACTCGTGCCCACGGCCCTGGCGCCTGACCCTCAGGCGCCCATGGAGGCCCCCAGCTGGTCCTGCAGGAGGAAGCATAGGGCAGTGAGGCTGAGGAAGGGTGGGGAGTCAGGTACTACACAGCAAGTCATTGTAGCCTAGGTCAGGGAGGGTTTCCTCTGCACTGCAGTGGGGCTCCATCTCACTTGGAGTCACAGGCCCACCTTTGCAGATCCCCAAGGATTTGTCCCCTGCCTCCCACCCAGGACCTCATCCTCCCTACTCCTTCTCCTCTGGCCACACTGATTTCTTCCATATTCTTCGCTGGCCTGGCATGCTGTTGTTCCCACCTGGAATGCTCTTCCCTTAGAAACCTGCATGGCTCTTTCCCCTCCTCTCTTCAGGTCTCAAATGTCCTTTTTTTTTTTTTTTTTTTTTTTGATATACTCTTGCTCTGCCACCCAGGCTGGAGTACGGTGGCTAGAGTGCAGTGGCACCATCTCAGCTTACCACAACCTCCACCTCCCGGGTTCAAGCAATGCTCCTGCCTCAGCCTCCCAAGTAGCTGAGATTACAGGGGCCCACCACCACGTCTGGCTAATTTTTGCATTTTTGTAGAGACAGGGTTTTGCCATGTAGGCCAGGCTGGTCTCGAACTCCTGACCTCAGGTGATCCACCCACTTCAGCCTCCCAAAGTGATGGTATGACAGGCATGAGCCATGGCGCCCGGCCACATGTCCTTTTCTCAATGAGACTGTCCCAGATCACCTTCTGTAAAACCGTACCCCTTTCCCACATTCCCTAAGCTCCTTCCCATATTCTCAGCTTTGTTTTCTCAATCATGTCCTTAAATATAACTTACTTATTTTTCCTGTCTGTCTGCCCTACTATAATGCAGTTTTCATGAAGGCAAGGATTTTTGTCTGTTGTATTTTCTGCTGTATTCCCAGTAACTGGAACAGTGTCTAGCACGTGGCAGACTTTCAAAATAAACATTTTAGAAGAAATTATCATAAAAGCTGAGATGTGTTGGGCATTTAAAATACATCTGGCACCATTTAAATACTTTACATTCATTGTCCCATCTCATTAGCACAGCCATCAGAAGTGGCAGGTTCTGTGTCCTAAACCCATCTGACAGTTCAATAAACTAAGGCTCAAGGAACAATGGGCAATGCCTGGCTGCTGTCCCATAACTGCACTGAGCTCGATCTAGGAACTGCTCTAGTGCCCCAAAGTATTCATTCTCCAGACACAGGGAGCTCCCCGCAGCCTGGTGGGGCCTGTGGGAGGATGGTGCCGCAGCCAGGAGCTACTGCCCCAGCCCTGCTTGGTACCCTGGAGATATCTGTGGGAGCCTCAGCCTCCGGGGGCCAGTTTTGGTTGAGTGTGACAGGTGGCAATGGGCTTGGGGCACCTCACACACCCTGAGTATCAGGTGTCATCCAGTCCCCCACACCACTGTGAAGTAGTTATTTTGTTCCATTTTGCTGATGAAGAACCTGGGGCTCAGAGCAGAAAAACAATTTGCACAAAGGTGCACAGCTATACTGAGGTGTCAGGACCCCAGCCGTGGCCTGTGGGGCTCCAGAAACTCAGTCGTATGTTCTATACCAGGCCCTGTCTGAGGCCCTGGAGACAATGTGAGCAGTACACACAAAGGCCCCCAGGACCAGAGAGGGGAACAACCAGGCATTGTTCCTGGTGCTTTCCATGCATAAACTAGAACAGCAGCCCTAGGAAGGAAGTATTAGCATTTTAGAAACAGAGATATAATTCACATGCCGTACAATTTACCCTTTTAAATTATGCAATTCAATATTTAATATACAGTCTTCAATTTCTGGTATATTCACAAGTTGTACAATCATCACCACTATCTAATCCCAAAAGAGTCTCACCATCCCAGCAGCACCCCCACCCTCGTTCTCATGCACTGTCACTCCCCATTTACCCTGGCCTCACCCCTCTGGCCCTGGCAACCACTCATCTACTTTCTGTCTCTATGGACTTGCCTATTCTAGAGACTTCGTATCAATGGAATCATACAATATGTGGCCATTTGTGTCTCGTTTCTTTTATGCATCGTTTTCAAGGCTCATCCATGTTGTAGCCGGAATCAGCATTTCACTCCTTTTTATGCCTAACATTCGGTTGTATGGATCTAACACATTTTGTTTATCTACTGATCAGCTGATGGACATATGGGTTGTTATCACTTTTGGGTTGTTATATATAATGCTTCTGTGAATGAGTTTTTTTGTGTGTGAACATATGTTTTCATTTCTTTTGGGTACACACTTTAGGATCGAATTGCTGGGTCACAGCACTTTGGGAGGCCAAGGCAGGCAATCACTTGAGGTCAGGAGTTAGAGACCAGCCTGGCCAACATGGTGAAACCCCATCTCTACTAAAAATACAAAAAATAGCTGGGCTTGGTAGTGTGCACCGGTAATCCCAGCTACTTGGAGGGCTGAGTCAGGAAAATTGCTTGAACCTGGGAGGCAGAGGTTGTCAAGATCACACTGCTGTGCTCCAGCCAAGGTGACAGAGCGAGACTGCATCTCAAAAAGAAAGAATTGCTGTGTCATATGGTAACTTTTTTTTTTTTTTTTGAGATAAGGTCTTTCTCTCTTGCTCAAGCTGGTGTGCAGTAGTGCAATCATAGTTCACAGTAACCTCAGACTCCCAGGCTCAAGAGATCCTCCTGAGTTGCTGGGACTACAGGTGTGTGCCACCACACCTAGATCATATGGTAATTTTTATGTTTAACCTTTTGAGGAACTGCCAAACTATTTTCCAATGGGATTGCACTATGTTATATCCCCAGAGTATCATCATCATCATGATCATTCCCATTTTACAGATGAGAACTCTGAAGCATAGAAAGGTTGAGCCGCTTACCAAAGGTCACCCAGAAGAGCCAGGATTCACACCCAGGCAGGCTGGCTCCAGGGGCCCTGCTCTAACCCACCGGCCTGCCAAATCCGATCTGCTGCCTATTTTTGCACAGCCCGAAAGCTAAGAATAGCCTTTATGTTTTTAAATGGTGGTGAAAAGAGTCAAAACAAAAATATCTTGTGACACATGAAAATTATATGAAAGTCAAATTTCAGTGTCCATAAATAAAGTTTCATTGGACACAGCCATGTTCATTCATTTATGTATCGTCTACGGCTGTTTTAGCTGTTGTAACTGCAGTATTGAGTAGTTGCCACGGAGACCATATGGCTTGCAAAGCCTCAAATACTGACGGTCTGGCCCTTTAGAGGGAAAGTTTGCAGACTCCTGCAGTCACCATGCTCTGATGGCTCACGAGCCTTATGGTAACTGCAGTGTATGATGGAGGGAGGAAAGGGAGCCTGTGGGCACCGACCCCTGTGCAGGTGCCAAGTATGCTTCCCGGAGTCAGCACTGAGCCGAGGCCTGTAAGATGAACTCCTAAGACGCTGCCACTCCCCAAAGGTCCAGCGGTGGCACTGCACCGTGTAAGAGCTTGCTGAGCTTCAGGCTCACTCACTACTTCCACCACTAGGCCTCACTCAGGGCCTCTGCCTGTCCCTCCAATACCACTACCCAAGGCTGACCTCACCTCGGTGCAGAGATTACAGCCTCCAGTCTGAGGGGAAGATGCATTAGGGGATTGCTTGGAATACTGAATAACCCGAAGTCTCTTGAGTGCTGGGAATTGTCTGGTGCAGCCTCTGTCCGGGGGAGCCCTGGGGAGGCATGTGGACTAAGGTGCAGCTGCTGGGGCTTCCCTGAGCCAGGGCCTTGGGGAGAGGCTGGGGTGGGGACACAGCTTGGCTCCCATGGGGCTGGGGAGGCCGTGGGTGGGGGCTGCTATGGGGTGCTCTTGCTCCAGAAGATTTGGGGAGCATTGTGTGCCCACATAGGCACTCCCACATTTACAGCCTTCCCGCAGGGGTGGTAGGCCAGGGTCCACAGCCAAGGGAGCCAGATCTCACCCTGTGCACTCCCCAGACTGGAGTCTCTACTGTCATGTCAGCTCCCACATCTGCCCTTGCCTCCCCAGGAATGGAGGAGCCAGGTGCAATGTGGAAAGAAGCCCAGGTTTGTGCTGCCTTGCCTGGCACTGATGTGCTCTGTGGCTGGGGTCACTCAGGCTCTTCCCTGAGCCTTGGGTAACAGCTTCTGCCTTGACTTCTCTATAGGATGCACAACTCGGGGCAGGGAAGGAAAAAGGTGCCAGGAGGTACTGCAATGCTGAGGTATAGCAGGTGGACATCCTGCACGTGGGAGCCTACCCCAGGTTACCCTTCCTTCACATTCCTTTCCTGGGACTCCCCTGCCACTGGGACTCATTCCCGAATGTCCTCTGTCTGCCCCTCCCCTGTCCCCACAACTGTGTATTAACCCACCCAGGAATGGAAATTCCACCTCGAACCTGGGAAAGAGGGAACTAGAAGTTCATGCATCATGCCTCGGCCCAGGACTTCGCTGATTCTGGCTCTCAGAGTCTCCTCTCCCCCAGGTGCATTTCCTCCTGTTCATAACCGTAGGGGATTCTCTGGGAGGCAAATTTCTTCTCTTTCTTCTGTGTGCTCTCCTCTCCTGGCTGGGGCCATCTTGTCCACTCCCATACCTTCAGTTACCAGATGCTGCCAAGGCCACCCAGGCCCTGCCTCTGATTGAGGTAGCCCGCAGCTCCTGGACATCTCCAGGGGAGTCACCCAGGCCCTGCAGACCCAGTACAGCCACACTGCCCTCCTATCACCCCCAACCTGTTTCTAATACCCCTCAAGGCCCCTTTCTCACCATCCCCTCAGCCACTTCCCATTCCAGGCCTCATCTCCTCTGGCCGGGGACTCCTCCAGATTCCTTGCTGTCAGCCCCATCCCTCCAATCCAAGCTCTTACCTGCAGCCGGACTGAAATTCTTAACCGGCAATGGCCAGGATCTGACCCCTACTGCTCTTCCAGCCTGGCCTCCCTTCACCTGGTGAACACCTCCTGATCCTTCAAGTCTCAGAGGTTCCCTTCTCCACAGAGCCCCAGTTTGGTTAGAGGTCTCCCTAGCCTCCCATATCCCTGGCATGTCCCTCCCTCTTACCTGGGTACACTGTGAGAGCACTGTGGACATGCCTGCCTCCCCCCACCGGGATGGCCTGCGTTAACCCCATGTCCCCAGGGAGCGGCACAGGGCAGCAAGAGGAGGAAGCACAAGGGACTTCCTGGATCATACTTCAGAAAAGTGTCCAGAAGTTCTGCTAACAGAGGCATGTTACTCACACCACACTTGGCAGCTAGGACAAGCTCGGAGACGGGACTCTCCCCGCCATGCCCCACCCGCCCATCACATCTCCTCCCCCACTGCCAGGGCTAATGGCATTACACAGGTCCAATCGATTTCTCTAAGCCACCTCCCAGGACTGCTGATACCAGCCAAGTTCCCAAGAAATCCCCTGCCAAAAGCCACTGCTGGCTCTGGGACAAGAGAACACTCTTACCTCTGAGCCTGACGTCCAAGGCCCCTCCCCAACCCAAAGTCCTGTTTTCTGTTGGAATTCCTGACCCCTCCCCTGAACTTGCATAGCCTCCTGCTTGCACAGGGAAAAGCCTTGCAAGAGTCCATGCCTAAGATGGAGTAATGCCCACTATGAAGTGGAGGCAGGATGCTGGGGATGGGCGTGCACCTCTGGGGTCCTGTCTCAGCCTCACGTCCAGGACATACCTGCCCGTTTCCCTACCCTTTCTCCCTCCCATAACGGCCAGGCCCGCACTGTGCCCACTCCCCCACCCCCCGCCCGAGCCCTACTGCATTGCACTGCTCCCAGCCCCTTTTGTAATCATGGAGTCCCTGGATTCTAGCCTGGTCACCCTCAACTGACTTGCTATGTGACCCTGGACCTCTCTTTCCCTGAGCCTTACTTTATGCATCCGGGGAATGAGGACTAGATGGGGTAACACACGGAAGTGCCCAGATCTGCAATAAAAAGGAGTAAAACACTGAGGCATAAGACAAGAAGAATCTTGAAGATGTCATGGTAAGTTCACAAAAGGCCATATATTATATGATTCCACGTATAAGAAATGACAAGAATGGGCAAATACTGAGACAGAAAGTAGCTCAGTGAATGCCAGGGGCTGTGAGGACTGGTGGGGGGAAAGTGAGAGTGACTGCTAAAAGGTATGGAGTTTCTTTTTAGGCTGATGAAAATGACCCTGGCTGGGCGTGGTGGCTCATGCCTGTAATCCCAGCACTTTGGGAAGCTGAGGCTGGTGGATCACTTGAGGTCAGGAGTTTGAGAGCAGCCTGGCCAACATGGTGAAACCCCATATCTACTAAAAATACAAAAATTAGCCAGGTGGTAGTGGACTGCACCTGTAATCCCAGCTACTTGGCAGGCTGAGGCAGGAGAATTGCTTGAACCCGGCAAGTAGAGGTTGTGGTGAGCTGAGATGGTGCCACTGCATTCCAGCCTGGGTGACAGAGTGAGACCCTGTCCCCGCAGCCCCCCAAAAAGAAAGAAAATGTCGTGGAATTAGATAATGGTGATGGTTGCCTAACCTTGAAAATATACTGAAAACCACTGAATTGCACACTTTAAATAGGTGAATTGTATGGTATGTGAACTTTATCCCAATAAAACTGTTTTTCTGTTTAAGTGCCCAGGTCTGGAAGTCACACAAACATCTGCACTAGTTGTGAGGTGCTGTGAGGCCAGCGGCAGCTGCACCAGAGGAGACAACGGCCTGGAAACCTTAGCTGTACCTGGGCCCCCTCCACTCCTACCCAGGCGTGGGTCTCCAGACCCCTCAGATTCTGGAAATGACTCTAGTTCCTTCTAATTGTTTCTTCTGAATTGTTTCTGTTGTTTGCAATCCCAAGCCTTGATTGGTATGAGGATATTCACTGTGTTGTCAGCTTTTAACAGGTTTTAAGCACTCAGTAAATGTGTTTAAGAACTGGCTGAGGGCCGGGCGCGGTGGCTCACGCCTGTAATCCCAGCACTTTGGGAGGCCGAGGCGGGTGGATCATGAGGTCAAGAGATCGAGACCATCCTGGTCAACATGGTGAAACCCCGTCTCTACTAAAAATACAAAAAAATTAGCTGGGCATGGTGGCGCAGGCCTGTAGTCCCAGCTACTAGGGAGGCTGAGGCAGGAGAATTGCCTGAACCCAGGAGGCGGAGGTTGCGGTGAGCTGAGATCGCGCCATTGCACTCCAGCCTGGGTAACAAGAGCGAAACTCCGTCTCAAAAAAAAAAAAAAAAAAAAGAAGAACTGGCTGAGGTCAGGTGCCATGGCTCATGTCTGTAATCCCAGCACTTTGAGGAGGCCAAGGCAGGAGGATCACTTGAGGCCAGGAGCTCAAGACCAGCCTGTGTAACATGGTAAGACCTCCATCTCTAAAATAATTAATAGTAATAATAAAAAGAACTGGCTGAGCTAACATAGGTACAGTGTGAGTACTACCAGCCACAGTGGTTACTGTTTGTGTGCCAGCATTTGCTGCTGGGTGATGCGGGCACTCCGGTTCATTACTGGGTACCATGCCAAGTATACATAGGCATCACCTCCCCTTGACAACCTTCCTGAGTAGTGGCCAGAGGTCTTAACAGATTGCAAATATGGGCCTGAGTGAATGGGTAAACCAACCACAGTGCATCACACACAATGAGGAATATTACTTGACAATAAAAAGAAGTCAGCTACCCAGCCACAAAAAGCAACAGAAAGACCTTGAAAGCATATTGCTAAGTGACAGAAGCCAACCTGGAAAGCTGCATACTGTATGATACCAACTAAGTGACATTCTAGAACAGGCAAAACTATGGAGGCAGTAAAGAGATCAGTGGCTGTCAGGGACTCAGGGGGAAGGGAAAAATAAGTGGAGCTCAAGGAATTTTGAGGGCAGTGAAACTCTTCTGTATGACACAGTAATAATGGACACGTGTCAAACCCCACAGAGCGAACCACAGCACGAACTGTGGACTTTAGTCAATCATAATTAACCAACATTAGTTCATCAGTTATAATAAACATGCCATATTACCATAAGACGTAAAGAATACGCCAGGGGAGGGGAAAGGGGGAGGAGGGTATATGGAAATTCTCTGTACTTTCCAATCAACTTCACTGTAAACCTAAAACTGCTTTTGAAAAGGTATATTAAATACACACACACACACACACACACACACACACACACCCTAACAGGTTAGGTAATTCACCCAAGGCCAAACAGCTAAGTATGGAGGAGGGAGGATTTGAACCCAGGGTTGCTGACTTAAAAGTCCAGGCTCTCCATGGCTGCAGCCCCACAGGGCAGGCCTATTCACCTTTCTATCACCTTCCATGTCAACGCCAGCTGCAGCACCCGTATAGCTGCAAATTGTACCTCAAAGGGCCAAGCTCAATATTTTGGTTGGTATCAGGAAAGCATAGGCACAGAATGAGTCTAGGAACATTAGGGAGGAAAAGAACCCCCCAGAACAGTGCCAGGGCTGGTGGGGGTGGGAGGCCGACCTTTGGCAGCATGCTAAGGCCCTGGGGAAGGGGGCAAGCATGCAGATGGAGAGACACCCCCCTTCTCCTCAGCCATGGCTGCCCTCACTGGGCCTCAACCCCAGCCTAGCCCTGGGATGATGGTCTGAGGCTGAGCTCAAACACCAAGAGATCTGAGTGACCGCCCCAAGCCTCTAGCCTCAGTTTTCCCATCTTTATCATGGGAGGATTTGAACACCCTCGGCTGATCTCCAAGGGCCTTTCTAGCACTCAATTTCTAAAACCCTTTAGCTACCCACTCTCTCCTCACCCCCAATAGCAAAGTAGAGAGGGAACTGCTCAAGGAAAAGGGAAGGCCAATCCCTGATCTCTCCCTGGTCTGACTGCGGAAGAGCCCCCTCCACTCCCATGGCTAATCACTGGGCATCCTGATGGTCACCCTCCTGGGATGCAGTTCAAAACTTGGATGAAAGTGGCAGGAAGGCCTATAACAAGGTTAGGTGCCTGGTCATCCTGAGCACCAGGCGTGAGCTCTGGCCTTGCCCAGGCGTCCACCATTTTTGACAGGGGTCAAGGTGTTAGGTGCATTGTAGCCTGGATGACTCACAAACAGTGATGACCCCAAACATCCCTTACGGTAAAACCCCAGGCATGAAAGGTGCAGGGTCGTGGTGACTTGTTTCCACAGCGCTCTGGGATCACGGCCTTGGAGCAGGACCAGGCCTTTCTGTGGTCCTTCCTCACTGCTTCATCCATCCCTGCTCCCGAGCCAGGTGTGCCTATGAAACCACCTTAGGCCTGGAGCCCCTCCACCTATCCTCAGTGCCTTGCAAACTCTTGCTCATATCAGCTCAGGTAGCCCCTCCTCCAGGAAGCCCCTCCTGACTTGTCACGGTCCCTTATGGATCCCACAACTCTGTGTTTCCTGACTACAGTGTAGGGGCTTCCGGGAGAGGGTGGGATCTACACAGAATTCAGAAATGAGGAAAGATTTGCAGCACAAAGGAGAGAAGGAGGGAGACCGCACAATGGAAGCCTGGGTGGCAGGGAGGGCAGTGACTGGGGCTTCTCCCAGGGTAGAGGCACCCCACGCAGCTCACTCACTGGATCGTTTCCAAAACAAAACAACCAAACCCAAACCTACAAAAGGAATCTCTGGCCCCAGGGTGAGGGCTGGAAATGGGAGAGACAGAAAAGATTCTGAAAAACGCCCAGCCAGTGAAATGTGGAACCCACCCATCCCTGGTCCTGCTATTGCTCTCCAGCCCCAGCCTCCTGCAGGTTGCTTTTCCAGGGTGCTCACAATTCAGTCTATTTTCCATTGCATAGTCTCATTCAATAGCTTGAATGGAGAGATCATGGCTGCCACCATCTCACTGTGCAGCCTTGGGGAAGTCCACCTCTCTGTACCTCAGAGAAAGTCCTAGATTCTAATAGAATCTGTAGAGAAGGTAACCAGACCTAGGGGCAGGAAGGAAGTCTAAGTTACAGAGGCAGCTGCCAGTGAGGAAAGGCTCGGCGAGGTGCCTGGAAGGAAGCAGGGTAAGAAGCCTTGAGGGGAAGACCAGGTGGGGCCTGTGGCACCCAGGCCCTGCAAGCCTGCTCATTCTCTGGGGAAATGTTACTCAGTGGGCAAGGCTGGGGCTCAGCCAGAGCCTCAAAGAATCAATCACAGCATAATTAGGGTCACTATTAATCTCTTTCCATGATGATGCCATGGCATCCTGTTTACCCAACACTTCTGTCCCAAGAGTCCTCTGATTGCCATTCCTCTCGGGAGGAGGCTGGCAGGACCCAGAGACGAAGGTAGACTAGTTCTTCTGCAGCTCAGGAGCCTGCCTGGGGGCCTCCAGCTCTCTTGGCACAGAAAGGATTTCTCTTTCCCAGGTCAGGGCTATGAGCTTGAGCTGAGTAGTCACCAAAAGTGACCTGGCCTCTGCCCCCAGAGGGCAGAGCTTAGCATCTCATAGCTCAAAATCTCAGGCTGTAAATGCCCCAAATTGGAGCTCTAGAATCACTTCACCCAAGACTCACAGAGTCATGGAATCCTCATTGAACAATTCAACTAGCATCTTCAAACTATCCCTGGATTTCAGACTGCTAAGTCACAAAACATCGGCACCAAAGTCCTGGAGGCATTCCATCCAGCCACCCCTTCCATTCAGCAATCCCCTGTGCCGCTCCTACTCCTGGTTCTCCAGCCTCTCCAGACCGGCCAGTGGCTTCCCTAGGCTTGCATACTTCTAGTGACAGGCCCCTCTCTCCCTGGAGGGCTGAGTGATTCTCACCAAGCCATCAGGACTGTAGGAAAGCCATTCTAAGAAGAGATCCTGCCTCCATCCCCTTCTCTCCCACTGACACTGACAGGTGATCTGGGAAAAGGCAGAGCCAGCAAAGGGCCCCAGGACTACTACTCGATGGTAGTGGAGACTTCCAGCATCCCTCACCCTCAGTTTGACTTGTGCAGTCCCCTTCCAGGAGCCCAGGGATTCAGCCCCAGGGGCAATGCTGGCTTCTTCTGATGGCTCTTCCTCAGTCCCAGGGATGGGGGAGTGGGAGAATGGAGCACACCAAGTCAATGAAGGAGGGAGGAGGAGGAGGAGGAATGTGATTTTAGGAGAGGCTTGTACACAGCAATCTTGTCTCTGTCTTCCCCTGCCCATCCTTGCACCACGGTGCTCCAAGGACACCACCTACCCAGCTTTCCCACCTCCAGGCCTTCGCTCAGGTTGGGCCCTCCACCAGGCAAGCCCTCCCCAAATCCCAATCCAAATCCCATGCATCTTAACAAACAGACCCTGTGCAAAGCTTGGGCTAATTCCCCCCAACAAAAGCCCACTGCCTCCTCCCTTTGTGCTCACATCATCTGGCAGCGCTCCTGAGAATGATCACAGGCCTCAGTGTGCTGTAATTATCTGCTTCCGTGGCTGCCTCTCCTGCCAGACTGAGAGCTTCTCCAAGTTCAGACTTCTGATCCACTTGGCCAAGCTTTTCTGAAGACCTATAGTGTCTGCATCCCACACCTGGTGATGGGGACACAAGATACGCCAGGCCCTGTCCTTGCTAGAAGAGTCACTGTATAGGGGACCTATGTCCCCTGCATTGGGCTGGGCACCAAGGAGGTACCTATTTAGTTGTCAGTCAAAAAGCTGGTTAAATGCAAGAAAGAAGAAAAGAAAGAACCAATCAAAGCCTCTTACACCACAGAAATGCAGAGCCACTTCTGAGCCGGGTCTGAATTCTATCTCTGAATAATAATTAGCCTTTTCCCAATTTACAGGAAAAAAAAGTTACAAAAAA
The DNA here is from genome assembly GCF_048565385.1 of Saimiri boliviensis. Lineage (NCBI taxonomy): Eukaryota > Metazoa > Chordata > Mammalia > Primates > Cebidae > Saimiri > Saimiri boliviensis. The sequence goes on along the minus strand of NC_133454.1, from coordinate 70,194,094 downwards.
AAACAAAACACTCAAGTAGGTACTTTTCTCTCACAAGTTTTTCTTAAACCTCTGATATCCACTTGCACGTTTCTGTACCAGATCTAGTGTAAGATGACCTCAGATCTAACACAAGATACTGATTTCATCATTGTCACGAACATCGCCACTCTTCACAGTCTTCTGCAAAGAGCAGCAGTCTCTGCTTCCAGGCACATCTAAGAACCTGGAGGCTAAACTTTTCCTCCCTTCCTTCAAATGTCCAAGTTTCCCCTTGGTAACCTATGAAAACTGACCGTGCTCAAATGCTGAGGAAGAAAGTCTCAGGTGTTGATTGGCCTTCCTTGAAAGTTCATGCCAGTTCCATGATACAAGGCCTCCAAATCCACTATTTGTCACTCATTCCTTTGGAGGAAGCATCACTTTCTCTAGGATTCTCTTTTAAAATACAAATCTTCTCTGGAGTTGGGAGCCCACTCAACCCTCAGATGGGAGGTCAAGGAAACTTAGTTTACTGCTGGGCTCTTAAGAGGCAGTAAATCATAGGGGTTGTGAAGAGGTCAGTCTGCCTGGGTTTTTATTATTTTAAATTTTTTTTTTAGAGACATAGTCTTACTCTGTCACCCAGGCTGGAGTGTAGTGGCACAATCATAGCTCACTGCAGCTTGAACTCCTGGGCTCAAGTGATCTTCCTGCCTCAGCCTCCCAAGTAGCTGAGACTACAGGTGTATGCCACCGTGCCCGGCTACCTGCCTGGGTTTGAAACCTAGCTTTACCATGTATTTAATGGGGCAAGTTTCTAAATGCCTGTATGCCTCAGCTTCCTTACCTATAAAGCGGGAATAACCATGGCATCAGCCTCAGGGGCTCTCAGACAAGTACCTGGAACGCTGTACTAAGCAAGAGACAACTCTACTCAGAGCTTCAGTTGCTTCCTGTCCATAAAATGGGATAATAATCCCACTTATGCCTTTTTCATAAACTGTAGAGTGCTGCCCCCATGGGAGAGGTGGACATTGTGTAAGAACCCAGTGATCTGCCCTCTGCAGCCTGCCTCTAACTCCTTTCTCCATCCCTCCTTTTCTCTTTACCTGGAAGAAGGTACCAGTGGCTGTGAGCTGGGCTCCAGGGGGTGTCCTGTCCACGGAGGTGGTGATATCACTTCACGGGGAGAGCTGAGGGGACAAGGAGATAAACCCAGTGAGCTCATTCATCAGTCCACCCTGCCTTCTACCATCCCACTTAACCCTTAGTGAGTTCCCATCCTCCTCCCTCCCTGTGCTGGGTGTGAGACGCACAGGACAGGTGACACCAAATCCCTGTCCTGGGAGGTCACAAAGCTGGTGGGTGGGCTGGCAGGACATACATGATCTAATCCCCAGCCACGAAACCCGGCACATGCAATCTACCTCCACGCATGCTGCCCACAAACCAGCCCCAGGCCCAGACAACCTGTTCCCTGAACCACTCCTTCGCTCTCCAGGACCACAGACCCAGGATCCAAAGTCCAGCCACCCTGGGGGCAGAGGCCCTTTCACACTGCCCAGGGACCTGCTTCTCTGAAGTAGCTGCCAAACCAGCTGTTCTTCTAAAGCAGTGGCTAAGGGAAGGTTGGTAGCCCGGAGGTGGGATCTGGGGCACCACAATTACGTGCCTGAGCTCTGACTCATGCACCACCTCCCCCACCGCCAGCTCCTGCAGCCAGCAGGGCTTCTGACAGGAACTGGGAGAAGAGATGGTACTGACAGGCCACAGGGAGTAGAGGGGCCAGGAGAGGTGAGGAGGAGACTGCAGGTCAGCATTGCAGGCTTCAGAGGAGCTAACACCTTGTCTACTAGGGGACACCAAGGCTGCAGGGATGGAAGCCTACCTACATCACACAGAGGCAGGGCCAGGGCTGGGACCTGAGCCTCCTGGTGCTAATATAACAACTTTCCCCAACCCAACTGGATTCTAGAGCCATACACCGGCAAGAAACACACAGCCAAACATATGCCTCTGTGTGTGAACCAGGGGTGGACAGAGCTGGACTCAGAGACAGCTTAGAAATGACAGCCACTGAGAGACCAGCACTTGGGACACTCCGAGGCCTACCCCTCTGTACCTCCAGTCCCCAGGTTTCTCACAGTGCCCCAAATGTACAGCACTTTACAGTTTATAAAATATACTTATTTCCTCTACCTCCTACAATGACCCTAAGGGCTAAGTGGCAGAGGAAATATAAATAGACCAATGGCTTCTCCTTTCAACTTTGATGTTTGAGAAGCCATTGGTCTATTTATATTTCCTGGGGCCTGAGACCTTGGAAACCTAGGGAACTTGTTAAAATGCAGTCTGACTTGGTAAGTCTAGGTAGGCTAAGGCCTGAGATTCTACATTTCTGATAAGCTCCCAGGTGATGCTGATGCTGCAGGTCCCTGGACCACAATTTGAGTAGCAAGCCCAGAAGGAGTTAAGAACATGGGACCTGGAGTTGAACTACACAAGTAAGAATCTTGTCTCTTACTGTGTGACCTGGGCAAATTACTTAACCTCTTTGTACCCCAATCTCCTTACGTATAAAATACTACTACTAATAAAACCTACCCCATAGGGTCAATGTGAGGATTAAATTAGCTACCATATGTAAAACACTTGAAGTGATTATTATTTTAGATTTTAAAACAGAGGTTCTGAGAGGTGAACACGCCCAGCAAAGTGGCAGAGCCAGAATTCAAGCTCAAACCGCCAAGCTGCACAAAATGTCACAGCCATAAACCCCTCCCCACGTCAGACAGGCAGGGGTACTGAGGCCCAGAGAGGGGCAGAAAACCAAAATGACCACCAGAAAGTTGGTGTGAGAAATACATGTCCATGACTCCATCCCAGGGCTCCTTCCACCATACCTTACTGTCTGTCAGAAAGGAAAGTACCATGGCGTCTCCCCAGGGCTCAGCTCTGCTGTCAGCCTCACCCGGGCCCACAGCTGCCCTGGAAACTATGTGTGGGGTTGGCTGGATGTGGAGGCTGCCCCCATTCCCACTCTGTCCTCTCTGGAGCCCCTGCCCACAAGGCTGGGTGAGGCAGAATGGTCTCACATCCTCCTGCCATTCCCCACCTCCTACCTCCAGCCTGTGCCCACTGCCCTGTGTCAGGTCACCCAGCTGGGTTCACAGGCAGAGGGTGACACAACCGGGTCTGGCTCCACCCCCACCTTGCCTTCCCAGCATGGGGCCAGTGGGAGCCTGTGAGTCACCTGAAGGAAGTGCTTGGCCCCAAACAGGAAGCCGCTCTTCAAGCAGAACTCCCCCCTCCCTCCTCCCACCCCTTAAGATCCCCCAGCGCCCTGGGGCAGATGGCTGGGTAGTGGAAGCTGGTGAAGGAAGGGAAGCTGATTGGGACACAGCAACATCTACTCAGATTTTACCTGACATTTAAACTTGGCATTTGCTGTCTGCTTTTTGCTGCCTGGCCTGAGCACTTTTCTGCTATGGACTGGTTGTGTGTCTTAGACACATCAGTGCCCTCTTTGATCCTCACCAAAAGGATCATGGGCTGCACTAAAAGACTGCTATGGCCTGGTAGTCTAAATGAAATGAAGGATTGGAGCAAGTGAATATAGGGTTTTATTTTATTTTATTTTATTTCAAGTGATTCTCCTGTCTCAGCCTCCCAGGTAGCTGAGAATACAGGCACGTACCACCCCAGCTAACTTTTGTATTTTTAGTAGAGACGGGGTTTCACCATGTTGGCTAGGCTGGTCTCCAACTCCTGACCTCAGGTGATCTGCCCACCTTGGCCTCCAAAGTTATGGGATTACAAGCGTGAGCCACAGCACCCGGCAAATGTAGAGTTTTAAATGAATGAACACATGCACATGAGTGAAATGAATGAGTGAATTAAGATACCTAGACATAAAACTCTAGCTACAGCATAAGAGCTATAATTTGTCTATTGTTCATTGTATGATAGAGAACTCTTTACTGGCAAGAAGACCCACCCCCAAACACCCTTGGACAGGGAAAAGGGGCCCCCACACATCACACACACACACACACACACACACACACTCACAAATCAATTCATTAGCGTACACAGGAGCCTCTGTCACGTTACACTCATGTGACCTGTAATCCTAAACATTCGCTCCTGACTAACACCACTAAGGCCCCAGTGAAACTCTTCTCTGTTTCTTTTTTTTTTTAAGGCATGAGGTAGGGACTGGGTCTCACCATGTTGCCCAGGCTGGAGTCCAGTGGCTATTCCTAGGCATGATCATGGCATACCACCACCTCGAACTCCCAGACCCAAGCAGCCCTCCCACCTCAGCTTCCCCGAGTAGCTGGTATTACAGGCATGGTACCAGACCAAGCCTCTCCTTTTCCTCAACTTGAAGAACAAAAGGTGGTTTTGTTAAGATGCTGTGAAGGTCTATGGTTTGTGTTGCTGCTGAGGGTGGAGATGGATGCTGCTTCGGGGAGGGGTGTAGCAGGAGGGGCCCGAGTGGCAAAAATATATAAGGGGAGACAAGTTAGCTTGTCAAAGCCTTCCTCCCAGACAGCAGCCAGCACCAGCTTCTTGCATAAGCAAGCATCTCTATTCCAGTCCTGCTGCACATCCTTTATTTTGGAATTTCTTCCTGCTCCAATTTGTGGTTCTAAAAGTACTCATGAATTAGTGTGATATTCACAAAAATGCATGTGGTGGCTGGAGAACATATTACAACATTCAGCAACTCACATTACTCAAACTAATGTGATGCGAAGTCTGGTATTAATTCTTTAACTTTGCAAGTAGATGGACATGGAATGCTAAAACTGAGTAGTTTCATTTCTATAAAATCTTCAAAAATTGAATTAATATTTCATCTCTTTAAATACTTTATTTTAAAACTGATCTTCAATAACTGTGATGGGTAGTGTTTTAATTTTGACAGATAATTTTATGGAATAAAAACACTTTTGAAAACATAAAATAAATTTTCCTGTGTTTACATTTACATTTGTTTACTTTTTTCTTTTTTGAGACAGAGTCGCACTCTGTCACCCAGGCCCGGGTGAGGCTGACAGCAAAGCTAAGCAGTGCAGTTGCTTGGTTCACTGCAGATCTTGGTTCACTGCAACCTCTGCCTCCCAGGTTCAAGTTATTTTCCTGGGTCAGCTTCCCAAGTAGCTGGGATTACAGGCATTGCCACCACACCTAACACATTTTTGTATTTTTAGAAGAGATGGGGTTTCACCATGTTGGCCAGGCTGATCTCCAACTCCTGACCTCAAATGATCTGCCTGCCTCAGCCTCCCAAAGTGCTGGTATTACAGGCATGAGCCACTGTGCCCAGACACAGTTCAATTTTATTTATCCCATAAAATGTATTTTATTATTTTTATTTTAGCAAGATTACTAATTATATTGCTATAAGCAAGATTTTTATCACTTGTGTTCTATTGATGGCAATAATCTAAAGGATTAAAAATAAAATGTGATTATATTTAACGTATATAAAATTTGACGGCCAGATGTAGTGGCTCATGCTTATAATTCCAGCACTTTGGGGAGGCTGAGGTAGGGAGATTGCCAGAGGTCAGGAGTTTGAGACCATCCTGGCCAACATGGCAAACCCTGTCTCTCTACTAAACATACAAAAGATTAGCTGAACGTGGTGGCATGCACCTGTAATCCCAGTTATTCAGGAGACTGAGGCAGGAGAATCACTTGAATCCAGGAGGCAGAGGTTGCAGTGAGCTGAGATAATGCCACTGCACTCCAGCCTGGGCAACAGAGTAAAACTCCATCTCAATAATAACAACAACAAATGTTATATATTTTAAATGCCACACACACACACACACACACACACACACACACATATATATATATGTATATATATATATATATAGAGAGAGAGAGAGTATATACACATATATGTATAATTTGAGTGTATATTCAATATAATCCCAGCTACTCAGCCTCCTAAGGCAGGAGAATCACCTGAACTTGGGAAGCAGAGGTTGCAGTGAGCTGAGATCGTGCCACTGCACTCCATCTTGGGTGACAGAGTGAGAATCTGTCTCAAAAAAAGGAAAAAAATAATTGTAAGTCTTATTATTTTTCTGAACTAATCATCAGCTAAATATGATAGTTGATAATAATTTATCAACTAACCATCATCAGCCTAACAACAAAATACCCAGAAATGTGCAATAATTAAATTCAGACATTCTTGATATTTTTATCACTCTCCAATAAAACTATAACTTTACACATGTATTTCAATGTACATTGTGAAGGTATATTTGTCAAGGTGGGAAAATCAAATCTATTTAACACTCTGCTGGCTTGCTTTACAACCTTCAAATATTTGACAAAGATGTATGTATTTGTATTTTTGCTCTCAGTTCTCCAAATTTGGGGAGCGGCCTGTCCACTCCCCACCTACCACCTCTCATATTGTAGGGCCCAGGCCATCTATGCTGGTAACTTCAAATCTGTGAGCAGCCGCTCGTCTGCCAGCCAGCCCTACCTGCCCCAGTCCGCCTTTTAGAAGTGTTCTCCACACGGAAGGTCCTTATGCTTATGTCTTATGCATGAGGCCGTATTTCCAGGGCAGTAAGCACTCAGATTTCCTCCAGGGCAGTGACTGCAACTTGACTGGCCTCTCCCACAGACCCTGTACTCCTTAAAGTCCCTTCAGCTCCAACACCACCCTGCAGGGGAGCCAGGGTACCCAGGATCTTCCATCCCCAGTTTTTGTTAGGCCATACCCCTGGAAAGGGAGCCGGCTAGGCTGGAAGGGCCCAGCAGCCTCTGCTGCACCAGGCTGGTAGCCCCCGCCAGTTAGCCGGACAGTGGTCTGGGTGACCTGTGGCCCACAACTGTTTTCCTCCGCCTCTGCACCCCCACTCAGTCTCCCTCCTGCCCCTTTCCTCCTGCCCCCTTCCTCTGGACTTACTAGTCACAGTGACCCATTTTGGGCTAAAGCCACCACAATGTGTATCCTCAGTACCCTGACACCTGGCCCAGCAAATCTCCACATTCCTTGCCCACTACCCTTCCTAGCATCTTTCACAAAGAGCTCCAGAGAGCAGGAAGGGAGTTCGGGAGGTGCGGGAGCAGAGGAGCGAGCAGGAGAGGAGAGCCAAGAGACCTGGCTTCTCTTCCTGGCTTGACTACTGGAAGTTAGGTCAGCATCTTCCTATGTCAAATGGGGATACTGGCACCTGCCCAGACCCTGTCTTGGGATGACAGGGAGAACCAGTGAGCAGGGTGGGTCAGGGCTGTATAAACTGCGCAGTGTGCAGTGGATGTAACAGGGGCTGGACCCTATCTCCCACGTGTTTCCTGCTCAGCGTGGCACAGTGCTGAGGGCCCACTTATTGTAATACTGCCCACCATTTACAAGGGCTGGCCATACTCTCTGTATGAGGCCAGGGTTTCTGTGTATGTTATCTTACTCCTCTTAGCCTCTCGCTGCAGATTTTTTTTTTTTTTTTTTTTTTTTTGAGATGGAGTCTTATTCTGTCACCCAGGCTGGAGTGCAGTGGTGCTATCACCGCTCACTGCAACCTCCACCTCCCAGGCTCAAACGATTCTCCTGCTTCAGCCTCCTAAGTTGCTGGGACTATAGGTGTGTGCCACCTAACCCAGCTAATTTTTGTAATTTTTTTTGTAGAGACAGGGTTTTGCCATGTTGCCCAGGCTGGTCTTGAACTCCTGAGCTCAAGTGATCTGCCCACCTTGGCCTCCCAAAGTGCTAGGGTTACAGGCATGAGCCATCACGCCCAGCTGCAGTATTTTTATAGATGGTAAGCAAAGGATTGAGAGGGTTTGGGGTCTCTTGTAGTCATACTCTTACTACCAAGCCAGTCTAGACACTAAACATCCAGTCACCAACACACATTTCTTGAGCTCTCCTGTGTGCCTAGCAGACAGATGGGGCCCCTGCTAGAGAGGCCCACAAGCTAATGGTGTAGACAAACACACCAAGCACATTGCGTGAACAAAGGCGGCAGGACATGTAAAGGGTAGAGGCCTTGACGGTGGATTAAAGCTGTCTCCCCGCCTCAACCCCAGCCTGGCACAGTGCTGGACCCACCACAGGCAGCAGTGAATACCCAGGAGTGAACAAACTTGTTTCCACCGCCCCAACCTAGCCACTCCCTGCCTGCCTCCTGGACAGTGAGGGGGCTCTAGACTTTTTAGACCACTCTCTCCTCTGGGACCACCACCCTAAGGGCACCCTCACTCTTGGTGCCTGCAGGTGCCCCAGGCCTTTGCAATCGATTGTACGTTGAACCTGGTGAAAGCAAAACTATACTTATCTGAGCACAGAACCCCTTATATAATAGATACTCAATACATGGGTATCAGATGAGTTAATAAGTTCTTAGCAGTGACTGACCACTTCGGTGCCTGGCTCAGTTCATCCTGACCACTGAGGGCTTAATTCAAATTCTGAATCAAAAAGGGGCTGGGGGGCCAGAGCAGAGCCGATAAAGAGTAAGATGCTCACTTAACCGGCTGAGAGGCTGCGAGCAGGTCCTGGCCCTCTCTGCCCTTTTGTTGTACAATCACTGGCAAATCACTTCACCTTTCTGGGTATCCACTGAGTTAAGCAGGGATTAGTACCATGTTACAATCTCCTGATTTTAGGGGAACACAAACAAAACTGGTTACAAACATAACGCCCTGAGGATCAGAGATAGGAGGTGACTTAGCCAAGGTCACACAGCAGGTCACAGAGTGTTGACTAACACCCAGGCCTGTCATGCTCTGTTGGAGAGGGAGTGAGGAGGTTGACTCCCAGAGGCCTGAGTGGGGAGGCCAGATCATGGGTAACATCTCTTGTGATGTCACAGGGGATAGGAGAGGGTAAGAGCAGGTGCCATGAGGGCTAACCCAGGCGGACATCACCAGTGAAGGTGAAAGTCACGTAGTCAGAGGCTTAGGATTTAGTCAGTACAGCCAGGAAGGGCAACCTGTTTATTCGTTCCTAGAATATGTTGACCAACGCAAGTTCCCCTAAGCTATCCCTGAGCACCTTCTATGGAAAGATGGAATGGGTGGGCAGGGAAGAAAAGCCAAATTCAACGCAGGTGGGGATCGGCCACAAGGGCCTCGATTTCTTCTGTGGGCATTTGGTGCCTCCATGGCCTTGAACTAACAACCTCTGCCCTTAAGCCTTGTCCACCTCCTGCTCATCAGTGATGCCCTCTGGGCTGGGTGGATGGGCTGGGGAGGAAGAACTACAGCAGGGCACCAGGGCCAGCCTCTAGGGCTGGGAGGGACCTGGACTGGTTGGAGAGATTGCCCAAAGCCAAGTCATCTGGGAGAACAATGAGGGCAGCAAATCTGTGGGATTTGCCTCTGGGAGCTGACAGAGAAAGACCTGGAGCTGGAGGAGCAGTGGAGCACCCGGCGGCTCTCAGAAGGCACTGCCCCTTGCTGACCACACAGCCTGGGATTCCCCCTTCTGCACACCCCTTTCTAACAGCTGTCTCTTGCTGGTGCCAGTTCCTGGGCAATCAGCATCTTACATGCTTTATCTTATATAATCTGTGCACTAATCATCCGCAGCGGACTGTCACACTCCACCCACGCTCCACCCACATTCAAGTCGTGGGGTGCACTGGGTTTCAAGCACCTGGCAGTGTTGGGGTGGGCCACCCTCAGGCTGCTGGGCTTCCTTTGCCCACAAGCAAGGCCAAGACAGCTCCTTAACCAATGACTGAGGAAGGAGAAGCAGAAATTCTCCACCATCTTTGCCCCTGGAGGGCCAGCCGCAGGGTATGATCTACAGTGTCCCCACCAGAGTTCCTCTGGAAGACAGAGCCAAAGTTTCTTCTACAGAGCTTGGCCAGAAAGAGCCTCTTGCATCTCCTCCTTCTCTTTCGGCTTCTATGTTTTCTATTCCCTTAGCAGGTTTCCCTTAGGAGGGAGGCTTCCTAATGAATCACTGTCACACGAATCCTTGTCTCAGGGTCTGCTTCTAGGTCACCCAAACTCAGACACCTGAGGTGGGTGCCATTAATGTTTCTATTTCAGAGACAAAGAAACAAGCTCACAGACATGAACAGTGTCCTGTGAAAGATCCCTATCTTGCAAGCAGCAGAACACGCACTTGAATTGACATCTGCCAAGTGCAGAGCCAAGCACTGACCCCTCCCCTTGGGCCCTGCCCCTTCATCTGCTGACAGCATCATCTACGCAGGTTTACATCCCCAAATGCCACTGTCCCTTCCTGGTCATTGAGGTTAACTTTCCTTCTCTCTCTTACTTTTTTTTTTTCAACTGGAAGGAAAGGAGAAGAATGTGCAGATGATCCAAGGGGGATGACTAAGTCCTCAGATTCCTCTGGTTGGCTCAGACCCTGTTTTGGTCAATCCTTGTGAATCAGGGCGGGTCTGACATTCTGGGAATGCAGGGAGACTTCAAACCATCTTCATGAAAACAAGTTGTAAAAACACTGGCCGCCACTCCAAGTGGCCAGCTGATAGGCTTGGCTCCATGGAGCAGGGTTGAACAAGTTCACCAGACGGGAACGCACAGCAGGAAAGACCTAGGCTAGACCCAAAGGAAGAACTTCCCTGTAATTGGGAGCTGGGCCCAGAGATGGGGTTGGGTGTGGCCTCTTTGGAAGCAGGCCATCCATGTCCTGACCTTCCCAGGCCTTTCTTGTTTGCAGCGTCTATGAAGCAGCTTTGGTGAGCACGGAATATGCAACGAACACCAGAGGCCAAGCCTGCCCAGCCCTGAGCTTCAACTCCCGGCCTGAACCTGGTTTATGAGGATACTCTGAGCTTGAGGGGCTTCTGCCTCCTGGGATCCTTCCCACACCCCAGTGTGGCTGCTACCACCCTACCCTGCTGATGTGAAGACTGGCAGAGGTCAGAGTAGGACTGAAGGCTGCCCACCCAGCACTGAACCTCCTCCGTGCTCTGCCCTCTACAGTCATTCTTCCAGAAAGCACCACCCCCTGCAGGCACCCTCCCTGCCCCCGGCATAGGACTAGGCGGGTGTCTACAGAGGACCAGCTCACCCTCCTCCCTCTGGCCTCTTCTCTCCTCTTCTGGCTCCTTCCAGTCAGCAGTGAGCAGGCCTGGGGCTCAGGCAGTTCATCCCCTCCACCCCTTCCCAACTCTCTTCCCTTTCTCTCCTTCCTTCCTTTCCATCCAAACTTCTGAGAGTTGTCTATACCCATATCTCCACTTCCTACAAAACCCACTGCCCTCTGCTGCCACCAGGTTCAACAATGGCTTTTATGTGGGTAGATCCACGGGGCACTTCTCCATCCTCAGTCGACACTGCAGACCTCACCCTCCTAAAAACAGCTTCCTTCCTTGGCTTCCAGGGCATTGATTGCCTGGGTGTTTGTCCCCCTTTCTGGCCCCACCTCACCAGCCCCTTCACTGGCTCCTCTCTCTGCCCAGGCCTGAATGCCGCTGCTCTCAATCCTAAGCCCCCTTTCCCACCCTTGCCCTTCACATTCTTTTTGGCAGTATCGTCCACCCCACGGCTTTAACCACCTGTCTCTACCTGGACCAAGCTCAAGATCCAAGTATCCTGTAATCCTCTGGTCATCTGCACCTGGACATCCCACAGGAAGCTCACACCCACAGTCGCCAAATGGGAACTCTCCTCCCTTTCCACATATCTCAGGGCACCTCCATTACCTCCAACCTCCAGGCCTGGAAGATGAGAATCACCTCCCTATCTCCCTCTTCTTCAACCTCCACAGTGCCATCTGATGCCAAGCACAGCTCTGTAATCCATCTCCTTCCTCTCATCTCCCACCAAAAAGCCCTGGAGTTGCCACTCAAACTCCTCCTGCAGGAAGCCCTCTCTGACTCCAGCCATGCCTTCACCTGTTTTCATATGCCCTGTATAACTATCCATTCAGCAGCCAAGCCAGTGTCCAGCTGCACAGCTGACTGCTTGGGCTGGCTCTAGAAGGTAGGGGGTGGGTCTGATCTGACCCTGGATCCCCAACACCCAGGCCAAGTGCAGCATGAGGGGTCCCAAAGAGGTTTCTTAAATCTGGGAACTTGTATTTCTGCTGAGTTTGCCACACTGGTGAGGTCTGGATCTTCCCTCGGACCACAGCCCCCCAGAGGCAAGGCCTGTTCCCTGGCTTGGCCCTTCATCACACTTAGCCCCTTTCAGAGCACCCTAACCTGCCTGCCATTTATGAGGAGATTATCATGGGGGCCCTGGAGAGAGCCTAAGAGGCCCGCCTCATACTTGCACAAACGTGTGAATATACAGAAACATCCAAAAAGACAGAGAGCACGTATTCACAGACAGACACAGGTGACACGAATGAGCACATGGCGCAAGCACACAGGCTCCCAGAAGTACAAGCAGTCGTGCAAAGACAGGTCCACAGAGACACAAACGTCCTGGAAACAGGGACTCAGGCCATGGCCTCGCTCAGAGTCACCTGCTCCAGGGGTGAAGCATTTGGCTTAGCCAGGGCTCCAGAGCAGGGGCTCAAGGAGATGTGGCAACAGCCCCCTTGGACAGTCTGGCCTGTTGCATTTGGACTCTGAGGCTGTGATCAGAGTGGGGAGGGATGCTAGGAGAGGAGAGGGTGAGGGAACAGGAGCTGCTCTCCATAGACAGGGTTAGGGGCAGAGGAGGAGGCCACCAGTCCTGCCAGGCTCCACCAGATCCCTCTGCAAAGGTAGCTACACTCCCACCCTCCCCTACCAAAGAGCCAATCTGAGCAGAGAACAATCACGAAGTTTATAATATACTGGAAGGGGAGGGAAAGCAAGCCATGGGAGGTATGCACATCACATTCAAAGCTGATGTAAATAACCTGCGCCTAACACCTGGGTGTGAGTCCCATCAGTCCTGACCTCTCCCTACACCTCCAAGTCTAGTATCTCCCCAGACCCTGTCGATTTGGCCTCATAAATGGCTTCCTCATGATGGTACTCAAGCCTCTCATACTGCTGCCTGAGAAACAGAAGGACACCCTGGAACCTACATGCAAAACTTTTATCAACCTGCCCCTCAACTCCCTTTCCAGGCACTTCCTTCCGTCTTCACCTCAGGGTAGCCCCGCCACCTGGAGCTAACTCGCTGCTCCAGGTACTCCACTCTCCAACACGTTTACAAAGTTAATTTCTTCTGTGTAGAATGTCTTTTCACTTGCTTCAGTTTGGTAAACTCCTAGAGATCCCTCAATACCCAAATGGGAAATGCTGCTATTCAGTGGATTGGCTTCCATAGTGGCAGTCACGTCCTAAAGTCAGCACATCACAAATAAGTTGCATATGGTCAAAACCCCGCTTGGCTTTATAGAGTAACCATTTCTGTACAATCCCAGGCCGCCTTCTAGGCATTTCCTGCTTTTACTCATCTAACTCTCACAACTGTAACAGATTGTATTTCCAAAGACATCTGCCATCTCCCACACTCTCTTCTTACAAAGTGATGCTGACATCAGTCCCATGGAGAGAGGTGGAGTCCCTGTTACCCCCACTTGAATCTGGGAGGGTTTGGGAGTAATGGCTGAGGTGACACTACTCCACTTCCAAGGATAGGTCATCGAGTGTGATGCAGCTTCTGCCTCCTTCACTGGGACGCTCCTGCTGCAGCCCTGCACCACTGTGTAGACATCGTGACTGCTGTGAGACTGCTTGCTGTGGGAAAGCTCAACCACCTCGCAGAGAGGGAAAAAAGGCCTAAGACTCCACAAAGAGCAAGAGAAGCTGGGCTAAGCTCTGGGTGCCCCAGCTCCTCCCAACTATAAATGCCACCTGTCAGAAACTACAGGGGACCCTGAGCCAGAGTTGCGGGGGTGAGCCCAATTTAAATTCCTGGCCTATAGAAACTGTCAGATAATGATTGTTCTTTCTTTCTTTCTTTCTTTCTTTATTTTTTGAGACTGAGTCTCACTCTATTGCCCAGGCTAGAGTGCAATGGGACAATCTCAACTCACTGCAACCTCTGCTTCCTGGTTCAAGCGATTCTCCTGCCTCAGACTCCTGTGTAGCTGGGATTACAGGTGTGCACCATCATGCCCAGCTAATTTTTCTATTTTTAGTAGAGATGTGGTTTCATCATGTCGGCCAAGCTGGTCTCGAACTGAACTCCTGACCTCAGGTGATCTGTCCACCTTGGAAAGTGCTGGGATTATAGGCATGAACCACCATGCTCAGCCATGATTGTTCTTACATAAAGGCACTAAGTTTTGGGGTGATTTGTTATGTGACAACAGTAACTGGAACAACTATAAAGTATGAACTATCATTCTCACCACTTCAGAGAAGGATCTGAGGCAGAGAGGCTAAGGAACTTGTCCAAGGGCACAGAGGCAGTAACTATCAGAACCAGGATTTGAAGCCAGGCAGTTTAGCCTCAGAATCCGTACGATTCACGACTATGCCATACTGAGTGCCTCCAAGGTCTGTTGGTCTCCCATCCCGCAGCAGGCCTCAGGGAGTGGTTGCTGAATACATGAGTGAAGGAAGGAATAGGCAAATGAATGAATGAAAGTGAGCAAAAGTAGAGTGAGCTCCCAGGTGTGAGGGAAAGACCTTAGATAGACTGCACCATGCAAATGGGTCTGACATGAATGTCCTTGCTGCTGAAGCAGCTCCACTGTCCACAGACCTGGGGGAGGTCAGGTGATCAGAGGAGACTGGCAGGTACCACTGGCCTCCACCCACCATAGATGCTCATCTCTTGAGCCTCCTGAGATGTTGATCTCCCAGTCCCCTGCTTCCCCCAGCCCTGAATGCTACAGGATTAGACAGAGGCCCCTGGGGAGCTGATCCCTCCTAAGGACAAGGCTTGCAGATCTCAGGGACTGCAGGGGGAAGGTCCCCAGGCTGGGAGTCCAGAAAGCCAAGTTTAATCCTAGCAAGGCCATTGACTGGGCTATGTGAACTTGGGTAAGTCCCTGCCCCTCTCTGTGCACAGGTGCTCTCCAGCTCCAGTATTCTAAGACTCGCCAGGTGCTCAGCTGGCCTCAATGGATGGGGTGCAGGTGAGCTGTGGGTCCTATAGCCATGGGAAAGAGGGACCTGTCCCTAGATGGAAAGTGGATAAGAGAATAAATCCCACCTACTATTCCCTGCAAGCCTACTGTATGCCACACGTTTCAACATGAACAATTTCTACTCCTTGCAGCAATCCCACTGGGTACAGTGGCAAGTAAGGAGAGTCTTAGACTCAGCTAAAGGAAGGCTAAAAGCCAGGGTCCAACCCAGGCCCATCCGACTTCAAAACTCCCTCTTCTGTCACAAGAGCCAAGAAGTAGAAGTAACCCAAGGGTCCATTGACAGGTGAACGGCCAGACAAAGTGTGGTCTAATCACATAACGGAGCAGCGTTCCACCTGAACAAAGATGGGATCCCACCACAGGCTACAGCGTAGATGAACCATGAGGACACTATGCTAAGTGAAATAAGCCAAATACTGTATGCTTCCACTTATATGTGGTATCTAACATAGTCAAACTCAAACAGAAAGTAGAATGGTGGGTGGCCAGGGCCAGAGGAAGGGGAAATGAAGAGTAGCTGTGTGACAGGTATAGAGTCTCAGCTTTGCAAGATGAAAAGCTCTAGAGATCTGCTGCACAAGAATGTGAATATAGATAACATATGGAACCATATTTAACACGGTCAGGATGATATATTTTATGTTTGTTAGCATAAAATAGTACAATTTTAAAAAACACTCTCACTTTTGAGGCAGATGGGGAAATTAGAAAGGATATTAGGAAGGGGAGACCAGAAAGGCTTCATAGAAGAGGGGCATTTGAGCTGGGCAGGATTTGGGCAAGTGCAGATGGGCCTGGGGCACTACAGACAGAGGCTTGGACCTTTGGCCCCTGGTCTCCCTCTCAGGATCCAGCTGCCTCCACCCCGTGCCACCCCCAGCCCTCCAGATCACCACCGAAAAGCAGTGCTCCAGAGGAGAGCAGGCGTTGGCTTGGAAGAAGGGATTTCCTGAACACCTACTATGTGCTCCCAGTCCTTCTCACTGATTTGGGCCAGTCCTTGTCCTTTTGGGGCCCCTGTCTTCCTGTCTGTATCATCAGAGAGTGACCTGTGATTCCCAGGTGTCCTTCCAATTCTCACACTGGGGATCATCTCTGAGCAGGAGGTGGGAGGCACCAGAGACCTGCAGAGAGGGGAACCAGGATACTCACTGGTCAAAAGACCAGGAATCTGGAGCTGCAGCCTCATGATCCTGCCCCAGGCGGCCTCTACTCACTTCACAGAAGGGAAATCTGAGAGCTAAGTGGGTTTGGTTTAATTCAAACTTAACCAACATGTGCCAGCACCTACTATATTTGTGATAGGGCTACAATTCCTCCCTCAGTCCAGCACTGTTTCTCCTATTCCATGCTGCCAAAAGTGGAAAAGACTCTAGCAGAAGGTAAAGCATGAATCATTGCAGTCAGAGACAAAATCTTCCATGCCTACGGCTCTCTCCAAGAATTCTGACTCTTGCCTCTTTCCCCTGGCTCTCAGGAACCCCCAGTTCCTCCCCCAGAAGGAAGAGGGTGGGGCACTCCTTGGTTCTAATACCAGCTCCACCAAGTACCAGCTGGGTCTTTGTGTCCTCATCTGCATCACTGGGCTAAGGACCCTTCTCAGAACCCCTTGGGAGGGTTGGATACGGCAAAAGCACAAAATGCTGAGCCCAGGGCTTGGCACACAGTAGGCATTCAATAAAAGGTGGCCATAATCTGTTCTCTCCTTTTCAGACAAAGACATTTTCATTGATCTGTTGGTTCCTCACAGCAATGCTTTGTTTGTTTGAGCTCTTCCCAGAAGACACTCCCTGCAGGAACACTGGGTGATGCTCCTCAGCCAGCCCCAGGGAGGACGAAGGAGGAGGGATGAACTTACTTGATGGAAAAAGGAAAATTCACCATCGAGTAGTCACAAGAGAGCAACCCTGGGGAAGCCCAGAGGCTGCCCCTCCACCTAGGAGGACCCAGGGTGGCCCCAGATCCCATTTAATAAGCTCCCTGGGGCCTGGCTGGGAGGCCTGATATGATCCGGCTGCTACTTAAATCACACAAAGCCTTCTATTCTTAGCTGAGCAGGGGCCTGGTTCCATCCCAGCTGTCCATTAGCACTAACCAGCCCCAGGAACACCATTACAGTGACCAGTCAAGACCACAAGGAAGGGCAGGGGCAGCCCTGTGATCTGACCAAAGTCTGAGGCCTACCTGAGGGGGCTGAAGAGGACTCCCCAGTTATCAGTGTTCACAGAGCCTGAGAGGGGCTCACTGGCCTAGATGAGGGTTTGGATTGTGACCCCAAGGCCACCTCCAAGTCTGGATTTCATATCACCAAGATTCTATGGTTCCATGACCCTGTGCTTCCAAGATGTGGAAATTGAAAGAGTCCATGGTTCCAAGGACCAAGGTTCCAAGATGCCAACAAAGACAGAATGGACGCTGGGCTCTAGAGATGCACCCTGCCCCTGCCCCTCTCCTCCGTCCATCCCTTCAGAAGTAGAGGATGGCCAGCTCTATCCGAATCCTGGGGTTCCCAGGCAGGGCAGTGGCACAGACAGCATAGTGGACTCGGCACTGAGGTCAGCAACACTGTTTCATGCCACCCCTAATCCCCTGGGGCAAGAATCCCTGGAGAACTTCTGGGCACTGTAGGACATACAGGGAAAGAAAGAGGGGAAGGGCCAAAGCTGCCCTGGGGCCCACCAATGCCAGCCACTGCTGGGCAGGGTGTTCAGTGTCTGCTCTGTGCCAGTAGGGCCGGCATACCCCTCTTAGGTGAGCATGGGGAGGCTGGGTGGGCTGCCCGAGGTCACAGGCTGGAAAGTGCAGGAGCTGGGCCAAGAACCCCAGGCTGGGCTTGCTTCAGAGATTACTGCTCCCCTCACTCTGCTTTGCTGTAGGCCACAGCTTCCTGGGACCACTTCTTCCAACATCCTCTTTTAGAGGGGAAAACTGAGGACCAGAGGGAGGAAGGGCCTATGATCAAGGTCACACAGAGAATTGGTGGCAGAGCCGGGCATAATCCTTCCCTGGCTGGGGGCCACTGGCTGCCTCCAAGCCCCACTGGGTCACAGCCACCGAGCCTTCTCTGCATTCCTCCTTTCCAGCCTAGACTGGGGCTCCTAGGGCAGGGCTGTCTCCTGTTCCCTTAGTCTCTGATACAGTGGTTGCCCCCACGAGGCCATCTGAGTGACAAGCCAAGAATCAGGGGATGGGACAGTGGGCTGATGCCTCACACCCAAGGCTTGCCAGCTGAGCACACACATGGTCTGAAGAGAGCTGATCCTGTCAGACGCTGGGGACACTCACAGGGACACTTGTCAGGAACACTGACAGGCTAATTAAGCAGCTGTCCCATTAAGGTAAGTAAATTAGGCTCCACTGCATTGACCATCACAAAGCCTGCCAGTCACTAGAACGGGACACCAGCCTCAGCTGCTTGAGCCCTTGACCTGCGCCCTGGGCTGTCATCCCCCAACACCCATCCCCAGCACCCCCTATCAGTTGCTTTTTTTCTTTTTCCCAATAGGATTTTATAGATTATTTTTCATCTAAAGCTCAAAATGAGCCTGAGAATTAGGTACTTGTTCACTCCAATTTATAGGACAGGGTGGACAAGGGACTCCCCCAGGTCACCTGGCTAATATGACAGAGTCAGAACTCACACTCAGTGGCTTACCTGGTCCCAGAGGAAAGGTCAGCAAATACCTGGGTGATCTGGAAGTCCTTTTGATGGAGTCACAAGGTATAAAAATGTGTCTAAGCTACACTGACCATTTTGAGGAAGTTGACAAAAATTTCCTCTCTCCTGCTTAGAGAGACCGCAGGTCAAGTATCTAAAAACATCCAATTTCTTTGCTCTGGTCTAGCATTAGATCTGCCCAGCACATTGGTTGCTTGCCACACAGCCAGTGCCCTCCTGGGTGTCCCACCCACTGGGTTGATTTGATCTTGCACCAGCCTTGTGACATTGGCCTTATCATCGGCATCTTAAAATGAGGCTAGCTAAGGCTCAGAGAGGCCCAGATACAAATTCAAGCTTGTACAGGCACAAGGCTGGAGCCAGGACAGGAAGCCAGGTGTGTTCCTGCTCAGCCTTTTTAAGACAGGAGGAGAGTTGGAGGAGGATAAATTGACATTTGTTCACTGGGACCTTTTTAAAATAATCTGCTTAAGTTTACATCAATATCCCACTATATCTTTCTTCCTGCCTGCCACTCTACCTCCCCCACTGTGGCCCCCATGCCAATCTAAGCAGAGGGAGCATCTGTGATGCCTCTGGGTGCCAGCCTCACCAGCTGTCTGCCCCTACTCCCCCCAATAGGGCCAGGACCATCTGGAGCTGCTCAGGAACAAGGGCACTGAGAGGGACCCCCAGAATTCCAGGAGAAGGGATGCTGGGACAACCTAGCCTTGTCCCTGCAGCACCTACCATGGGCAGGTGGTTTTCACCCAGCATGCTGTGACAGGCTGCAGACCTCCCAGAGTAGGTATTCCAGGCCCTGATGAAATAAAGCAGTGTCCACATCGAAGACCTTGGTCTCCTGACTGACACCTCCTGACATGAACAGGGAGGTGGAAGGGATGAGGAGTGACTGTCTTGTTCTCAAGCCCCTGAAACTATGCCCACCAGCCACCCAGGGACGTAGGACACAGAGGCTCCTGTATGTGGGCAGGCCATGTTAGACCCAGACTGTAAACAGGACAGACAAGTACATGTGGGGGTTCCTGACATGTGCTCCCAGCCTTCCCCAGAGGCCAAAACTTAGGGTTGCAGCCAGGAAAGGGGTGGTATCTGGTTCCAGGACCCAGCAGACAGGTGGGGCAGCACCATCTTTCTTTCTGTTCAAACACACAGAGACAGGGCTGCAGACACACAGTTCTGGCCTGTGTGTGCAACTTGTACATAATTCACAGGCTCCTATTGCTCTGACCTGGATAAAATATACCAGCAGGGGCAGGTTGCACAGAGAACAGTGAGCGGATGCCCGGGAGCACTTCCTGAAAAGAGGCGAGTGGGCCAGAGGCTTAGGGGATTAATAGAAATTGGACAAATGAATATTGTTAATAACAAGAACTGTTAACTTGTCATTAACAAGTAAAGTTTGTGGGGTAAGTCAGTATACAATTCATGTCCACAAACTTTATCTCATTCAGTCTTCATAAAAGCCCAGTGTGGAAGTTACTTTAACAGGCAAGAAGGTAGAGGCTCAGAGGCTGAGTTACTTGCCCATTTTCTTTTCTTTCTTTCTTTTTTTTTTTTAATTTGAGATAGAGTCTCACTCTATTGTCCAGGCTCCCAGGCTGGAGTACAGTAGTGTGATCTTGGCTCACTGCAACCTCCACCTCCCAGGTGCAAGTGATTCTCCTGCCTCAGCCTCCCAATTAGTTGGGATTACGTGTGTGCCACCGTACTTGGCTAATTTTTGTATTTTTAGTAGAGACGAGGTTTTGCCATATTGGTCAGGCTGGTCTTGAACTCCTGACCTCAGGTGATCCACCCACCTTGGCCTCCTAAAGTGCTGGATTACAGGCGTGAGATACTACACCCGGCCTAGTTTTTTGTATTTTTAGTAGACACAGGTTTCACCACGTTGGTCAGGCTGGTCTCGAACTCCTGACATGAAGTGATCTGCCCGCCTCAGCCTCCCAAAGTGTTGGGATTACAGGCATGAGCCACTGTGTTCCGATCCCCATTTTCACATAGATGGAAGCAGAGCTCCCTCCCTGTGCCAAGCTGCAGCATGCATTCAACCCCACTACCACTCCCAGTCACCGGTCACCAAGGAATGTCCTTCTGGGCTCAGAGGACCAACTGCTGAAGGGAGAGCATGAGGGGCAAACTTCCCTGGCAGTGGGAGGGCTGTGTGCCCCTCAGGGTACCATGGCCCCTGCCCTGCTGGGGCAACCCGGAGGACCCTGAGGCAGGGAACAAGGGGAGTGGTCAGGCCTTCCCTTGCACAGGCATCGAGAACTCCTGAGAGCTCTTCAGAGTGAGAAGGGAGGTGCCAAGTGACCCTGCTTGACTACGAGTGTGAGGAACACGACACCTACAGAGGAAGAGTCCAGAAAGTCCACAAATGCCCACTGGGCACCACCTAGGTGCTGGGGACACTGGGATGAATGTGACCAGCTCTGAAGAGGTTCCTGATCAGGCAGGCACCTGCTTGGTCGATGCTCAGACCCTCACAATCCACTCCAGAAACTTTTCCAGTCCCATCTGACCTCCTTTCCCTCCCCCTGCTCTCATGGCACCTTACAAGGTTCTAATGACACAGTGTCATGTGCAGCCTCCTTTCACCTCTGCTCCCACTGTTGCTCTTCCAAGAGTGCCCTTTCCAGCCAGCTGGAGCCCATCCGCCCCCTCTCCACCATCTCTTCTTCTCAGAGCCTCACTTAAGTGGCCCCCAGCCCCATGCTCAGACTGATGGACCCCAGGAGGAAGCTCATTCCCTTCTTCCTCTCCCTGCCTCAGGGCCTCCCCATGCTTTTGACCTCCCTTGCAACATCTGTGCACTCTGCTCAGGCTAATGCGTCCTGGAATTGCCTCACTCTCTGCCCCTCAGGACCTGGGACTAAGAAGGTGCAGCTCCACTGAACTGCGTAAATGTGTCACCCACTCAATGCAACGTCCCAGAGCAATTAACAAATCACTTCTTCCTTTTAAGGCATGCATTTAAGGCTTGTCTTTCTTTAAAAACCCTCGGTGGGCATGGGAAAATGCAATGGAAGAGTCTTAGTCAGATTTGTCTTGGCATTTCCAAGTCCTGGCTCTGTTCCTGGCACACAGTACATGTCTGAGATATGCTGGTTTGGTGCATGACAGAATAAAAATATCTCTACCTGCCACTTGAGCCTGCTGCCTGAAGTTCCACCATTATCACCGAATCTTCCCTGGGGCTAAAAAGTATTCCCTGTGATGCTCTCTCAAAATGCAGTCCTGGGGCAGGAAACCAGCTGGAGGCTTCCACGTGCAAAACAGCAAGGTCAGGTTTGCCCATGAGATCTTCTCAGTGTTTTCTTGAGATCATGTGTCCAGACTCTGCTCTTTAACCAAGGAGTTGCATGTTCAAATGATCTTAGGAAAGGTTGACTGCATACTGGGCCACCCATTGGGGTCCCTAATTCATATTAATACATTGAAGACCCTGAGAAGGCTTGTTTGGATTTATGTGACCTAGCGTTTCTCAAATCTGTATGTTCATACATCCTCAAATCCGTTGCCACCCCACGAGACCAGGGCTCCTGAGGGGACAGTTTGGGAAGTGTGGACTAGAGAGCGGGCCTGGGTCCGAGTGGGACAAGGTCTGCAGGCTGAAGGGTGTCTGTGGCTGCCACGCAGCCAGGCCCGCACTCCCCTGTGCTGACCATTTTACAGAGGCAGAAGGTCCAACCTCAGCCACCACCACCAATAGTTCATGACAGATACAGATAATGAACATGGATTCAGATAGCTTCCAAATGAAGCACAAAGGAGGCAGAAGGTAACAGGGCCGGTTAGAGACCTGAGTGAGTTCCAACTGCGATTTTGTGCTCATTGCTGGCCACTGGGCAGGGGAACCCATCCTGCTAAGCTTTGCTTTCATCATCTGCAAAATGGGGATAATGCTATTCTTAGGGCTGCTGTGACAATTCAGTGTGGTAAGGTAAGCAGAGGCAGATTATAAACTGTCAAATCCTGTGCCAGCATTTGCTATACACATAATTATTTCACTGCATACAGGGCCAGAAGGGTGTGGTCACGTCCTGATTGATCACAAGCCACTGCAGAGGTCCTCAATCAGGACAGATGGATGGATGCATGGATGAATGGACAGGCAGAATCCCCAGTGTGATACTGGCTCACCAATGGCTGGTTGAATAGGTATGAATGAATACACGAACCAATTCTAATAAGGTCAACTGTTCCATTTCTTAGACTCCAATTGGTAGAAGCAGCAAATTGGGAAGAACACACACAAACGCAGGAGGGGAGAGGAAAGAGGTGCAGCCCTCTGGAGACAAGTCTGTGGGCAGCAGGATAAAGGAACAGACAGGGTTGGAAGAGCCAGAAACCAGAGTTAAACATGTGCAGTAGCCCAGGGTCACCTGGCACAGGGGTCAAGCAGTGTTGGCATTCTCAGCAAGGCAGGCGGGGTTCCTAAGGCCCGTCCCTCCAGCCATCCATGTCAGCATTGTTGAGGGGAAGGAAGTGATCAATCCCTTTTGCAAAGGTTTCCGACCAAAACTGTTAGAGTTGTTTTTAATGGGATAGAGAGCAGAAAGAAGTCTTTAGGGTCAGGTGCAGTGGCTCATGCCTGTAATCCCAGCACTTTGGGAGGCCGAAGCAGGCAGATCACCTAAGGTCAGGAGTTTGAGAACAGCCTGACGAACATGGAGAAACCCATCTCTACTAAAACTATAAAATTAGCCAGGCGTGGTAGTGGGAGGTTGAGGCAGGATAATTGCCTGAACCCAGGAGGTGGAGGTCGCAGTGAGCTGAGATCACACCATTGCACTCTAGCATGGGCAACAAGAACGAAACTCCGTCTCAAAAAAGAAAGAAAGAAGACTTTAGGGCAAGAAGACAGAGCCCTTAGCTGCTGCTTCTGGAAAAATGCTTCTTACAGTTTATATGAATTCATCAACACATATATGCACAGGACGAACATTTTTGAAGTGCCTACTATATGCCAGGTAAGTGCTGTTGGGCACTGGGGACACAAGGCCACATCCAGACAGCATCACACATGGAAGCTTCTGGATAAATGAGGTGTCGGGTCACTTGAGGATGGAGAGGGAGGTTTTGTAGAAAAATTCACAGACAAGAAGTCTGGAAGACCGAGTTAAATGATTACATGACCTCAGACAAGTCACCGTCCTTCTCTGGGCCTCCATGTTCCCATCTATAAAGTGGGGCTGATGAAAATCGTGAAAACTATTACCTGGCACCAGACACTGACCCAGCAGTTACAGATGTTCTTTTAATGCACACAGCCAGCAAGGCAGGTATTGCTAACAATTTGTCGTGGGGTAGACGTCCCTTTCACAGATGAGCAATCTGAGACTCAGCTGCTTACCAACAAGCCTGAGGTCAGAGAGTTGCTGGGAGTCTGGAAGTAAGCTCCGGTGTGTCTGACTCCAGAGCCCACACTCTCCCACCCTCCCAAACAAGTCCCACACTTCCTCCTCACAGACCGCTGTGAGGATGTGATGACATCATAGATATCAAAGTGCTTTGTAAAGTTAAACTATTATGTGTCCAAAGACAACAAGAAGTTAGTCCTGACTCCTCCGTGAAAGCAAACACTGAAGTTCACAGGGGCACTCAGAACTGGCCACAGACCAGAACTCCTGGGTTTCTTGCTCTCAACCTCTGGCATTCCTCAGCTAACTTCCTCCCAGGGAAAGGGACCCGGCAATCCCCAGGAGCCCCAGATGACCCCTCAAGGGCCACAGAGCAGAGTTCCTCCTAGACCAGGAAACCACCTGGCTCGTAGCCTCCTTACGCTTCTTCACTTCCCACCTGCCAAGGACCTAGAGTTCACGGCCTAGCCCAGGTGCCATGGGAGCTGTCCCAGGGACCCTTGCTACTCCCCGCTGACAGGCTGTGGGACCTCGGGCCAGTCGCCTCACCTCTCTGAGCCCCAGGTTTCCCACCTGCAAAATGAGGGTTGAAAGCAGATTTCATGTGCAAAAGGGTCCACTCCAAGGAGAGACTCCAACATGACTGCCCTTGAGCTGGGTAGATCAGCTGAGTGGGCAGGAAGGGGAGCGCGAGGCTTTTAAAATCCCTGGTTTGAGGAGGGAGGTACAACCCTGCCTACCAGGAATTATCCATCTAATCTTGAATTCTCGGCCTGTCCTTGGCAGTCCTGGTCTGAGAGGTGGACTCAACTGCTGCCACCAGCAGGACCCAATGTGCTGACTTCCAGGTTGGCTAGGGTTGTAGCAGAGGAAAGGCAGGAGAAGGGTCTTCAGGCAGAACTACGTATGTCTTCAGTGGAGGGCCCTGGGCCCCAGAGCACAGACATCCTTGCAGGCCACGGTGGCCCAAAAGGGTTGCTAACTGGCTTCAGCCCATACAGTGAGACAGAGGTGCCAGGATCCAGGCCTTTAGGCCCAGCCCAGGGCTCTCTGTACTGGCCCAGACTCACCCCTTTTGGAGCATGGATTAAGCAGAGAGAGGAACAGTGTGAAGAGTTAGGATGATGCACTCCCCTATCCTGCCCCAGTAAAGAGACTCTGGCCATTGACAGCTGGGCCCCCAAACCCCAAGGTGAAAACCAACACCTGGTCACCCCATTCCCTGATTCACTCACTGCAGGCACTGACAGGGCACATCTGGATGAAGGAGGGGCTAAGTCTGCTTCTGCAGAGTCCCAGCAAGAGGAAGAGGGCTCCAACTGCAGCAGAATGGACTTCGTCCCAAGAAGAACTCCCTGCAGTGGCATGAAGCATGACCACCACACAGAGAAGGGCGGCACAATGAGGACAACTGTAGCATCTCCTCTGAAATACAGGATGCTGTCTCCTCCATCATGTCATTTTACTTTCAAACCAGCCTGGAAGGTAAGTGTTGCTGCTCTAACTTTATAGGTGAGAAACTGAGGCTCAGAGAGGCTAAGTGACTTGCCCCTGTCTTCTAAGTTCCACTCAAAAGAGGCAGAGCCAGGATTCAAAGCCAGAACTCTGACTCTGAGGCCCACACACCTCCCTTCTTGGGAAGCACACCTGCCATGGGCATCTCCCTGCGCCGTCTCAGATGCTCTGGTGTGAGCTGGTGGAGATGCCACAGGCATTCCTTTCAGGAAGGAGAGGGAATGCTCACTTGTGGCCAGCTGTAAAGGGCTCTGTGTCCTAGGCCTGCTGGCTGTGCCCCTGCAGAAAACACCCAGTGGGGGCCTCCCACATGCTTTCCATGCAAAGTGCCACGTCTTCTGTCCTTTCCCCGACCAGGCCTCCTCTTGGGCAAGGCTCAGTCCCTGGCACCTCCTCTGCTCTTAAAGAAGAGCAGTTTGAAGGGATGCCCATGATTACATGCGCAGGCCTTCTCTGTCCTCTGCTCCCTGCTTGGAAGGAACCCCACCCCCCACCCAACTCCACACCCAGACTCCCCATCACAGGGCCCAGCAGCATTTGGTGGCATCTGCTACACAGCCTGTCCCAGGCCTGCCCTGCCCCACATTCCTGTTACCTGGCATTCATAGGCTCCTGGGAGACCCTCTGAACTCAGAGTGGCATGGCTCATGGCACCCTGGACATGGGGGACATGTTCTGGGTCCAGGGCTGTCCCCAGAACTGTGGCAATGATAGCCCAGCTCTAAGGAAGGCATGCAAAGTGGCCATATCAGGGCCAACTCTGGGCTGGGGCCGCCGCTCTGTGCACCTGAGTTCACCTGACAACAATCTATCTGTGACTTCTGCTCCACTCCAGAGATTCCTCTGTCCCTGACAGGGTCACCCCAGAAGCCACCTGTAGCTTCCTTTGAGGGAGGAGGTAGAGATAGACAGATGGGTACCTCCAAAACTCTTCTCCCTGAGGGGTCTGTGGCGGGTGGGCTGCTGACTCATCTTTGGGGTGACGGCTGAAAGCCCTCTCATTAAGAGGTACAATAAAAACAGACGATCTTTAAACTGTGTCCTAAGAACCGTGTGTTCAGTGGATTCCCCGGCTTTCGACAGACAGAGTGAGGAAGTGTCTTTGCTTTGCCTCTCCTGAGCCACTCTCCACTTTGCTTGTGGAACTGACCTCCATGGACTGTAATGGGCTCTGTGCTGCTGGCTTCCAGGGAGGTGCACCCCACAGGAAGCACCAATGCAGGACTGAAGGAAAGAGGAAAGAGAGTTGAGGCCTCTCCCCTGTGAGGCCTCCTGGGTTGACTGGGCCCGGGCGCTGATGGTCACAGCTCCTGTCCCTATAGCTGCCTACTTCTCTTGCTCCTTCAGCCGTGAGTGGTAACTGTTCCCAGCCACTGCTAGTCCCTTGGTGCTGCACTGTCCCATGTTAATTTGTCATATGCCTAATGCCTGAACCAGTCACTCTGGGTTGACGCACCCTCACTGGCTGTGCCAAGGCAAGGAGACCAAGCACTGCCACCAACGGCCCCTTTTGGAGCCTTCCTCTTTATAGCCGTCAGGGCCTCCTCTGCTCTTAAAGAGGAGCAGTTTGAAGGGATGCCCATGATTACATGTGCAGGCCTCCTCTGTCCTCTAACTTGGCCTGGGCCTGGTGGGGCTGGGGAGGGGAGCAGGTTGGGGGAGTGCTCAGACCAGCCAGTGAAGAAGGAAGGGGCAGGAGGCAGAGGTCAGCTCCCCAGCAAGTGCATTCGCCAACAGCTTTTGAGTGTTTAGTATATGGTAGGCACTGTGCTCCACATACCAAGAACTTTATTTGCTTCTCAGGCAATCCCGGGAAGTCCTTCCACTTAATGCATTTTACAGGAGGGACAACTGGTGCTCAAAGAGATAAAATGATTCTTCCAGGGTCATCCTGCCAATAAGTGGCAAAGCCAGGACTCAACGTAAGTTTTTTGTCTTCTGTACGGTAGACACATTGGACAGCGATAACTGGACTTGAACAAGCCCTGAGAATGACCTCAATATGGCAGACGCACCTGAATGCGGTTTGGTTCTGAGCTAAGGAATCTGGGAGTAGCCAACCCAGAGATCCATTCCTTATCTATGAGGAACATCTGAGCCCTCAGCCCAACCCACTGAATGTGTGGGCCAAACAGAGGATTCAGGCCTGCTGTTTTGCAGCAAATGAAGGTTGCTAGGTGAAGGTTGTTAGGGGGAGGTGCTAAGTGAAAATGCTCTAGAAACTGCACACTTTTAGGCTGGGCCTGGTGGCTCACACCTATAATCAGAGCATTTTGAGAGGCCGAGGTGGGTGGATCACCTGAGGTCAGGAATTGGAGACCAGCCTGACCAACAAAGTGAAATCCCATCTCTACTAAAAATACAAAATTGGTCGGGCGTGGTGGCATACGCCTGTAATTTCAGCTACTTGGGAAGTTGAGGCAGGAGAACTGCTTGAACTCAGGAGGTGGAGGTTGCCGTGAGTTAAGATCACGCTATTGCACTCCAGCCTAGGCAACAAGAGTGAAACTCTGTCTCAAAAAAAGGGGGCAGGGGTCAGGCGTGGTGTCTAATGCCTGTAATCCCAGCACTTTGGGAGCCAAGGTGGGCAGATCACAAATCAGGAGTTTGAGACCAGCCTGGCCAACATGGCGAAATCCTGTCTCTACTGAAAATACAAACATTAGCTGGGCGCAGTGGTGGACACCTGTAATCCCAGCTATTCGGGAGGCTGTGGCAGGAGAATTGATTGAACGCAGGAAGTGGAGGTTGCAGTGAGCTGAGATCGCGACATTGTACCCTAGCCTGGGCGACAAGAGCAAGACTCTGTCTCAAAAAAAAAAAAAAAGTAACTGCACACTTTTTGCGAGTGGCTGTGGTTCTTCGGTCTGGCTGGCAGCCACCAGACTCTCTCCCCTACACGTGAGCCCCAGTAAAATCCCATGTCTTGTTCACTGGCTCTGGGTCTCCTCTTTGGCCTCTTGAACCTGGTGCCATCCTCACTGTCAATAGGGGTCTGCCGCAACACCTGGGCACTACCTTGAAACTATTTTAGTGAGCTGGCTCACAATCACAGCAGAGCTGGATGAGTTAAGTGGGATCAATTATTGGTGAGGACTTGCACGGAGGCCTCCAATGTTCCCTGGACACCCTCCCCTAGATTAAAAAAAAAAAAATCCTTTGACATTCTTCAGTTCTCTCAGGTGGGACAGAGGCCCCAAGCAGGCAGTACAGTTGGGTGTCCAGGTTGGAAAAACAAGCAGATTTAGACAAGGCTTCATTGTTAAGGAGAGTCTGACATTTTGACCATTAAATCAAAACCAAGCAAAACAAAATACTTACTGCCTTGTCTTATCTTAGAAGGGGAACAGTGGGAAGGGCCCTGGGCTGGGTGTTGATCCCAGCCCAACCAGAGCCAGTCTCAGAGATCTGGCCTCAAGTGGCTGGGGCAGGGAGTTTAGGGTGTTAGTTCAGCCCAGCGTCAGGTATGGTGCGGGTGCTTGCCATGTGTGGCCTTGTCTGGCCTCTGTGGCCCTTTCAGAGAGATCACTGTTATTGTCGTTTTTCAGAGGAGGAAACCAAGGCTCTGAGAAGACATGCAGGAAGCAGCTGCATGCTAGAACCCAGGTTAACTGGATTACCAAGTCTTTCCACTCCCCTCATCTCTCCAGGGTCTTGGGGCGGGGAGGGAGGGGAGGGGGCAGCCCCGGAAGGAATGAGCTCCTTGTCCTGGGGATATGCAAGTATCATCTTGGGACACTGTGGGAGGCAGGCTGCAGAGGGCAGCTCTCAAACTGGAATTACCAGGGGAACTTCAACAACTACAGATGCTTGAGTCTTGCCCCAGAGGTTGTGGGGCCTGCAGGACTGTTAAAAGTTTCCCAGATGATTTTAATGTGAAGCCACCCTTCCCACCTCTGTTTTTTTTTTTTTTTTTTTTTTTTGAGACGGAGTTTCGCTCTTGTTACCCAGGCTGGAGTGCAATGGCGCAATCTCAGCTCACCGCAACCTCCGCCTCCTGGGTTCAGGCAATTCTCCTGCCTCAGCCTCCTGTAGCTGGGATTACAGGCACGCGCCACCATGCCCAGCTAATTTTTTGTATTTTTAGTAGAGACGGGGTTTCACCATGTTGACCAGGATGGTCTCGATCTCTTGACCTCGTGATCCACCCCCCTCGGCCTCCCAAAGTGCTGGGATTACAGGCTTGAGCCACCGCGCCCAGCCCCCACCTCTGAAAATCCCCAGCCCCACACCTCTCTAAGGAAAGAAGGGATTTATTACCCTGACCCCATTTTACAAAATGGGCAGAAGTCAAGCAAAATATAAGGGTGTTCTCAAGGCCCCACAGCCAGCGACAAATCAAGGGAGCATGAGGGGTTCCCTGATTTCAGACCGCCCATGGGGTGAGCTCCTTCAAGACACTTGAGGGGTCCCAGCTCCCTTGTCAGTGGGAGAGAAGTTTCTCTTTGAGCCTCCTGGGTGGGAGGATGAGACACATACTTCACGGCATTTTTTTTTTTAGAAGAGTCCACTCGTTCAAAAGCTAAACAGCTGCAGGATTAACACTGGAAGACCCCTCTGCTTGCTGGCGTGCCTTGGGAGCAAAAAGATAAAAGAACTCAAAGCAGGCCTGTTTATCATTTTCTGTAGGAGATTTGGTCACAAGCCTAGGAAGAGCTGGGTCTCTCAGACCAGCAGCCCACACTTCCTCCCCACCTGCCTTTTCACCTTCCTCATGCCCTGAAAGCAGAATGTCACAGATGGAGAGACGGTGTGGGGTGGTGGGAAGTGAGAGGCCTGTGGAGTCCAGTGGTCCTGGGGTCTGCCCAAGCTCTCCCCCTTGCCAGCTACCTTTGGAGAGGAGCTACTCCTCTCTCAGCCCGTTCAGTGCTGACCTCACAGCGGTTCAAACTCAGCAACACCAGCACCACCTCCAGGAAACCTTTCCTGACTCCCTCCCCAGCCAGCGCTGGGCAACCCCAGGCCCCTGGCCTTCCCTGTCACATTCTGTATTGTCACTGCTTCTGTGTCCTCCCATCCCTACCAGGCTGTTCATTCATTCATTCCACAGAGCAGCTGCCCTCTGCCTGGGATTCATTCCAAATGCCTTTCCTAAGCACCTGTTTTCTCTAAGATCCCCTGCTAGCTGCTGGAGATACAGATCCTAACAGCTAACCTGCACTGAGTGCTCATTATGCGCTAGGCATTTTTTTTTGAGTGCTTTACATGTATAATTCATTTCATCCTCACAACTCTAAGATGAAGATGCTATAATTATCCCCATTCGACATAGGGGGAAACTAAAGCCCAAAGAGGTTAAATCACTTGCCAAGTCATTTAGCCCTACTCTGTGCCACCAGCCACGGATACTGATGGGCCCAGCCCCTGCCTCAAGAGCCTACTTCTTACAATTTGGAAGTTCTGCATCTGTGTGTTTGCTTGTTTAATGCTGTTCCCCCACAGACCAGAATCTCCAACCATGTTACATTTCAGTTGGATGTGTGTGTGCGCTGGAGGGTACAGTGGAGGAGACCAAATACATGCTGCTTCCCTTTAAGGAAGAACTCACACTCTCTGCCCAGCATCTGCTAGCTGGACACCAGATGGTTCCTCCCACCTGGGTCATTTCTGCTATGGAAGCCTGAGAAGAAAACTCAAGTCACCAGTTTAGTCCTGCTCCCTGCCTGAACCTAGCTCAGGACCTTCCAGGCCAACAGTGCCTGCTTACACACCACTGTTCATAGGGAAAGTGGTGGGAATTGTGTTTCTGCAAACCCCAACTAAGTCCCCCTAGGGGAAGGCCTCCCTGCCACCTGGCATGCCCTCCCTCCTGCCATCACCCACTGGACTCTTCCATCAGCTTCTTACTGAGTCGCTCATTCACGAAGCCATCAAGAGGATGGGCAAGAGGACTCATGCTGATGGAGTACCCACCTGTGTGCTAGGCCTGGACAGGCATCTCACTTTCTTCATCTCATTTAATAAGTTATTACCAGCCCCAATTTACAGGGGAAAAAAGAGAGGCACAAAAGTTGAGCAAGCTGTCCAAGGGGCAGCTTGCACTGCCTCCCTTGGCCCGAGGGGTGCAGCTCTGTGCCAGGCACGCTGCTAGGCACTCAGTGGGACGGGAGGATTGGGGGCGCATAGAATCTAGTTTTGACAAGCCAGCAAAGGAAGCAGACCAAGCAGAACCCCAATCCACAGACCACAGTCAGTGAGCAGAGGGCTGTGGCTCAGCAGCAGAGGAGGCTTGAATTCCACCTGCATGGGAGGAGTCCTGGAAGCTTATAGAAGGTGGCATCTTTGGGCCTGGTTGGACTCCTTACTGCTCCTTCCCATGGTCACAGCAGGAGAAAGGGCAAGCCTTGGCCTCAAAGCTCTGGTGCCCAGTGTGTGTTTGCCACCACCCCAAAGGGGGCAAAGGGAGGCGAAGCTGGCTGCCCTGCCAGTGACCCCACTGTGGCCCGGTCAGCCTGCCTCCAGTCCTGCCAACCTGGCCTGGCCCAGCCAGCTCCCAATCACAGGGTCTTCTCTGCCAGCTAATGACCATGCTGTCTGCAGCTCAGGCCACCACCCTCCTTCGGGCAAGGGAGCAGCTACCCACAGAGCCTGCTGGCCCAGACAGCAGCCAGGCCAAAAATCACAGCTGCCTGTCACATCACATCCTCTGGCCCTGGTGCTGTGGTCTCCTCCTCCTCCTTCCAGGGTCACGAAGGACGCTGTAGAAAGCTGGGGCTACAGGGGAGCTCAGATCTCACCCTCCTGCCCCTGGACATGGGCACACCGGACCCCAGAGAGGGGCCGACTCATCTCAGGTCACACAGCCAGCCTGTGCACAGCCTGGGGCCCACGTCCTTCCTGGGCTCCATGCTCACTCCAGCACTGCCCTTCCTTAGCCTTGAGAAAAAGCCTTGTCCAGGCTTTTCACATGCAAAGTATGCTTTCGAGGTACTTGTGTGGAAGTGAGACAGGACATCTTCTAAGCACAGATTTACAATTCAAACAGATGCAGCTTGGCTCCCTGATCCCCACCTCCAAGCTGTGTGACCTTGGCCAAGATCAGGTACCTCTCTGAGCTCCAGTTTCTAGGGGATAACAGTA
This sequence comes from Saimiri boliviensis, assembly GCF_048565385.1. Classification (NCBI taxonomy): domain Eukaryota; kingdom Metazoa; phylum Chordata; class Mammalia; order Primates; family Cebidae; genus Saimiri; species Saimiri boliviensis. The sequence continues at coordinate 70,161,489 of NC_133454.1, read as the reverse complement.
GCTACCTCAGTGAGTTTGTGTGAACAAGAGTGTCTATAAAGCATTTAGCACATTGTCTGGCTCATAATAAGTACTCAGGAGTATCTGTTACTGTTGGTATCATCACTGTAGTATTGTGTGGATATATTTTACAAACTGCAAAATGTTATGGATGGTAGGTATTATTTTTTACTATTACTGTTGAACGCTGAAGATTCAGAGGGGGCATAGCCAGAGAGTTGGGTAATCCAGGAATGTTTCTGAGGGAATTTACGACCTGAGTCAGGTCTTGACAGGTGGGGAGATGAGTGGAAAAGAGGCAGGGATGGCGGTTCTGACGGGAGGAACCACAAGCAAAGGGGCTGCGATAGAGCCACATGTGGTGTGTTTAGAAGACAGTGCAGAGCAGTGAGCCAGAGGGCAGGGCAGAGGCCACGGTGGGCAAGGACCTGAACACGATAACTAGGGCCTGGTCTTCATTTTACAGTTGGTAGGGAGCCATAGAGGCTTCTAAATGGGGCTCCATTACGCTTTGTGAAATGTGAGTTCTGTCCGACATTCACGGCCCTCTCCCATCTGAGCTTTTACCCCTCACTAACTCCACCAAGCCAGCCTCCTTGCCCCAAGTTCTCCCTGCCTCTTGGTTTACCACGCCATCCCACCTACCCCGCCACTGGCCCACCCATGATTCACACTCACGATGAGGCACCCCCTTGTTGAGTGTCTATAGTGTCATATGTTTCACACATGTGACCTCAAGATCATCCATAACAGCCCTGAGAAGTGGACATCACAACCCTCATTTCACAGAGGAGGAAATGGAGGCCTGATGGGGTCATGTGTCTTGCCCATGCTCTCACGGTGAGCAGGTGACACAGCCAGAATTCATTCTTGGAGGGATGTCAGGACCTTGCTCTCCACTTAGAGCAAGTGGCCTCCAGCCCCTGCTCAGACAGCCACCTCCCTGACAAAGCCTTCCTGGTTACCCCAGTCCTCAAGGGCCTCCCCTCCACCCCTTTCCACCCTCTACTCCCCTTGCCCCTCCCCCTCACCACCTCTCTGGAATCAGAGGCCCACTTGATTCTAGCTCAGCTAGCCTGGTTCCCAGAGTCACCTGTGGGACCATCTGGCCCCCAAAAGGAGAGACAGGACATCAACCCCAGCTCTCTCCTGTCGGGGACCAGATGATACTTTCTCCCTGTCCTATCCTCCCTGCGCCCCCATATCCAAGACTGCTAACAGCACTAGACAGGAGCCCCCACCTCCTCTGGTGGGGTTCAGAAGCTCACTGAGCACAGAGCTATTTCCAGAGCCTGCCCCCAGCTGAGGGGAGTAATAAATTATTCACTGCACCTTGGTGCCTAGGGAGGTCAGACAATGGGCGGGATGGAATGGACACCAGGTCCAGGCACCACAGCCCTGCCAGCAGGAAGCCAAAGGAAGGGGTAAGAATCCAGAGCCCCATGCCAGTGTCCCCAGGCAGACTGATTCTAGAGAGTATGAGACTAGGGGAGTGTGACCCACAACACAGCCTGAGCTGAGCAAATTTAGGCCTCTGAGCCTGCAACTGTATCCTGCGTTCTAATCTAAGGCAAGTCTGAGAATTTCCCCAGACTTCCTGATCAAACTTCAAGCTTCCTTTTCTTCACAGGGATGGAAACGGATATTTGGCCAGACACTGCATCTTTGTAGCTCATTTAGTCCTCACAACAACTTGCTAAAGGAGGTATTCTAATTTTACAGGCTCAGAGGGATGAAGTGATTTGCTCAGTGCCACTCAACTAGTGGGAGGCAGAGCAGACTCACGCCCACCTGGTCTGTCTGATTTACCACTGTCTGGGGCTCACCAGTTACTGTGGCTCAAGGCTACCGCTTCCCCCATCTGGGTAACTTCCAGGGCATCTGGTATGCAGTTGGCACTCAAACAGTTCTGCAAGCAAACTCAAAGTCCCTGAGTATGTGGTTTCGCCTCTCTAAGCTTCAGTTTCCCTCTCTGAGCTTCAGTTTCCCATACAAGACTGAGCCATTAATAACCAGCTCAATCTTGGCAAGTACAACATACCCCTTAGCACTTGACAGCTGGAGGCGATGGACCCACTAACTGAGCAGGTAACACACAGCCTGCCATAACCCATTTTAAGATGGCATTTGGAACCATGGATGCATCAAGAGGTCCCAAGCAACTCCACAACCCTCCTCTGCTCCACTCCAGGTTCCAGGCTCTCTCCACATTATAAAAGGAGCTCACAGGTGTAAAATTATTCCATCAAAGAGCTTTGTTTAGATATAGGGATTATTGTGAGGATTTGAATCCCTGGATGGAGGGAAGAGGTAGAGGGAATCCCAAGCCCCTCAGTCACCTTCTCTTTTGGGTTCCGCCAACCCCTCCAACCCCAGGGATTGAGATTCCAGACTTCCACTGACCTCTCACCACCCTCCTCCACCTTACAAGGTGGTTTCCCCTTGACTCCAGGGAGTTGGGCACATCAAGGGTTAACTAGTCCTAGCCAAGGCCACAGGGCCAGACCAAGGCCATATCCCCTCCCCCTCCCCACACAGAACAAGAGCCCACAGAGTCCATGCCAAGGGCTCTTTCACAACACCCCTCTCCCTACATGCCTCAGGGGCAGCAGAAGCATCCCCAGCCTGGGAATCAAGACACCTGGGACTGTGCCCCAGCCCTGGAAGCCTTGGGACCTTGAGCAGGCCCCTCCCTTCCTGGGCAGAGGTATCCTCCAGATTCCCATGCCCTAGAGACAATGAGGTTGGACCTTCCATTTGGGCCAAAGGCTATGGTGGGGCTGCAGGCATTCCTTGGGGCCCCAGCACCAACCACACTGAGTCTCACCACAGCCTCATACATGATGGCCCAGATCTCACATCAGGGATAGGGAAAGCCCCAGCCACTTATCCAGAAGATCCTAACTAGGGAGGAGTGTGGATATCTTGAAGGATGCTCAGGAAGGTTTTCTCAAGTCTACTACTGGCTCAAGGACTTAGTGGCTTTAGGACCAGACAATTGACACTCCCCTCAGGCGGGCCTCAGTGTCCCCATTAGCAATGTGAGGGAGGTAAGCCAAGTGAGCCCCATCTCCAGCCACCCCAGAGGGGCCACATCTCCAGCTCTGAGGGACCCTTACTTGGGGATCTCTGCAGTGAGTTCACCAACAGATAAGCACACCTCAGGACCTCCAGAGTGTCTTAGAGACCCTAGAGTCTGACACACAAGGACCAGGAGCTGCTGCTCTCACATCCTGGGCACACAGGGTGGGAAGCTTTGGAACTGGGAAGCTTCCCACCTCTGCCTTCAACTCTGGGTCACCTTTCCTAGGGGGTGACATGGCCAGGAAGCGGGAGGCGAGAAGAAGCCGCTTCCTCAGCCTTAGGATCAGCGCTCCAATGCTCTGCTTCTTCCCCCTCTATCCTCTCCCGCTTCCCCAGTCTCCTCCCCGCAGTGAAAAGAGGTCATTCAGCCCCGTTAAGCCTCAGTTTCCCCATCTGCAAGCACCGATAACAATACACAACACCTATTACAGGAGCAGCAGTGAGCCTTAGGCGGGGCAGGTCGCGGACCCGCACACAATGGGCGCTCAATAAGTGCCCGTTTTCTCTCTCCCCTCCCCTTCCCGCGCCCTCTCCCAGCTAGTTCCAGCCTCTGCCTGTTCCCCACGACCGACAATTCCTTCGGTGCCCCATGCGCTGCCGCGATGGGGTCGGGGACCCCTCCTGTCCCGCATCCGGGGCTCTCACCTGCAGCCTTGGCTCTCGCGGGCCGCCGGGACAGAAGGGGTCCCCTGTGTTATCTTCGGGGCAGGCGCTGAGTCCCCCGCCAGAGGAGGGAGGAAGGGGGCAGCCTGGGCTCGCGGCACCAGCCCGGCAGTTCGATCCGATTGTCCTGCCCGCCTAGGACCCCTCACGGAGCGCACGACCCGGCTTCCCCCGCGCTCGCGCGGTTCTAAGTCCGAAGCACTCGGGCGGCGGCCACTGAAGGTTGGGGTCTCGTGGAGCCAGAGGCGGGGGGCGTCCGGGGTCCCGCGCACCGGAGTCGAGGGCCTGGGGCCACCCTGCGCTGGCCCCGGGGCGGGGGCTCCGACCCTCACTGACGGAACAGCGCGGAGCGACCCCGCAACCACGGACCGCACCGCGGGGTTGGGAGCGTCCCGCCCCGGCGCAGCGGGTCAGGGCCGGGGCTCCGCGCGTCCCGGCCGCACACCCCGGACCGCGGGGCTGGGACGGGCAGGGCAGGGCAAGGCAGGCGCCGGCGGGGAGGCGCGGCGGCCGGAGCCCGGCGGAGAAGTCTTTCCAGGTCCCGACTCTGCTCGCTTCGCAAAACGGAGCGGACCTCGGCGCGGCGGCCGACTCCCGAGCTCCCTGCCGCGGATCCACTTCCTCCTCTTCCCCCGCTCGCTCAGCAACGCGCCGCCGCCACCTCCGCTGTCAACCCCGCCGCCGACCCCCACCGGAGCCGCAGCCCGAGCGCAGCCGAGGCAGCGCCGCCCAGCGCCCGAGCGCCCGAGCGCCAGGCAGAGCGGCCCCGCCCGGAGTGGGCGGAGTCAGCAGAGACCCCGCCCCGGCCGGCTGCAGGCAGGGGCGGGGCGCACGCCGGCTCCCCTCCCCGGCCCCGCGCGTGGGGCCGTAGGAGCCAATCCGAGGGTGGGAGCTGAGCGGCGCCCTCCGAACGCAGACTCTATCTCGGAGAGGGCGGGGCGGACAATGGAGAGGTGCGGCTGCAGGAGGACAATGGCGGGGCTGGGGGTTCGGAACGGACCCAGCCGGGGAGGGGTTGGCCTCGGGACCCGGATGGAAGGAGAGGTGCTAGGGCTGGCTCGTCTGGGACGGGAGCGCGGGGACTGCTGTGCGGGAACTGCGGGGGTCATGGGAAAGGAGCACTGGGCGGGGCCGCAAAAGAAGCGGGGGCGAGGCAAGGTGGAGGCGAGGGGGGATACTCGGGGGCGCGGTCCCAGGGATGCTGCAGCGAGCCCGCCGGGGTGGTGGGATGTCACCGTCACCTTGCTCCTCCCCAGTTTCTAGTACTCGGCGCTCAGAGGTGAGAGTTGGGCTGGGAAATGTTCAAATGTTCATATTCCAGGAAGCGGTGAAAAATAAGTTTTTGGAAATAAGGAGTGAAATTGTCTTCCACAAGTCTCCCTTCCCCGCACCCATCCCCGGGAGGAGCGTCGTGGCCAGTTTTAAAAATATGAACTCAAGAGCAGAGTTTTGTGAGGACACACACTTCGAATCGTGATGCATCTGCGGTCTGCTCCCGCCCCTTCACACCCCGCGCATTGGGTGCAGGAGCCGTCTTTATTTATTTGTATTTACATTTCATTTTATTTTGAGACAGGGTCTCGCTCTGTGGCCCAGGCTGGAGTGCAGTGGCACGATCACGACTCACTGCAGCCTCGAACTTCCAGGCTTAGGAGATCTGGAGTAGCTGGGACTACAGGCGTGCACCACCACATCCGGCTAGTTTTTAAAATTTTTTGTAGAGACAGGGTCTCACTATGTTGTTTAGGCTGGTCTCGATCTCCTCCTGGGTTCCAAGATCCTCCTGCCTCGGTCTCCCAGTGTTGGGATTACAGGCCCTATGCTCAACCAAGGAACCATTTTCGGTGTGTCTGCACAAACCAGGTGCAGAGAAGACATTGGAAGGAATGGAAGTATGAATGAGTTTAATGTGTGCCAATGGGGGAGTGGGGTAGTAGCCATGTGAAAGCCACTAGCTGGCCTTGGGAGGGGGGGCTAAAGAATGTTGGTGGCACAGTACAGCCTCTTTGTAAGCCTCACACCAACCTTATGCTGTGATAGGTGCCCCATTTCACAGAGGAGGACTCAGCACAGAGAGGCTAAGTGACATTCCTGAGACCACACAGCTGGCACAGAGTTCTATCCACCCATCACTATCAAATTCCAGGGTAAAGCTGTGTGGCTTTAATAGGTTACACTCCCTCTGTGAGCCTCTGGTTCCTCATCTATAAAAGGAGAATAAAGGTGCTACCTGCCAGGGAAACAGGCGAGGGACTGGGCCGGCAGCAGGCTTCAGAGGATGAAGCATGGGCATTCCCTGCAAATGAAATGGCATCAGCCTATGGCTGAGAGACTGGTTGGAAGAACAAAGACGACTTTAGCTGGAGGCTAAAGTTCAGGCTGTGGACTTCGGGGTGCCCTCTCCTTATGAGAGATGGGGCATTTATTCAACAATTATTTACTTGACACCTACTCCAAGAATTATCACCACCTCCAAGAAGCCTTCCTAAACTCCCCTAGGCTGCTTGCCTGTGGTCTGAGCTCCCTCAACTTGAAGGTTCTGTAATGACTGATTTCCACGTCTGGTTTCCCTCCCACTCACCACCACCCAGCCTGGTACGTGGCCTGCCCTTGTGAGATCCCAGCACTGGGGGATGAATGAGGCTCTCAGAGAGTTATCTGGCTGCCCCTGCTGTGAAAGCCTCAGCCGGCTCAGATGAGCAGGATGTCAGAATGAAAAGGAGCTTTTCAGAACAGACCCCCCCATGGCCCCTGAGGCGCTGGGGTGTGTCGGGGGAGGCATGGCCAAGGTCATCAGGAGGTGACCAGCAAGCAGGTCTCAGACACCCACATTTGCCCTCTGGCCACTCTTCCAGAGGGGAGGGGATCTTGTGAGCTGGGGAATCTGGCCTTTTGGTGGCTGAGGAGTTCCATGAAGCATGACAGAGGTGGTCATGGTGGCTGGTCTGGGAGGTGGTAGAGAGCAAGGCCGCTCAAAAACATTAGCCTTTTCTGCCTGATGCTCCACTGCTTCCAAGAATCTACCTTCCTTACGTTCTCACCAGAGGCAGCAGCTTCAGTTTCAGGCCCCAGGGCTGTTAAAAGGCAGGTCCTCCCAGTCTTTTATTTTTTTTTATTTTTTTTATTTATTTATTTATTTTTTTTTTGAGACGGAGTTTCGCTCTTGTTACCCAGGCTGGAGTGCAATGGCGCGATCTCGGCTCACCGCAACCTCCGCCTCCTGGGTTCAGGCAATTCTCCTGCCTCAGCCTCCTGAGTAGCTGGAATTACAGGCACGAGCCACCATGCCCAGCTAATTTTTTTGTATTTTTAGTAGAGACGGGGTTTCACCATGTTGACCAGGATGGTCTCGATCTCTCGACCTCGTGATCCACCCGCCTCGGCCTCCCAAAGTGCTGGGATTACAGGCTTGAGCCACCGCGCCCGGCTTTTTTTATTTTTTTTGAGACGGAGTTTCGCTCTTGTTACCCAGGCTGGAGTGCAATGGCGCAATCTCGGCTCACCGCAACCTCCGCCTCCCGGGTTCAGGCAATTCTCCTGCCTCAGCCTCCTGAGTAGCTGGGATTACAGGCACGTGCCACCATGCCCAGCTAATTTTTTTGTATTTTTAGTAGAGATGGGGTTTCACCATGTTGACCAGGATGGTCTCGATCTCTCAACCTCGTGATCCACCCGCCTCGGCCTCCCAAAGTGCTGGGATTACAGGTTTGAGCCACCGCGCCCCGCAGGTCCTCCCATTCTTATGGCAGATAGACATTCACTTTCACATCTCCATTTCTATTAGTAATTTTGCAGGGTTTTGTTTTTTTGTTGTTGTTGTTTTGTTTTGTTTGTTTGTTTGTTTGTTTTTTGCAGTTTTTCTTAAATAGGGCCACTGAACTGTATGAGGTGCCACACCCCAGGATATCTACTTCCAACTAATTCTTCCACTTCGTCCATACATGCAGGCCCTGTGTGAGGCATTGGCAGGGACGCTCCTCCCTCCTGCAGCTCCCCATCTGGTGGGGCGGTTGGGCTCCATCCACTGAGCTCATCAAGCCCTCAAAATGCTTCGTGCTCTCCTACCTCTCTGCCTCCATCCCTGCCAGCCTTGAGTCCTTTCCCTGTCTCTCCTGCCTGCATGTGTCCCGCCTGCCCGGTAGGGATCGTCTCCATCCTTCAAGTCCCTTCTCACAAGCCGATGCCTCTGAAAAGCCGGCCCACTTCTCCCAGTGGCAAGCACGGCCTCTTCCTTTTGGGCCTGTGGCACTGAAGGCCCTTGGTGCCTCCTGGGAACTCTGATGCCTTTGGATCTGGGCTGCTGTTGATAGGTCAATTTTCCCACCAGATTATGAGCTTTTGGAGGGCAAGGGGTAGAGTCTGATTTCTTTCTGCCCCAGTCCCTCATTCATCAACCTTTCCTGAGCTGGACAAAGTCCTCTACCAGACATTGGGTATCCAGAGATGGGACGATCAGGTGAGAACCTGTCCACATCATCAAGGAGCCCCCCAGTCCCAGAGCTGTCTACATGGAGGTGTGTACCAAGTGCTTTGTGAACAGAGGAGGCTGCCTGATTCAGCTGGAGGAGGGCAAGCTGGGTCAAGGGCAGCTTCACAGGGAGGGTGACACTGGGATATCTAAGAAGCAGCACCTGTCAGGATAAGGAGGGAAGTGTTTTCCAGGCAGAGGGAACATTGAGCACAAAGGCATGAAAGTGGGAACGGGCAGGTGGGGTGAGAAGTTAGGTGCATTTAGGAGAACGGAAATGGTGGACGGAGAAGTGGGTTGCACAACAGAGCAGTTAGAGCACAGACTTTGGAGCTGCATGACGTGGGTTCAGTTCCTGACACTACCAAGTACTAGCTCTGCTGTCACGCAGTGCCTCAGTTTCCTTAGCTGTAGAGTGGGGATAATCCCAGTACTTACTGTGTAGGATATCTATAAGGATTGGTGAGATAATTTTTGTAAGGCACCTAGGGTAGTGTTGATGACACACGCGAGCCCCTGTGAATGTTAGGTAAATGAAGGGGAGCGGAGAAGCCATTTCAGGTGGGGTTTGTGTTTGGACTTCATCGGGAGGCCACTGGAGCATTAGCAGGGAGGGCAGGTGAAGGGGAGTGGGAGGCTTGGCTTGGACCCAGACCGTTCCACCCACTCCCATGCATCCAGAGGGCATCCCTGGCCCCCCTCCTCCCTGTCCCTCCTCCTCTCTGGACTTTCATTGCCCTCAGTGGCCCTGTGGCCTCAACTGATGTATAATGGGGCTGTTGGAGCAGGCCCACACCCACCCCAGTACACCGGGGGGAAACTTTATGTTCCAGTTTATTGCCAAAGGAGGTCAAGTAGGGGTTCCTGGGGATCTGGGACATCTGGGCAGGGTGAGCCTCTGAGCTGTCACCTGGCTTATGCAAGGTGGATCTGGTAAGAGTGTGTGTGTGGAGTGGGGAGTGGAGAGGGGCTGGAGGGCACTCGCATGGCCTGCGGAGCCGGTTGGATGCAGGGCACTGGGGGCTGTGACGCTGTGGGTTTGGGAGCCAGCTGCACTCCTGGCCCAGTCACCTGCCCTCTCTGTGCCTCCGTTTCCTGTGGGTAAAAGAGAGATGAAAATAGTAGCTCCTTCAGGCCAGTTAGCTCAGTTGGGAAATAAAAGGAAAAGAAAATAGTGGCTCCTTCAAAGGTGGTAAGGATGAAAAGATCAAATGTCCACTCAGTGAGACCTGAGGTACATGGTGTCTATCTGGGAGACCAAAATCAATGCTGTAGTACCAAGGCCGAAAGGTCAAGAGAGCCCGTGGCTGGAGAGCGAGGTGGGGAAACGTGTCACACAAGGTCATAGTCATGAGCTGGCCTCTGTGCCAAGCGTGGAGGGGAGCTGTGGGAGGGTTTCGCAGGGACAGCAAGGTCATAGTGCTTCTCAGAGATCACTGAGGCAGGGAGACAGACCAGGGCCTGTTTTAAGAGTCAAGGTGACAAGGAGAGGTGTGAGTCTGAACCTGGGCCCCAGCTGTGGCCCAAGTGGGGTGGGTGGCATCCAAGAACATTTACAGGGAAAGAGGCACGAGCTACTGATTTGTGTCATTGTAGGGCAAGAGTGAGCTAGAGGTGCCTGGTGACTGGTGGTGCCGTTTCCTGGGGCAGGGAGCCTGGAGATGCAAGTATGGGGAAAGGAGATGATGTGGCTCGGGGACACAGTGAGTTTGAGGGACTATTGGGGGATACATGTGATATGATACATGTGGTAGAGCTCTGGGGGACAGGGCAGGGCTTCAGTCCGCCTCCTGCGGGTGGACAGCCTTTGGGAGGAGAGGGTGAGTGGCCCCTAGGAGGGAAGTGTGACTCCCCACAAAGCTACAGGGAGGGGGTGTACATGAGGATGGAGCTTGAGGAAGCCCCCTGTGAGGGGAAGAAGAGGGCAGTGGGGACCAGACACTGAGAGGAGAGAGCACAGGGAGAGGTTAGCCAGGGCCGGGAGGACCAGGACGGAGGTATCCTCTGGGGTGCACTGTTGGGACTGTGGGTGACTTGGGAAGAGTCATGGGGTAGAGTGGGAGGCAGGAACAGGGGCTCACTTGCTGACAGGGTGGATAGCCCCTTTCAGGGCAGCTGACAGGGCAACATGGTTGGATGGCAGCTAGGGGCGAGGCAGAGTCAAAGGAGGGTTTTGGTTTTTGGTGTTGATTTTTGGAGGAGGCTTCAAGTTAAGCTCCGTGAATAAGGGAGGGGCTGGAGGCTGACCTGGGACTGAGAAGAGGCCGTACTTGGGGGTTGGGGACAAAGACCAGTGGGGACAGGAGAGAAAGATCTGAATTGGCCCCTTCTCACTTAGTAGAGGAGGCTTTGGGAAATGTCTGTGTCAAGTTAATACAAAATGATATCATGGCTGGGCGTGGTGGCTCCTACTTGTAATCCCAGTACTTTGGGAGGCCAAGGTGGATGGATCACTTGATGTCAGGAGTTCGAGAACAGCCTGGCCAACATGGTGAAACCCTGTCTGTACTAAAAATACAAAAATTAGCTATGTGTGGTGGCACATGCCTGTCGTCCCAGCCACTCAGAGGCTGAGGCATGAGAATTGCTTGAACTCAGGAGGCAGAGGTTGCAGTGAGCCAAGATCATGCCACGGCATTCTAGCCTGAAAAAAAAAAAAAAAAAAAAAAAAAAAGATACCTGACCCTGGGTCACTGCTCAGGATCCAGTCTTGCGAGGCTGGGGAGCTTCACATTCTCTCACTCCAGATCCTGGAAGCTTCCTCTCCTACCGGTTCTTGTCACCAGCCAATGGGAATAACTGAGGTCACCATAATGGCATGCTGACCTTTCCCCAGAGCCTTTGGATGCTCACTAGAGGAACTATCTGCTTTGTCCTCACTATTGTCAGTTGCTGGGGTCTGCTGCTCTCCACCCACCACCATGAACTTGCCAGATTGATTTCTGTGACCCAGCACAGGGTGTGGTCACACCCAGCAGCTGGCACTCAATATCTTCAACTGTAGAAATGCAGAGGGAATGCCTTCATTTGGCTGCCTCTGCTGCCCCCTGCTGTCTGATACTGGTTGGTGCAACACTAGAGGGCTGGTTCTGGAACTGGATGGTTTCAGGACCCCTTTTCCTGGCTAAAAATTATTGAGGACCGCAAAGAACATCTGTTTATATGTTTGTTTTATGTCTATTGGTATTTACACTAATATAAATTTAAGTTGATATGTTTTAAAAATATTCATATTAAGGCCAGGTGCGGTGGCTCAAGCCTGTAATCCCAGCACTTTGGGAGGCCGAGGCGGGTGGATCACGAGGTCAAGAGATCGAGACCATCCTGGTCAACATGGTGAAACCCCGTCTCTACTAAAAATACAAAAAATTAGCTGGGCGTGGTGGTGCATGCCTATAATCCCAGCTACTCAGGAGGCTGAGGCAGGAGAATTGCCTGAACCCAGGAGGCAGAGGTTGCGGTGAGCCAAGATCGCGCCATTGCACTCCAGCCTGGGTAACAAGAGCGAAACTCCGTCTCAAATATATATATATATTCGTATTATATAATTAAAATAATAAATGTAGTATAACATATTTTTAGGGAAAAAAAAACCCTCTATTTTCCAAAATAAAAAATTAATGAGAAGGGTGGAATTATTTTATGTTTACAAGTTTCTTTAGAGTTTTAATAGAAGACAGGTGGATTTTCAAACACTCTTCCACGTTTAATCTGATGCAATATGTTGTTTTAAGTGAAGTTTATGAAGAAAATACAGGCTTACACAAATACATAGTTGGATAAGAGATATGTTAACAGCTCTTTCAAATAATTGCAGCTATTCCTTTTTTTTATTTTGTAGGGGCAAGATCTTGCTCTGTCACCCAGGCTGAAGTACAGTGGCACAATCATAGCTCACTGTAACCTCAAACTCTTGGGTTCAGGTGATCCTTTCACCTCAGCTTCCCAAGTAGCTGGAACTGCAGGTACTCACCACCACACTCAGCTAATTTTTCTTTTTTCTTTTTTTTGGTACAGATGGGCTCTCACTATGTTGCCCAGGCTGATCTTTTCCTGGCCTCAAGCAGTCCTCCTGCCTCGGCTTCCCTAAGTTCTGGGATTACAGGTGTGAACTGAGCCTAAGTGCTGGTTTTTTGAAGGTTGGTTGTGATTAGAATCTGAAACTCTATCAATGAAATTTTTATGTGAAATTACATTAAAATACATTCAACTCTTTTGCATTTTGGATGTATCTTTTGCTGAAGCATGATGTTATAACTTAATGCACTGGCCCTTTGGGGGGAAAAAGTGGTTCACAGAGTTATGCAGGTCTTCCAAATATTGACAAATATTAGTATGCTGTGTTTTAAAAATCACATTAGATAATATCAACACCGATCTCCTGAGAGAAGACTTTAAGTCTTTAATGAAGGGGTTTTACGTCCTTGAGCACAATGTTTATGGTAACAGAGCCTAGGTCACCCTGCACCGGAGCATAAGGCGTGGAGAGTCCTTCCTCTCAGAGGCCTCCTGCAGCCTCCTGCCATTTGTCGTTCCTTGTTTATGTGTCACTCATAGCCAATGTATGTAGGCACTCTGTACGTCCTTTCTCCTTTGCTGCTTTTCCCAACATTAGGAAGCTGCCAAGGTCACCATGGTGAACACAAGGTTTCTAAAACTCTAATTTTCACTTGAAAGCTTGGATTTCGTCATTAGCAATGACTACTGTCACTTTGCCATGAAAGACAGACTCATTTTATTCATTCTTGAGAAAATGTCTGCCAGAGACTCAAGTCTGCATAAGCATAATTTATCTGTCAGTATTTCTTTCAAGTCAAAATGGTGTTCCATGAGAAAAAGTGGCTAGTTAAGCTCATACTTCAAACGAGCACAACTGCCTCTACTGGAGACAACCATTGTGCTGCATCGGAATATTAAAAAGAAGGATATTCAAGGGTCAATATATAGTGAATGGGATCGCTTTTATTGCTGCATCAAAGACTTTCCTGGTTGACGTGGGGGTGTTTTCCGTTGAGGGCGTGGCAGTGAAAAATGCGATGGCTTCCTGTACATCACACTGGAGGCCGCTGCCTTGGCTTTTGCATCATCAGGGAAATGTCAACCCAGCAAAAAAGGCGAATGATGCCTTAGTCTCATTATGAAGAGTTTTGACCTTGCAGATTTCCCCGGCAGGGCCCGTACTTAGCATTCATTTTTTAATGTAATGTTCTCATACCAGAAGCAGGGCTTCGTCACCCTGGACACCATTTCTAACACAGCACCCCACCCAAGTGGCTCCAGCTGGTGGCTGGAGACAAAAGTTAGAAGTTTCTCTCCCACCCAGCAGGCTGGCTCCTGGCTTTCCCACTGCTTCCTTTAAACGGACCATTCAGACATGAGCTTGTAAACTGAAAGTGAGCACCTCTCAGTCACAGTGTGGCCAACTGGAACTAGTGCCTGTGTGCTTTAAACCCACCAATTAAAGCTCCCTGAGGACAAGCTGGACACCCTCGACCCAGTATAGGTGGTGGCCCATGGATCTCGTCTCTTTCTGCCTACACTCCCTGACCTGTGTGTGTGTGTGTGTGTGTGCGTGTGTGTGTGTGAGAGAGAGAGAGAGAGAGAGAGAGAGACCAGAGTGTGTGCCCTCCAGGGTCTGTGAGTACTAGATACTCTTACACTTTTACACTATGGTTTTGTCCCCTGAAGGTGAGGCCACTGAAGGACCCGTGCCGGTGGGTCCCCTCCCTACTGGCGCTCTATTTTCTGGGCCTCTCCACTGCTGGGAACATTAGCTGCCAGTTAAATTGATAGTTTCCTTCAAAATATAGCCCTGCGACACCCCCTCAGAACAGAAGGGCATCCTTATCTCCAGGAGCAGCAAGGGAGGGGGAAGGAAGAAGAGAGTTGAGAGAAGACACCTGCCCCTCTCATCACCTGCTTAAGAGGCACCCATGGGCACTGTTCATTCTTTGACTTAGAAGTTAGACCCAGGGGATGTGGTAACAGACAGTGGAGAATGCCGCAATCCAAGAAGAGGGGATGGTGGCTCAAATCACAGTGACGGCAGGAGCCATGTGACAGGTAGTCACGGGTGTCTTTTGGAGGTAAAGCCACCGGGTTTTCTGATGAACTAAATGTCGGTTGTGAGAGAAAGAGAGGAGTCAAGGATGACCCCCAGGTTTTGGCTTCATCACCTGGAAGGGTGGCGTCGCCCTTGGCTGACGTGAAGAAGAAGACGAGAGGAAGAGGTTTTGGGGAGCAGATCAGAATTCAGGATTGGACACGTTCATTTTCAGACGTCTTAGGCATCCAAGTGAAGATGTCAGGCACACGACTGGATATACCAGTCTAGAGTCTGGGAGAGGTCTGGAAATGGGGGCGTTACAGGCACAGGGAAGGTATCCAAAGCTTTGAGGCTGGATGAGATTGTCAAGGAAATGGTGGTTTCGAGAGAAGAAAGAAGATCAAGGACTGAGCTCCAGGGGTCCCGCATCAGGGCAGGAGGATCCTCCAGGGTGGTGGGAGGAAGAGCACAGTTGTGGGGTGTCCTGGAGGGCAGGTGAGGACAGTAAAACCAAGAAGGGGCCATTGGCAGGTCCCCTGCTGCTGCTGGTGGTGAGGGAGAGCAGGATTGAGGATTGGTCACTGGATTTAGCAATGTGGGTGTCTTGGTGACCTTGAAGCGTTTCAGTGGAGTGATAAAGGTAGGATGCTCGTTCAAGTGGGCTTGAGAGAGAACAGGAGGAAGGAATTGAAGACAGAGATATGGACCACTCTTTTTTTTTTTTTTTTGAGACAGGGTCTTGCTGTCACCCAGGCTGAAGTGCAGTGGCGCAATCACAGCTCACTGCAGCCTCAACCTCCTGGGCTCAGGTGATTCCCCCACCTCAGGCCCCTGGGTACTTGGGATCACAGGCACATGCCACCACGCCCAGCTAAATTTTTTAAAAAATTATGTTTAGAGATGGGAGGGATCTCTCTATGTTGCCCAGGCTGGTCTCAAAGTCCTGGGCTCAAATGATCCTCCCATCTCGGCCTCCCAAACTGCTGGGATTACAAGCCTGAGCCACCATGCTTGGCCTAGACCATTTTTTTTTTTGAGGAGTTTTGACAGAAAGGGAAGGAAGGAAAGGGGATGAAGAGAACAACAGAGATGGCTTTTATGAGACAGAGTGTGTGTGTGTGCTGACGGGAGAGGTCTAGGTGAGAGAACCGTAGAGGATGCAGGGGAGACGGAGGGATGCCACAGCCAGGGCCTCGACTCGGTGAGGGGGTGGAATCCAGCCACACGAGCAGGGGCCGACCTTCAGAGGAGCCGGTGATTTTCTCCGTAAGGAGAAGGCAGACGCAGGGAGGTTGGTTGAAGTGGTGGTGGAGCCTCTGGAGTTCATTGCCGATTGCTTCCACTCTCTCAGTGAATCAGGAAGCAAGGCCGTCAGCCGCTGTGAGAGTGGGGAAGAGGTCTGGAAGATTGGAGGGCAGGTGGCAGGAGGAGAGCGATGCTGTGGGCTGTCTGGGATGACTGCATTGAAATGTGCAGGCACCTGGGGTCAGTGGATGTGACTAAGCGTCAGGCAGCCTGGAGAGCCCCCTCCCCAGGTCCCTTCATAGACTGTTCTTCCTTTTTGGCTAGCAGTGGGCCAGGCAAGCCGGTGTGGATCTGCAGCTGTGGGGTTTATTCCCTGCTGCTGCCCAGGGGCTCAGGGGAAGGCAGGTGCCTAGGAAATCTCAGATTTCTAGGACTGTTTACATATTTAGGCAAAGCACCTCCTCCCTGTTCCATAGTGGAACAAAGTGTGTGTGTGGAGGGTAGCATTTAACAGGACCTCTTCAGAGCGATCTTACAATGCCCCCATGTCAAGGACCGTAATATGCCCACAGGGCAGGTCCTGTCACCATCCAGCGTTAGAGAACAGGAACCCGTCTCTGTGACATGAGCGGGGTGGGGCTGCCCTGTCTGCTTTTCATTGTCCTCATGCTTTGATTTCTGCTTTTTGGCAGAGGCTGCTTTTCCTAGATTACTTTCAACATCTGTTCACTCGCTTCTAGAATAAAACAGGGTAAGTTTGATTCTGATATTTTCTTTTTCTCCAAGGCAGTCTTCAGTGAAAGCCTAGACTCTCTCCAGGTGCCCCGCGCTGGTGCCCCCCCACTCTGAAGCCCACTGCCCATGGGTGGGCTTTGGGCCTTGCCTGATGCCAGCCAAGCCTCCTCCCCTCCCTGGGCCCTCTCCTGCCTCCAGCTCCTGGCTCCTAAAGACTCCTTGTACCCCAGAGCCTCCTTGCTGAGCTGCCTGGGCTGAAGGCCCAGAACTACCGGCCTTCAGATTTGGGGTGGCACATGGTAAGCTCTGGGACATTGTGATGGGCTGGCCAGGCCCATCCAGGGACATCCTGCCTCTTAACTCCCAGTCAGTCCCAGCTCCATTCTCCCCTCCCTACACTCCACCAAGACACACAGGCTGCTCTGTGCTAGCTTCAGAGCCAGACCCTTGCCTTTCTCAGGCTGGGGAAAGGTCAGCACATGTGAAAGGGAGAAGGAATCACATTTTCTTTCTTATTTTTCTTTCCTTTCCTTTCCTTTTTTTTTTTTTTTTTTTTTAAGACAGTATCACTCTGTTGCTCAGGCTGGAGTACAGTGGCACTATCTCCACTCACTACAACTTCTGCCCCCTGGGTTCAAGCAATTCTCCTGCCTCAGCCTCCCAAATAGGTAGGACCACAGGTGCACACCACCATGCCCAGCCAATTTTTGTGTTTTTAGTAGTGATGGAGTTTCACCATGTTGGCCAGGCTGGTCTCGAACTCCTGACCTCAGATGATCCACCTGCCTTGACCTCCCGAAGTGCTTGCTTTCTTTTTTTTTTGAGATGTAGTCTCAAACTGTCACCCAGGCAGTGCAGTGGTTCAATCTCAGCTCACTGCAACCTCTGCCTCCCAGGGTTCAAATGATTGATTCTCCTGCCTCAGCCTTCCGAGTAGCTGAGATTACAGGTGTCCACCACAAGCCCGACTAATTTTTTGCATTTTTAGTAGAGATGGGGTTTCACCATGATGGTCAGGTTGGTCTTGAACCCCTGACATCGTGGTTCACCTGCCTTGGCCTCTCAAAGTACTGGGATTACAGGCGTGAACCACCATGCCTGAACCTCTTCTGTTTTTTTGTTTTTTTGTATTTTTTTGAGACAGAGTCTCAGCCGGGCGTAGTGGCTCACGCCTATAATCCAAGCACTTTGGAGGCCAAGACAGGTGGATCACCTGAGGTCGGGAGTTCAAGACCAGCCTGACCAACATGGTGAAGCCCCATCTTTTAAAAATAAAAATAAATAAAAAGGGACAGAGTCTCACTCTGTTGCCCAGGCTGGAGTGCACTGGCATGATCTCAGCTCACTGCATCCTCCACCTCCTGGGTTCAAGCAATTCTTGTGCCTCAGCCCCTCGAGTAGCTGGGATTACAGGCATGTGCCACCATGCCCAGATAATTTTTGTATTTTTCGTAGAGATGGGCTTCGCCATGTTGCCCAGGCTGGTCTCGAACTCCTGGCATCAAGTGATCTGCTCACCTGAGCCTCCCAAAGTGCTGGGATTACGGGCATGAGCCACCACGTCCGGCCACATTTTCTGAACTCTTCTGATGTATGTCAGCCACTACGCTAGGCCCATTCGGCTGACACTCATGCTAGTTCCCTGGTATCCACGTCCTTCTTCTTTAGTAATAGCACGCCTGGTTTTTACCTGGGTTTATGGTCTCTGGGAATAAAGAACACGTTTCACAGCTTTCTGTGGTCCCAGGGGCAAATGGAATGTAAGCAGCATTGTTGTGTATGTCTTCTGGGAAATGCCCTTAGACAGACAGACATGCACTTTTTTGATTCTTCCATCTGCTGCCTGGGACATGGATGCGATGGCTGGGGCTCCAGCTGCCATCTTGGTCACCGGAGGCAACAGCCACACCCTTGGCAGAGAGGAGTCATGAATTGGCAGGAGCCTAAAATGCCAGAGGACTTAGCAAAGCAGGGTCCCACACCACCCCTGGATCACCTATTCCCAGACCTTTACCTGAGTGAGAAATAAACCCTCTTGTTCAAGCCACTGTTATTGTAGGGTTACGTTACATACAGCTGATTCTAATCCTAGGGTGACACCTCACTTTTCATGAGTTACGTGATAAGAAGACATCCAGATAAAAGTTTGGGGGCAGGAGGGTGGCATGGGCAGATGTTTTCAGAGCTTCATTGTGCTATGTGGAAGGTGGCATAGAAGGGGTGAGGAGCAGGAGCTGCAATCTGAGGAGAAAGATGAAGGTTTGACCCACCTGGGAAGGGAGCCCAGAGCATGTGGAAGATGGAGAAGCTGGGAATCCTTAAAGGCACAGTTCAGCTGCCATAGGTCTCACTCTGGCTGCCTTTGAGCTCTGGATCCTGAATGTCCCCAGGGAGGCTTTGTAAGGGTCCTTCCTAGGACCGGCTACATTTTGCAGGACCCGTTTCCAAATGAAAATGCAGGGTTCAGGCCGGACGCGATGGCTCAAGCCTGTAATCCCAGCACTTTGGGAGGCTGAGGCGGGGGGATCACGAGGTCGAGAGATCGAGACCATCCTGGTCAACATGGTGAAACCCTGTCTCTACTAAAAATACAAAAAATTAGCTGGGCATGGTGGCACGTGCCTGTAATCCCAGCTACTCAGGAGGCTGAGGCAGGAGAATTGCCTGAACCCAGGAGGCGGAGGTTGCGGTGAGCTGAGATCACGCCATTGCACTCCAGCCTGGGTAACAAGAGCAAAACTTCGTCTCAAAAAAAAAAAAAAAAAAAAAAAAAGAAAGAAAAGAAAAGAAAATGCAGGGTTCCTAGTAAAAAAAGATTACTACAAATTTCAAGATGGCGATAGCAGAGTACTGAACTAAGAACAGGGTCCTTTGCATAGGGCTGCTGATACAGAAAGAGAAAACATAGGACATCCAGTTAAAGTTGAATTTCACATAAACAATGAATAAATTTTTTTTGGTTTGTATGTCTTGTGCAATACTTGTTTCTGTTTCTGATGTTCTGTATATCCGAAATTCAGATTTAACTGGGAATCTTGTATTATACCTGGCAACTCTACCAGGTGTGTCCTGTGTCCCCCGCTTACCTGGAGCTCCTGGGAGTGGCTCGGGCTTAGGGTTCTTCCAGGAGAATGGTTTTCAAACTTTAGCCTGCATCAGAAACATCTGGAGGGCTTGGTAAAATCCTAGATTGCTTCCCCTTAGCCAGAGTTTCTGATTCATGCCTAGAGTACAACACAAGAATTTTCATTTCTGACAGGTTCCACAGTGATGCTGATACGATTAGTCAGTCCTGGGACCATGCTCTTGAGAACCACTGTTGGAGTACGTCACCGAGCAAGCCCCTGAGAGACAGAAAAGCGTAGTGACCCAAAATGGACACCAGAGGGCAGAAGCGCCCACTCGCTGGGCAATAGGAACCACCCACTGGCCTGGGGCTGGGTGGTTCACCTTTGCTGAACATTTGTTCAGGGTGCCTGACCGTGTCCAGGGCCCTGGAGTGGACAAAGAAACACATGGGTCAGAATTAGTCTCTGCCCTGAGGGACTCAGGGTGTGGAAAGGGAGGCAGACGTATTAACTGAGAATTACAACTGGTGCTGAGATGAGGGAAGCATGGGCTGTGGGAACCCAGGAGAGGCTGGGGGTGATCAGGGCTCACTTCCTGGGTTTCTGGGCATAAGAATACACAAGGACAAGGGCGCGCAACGACAGTGCTGGGGACTGCTTGAGGAGTAGTGCAGAGGTGGAATACAGAATTGGTGGGCGGGTAGCCTGGTGAGGCTAGGGCTTGGCGGGTCCTGAGGGCCTTGGGGAGCACCAGGAGGGTTTTAACTAATTGATGCCTTAGAATGAAGAGTGTCAGGCTGGGCGCGGTGGCTCACGCCTGTAATCCCAGCACTTTGGGAGGCCAAGGCGGATGGATCATGAGGTCAACAGTTTAAGACCAGCCTGACCAACATGGTGACCAAACCATGTCTCTACTAAAAATATGAAAATGAGTCAGGCTTGGTGGCGAGTGCCTGTAATCCCAGCTACTCGGGAGGCTGAGGCAGGAGAATCGCTTGAACCTGGAAGACGGAGGTTGTGGTGAGCTGAGATCGCGCCACTGCACTCCAGCCTGGGTGACAAAGCGAGTCTCCGTCTGAAAAGAAAAGAATGTCTGGAAGGAGAGACCAGAGTCAGGGAGGCCTAGTGAGCAGGAGGGTGCAGTGGTCAAGAGAGGAGGTGACCAGGGTGGCAAGGGTGGCAGCAGTCTCTCTCACCAGTTTCTCCATTCGTCCATTCATCGCACGTGTGTTTGCAACTTCTCTGAGCCAGGCCTTAGGTTGGGTGCTGGCTGCTGAGACTTGGTGGTGATGAAGACAGTTCCTGGCTTCTGTGGAGAGCTCACATTTTAGCTGAGAAGACCACCATCCGACAGCCAGCCTCACAGTAAGCCAGCCAGTTACAGTTGTGGTCCCTGAGGGATGGGTACCAGAGATGTCAAGGGAGCCACATAGCAGAGTCTGGGCAGAGTTGGGGTTAGGGTGGGGGTGGGAGGCATCTCCCAAGAGAGACCCTGACCTGGGCATCCTGACCCAACAAACAGACGCTTCATTCAGCCCTGCCTTGGCGCCTCCATGCTGCTGCCCAGAGCTAACAATATGGCCATTGACAGCCCCTGCCACTGCCTGAGATCCAGCTTTCCTGCCCCCATCCACCCTTAGCCACACAATCCTGGCCTTCAATGGGAAAGAAAGAGCAGGATTATACTCAGGTACCAGGGGCTGGGCACACCCCTCCACCAGAGTTAGCCTGGCCCCAGCCCAGATGAGTGCCCAGCCAGGCACCTTCCTCACATGTCCAGAGCTCTAAGCATGTGAAGAGTCTGACAGCTAGAAGCAGAAGGATGGAGGAGATGACCTCACGTGCCAAGGGTATGCCCCGGACTCACAGGGCTCCTGGAAACACACTGTAGAGCAATTGTCTATGGAGATGGGATTGGCCTTGTGGATGATACTGACACAAATCAGGCTAACTGGAGCCTTACTTTCTAGAAGGCTGACCTTGCTGTTCCTAGAGCATGCCTAGTTCATTTTAACTCTGGGGCCTTTGCCCATGCAGCTCCCTCTGCTTGGAATCCCCTCCTCCCACCATAAGGTCTTCCTCTTCCTTCAGTAGGAGGAAGAATGGCTCCCCAAAGACGTCCATGTCCTAATTCCTGGAACTTGTGAGTGTATTACTTTGCATGGTACAAGGGACTTTGCACATGAGATTAAATTACGAATCTTGAGACAGGGAGATTTTACTGGTGGCCCAGTGTCATCAAGAAGGTATCTTGATGTCAGATATCCAGAGTGAGGCAGGGGGGTCGGAGTCAAAGAAAGAGATGTGATGAGAGAGGGAGAAATCAGAGAGAGTGGGGAGACTGGCAGCTGCCACTCTGCTGGCTTTGAAGGTAGAGGCAGGGGCTGCAAGTCAAGGAATGGGGGTGGCGTCTAGAAGCTGAAAGGCCAAGGAAGCAAATTCACCCCCAGAGCCTTTAGAAGGAGTTGCTACGCCATTTAAGTCTTCTGACCTCAGAACCATAAGAAAATACATTTGTATCATTTGAAGCTACTAAGTGTGTGGTACTAGCTGCAGCAGCCACAGCAAACGATTACAGCTTCTTATTCAGATCTCGGGCTGCCTGGTGTAGTCTTATCCAAAGCACCTGTTTTCATTTCTTGCTAGCCCTCATTATTACCTGAAAGGATTCTACTTTTCCTTAGTTTCTTCCTGTCTCCACTCCCTAGCACGCCAGGCTCCTGGAGGGCAACGGTCTTGTTTTGCCTTTTGTATTCCAGTACCCAGAACAATGCCTGGTGCATTGTGGGTTCTCAATAAATGTCCGCTGCGTGAGGTTGGGTGTGATGGCTCACGCCTGTAATCCCAGCACTTTGGGAGGCCAAGGCTGGTGGATCACCCGAGGTCAGGAGTTCGAGACCAGCCTGGCCAACATGGTGAAACCTGTCTCTACTAAAAATACAAAAATTAGCCAGACGTGGTGGTGTGTACCTATAATTCCAGCTACTCAGGAGGCGGAGGCAGGAGAATCACTTGAGCCCAGGAGGCAGAGGTTGCAGTGAGCCAATGTCACACCACTATACTCCAGAGTGAGACTCCATCTCAACAACAACAAATCTTTGCTGTGCATGAAGAAAAGAATGAAGGAGTAAAGGCAGGACTTCCTCTGCCTCTCTCTTGTGTGCACTGAGGGCTGGGGAAAGCGGGTGCTTTGGCTGGTGGGAGGAGGCCTCAGAACCGTGAGAATGGAGCGGGGCCTGGAGGGCTTCGGAGATCTGTGGGAACCCTGTGGCACCTGACACAGAATTTGGGCACGTGTTGTCTAGTTTCCAGGCTGCTTCCAACCCAGGGTCTTTGTGTTGTTGTTGTTTCTCAGAACTACCTGCAAGAGGAAGACAGGCTTGAAAGGGCCCACGGCTCTCACTTTGCAGATGGGCATCCAGGCTCTGGACGGTGATCTGAGGGGTAGGGAGACACTGTCTCTCCAGCAGGGATCAGTGGGGCCTGGGAGGGGCCTGAGGCCCTGCCTGCTCTCCAGAGCCTTCCCGGCACCTCACGTGCCAATTCTCCTTGGCAGCCAGGCTGCCAGCCTTTGCCCCTGCTCTTCCCCCTGCCTGGGGTGTCCTTCCTCTCCTCTCCTTCTTCCAGGGCTTGGGCTAGGGCAAGACAAGTGTAAACTAAAAGGAGCACCAGAAATCTCAGTAATTCTCCTGGCTCAGCCTCCCAAGTAGCTGGGATTATAGGTACACGCCACCACACCCGGCTAATTTTGTATTTTTAGTAGAGACTAGGTTTTACCACGTTGGTCAGACTGGTCTCAAATCCTGACCTCATGATCTGCTGCCTAGGCATCCCAAAGCCCTGAGATTACAGGTGTGAGTCACCGTGCCCGGCCTCATGTAATATTTTTTTTAAGGAAAACAAATGCAAAAAAATCCGTGAGGAACAAAATACCACATTTTAAATAAGGACTTTCTTATTTTTCCTTTTGTCTCAGGCTCCAATATGGCTTCACACAGTCTGTGGTACTGATCCTGTCTGAGATTGTCAATGTAATTTGTGAGGGCCCTTCTTCAAAAATTATTACTGTCATTATTATTATTATTTGTTGCCAAGGCTGGAGTGCAGTGGTGCGACCTCAGCTCACTGCAACCTCCTCTTCCGGGGTTCATGTGATTCTCCTGCCTCAGCCTCTCAAATAACTGGGATTACAGGCATGTGCCACCACGCACAGCTAATTTTTTTGCATTTTAATAGAGACGGGGTTTCACCAGGTTCGCCAGACTGATCTCGAACTTCTGATATCTGGTGATCCACACACCTCAGCCTCCCAAAGTGCTTGGATAACAGGCATGAGCCACTGAGCTCAGCCTCAAAAATTATTAAGAATTGCGGCAGCAACTGGCCGGCTCCTGTCATCCCAGCTACTCTGGAGCCGAGGCAGGAGAATCACTTGAACCCTAGCATGGGAGATTGCAGTGTGCACTCCAGCCTGGGCAACAGAGCAACGTTGTGTCTCAAAAAAACAAAATTACAGTGGCTGGGTGCAGTGGTTCAAGCTTGTAATCATGGCACTTTGAGAGGCTGAGGTGGAAGGATCGTTTGAGCCCAGGAGTTCGAGACCAGCGTGAGCAATATAAAGACCCCATCTCTGCAAAAAAATAAACATAAGAAAAAGAACTGCAGGATGGCAACATCAAAACGTCGAACCACTTGGGAGAGTCTGTGGCGCTGCACGACCTGTACACCCATGAGGTCGGCCCTGATTCCTGTCTTTATTTAAAATTGTGATCTTTTGTTACTCAGAGAATTTTTGCATTGATTGAGATTTTTTGAAACATTGCATGAGACATGAGTTACTCTGATGACTGAGGTTTTTGGTGCTCTCATTGATTGTGCCCCCAAGGCAAGTGCCTCACTTGCCTCACCCCATTCCCAGTCTTCTCTGCTTGGTGTGCACTTCTCAACCTCAGGCAGCCGCCTCCAGGAAGTCTTCCCTGACCTCCGGCCCCACACTGGATTGGGTACTTCTGGGTTCCTTCTAGCTGGGCTACAGCCCCAGAGCGCCTCTGCTTCCTCCCCTCCATCACATTCCTGAGCACCTGGTGTGAGCCCCATTGCTTCCGGGAGAGTAGATTTGGTTTTGCTCCTGTGTTCTGCAACAGGGCCTGGCTCAGAACACTTGCTCAGGAAAAGTGGGTCTTGAGTGAAGAAAATGAGTGGTCTGCCAGTGCTTGGAATTTTATGTCAACATGATGTCTCTGGGTCAAGCCCTTCTGTCTCCAGAAGTTCCTTGGTAAAACCTCTATGGTATAATCCTTGAGCAAGACTTTATCTCTGAAAATGCCCCGTGGTGTCAGAGCCAGCTCTGTGGGCACTGGACCTGCTCATCCCCCACCCCAGCACCCATGGGCGCCATGGCAGAGCCAGCCTCACCCGAGGTGGCAGGGCAGACACCTGGCGTGGGCGTGGGGCTGGGCCAGTCCTATGGACCTGTGGTGCGGGCCTGTTGCTGACGCGCTTGCTCCCGCGCAAACCGTTCCAAACTCCATCTTCAGGATGAGCCCTGTGGTTCCCCACCTTAGGGACTCACAGCCTTGCTCCAATAACCTGGCTTCCTGGCTTGTTCCAGGGACCAGGCTTGGTGTCTGGATTTGCATCCAGGGCAGATCCTTTCTAGCATTCAGTTCCACCCGCATTAGTCTTTTAGGGACCCTGTGTCAGGGAGCTGGAGGAAGCTGCCTATGAATTCCAGAGCCTCAGCATATGCTCTGCTTGGCCTTTTACCTCAACTATGTCCCAGGACTCCCTCAGGCCTGGCCACTGTTTACCCAGCTCTCCCCTCTTCCTTGTTCTAACAATTTAAAACCTATGCCTGGGGCCTGGGCAGGGTTAACAAAGTAATCAACTTTCGGCAATACCCAAAATGTGGGTGGCTCCTGGAGTCCTTGGCAACACCGCCAGCACAAGCCTCCTGACACCCTTGCAGGCATGGCCCAGTGGCTGCTGTGGACAGAATCCCAGACCCAGGCAAGGACAGCTAGCTTCAAACTCAGCTCTACCATTTTTCTACTTGTTTGGGGCTCAGTTTCATCATCTGCTAAATGGGGAGAAAATGCCTACCTCATAACAGGGTGACGGGAATTGATGGAGAATTCAGGAGCTCCTGGCACAGCGCAGGCATTGGGAAATGCTAGTTCCCTTTCTCCTGTGCTTTCTCTGAGTGCGAAGCCTAGCCAGCTGTGCTCCCTGGGGCTCCCTTTCCACTCCAGCTCCCAGCCTCTGAGTTCTTTTTCACAACTCTGTGCCAGCTCCAGAGATGGGGAAACTGAGACTCAGAGGGATCAGGAACTTGCTGAAAGTCAGGTGTGGAGTCAGAGGCTGAGTACAGACTGGAACCCAGGAGCTGGGGCTCCTCCTGGGCTTGGCAGGCGCTCAGCTCCTCCGCTCCTCTATTTCCCCATCTGGCCCTGGGAATGCTGAGCCTGTGAAGCACAGCTATGTATATAGCATCAGCTATGGGCTCCTCCCCCGCCACACACACACAGGCACACAGACACACGCAGACCCAGCCAACAGTGCTGGGTGCTTCCATGAAAGGCGTGTTTCCCTCCTGAGTCAGAGCAGACCCAGAACAGACGCCTTTGGGCCTGGCTGGGCTGCAGTCCCAGAGCTCTAGGTGGCCCTGAGAGCCCGCCTCCTCCCTGCTGGAACCTCTGGGCAGCAGCCAGCACAGCTGCATCCCCTCAGCAGGGCCTGCACCGATAGGCCCACGTTGCATCCTCTCGGCCTGTCTCTGGGCCTGCTCCGGCCACTACAGCCAATGACGCCTGGCTGCGTGTACAGACCCCAGCACTAGCCCAGCCCACCCCATCACCAACACCCGGCAGCTGCCTGATCCTCACTCGGCACTCTCAGCTAGGAGGAGGGGACTGCTGCTCCATTGCCTGTGGCCCCTCCCTCTGTGCCCCCGCCCCCACCAGTGGCCCTGCCAGCTCAGCCTTGGTTTCCCTTCCTTCCTGGAGGTGGCAGGGTCACCCCTTGACACAGTGTGGACACATTTCTCCCCAGCCTCTGTTCTTCTCAGGCTCTGATCCGCATCTTCCACCTGTGGCATCTTTCAGTTACTCTCCGGTAACTGTAATTCCCAAATTGTCATCTCCAGGCGGGCCTTCTTTCCTGAGTGCCAGATTCATGGATGTGATAGCCTCCTGGGTGTCTCCTGTCTACAGAGCCCGCCGGCTTCCCCCAGACAGTTTCCACTGCAGGAAAAGGGCCATTCGCCACCTGTTCACCAGGCCAGGCCCCAGAGAGTCCTCTTTGCCCCTGTTCCCAGGTCCTCCGTGCCCAGCCCACCAGCACTGGGCCCTCTCCAGCCTGAGGCCCCTGCCTGGTCCAGGCACCAGCATCTCTCTCCGGGTTACTGAGCCATTCTCTCCTCTGGCCTCCCTCTCTCACTCTCCATGCAGCGGGCAGAGAATGCAAAAACGCACGGTGACCTGTCACCAACTTCCACAGCTTTACTCACACGTACCCCCTCCCATGGTGACCTCTGTGGGGTCTCATGCCTACTGGGCCCTCCCATGGTGGCCTCTGTGGGGTCTCATGCCTACTGGGCCCTGGCTGTGTTGCATGAAATCTTGCCAGGATTTGGCTCTCTTTAGCCTGAGGCCTAGAGCCAGCAGGTCTGAGCTGGTGGGAAATGCCAGGCCTGGCCAGAGGGGCCCCAGCCCCAGCCTCCCACCTTCCCAGGCTTGCAGCCGCAGCCCTGAGCCCCAGGCCCAGCACCACCCGTTCCCCAGCCACACCCAGGACAAGCCCCCTTCAGGCCGGAGCTTGAAACCCTTCTGGGTGTCTCTTTTCTATTCACTCTATTGACTTTTTCTGGCTGACTATAAAAGTAATATATGCTCTCGAAAGCAATTCAGAGAAGCAGAGAAAAGAAAATAAGGATGATAAATATTTCTATCTCCAAAGCTAAACACTATTAAACCATATAAGAGCATTTCTTTCTAGCCTTTCTCTCTGAATATTTTATATACCTATATATTTTGTATTAATTACATATAATACACATTCATTCAATTAAAAACCCAGGCTGGGCACAGTGGCTCACGCCTGTAATCCCAACACTTTGGTAGGCCAAGGCGGGTGGGTCATGAGGTCTGGTGTTTGAGACCAGTCTGGCCAACTTGGTGAGACCCTGTCCCTACAAAATTAAAAAAATTAGCCAGGCTTGGTGGCATACACCTGTGGTCCCAGCTGCTTGGGAGGCTGAGGTGGGAGGATCACTTGAGCCCATGACATGTAGGCTGCAGTGAGCCATGTTTGCACCACTGCACTCCAGCCTGGGTGACAGAGTGAGATTCTGTTTCAAAATAAATAGATAAATAACCCCTAATCTTTTAATAGCAGAAACATTTTTTAAAAATTAAGTGAAAATCACCCGAAAACCAGCATGAACTTTTTGGTGCAATGTGAACATTGTTCCAGATATCTGTAGCTCTCCCATGGAATTTTCATAAACACGCTGTTTCATAAACGGCTTTATTTTTTATCCAGCAATCCACCAAGCGATCTCTCTGTGCCTGGGGATTACAGCAAGCTTTCCCCTTTGTGACATCTGCAGCTATTTCATCCCTTATTGACCTGCTCTCCAATTCTTTTGTGATTACAGACAAGACTCTGAAGAACATTCTTCTGCATATACCTATGCACATATTTTAAAATCATTTCCTTAAGTGAAATAGCTACAAATTGATTTTTTTTCCCCAAAGAACATGAATAATTTCAAAATGTGAAAATGTGTGAATAGGTAATGTGCACTCTGCACAGTGCCCTTCCGCGCTCACCCCGAATCAGTGTCAGAACATAAAGAACTTCCTGGCTTTTTGTTTTTTTCCAGCTTCCTGGTGTTCTCACCTCCTATGGATGGACGATTAGGTTGTTTCCAATCTTTGTGATTACAAACAATGTTGCAGGGAATTATTCAATAATATATTTTTATTTAAAAGTGCCGACCACCTTCTAGAAAGAGTGTGCCAATTTCTCCACCTGCCAGGAGTGTGTACAAATTCTTCTTGCTGTTTAAAATTCAATCCTGCAAACTCTTCCAGACCCTGCTCATATCCCATGTTACAGGTGAGGAAATTGAGGTGCAGAGAGGTGCAGTGACTTTCCAAGGTCACCAATGAATGGTGGCAGGGACCGATCCCAACACAGACTTCCTGACTCCCAGGCTGGGTTTCTCCTGCTTTTCCAGACTACTATCCCCTTCCTGTGCCTCCGCAGGGAAGTCGCCACCCCACTCACAGCCCTTCATCAGCCTTGTGTGTACGTGCAAGGTGAGGTGTGAGCTGAACTGACAGGACAGTGCTCAGAAGACAGAGCAGGAATGGTCAGAGGTGGTGTCTATGGGTTGTGTAGGATCTGACCAGTGCTGAAGATGTGAGCAGAGGCGTGAGTAGAGATCCCAAATTACTTAGTGTTCACAAAGTCCTCTCCTATTCATGATTTTATCTGTGCTTCTCATTCTGCAGAGTATCAGTCCTATTTTACAGAAGGGGAATTTAGACCATGGGCACATAGCCAAGAAGTGGCAGACCCGGGGCAAGATCCCGGGTCCCCTAACTCCCAAGTGAGGGCATTTTGCAACCCATAACACAGCAGGGCTTCACTGAAGCACAGTAGAGCTGGTTTGGCGGGCTAGTGGGGTGGTCAGAGCTCAGAAGTCCCTTTTTTTTTTTTTTTTTTTTTTTTTTTGAGACGGAGTTTTGCTCTTGTTACCCAGGCTGGAGTGCAATGGTGCGATCTCAGCTCACCGCAACCTCCGCCTCCTGGGTTCAGGCAATTCTCCTGCCTCAGCCTCCTGAGCAGCTGGGATTACAGGCACGTGCCACCATGCCCGGCTAATTTTTTGTATTTTTAGTAGAGACGGGTTTTCACCATGTTGACCAGGATGGTCTCGATCTCTCGACCTCGTGATCCACCCGCCTCGGCCTCCCAAAGTGCTGGGATTACAAGCTTGAGCCACCGCGCCCGGCATGTTTTTCTTTGAGATGGAGTCTTACTCTGTTGCCCAGGCTGGAGTGTAGTGATACAGTCTTGGCTTACTGCAACCTCCACCTCCCGGGTTCAAGTGATTCTCCTGCCTCAGCCTCCCGAGTAGCTGGGATTACAGGCACCCGCCATCATGCCTGGCTAATTTTTGTATTTTGAGTTTCACTATGTTGGCCAGGTTGGTCTCGAACTCCTGACCTCAAGTGATCGATCCACTTCAGCCTCCCAAAGTGCTGGAATTACAAGCATGAGTCACTGCACCTGGCAGGAGTCCTTTTTCTGAGTGTCAGGGATGCTAAGACGAGGGAGGACAGCCCTGTAGCCCAACTGGGCATCACTATTATTAGAAGCTCAGCAGCACCTAAGGGAGAGGAGAATAAGAAGAGAAAAGAAAGGCAGGGATGAAGGTAACACATGTCCTCCATCCCACCAGCCCTTCAGGCCTGGCCTTGCAGACACTGGAGCTGGTTCCATGGGTTGCCAGAGGAGGCCTGAGAGAGGAAGGCTGGGAGCGGGGTGGGGCGGCGGGGGGGGAACCTGAGCCTATGTATATGTCAATACTTAGCAATCGCTTCTGTAGGCAGGGGGTGGAGTTTATTTGGGCTGCTGGAGTTACACAGACACATTCATACATGGATTGTGTGAAGGGCTGCTTGGGTGCCATGTGTGTGCCCCGCGTGGGTGGGTGCACACACGTCTGTGTATACAGCATGTCAGTGGGCTTGTGTCTCCTGGGTACTGTGTCAGGCATGTAGGTGAAGGCGCTGAAGTTCCTATGCGGCTTTGCTCAGCACTAAGATTGCAGAGGGATGGGGGCGGGCCTGCTCTGGGAGGAGGAGGGGAGGAATCATGTGCTCACCCACCCCCACACTGACTGAATGCCCACCCTCCAGCGTGGCAGCCTGCAGGACAGCCCTTTTTGGATGGAAGGCCCTACGCTCCAAGAGAGAGAATCCGAGATTACAGAAATCGTGTTTTCCTGACTCATGCCTTGGGCTGAGAGTACATTCTTGGCTCCTGGACAGCATCCCACAGAAGAGCTGTCTACAGCGGCCCTGGCTCCCCAAGGGAGGGGCAGACCCCGGACTGGCTGCTGGAGCTTTCTGGGCTCCAATTTTATCCCAATGTAAAAAGAAGGGGATTAAACTTTCTTCCTATTAACATTCTAAAATTAAAAGCGAGACACTGTTGACGGTGCCCGGCACAGGGCCTGGGAGTGGCAAAATGCCCCATAAATGTCACTTCCTTCTCGTCCACTCCCTGCCTTCCCATGGATGTGCCATAAGCAGACCTGATTCGAAACCCAGCTCTGACTCTGGCTTGCTGTGTGCCCTGACCATGCGGCGTAGACTCCCTAAACCTCAGTTTCTTCCTGCCGAAAACAGGAACATTCTTCCTTACCTGAAAGTATTGAATATGATAATAAATGTGACTGTGTTGCACAGTTAAGTGACATGCTAGTTTTTGTCCTAGGATTCTGTGGGGTGAAGACTGAATGAATCTAGCCCCTAGGGCCAAAGAAAGCTGTTTCTACAGTACCTGGCAGAACTGGGTCCACATCTCCTCCCCACCCCGCCCCTGTCATTAGAAGGTGCTGTGAGGGAAAGAGGGCTGGGAGTCCAGGGTCCAGCCCAGCTCCACCTCTGATTTGCTGTGTGACCTTGGGTAAATTCCTGCCTTCTCTGGGCCTCCGTTTTCCTCTCTGTATAGGGTGGATGCAGTTGAACTTGATAGTTTTCTACTTCCTGCTGCCCACACCTTTTGGGACGTAGGGACCCGGAGGATTTCCAGCCGGCCTCCATGTGCAGGGCAGCAGAGCCACTTCCTTCAGGGAAGCAAGGCACTGGAGGACTCCAGAGGTGAAATACTCGAGACCTGCTTATCAGAGTCTTCTCCCCCACCCTCTAAAAGAGCGCTTTTTCCAGAAAGCTCTGCCTGGAATGTGGGGGAAGGGCCATAGTCAGTCTGGGCTGGGCTCAGAGCTAAGAATATTGTGGCAAAGGCTCTTGACTTTTGTGTGTGTGTGAGCTGATCATGGAAATTTAAAGGAGCCATCGCCTTTCCTTCCTCAGTGAGGCCGTGCTAGGGGCACAGCAGACTCAGGCAGCCACCACTCATCTCCTGGCTGGCCATGCTTACCTGGTGCCTCTTCCATACTGTCCCCTTACTGGGAGCTGGGGACTTAGAGTGACAAGGAAAAGGCCCTGCCCTTCCAGTCTCCAGTGACATTCACTGACAATACAGGGTGATAACAGAGGTAATGTGCAGGATAGGCCACAGAGGAGGTTAGTGGGAGTCAGGAAGTCCAGCCAAGGGTCTTCAGACCCAGCGCTCCCTAGGCCTCAGCTCCCCTGTCTGTAAAGGCAGGTCCACTCGCTCTCCTGTGACCTCCCATGATTCTGGGTCTGTCTAACAGCATGAGCCTCTGTTTATCCCTCAGCAAAAGGGGACCGTCACAGCACTCTCAGCCTCCCCCTCAGGTGTTGGTGAGGCCTAAGACAGCTAAGAGACCTAAGAACGCAGAGGAAGGATGTCTCATTGGGATTTTGACATCTGAACCTGCGGCAAGCCCAGGCCACCCTCTCCATTCTGCCAGCACTGATGGGCACTCTTTGTTTCTGCCCTGCTCTCAGCTCACTGACCAAGTCACAGGGAAGCCTAAGGGCCAATGTGGGGGTGGGGGAGCCGAGAGTGGGGTCTGGCCTGGGACCCAGGAGGCCTCCTTGGATAAACAAGGATTTATCTTTTCTTTTTCTGTTTCTTTTTTTTGAGACGGAGTTTCCCTCTTGTTTCCCAGGCTGGAGTGCAATGGCACGATCTCGGCTCACAGCAACCTCCACCTCCCAGGTTCAAGTCATTCTCCTGCCTCAGCCTCCCAAGTAGCTGGGACTACAGGCATGCGCCATCACATCTGGCAAATTTTTTGTATTTTTAGTAGAGACGTGGTTTCTCCATGTTGGTCAGGCTGGTCTTGAACTCCTGACCTTAGGTGATCCGCCCTCTTTGGCCTTCCAAAGTACTGGGATTACAGGCATGGCTACTGTGCCTGGCCTTTTTTTTTTTTTTGAGATGGAGTCTCTCGCTGTCACCCACGCTGGAGTGCCGTGGCATGATCTCAGCTCACTGCAATCACCACCTCCCAGGTTCAAGTGATTCTGTCGCTGCAGCCTCCTAAGTAGCTGGGATTACAGGCACATACCACCACACCTGGTTAGTTTTCATATTTTTATTAGAGATGGTATTTCACCATTTTGGCCAGGCTGGTCTTAAACTCCTGACCTCAGGTGATCCACCCTCCTCGGCCTCCCAAAGTGCTGGGATTACAGGCATGAGCCACTGTGCCTGGCCTAGGATTTATCTTTAAAAGCAATATATAGTTGAGGCAGGAGGAACATGAGAACCATGACAGCCACCTCAAAGAGATGGACACCATGCCAAGGCTGGGAGGTTTTGTTAATAATCAGACCTGTCCTGAAAAAGACTGAGGGCCTGCCTCTTAAGGAGGTAAGCTCTCTCTTCTTAGAGGTGCTTGGGTGCTTGCCATTTTGGGATACTGAAGAAAGGGCTTCTGCCTGGGGTTGCAGACAGGAGTCTTTGACCTCTGAGATGCCTTGCAGCTCAGAATCTTTAATACATTTATTCCATAATCCTTCAACTCTTGAGATTTTAACATGTTAAGAATCCTTAGCTGGATTCAAAGACTCCATGGGGGCTTTCAGTGGAAGTAATCTCTGATTCTTTTACCTTGAATCACAGAGTCTGAAGCTTTTGGGATCTGAGATTTCCCACAGTTCTTGTACTCAAAAGACTCTGAGCAGGAGCAGCCTACCCAGACAGAGAGGTTTGTCACACCCACCAGGCTTCCCCACAGCCACTAATGGAGGGCAGGGACCCAGGTGACTGACTCATTTGCTGGGTGCTGGGATTTTTTTCCTCTCCAGGATCCAGGGATGCACCTAGAAGAAAGAAGATGCTCCACACAGTTTGTTGAATGAATGAATGAATGAAGAGTCCCTATCCTGTCCCTTCCTCTCCATACTGTCTCCATCCAAGATCTATCATTAAACTACTAAAGAGGACTGGGCATGGGGGGGGGGTCCTAAATAATCTGCCTCACTGAGTTCCCTGCTAACCCACACATACCCCTCAGATGGACATCGCACGGGGCGAGGACTCGTTCAGCTCTCAGCTGAGTCCTCAGCACCCAGAACAGTAACGAATACCCTAGCTTAACTCAGAGGTCAAGCAGCTATCAGTTTGCAAGGGTGGGGTAGGAATTGACAGTGAGACCTGAGGCCTGTGGGAGGGGTTGCAATAGGGAAAGGGCCAAGATGACAGTGATTGAGAAAGAGGTGGGGAGGTGGGTGGGGATAGCAAAGGATGACTTAGCACCACATTTCACAGCCAAGGGAACAGAGGCCCAGAAAGGGAAAGTAACCTGCTTAGGGTCACACAGCACCTTGCTCAGTGGAGCCAGGTTTTTCTTCCTGAAACCCAGCCAGACCACCTGACGTTCCCTAGGCTTCTCTGCCTCTATTACTCCAAGACCTGAACTTTCCCAGTGCCGGACAGGTACCGGGCTGGTCTGCTCCCTCTCCCTCTGGCCATCTCTGAGGTTGACGTTTTTTGGATGAACAAGCATGGAGAAAGGGGGCTGCCTTCCGAAGCCTGACAATCGCCCCTGAGAGGGAGAAGGGTGCACCCCGAATTCAATTATGTTTCACCTTGAAAATCGGGGAGAGTGGGGAGAAAGGGCGATGGCTTTGCTCTGGGCAAAGTCCCTGCAGGGAAAGGGGCGTCTGAAGGAATGTGCGATCAGGAGTGGGCTGGCTCGTGCAGAGAGCCTGGGGGGTGGGAGGAGACTCGCACTCCGAAGGACACGCTGGTCCCGCTGGGGACTCCCGGGGCCCCGCAGCGCGGGCCGCCGAGGGGGGCAGTAGGACCCAGGGGCCGAGAGGCGCCGGCAGAGGGAGGGGCCGGGGGCCGGGGAGGTTTGGGGGAGGTCTTTGGCTTTTTTTGACGGAGCTGGGGCGCCCTCCGGAAGCGTTTCCAACTTTCCAGAAGTTTCTCGGGACAGGCCGGAGGGGGTGGGGACTGCCATATATAGATACCGGGAGCGGGGGAGTGGGCGAAGAGTAGAATCGTGTCGCGGCTCGGGAGCGAGACTCCTGTCCCGGCGCCCGCCCAGCCCGACCCAGGTGAGGGGCGGGGGACGGCCGCGTGCGGCCTGCGGGAGCGCCGAGCAATCTGGGGGTGCGCAAGGGAGTAAGAGGGGCGAGGGGACCCTGCGAGGGGTTGGGGGCTAAGCCAGACCCTGCAAACTGGAGTTCCCGGCACTTTGGGGGCCGCTGGAGGGTTTGGAATCGGGAGCCCAGGGCTAGCTGGTGGTGGAGCCAGCTGAGGGCTAGGGCAGAGATCCGAGCCAGGATGGGAGCCCCTGCACTCGGAGGATTGGGGAAGAGCGCACGGACCCTTAGAAGTTGATGGTGGCAGAGACCTTTAGTAGGTGTAAAGGGGGCTGGGGGCTGAGAGCACAGCTCTTCGGAAACAAACGCAGGAGGAAGGAGATGGAGTCTGGTGCCGCTTCCAGCAGGGACAGGGAGGACAAGCCGGCCTTGCAGTTCCAGGTCCCTTCCCTTCTGGGGTTGAGACCCAGGGGCAGCAGTGATTAGTGGCCCAGGCTCCTCACAGGCTTGCTGAGGGCATCTCAGCCTCCTGAAGGTAGCAGGGTGGTGGGAAAAGAGGTGAAATCGTCTTGACTCTCGGGGTCCATGTGCTCGGATAGAAGTGGGCAACTGGCTCAATTTCTGATCAGCACCTTGCAGCCTAGATGATGGCAGCCAAAGGAAAGACTTGGCCAGCGAGGTTCCCTCCCCTCGGAAAAAGGGAGTGGGGGTCGTTAGGGTCTGCTCAGCTCTGGGGATTAAGGGGCTGACTAGGAGGATTTGAGTCTTTCCTGCCCACTGCCACCGGGTTCTTGGAGTAACCGAACGGTTTGAACTGCAGGATCTCACTTCCACAGGCTGGGGTTCCCTGCCCCCCAGCTTAGAGACATTCCTGAGGTGGCTGGAGAGGAGGAAGGAGAATGAATGCGCTTCCAGACTGGCACAGAGTCCCAGCCCCTCCTCTTCCTGCTTTCCGGCTGGTCCCTCTGGGCTGCTGGGCCGGGATGGAGGCCTGGGGGAAAATGAGGGGGCTTTGGTTCAATGGAATTCTAGTCGGGGCCACACCCTCCTGCCTTTAGATGGTTTATGTACCCATCCCCCTTCCTGTCCCCCTCCTTTGTCTCTTCTGTCACCGGGATTCCCAGCAGAGACTTTTTTGTACTGACTGTGTAACAGGACGCCGATGCAGCCCTCAGGAGGGCCTCCGTGTGCTTCTGAGAGGAGGGAGCCCTGTGCTAGGAAGGCAGACCCCTGTTTATCCCGAGGGACCTGGGGTGGCCCCTGCCCTGGCCTCACTTTCTCCCATTGAACAGTGAGGTGATCGATCTCCAAGGTCCCTCGGGAACTGGTTGTTCCCTCTGCATCAGGGGCCTCCTCACCACCTCTCTTCTGCCGGCTCCCATCCTCCTCACTCTTCTGTTTTTTTTCAGAATGAAAAAGGCAGGCATTGACCTCCCTCTGAGGCAGTTTCCAGGTACTTTAGACCCCTCAAGTGTTTGGGACCCTCTGATGGCCCCCGTCATCTCCTCCCCTGCCCTTCCAGACCCCGCTCAGTTCGGCTAGCTGCGGGCACCGCCCTGGCTAGGCAATCTTGTATTTTCTTTGTGGGACTCAGCTAATGTTGGCCCGAGGGCTGGCATTTCTCTGTGGCAAGATGGGCTGGGCTGTGGGAGGCTGGCCTGCTTGCAGTAACTTGCCTTCCTCCATTCCTGCTGCTGGGTTTAACCAGGCCACCCTTCTCCCCAGCGGGCATCTCCCTTCAGGGATCCATGTGCAGATGGGAAAGGAACTAAGGCCAAAGAAGGCTCCTGGAGTTCCCTGGCTAATGCGTGGCACCCCCTGGGACCTGAACCAGGCCTGCTTCCCAGGCTGGAAGCCCCGCTCTGCCGGCCGGTGGAGATAGTTCAGCCTCCTGCCTGCCACGTCACCACCAGAAGCTGGCGCTAAGCTGCTACGGGCCTAGCCTAGCAGGCTGCCTGAAGAATCCCAAACCAGTTATTTGGAGCTTGCTTGGAAGCCCCTCCCAGTCCTTTGAGGTTCTGGCTGGTGGGGGTGGGGGCTGTCAAGATGGTACCTGCCACGTGGCATGGCTGGGAGTGGGCTCTTCAGCTGCCTCCTGGTGCAGGGAGAGGGGAGGCTGACGGCCTGTGCTGTCGTCTGAGCTCCAGCATCACTGGTCTGCATCAGAGGTGGCTTTTGAATAGGGTGGCCATATGCCTATTGTCCTGGCAGAATAATTAGTAGTCCCCATTTTACTCTCATTAAGTGTCTTTGTTTGTGCAATAAATTATATGGTTGCACTGTCTTTGAGGCTCCAGTTCTGGCAGGGAAGGAGCCAGGGCCGGGAGAAAGGTTTCCTGGGGTGTATTCTAGGCCCCAAGATCCTCCCTTCATTTTAGGTTGAGACTCAGATTTCCCACTTCCTTCCAGGCATTTGCAGATCTCCGGGCCTTCCCTCCTTTCCCCACCGTGGGTCCTTTGCTTCTTTTGTGCTGCATCTTCAAAGCTCTGAGGAGGGTGGCAGTCCCGGGAGATGGGGGACCTTTTCAGGTTTTTGGGATGGCAACAGCGGAATCTTCGCAGAAATCCGGTGTAGCCAGAGTCCTGAGGATCTTCCACCAGGATCTCAAATGCTCGGGTCTTCTTCAAGAATGACCACAAGTCAGAATTCGTCAGAGCAGTGGGATCGCAGCCTCCACCAGGGGTCCTTCCAGCCTTCCCTTTGCCCTGTCATCTCTCCTGTGCATTGACGTAGAGGGGCATAATGGCCTGAAGCGAGAGAAGGAGTGTGGAAGTATCCCAGGAACAGAGACTGTCCCAATTGGAGGCCCCAGAGAGGGGACTGGGGCTTGTCCTGGGGCCACTGCTACTGCTGGGGCTTGGGGAGAAGGCCTGAGGGCCACCCTGACTCTGTGGAGCAGATGGCCTGTGTGGCTGTGGCTGTCAGATGGGACAGCAGACTGGAGTCTGACGTGGCTTCAGCGTCCTTGGAGGCTGAGTGCACATCTGGCCAGCTTCTGGTGATGGGGGAGGGGGTCATTGCTCTATTGAGCTGTGTGTGACTCACCCCCTTCCCTAGTATCCTGTCCTTGTGCTATGTCAGGAAGTCTCCTCTCTACCCCCACCGAGTCTTCAGAGGAGTCAGTTTCCCAGGAGCTTTCGTCCTGGGGATTTCCCATCTGCACTTGGGGCACTGTGGGCAGATGGGCATGCCAAGTTCCTGCCCAGATAGAGGGCTTGGGCATGGAGACCTGGACCCTTCAGCTTGGAAAAGGGAGACTGAGGCTGAGTGGACACAGGACACACGCCTTCTCAAGGTTACCCTTGGGGCAGCAGAGCAGAGCGTCTGAGCTCTCCGTTTAATGAGTGAACCAACCGGTGACTCATTAACATCCCAGAACAGAATGAAAGGCAGGGGGCGGGACAGCCCTCCAGCTCTGTCCCTCATTCCTTGCCCAGGCATCTGGGCTTCCTGCAGACTCTCAGCCCTAGCTGCTGCTTTTTCTCACTGGAAAAGGGCCCCTAGGGTCATGTGAGATCAGGGCTAACCTGATGAGGACCCCAGGTCTGGCCAAGTGACCCTGTTTTAGCTTCATTCAGGAAGAGCTGAGGCTACTGTGTGCTAGACACGGGGGATATAGTGGCAATCAGATTGGCTAGGTTTTCTGTCCTTCTGGAGGCCACAGCCTACTTAGGGGCAGAAATAGATATGTAATAAACACACAAACAAGTGGAAATGTTGGCTGGCTGATGCAGGAAATCGATAAGGTGGTCTGGTGGTCACTGGCTGGGAGCCCTGCTTTGGGTGGGGACGTCACAGAGGTCTCTGAGAGGCTGGCAGCCCTGAGAGGCTGGCAGCCCGGAGTGAGGTATGGGATTACTGGACTGTGGGCTCTTTTGTCCCCATCTCCAGGGTATTTGTGGCAGCCAGAGGGCTGGGGGTGGTTGCTGGGGAGGAAGGCCATGGGCTTCAAGGCCACCCTGTCTGTGCAGCCCTCACAGGTTCACCTTGGTGCACGCAAACCACCTCCCAGCTATGCGCTCCCTCCTGCTCCTCAGCGTTTTTTGCTTCTTGGCGGTGGCCCTGGCAGCCGAGGTGAAGAAACCTGCAGCCGCAGCAGCTCCTGGCACCACGGAGAAGCTGAGCCCCAAGGCGGCCACGCTGGCTGAGCGCAGCGCCGGCCTGGCCTTCAGCCTGTACCAGGCCATGGCCAAGGACCAGGCGGTAGAGAACATCCTGGTGTCGCCCGTGGTGGTGGCATCGTCGCTGGGGCTCGTGTCGCTGGGTGGCAAGGCAACCACGGCGTCGCAGGCCAAGGCAGTGCTGAGTGCTGAGCAGCTGCGCGATGAGGAGGTGCACGCCGGCCTGGGCGAGCTGCTGCGCTCACTCAGCAACTCCACGGCGCGCAACGTGACCTGGAAGCTGGGCAGCCGCCTGTACGGACCCAGCTCAGTGAGCTTCGCTGATGACTTTGTGCGCAGCAGCAAGCAGCACTACAACTGCGAGCACTCCAAGATCAACTTCCGCGACAAGCGCAGCGCGCTGCAGTCCATCAACGAGTGGGCCGCGCAGACCACCGACGGCAAGCTGCCCGAGGTCACCAAGGACGTGGAGCGCACGGACGGCGCCCTGCTCGTCAACGCCATGTTCTTCAAGCGTGAGTCGTGGGCGAGCTCAGGGGTCCTCCTCCCCCTTTTCCTCTCAAGACCCCCATACAAGACTTAGGACAGCAATCCGTGCACTCCATCCTTCACTGCCTCTCATTTATGCTGTTAACGACCCAGGGAGTAGGACTGTCACACAGCTGTTGGTACAGACTGGAAACTAGATTCAGAGACAGGTAGCAGAGTCTATTCTAAAGGAATAATTCAGGAAGCTGAGACCCCAGAAGGACTCCATGGAATGTATTCAGACCAAAAATTTGTCCAAGTGCTCCTCCTTGTATATTTTGGAATGAATAAAATTTTGTAACCCATTTCGCCTCAGTAGTGAGCTAGAGAAAGAACTTGAATCCTTTTTAAAAAAATTATTTGTATTTGAGATGGAGCTGCTCTGTCCCCTAGGCTGGAGTGCAGTGGCACAATAATGGCCCACTGCAGCTTTGGACTCCCGAGTTCAAGCAATTCTCCTGCCTCAGCTTCCTGAGTATTATAGGTGCCTACCACCATGCCCAGCTAATTTTTGTATTTTTAGTGGAGACAGAGTTTTGCCATCTTGCCCAGGCTGTTCTCAAACTCCTGGTCTCAAGTGATCTGCCGGCCTTGGCCTCCCAAAGTGCTGGAATTACAGCTGTGAGCCACTGTGCCCAGCCAAGACCCAGAATCGTTAAAGCAACCTTGGGGACAGGCAGTATTACCTTCATTTCGCAGTGAGGAAACTGAGGCTCAGAGAGGAGGAAGCAGAGCCAGGCCTCAGGCCCAGATGGCTCTGTCTTCAGTTGAAGACTAGATATGGGGTTAATCAATATTTTTGAGTACCTACATAGACAGACAGTACTATTTTCACAGTTTTATTTGAGGATGAAGTAACCCTGGTTTTACAAATGAGACCAAACTAGGAGAGGTGAGGTCTCCCAGAGTCAGTGGCTGAGCTTGGACTGGAACACAGATCTGGCTATGAGCAAGGGCAGCATTCAGGCCACTCTCAGGCCTTTTTTGTTGTTATTTTCTGGTCATGGAGACAGAACTTGCAGAAAAAAAATGAAGAATGGGCTGAAAAATGAAGTGGCTCACACTTGTAATCCTAGCACTTTGGGAGGCCAGGGAGGGTGAATCACAGGAGTGCAGGAATTTGAGGCCTGCCTGGGTAAGATAGTGAAATCCCGTCTCTACAAAAAATTAGCCAGGTATGGGGCACATGCTGGTAGTCCCAGCTGCTCTGGAGGCTGAGGTAGGAGAATCGCTGGAGCCTGGTAATTCAAGGCTGCAGTGCGTCAGGATTGCACCACTGCACTCCAGCTGGAGGACGGAGTGGGACCTTGTCCCCCCCCCAAAAAAAAAAGAAAAGAAAAATGATGGGTAGTCCTGGGGCACTTTCTGCCCAGGGCACAACTGTCCCTCAGGTACCAGGCAGGGAAGAAAGCCCAGTTCAGAGCATGTTTCCAAAATATCTGACGATTGCCAGAGCTGGGGGTGGCCATAGAGGTGACTGAGCTAGGGTGGAATTAATTCTCTGCCATGTGGGAGCAGCCAGGCAGTGACTGTAGGGAGCCACATCCTCAGATGGCATGTCCTGGGGCCAAGATCCTTTCCAAAGCTGGGAATGTGGACTCTGTGGGCTAGGTACTGAGGGGGACGGGGGCTACAGCTGGGCCCAAAAGAATGGAGCAAAGACCTGTGGCAGGGATAAATCAAGGGTCTGCAGCTGGGGTGGCTATGGGCTGTGATTGTGTCTGGGGGCGGCCATGTGTCTCTGACCCTGTGTTCTGCCCCAACTACAGCACACTGGGATGAGAAATTCCATCACAAGATGGTGGACAACCGTGGCTTCATGGTGACTCGTTCCTATACTGTGGGTGTCATGATGATGCACCGGACAGGTAGGTGCTGGGAGGAGCAGGGTGTCAAGGTGGGTGGGGGTCCAAGGGTACTTGGGGTCTGACTCACCCCTGTACACAGGGTGCCCATTGTCCTCTCCGCTCCTTTCCCAGGGCTCTACAACTACTATGATGACGAGAAGGAAAAGCTGCAAATCGTGGAGATGCCCCTGGCCCACAAGCTCTCCAGCCTCATCATCCTCATGCCCCACCACGTGGAGCCCCTCGAGCGCCTTGAAAAGCTGCTAACCAAAGAACAGCTGAAGATCTGGATGGGGAAGATGCAGAAGAAGGCTGTCGCCATCTCCCTGCCCAAGGGTGTGGTGGAGGTGACCCATGACCTGCAGGTAAGGGGTGGTCCAGCCCTGGGGCCTGCAGGGCTTGGAGCCGGGGGAGATCCCACTCACCAATTCAGCAGGTCTGTCCCGAGCCCCCCTGGATGTCCAGGCAATGCTGGTCTCTGTGATGGGATAAACTGGGGCAGGAGGTGTAGGCCCTGCTCTTGGGAAGATGATAATACCAGCAGTGAAATAGAACAGAACACTTCCTGTATGCTAGGCGTTCTTCTAAGCAATTTATATGTATTAAATTATTTTAATCCTCAGAACAACTTTATTAGATGGGACTATAAATTTCATCTTAGAGATGAGGAAACTGAGGCTCAGAAAGGTTAAGTAACCTGTGCAAAGTTACACAGCTAGTAATTCAGGCATCTTGCACCAGAGCTAACCCTCGGTCACTGCACTGCCTCTGAGGCCTGAAGTGCCCCCAGTTACAGGCTGCTCAAGCCGGAGGATTATCTACCATGCAATAATAAGACTGGTAGCTATGGGTCTTCTGAGGTGGCCAGAAACTTAACACACATGCTCAAGATTCTCCCTCGAAACTACCCTGGGTAGTAGGCAGAGGCTCACAGAGAAACAGTAAGTACCTCCCTAAGGTTCCCCCGGCCCATAAGTGGCGGAGTTGCAATTAGACCTCAAGGTAAAAACATAATAGTGGCCTTTTTTGTCAGTCAGGAGAGAGATTTTTGACTTACTCAAAACAGGAAACTTTTGTGTTATTCTCTCCTTGGATGCCACAAATGGTTCTCACTGGCAGAATCGATTCAGACTTGCTGCCTGGAGAGCTTGGAGAGAGAAAGCTGGAGATGAAATTGGACTTAGGCACCGAACCAGGGACAAATGGAGCTTGTACTGGTCTGTGCTGTAGACACTGGGAGTTCCTGTGACACTGGGAGGGGTCACTGTCTCCCTCCTGGGCCTGGCCCTTATCCTTCCCCAGCCCCTTCTCCAGTGGCTGTCGTCCCATCCCCTTCTCCCCTTGTTCCTCTGGTGTCTTCCTGGAACCCCCAGTGGAGACAGCACTCCCCAGTCCATGTGGTAGATTGAGTTGGGAAATTCGAGGCAGATGACCTGTGCAAGGTCGTCGGGGTGGGAAGAGCTGGGCCGACCTTGAAAGCCTGTCTCAGGACCCCCTGGGTTTAGGACCTCAGGCCATGCCAGGGAGGTGGAGGTTATCCTGCAGAATCCTGGGCCCTGGACGCTGCCATTCACTCAGCCTGCAGCCGAGAGCCAGGGAGAGCCCTGGACATGGGCCCTGCCCTCAGGGAGCTCCAAGCCAAGTGTCACGTGGGAGAGACAGGCAGCACCAGACTGGTAACAGGAAGGCCCAGTGAGGTGCCACTCATCTTGTGGGCTTGGGAAGGCTTCCTGAAAGAAGTGGTTTCTTTCTTTCTTTTTTTTTTTTTTTTGAGATGGAGTCTCACTCTGTAACACAGGCTGGAGTGCAATGGCATGATCTTGGCTCACAGCAACCTCCGCCTCCCGGGTTCAAGCGATTCTTTTGCCTCAGCCTCCCGAGTAGCTGGGACTACAGGTGCCCGCCACTATGCCCAACTAATTTTTTGTATTTTTGGTAGAGACAGGGTTTCACCAGGTTGGCCAGGCTGGTCTCGAACTCCTGACCTTGTGATTCCCCCACCTTGGCCTCCCAAAGTGCTGGGATTATAGGCGTAGGCCACCACGCCTAGCCAAGAAGTGGTTTCTAAAGAGCCCTAATGGGAGACAGGATGGCCATCCAGGATATAAGTTGCTCACTGAGGCCGTCTGGAGAGTGGGGTGGGCATGCCAAGGGATGTGGCTGGAGGCTGCCAGGTAGACAGAGGTCATATGTGAAAGAGCTTATGGTTGGCTTCCAAGAGCTGTGCAGAGCCGTGGAAAGGTGTGTGTGTGTTTTAACTTTACCATGGAACATTGGAAACATAAACTAAAAGTAGATTAGTATAATAACCCTCAAGTGTCTGTCACCCAGCTTCAAGTATTATCAGCTCATGTCCAATAGTGATCCATCTCTACCCACCAGTTCCCCTCTGCATCCGATTATTTTGAAGTAAATTCCAGGCATCCTGTCACTCTGGAAAGGTTTTAAGCCCCAGAGTGATGTGGACATAGCTGTCCTTGATTAGTATTTCTCAAACTTGAGTATGCTAAGAAAGCACCTGGGGAGTCTGTGAGAAGGAATCCGTGCCCATTCCCAGAGATTCTGACTCAGGGGATCTGGGCTGGGGTCAGGACGTGGGCATTCCAGATAAGCGCCTGGGCGGTGCCATGCTGCCTGTCCCTGCACTGCGGCTGGGCAGTGCCAGGGATACATTCTCTGTGC
The DNA here is from genome assembly GCF_048565385.1 of Saimiri boliviensis. Taxonomy (NCBI): domain Eukaryota; kingdom Metazoa; phylum Chordata; class Mammalia; order Primates; family Cebidae; genus Saimiri; species Saimiri boliviensis. The sequence continues at coordinate 70,117,777 of NC_133454.1, read as the reverse complement.
TGTAGACACTGGGAGTTCCTGGAGAGGGGTCACTGTCTCCCTCCCTGGCCTGGTCCCGATCCTTCCCCAGCCCCTCCTCCAGTGGCTGTTGTCCCACTCCTGTCATCCAGGATTCAACTGGTTTTCTGAGTCTCAGCTTCCTCTTCTGTGAAGTGGCGATTAGAAGCCCTTGTAGGGTTGCAGTGAAAACTGAGAAAGCATGGTTTGAAGCGCCCAGCACCATGCGTGGCACACAGAAGGTGGCCAAGGAGGGGTGCTCTCCTCTCTGAGAAGCAGTCAGGGTGGTATGGGGTGGAGGGTGTGAGGGTGGAGGAGCCTGGTATGCCATGGCCTCACCCAGCACACCCCCCTGTTCCCACAGAAACACCTGGCTGGGCTGGGCCTGACCGAGGCCATCGACAAGAACAAGGCAGACTTGTCGCGCATGTCAGGCAAGAAGGACCTGTACCTGGCCAGCGTGTTCCACGCCACCGCCTTTGAGTTGGACACAGATGGCAATCCCTTTGACCAAGACATCTACGGGCGCGAGGAGCTGCGTAACCCCAAGCTGTTCTACGCCGACCACCCCTTCATCTTCCTGGTGCGGGACACCCAGAGCGGCTCCCTGCTGTTCATTGGGCGCCTGGTCCGGCCTAAGGGTGACAAGATGCGAGACGAGTTGTAGGGCCTCAGGGTGCACACAGGATGGCAGGAAGCAGCCGAAGGCTCCTGAGACACATGGGTGCTATTGGGGTTGGGGGGAGGTGAGGTACCAGCCTTGGATACTCCATAGGGTGGGGGTGGAAAAACAGACCAGGGTTCCCGTGTGCCTGAGCGGACCTTCCCAGCTAGAAGTCACTCTGCTTGGACATGCGCCCCAGATACCATGATGCTGAGACCAGAAACTCCACATCCTGTGGGACCTGGGCCTTAGTCATCCTGCCTGCCCCCAGAGTCCCAGATCAAGCCTGCCTCAATCAGTGTTCATATTTATAGCCAAGTACCTTCTCACCTGTGAGACCAAATTGAGCTAGGTGGGTCAGCCAGCCCTCTTCTCCTGACTCTAAAAGACCTCAGCCACCTCCCCAGCTCTATCCCAACCTCTCCCAACTACAAAACTAGGTGCTGCAGCCCCTGGGACCAGACACCCCCAGAATGACCTGGCCCCAGTGAGGCGGATCGAGAAAGAGCTCACAGGAGGGGCTTCTGGGCAGACTCTGGTCAAGAAGCATCGTGTCCGGCGTCGTGGGGATGAACTTTTTGTTTTTGTTTCTTCCTTTTTTAGTTCTTCAAAGATGGGGAGGGAAGGGGGAACATGAGCCTTTGTTGCTATCAAACCAAGAACTTATTTGTACAATTTTTTTTTTCAATAAAACTTTTCCAATGAAATTTTGTTGGAGCATGGAAGACGATTGGATCAGGAGATTCTCACACCATTCTTCCCAGGGGACAAGGTCTCCTGTTAAGGCAGGCTCGATACTGATGGTTCACATCAGGCCCTGGAATGCTGTCAGATCACTGTGCAGACAGTGCCAAGAGGCAGGTGCACTCCATGCTGATCTGGGAAATGGTTCTGGCTCTGGCAGCCCTGGGGAGGTGGCTACAGGGCCTGAATGAGAGCAATGGAGCTGGAGCCAGTCTTCAACCCGAAGGGGTTTTTTATTTCTTTATTTCTTTAACCATTTTTTTCTTTTTTCTTGAGATGACGTTTTGCTCTTATTGCCCAGGCTGGAGTGCAATGGTGCTATCTTGGCTCATTGCAACCCCCCCCTCCCGGGTTCAAGTGATTCTCCTGCCTCAGCCTCCCAAGGAGCTGGGACTATAGGCATGTGCCACCAGTCCTGGCTAATTTTGTATTTTTAGTAGAGATGGGGTTTCTTCATGTTGGTCAGGCTGGTCTTGAACTCCCGACCTCAGGTGATCTGCCCACCTCAGCCTCCCAAAGTGCTGGGATTACAAGCATGAGCCACCGCGCCTGGCTCTTTACCCTTATTTTAGAGGTGGGTCTTGTTATGTTGCCCAGGCTGGACTCAGGCTCTCGGGCTCAAGCGAACCTCCTGCCTCAGCCTCCCGAGTAGCCGGGACTACAGGGAGGACTATGGGGTATGAGCCAGGACTATGCCCAGCTCCCCTAGCCTTTCATTCCAAGCTAATTTATGCCACATCCAAGGCCACAGGTACAAATTCAGGCACACATTTAGTAAGTTGCCTGGCTTTAGGCTGGACTTTGGAAGGAAGGAGCTTGTGGGGATCCTTGCCCTTAGGTGGCCCAAAGTGTTAGATCTATAGCAGGGGAGGAGGCCCCCAACACAGTCCTCCATTTGGATGCCTCATGGTCCTTAGGGCTCCTGACACCAAACCTCAGGGAGGGAGAGGGATGCACAGGATGGGGCCGGGGCCAGGGAGGTGGAGGAGCAAAGGATACTGGGCTAGAGCCCTGTCTGCTGCCTGCTGCCCTCTAACCTTTCGCAGGTCATTTTTCTCTCTGGGCACTTCCAGCTTTCTTCTGCCAAAGATTGTGACCTGGGGTTGTTGGTTCAGGGAGGGATCCCTTACCTGGCTGAGAATCCAGCAGTAGCCACCAAGAGGTACATAAGTCTGCAGAAGGGCCAGCTGATTTACTCCTGTCATTGCCAGGACAGAGTTTCAGCAAGACATGCTGAGTCCCAGGGCCTTTGTGTGCTGCAGCTCAATCATTTAGATCTCTCTCCTCAAGTGGGTTCGTCTAGAGGTGGAGACTTAGGGACAGGGACCAGGGTGCTCAGTGCTCACTGTGTTCCAGGCACCTGGATCATTCTGTTCCAGGTGTGTCATGCCTGTCCCCCTGCCCCAGGGCCTTTGCACTAGCTGTCCTTTCTGCCTCATAGGCAGTTCTAGATGTTTGCAGCATTGCTATTTGTTATCCAGGATTCAGCTTAAATGTCGTCTGCTCAGAGAGGCCTTCCCTGACTACCCCACATAACCAGCCCCTCTCCCATCTCAGTTTCTCTACCACGTTTCCTCACTTTACTGATGTCTTAGCACTATGAAATGACGCACTTACAACTTCCCTGCCTGCCTCCCCTCCTGGAATGGAAGCTCCATGAGGATAGGGTCTGTGGCTGTCTATCGCTGTAAGTCCTGCACCTAGATTCAGCGTCATGCGTACACAAGGCATTAAAACATTCGCTGAGTGAAAGAGCCATTCTAGAAAGGCCTTTTCCGGGGCTTCGGGAGTCCGGAGGAGGAAGCCATGGCTGCCTAGGCAGACGAAGGAAGGCTCCCAGGAGGAGGTGGCATGTGGGCTGCCTTAAAGGGGAAGTAGGCATTTCTGGATCAGAATGATGCTTTTAGTGAAACCAGCTGGTACTCCTTCGTGTTTCTCTCCTCTTGTGTTACAAGTACTTGATATGTACAATTTTATCCAAGCTTCCTAACAGCTTGGCTAGGTAGGGATTATCCCACTTTACAGATGAGGTAACAGGCTGAGAGGTTAAGTGACCTGCCTGAGGTCCCACAGTCAGTGCGGGCAGAGCTGGGATTCGATCCTAATCTGTTGGGTAGTTGCTTCACTGCACAGGAAGGGCAGGAGAGGCCTCCTGGAACCCAGGCCACCTGGCCCTGAAGTTCAGCCTGTGACAGCTCCCACACCAAGTGGGAATGGACAGTGAAATACGCCAGGCCTGGGTGTGGGGACCACCAAAGGGATGACCCAAAGGGGGCCTTGAGGCCCCGCTCCTCCCTCCCGACTCAGGTGAGGCGGGGCTTAAGAGGCCTTACCTTCTCAAACACCCGACAGTGAGGACTGGGGTTGCTGGTATGGGAGCGGCAGTGCAGGTGGCAGAGGTGGGTGACTTAGGGGTGGGGTGGGGCCTGGAGGTGGGCCAGCCAGTGTTGCTGCCCCGTGGCCCATCACAGCCCTGTGTGGAGCTTTCCTGCCGCCTGGAGGCCATTGGAGGGATCACCGTGTCATTCTCACCTTGGTGCTTGTTAAAGACTCAGGAAATAATGAGCCTGTTGGATTGTGTGGGTCCCAGATGTGGATGCAAGTGAGGAGATACGGATTTGCCTTCTCCTGAGTGCCTGCTGTGTGCCTGGCACTGCCATGTATGATTTCATTTAATTTTCTTTCTTTTTTTTTCTGATATGGAGTCTCGATCCGTTGCCCAGGTTGGAGTGTGGTGGTGTGATCTTGGCTCATTGCAACCTCCACCTCCTGGGTTCAAGTGATTCTCCTGCCTCAGGCTCCTGAGTAACTGGGATTACAGGTGTGCACCACCATAGCCAGCTAATTTTTGTATTTTTAGTAGAGACGGGGTTTCACCATGTTGGTCAGGCTGGTCTTAAACTCATGACCTTGCAATCCGCCTGCCTTGGCCTCCCAAAATGCTGGGATTACAGGCGTGAGCCACTGTGCCTGGCCAATTTCATTTAATTTTCAGACTTCCGTAGCTATTCCTACCCCATGTTATGGTCAAGAAAACTGGGGCTCAGAGGTAAAGTGGCCAGCTCAAGGCCACTCAGCAGTCCAATAGCAGAGCTTGGCCCACATGGAAACGCAGGTCTCCTGGCTGTGGAGGAAGAAGAAGTTACTGACGTGTGTGAGTTCCATACTCCACAGTTGGCAGGGATCAGTCACCCATCTTTGCCCCTGCAGCATGGGGCTTGTTGTCCTCCTGACACTCCAGCTTTGGCCTCCACAAGAGCATGCCCTTGTCTGTCTGTGTCCTGCTGCATCCCTGCACCTAGCACAACGGCCGGCACACAGGAGGTGCCTAATAAATGCTCATTCTAAGGAAGCAGTCCAGAGGGAGCTGTGGTGTTTAGCAGCAGAGGTGTTGGAGCCTGACAGACCAGACGGGTGTCCCAGCTCTGCCACTCCCTAGCTGTGTGACCTTGGGTCAGTTACTTACCTTCTCTGAGCTTCAGTTTCCTCAGTAGTAAGGTGGAAATGATAACAGTACTTACCTCATAAGCTTGTGGTGAAAGTTAAATGAGGTAATCCATGGTACTTGGCAAACACATAGCCAATAAATATTATTAATGGTTACTAATAAGAGAAGGTAGTGACTCAAGATCATACGGCAGAGCTGGGATTTGAGCCTACCTCTCTGCAGCTGTGACAAGTCTGATCCTTTCCATGATGCCACAGTGCCTTGGGTTCAGGCAGGGCTGACGTATCAGGGGAGACTCCTGGAAGAAGGGGCTAGAGCTAGATGGCAAGAGGGAAAGAGGCATTCCAGATGCAAGGAACAGCTGGAACAGAGGTGCAGCGGTTGGGATGGGCAGGGTGACCCTGGAACACAGGGAAGGGGCCAGTGAGGAGGGTGGAAGTAGGAGGCGGAGGATGGAACTGCTACGTGATAAGGCACACAGCGGGCCAGGGACTGTTCTTAGAGGCAGGGCAGATGGCCCTCACCACTCAACCCCTCCCAGTTTCCCAGTCCTCTGTCCTGCCACTCCCGCTCCCTCTGCAGCCCCTCTCAATTCTCACCATCTCCCTTTCCTGTTTGCCCATGCTGTCTCCTCTGCCTGGTCCCAGGCCTCTCCCATCTCTGCCTGTTGAGTCCTCCACATCCTTGAAGGCCTATTTCAAAGGGTACCACCACCCCCAGGGAACCTGCCAGGCCCCTAGTCAGAAGTGTGACAGCATGCACAGCAGCATCCCTCCAGGTGCCCTGGAGACACACCATCCTTCATGCGTCTTGCTACCATCTTTCTTCCGTGTTCTCAGTGTGACTTTTCTCAGTCTGCTCAGCTCTACCACGTGGTCTTCTCCAGTGCCCCATCCCTCGGGCACCCAGTTCACACTGACCCACCTGGCTGCTCCAGCAAGAATAAGGAAGTGGCTTTGTATTGAAAAGACGCACACTGAGAAGTGGACAGCTCTTTTCCTTTTTTTTTTTTTTTTCCATGTCATTTCTCCATTTACCCACTCTTGGTATAAGCAGAGGTCAAAAGCTCAGCAGGGAGACCCAGGAGAGGAGGGTGCGCTGAGCCACGTTTTCTGACTTCTTTTTTTTTTTTTTTTGAGACAGAGTTTCACTCTGTCACCAGGCTGGAGTGCACGTGGCGCAATCTTGGCTTACTTCCAGGTTCGAGCGAGTCTCTTGCCTCAGCCTCCAGAGTAGCTGGCACTACAGGCATGCATCACCATGCCCAGCTAATTTTTGTATTTTTAGTAGAGGCAGAGTTTCACCGTGTTGGCCAGGATGATCTCCATCTCTTGACCTGGTGATCTACCCACGTTGGTCTCCCAAAGTGCTGGGATTACAAGGGTGAGCCACCACGCCCGGCCTTCTGACTTCTTAAAACATGAATTTGATGCTGCCGTTGCCAAACTATATTGTCAATTTATCAATTGAATTCACAGTACTGCTTTGTCTCAGGTGAAACTTAGGGCACTGACCTCGATGAGGATGAGACAGTGGTCATATGGAAAGAGCTGGGCAATTTAGAGGCCTCCCCCACCAGCCCCTACTCCACAGCACCTCCTTGTGGCAGAAGCAGTCCCTGCTCCTCTGCCTGTGGAGGCTCCCGCCGCCCTGCCTGAAGACCTTGCAACGACCTTGTCTTGGAAGTTACCCTACAGTGTTTTAGTTATTTTTTATTTTATTTTTTATTTTTTGAGACGGAGTTTCACTCTTGTTGCCCAGGCTGGAGTGCAATGGCGCAATCTCGGCTCACTGCACCCTCTGCCTCCTGGGTTCAGGCAATTCTCCTGCCTCAGCCTCCTGAGTAGCTGGGATTACAGGCATGCGCCACCATGCCCAGCTAATTTTTTGTATTTTTAGTAGAGACGGGATTTCACCATGTTGACCAGGATGGTCTCGATCTCTTGACCTCGTGATCCACCCGCCTCAGCCTCCCAAAGTGCTGGGATTACAGGCTTGAGCCACCGTGCCCGGCCCGTGTTTTAGTTATTTATTGCTGAGTAACAGGCCATTCCACATGTAGTGACTTAATTGTCTGGGTTTGCTCAGATGACTGCAGTCACTGGATGCTGGGCTCAGCTGGGATAGTTGGGTTGGCCGATGCTGAGTCTCTCTGTCCACAATGTCCTTCTTCCTGGTTTCTTCATGGCCTGGCGGCCTCAGGATTCTGGGAGAATGGAGGCAAGAGCTTACCATCTGAGGCCTGGGCTCTGCAGCTTGCATCATGTCACTTATAATACATCATCCTGATTAAAGCTAGTCCTGAGGCCGACCCAGATTCAAGGGGTGAAAACTAGACTCTGCTTCTAGAGCAAAATACGGTGGGCATCTGTCACCTAAGGGGAGGCCAGTTCTCTTCATGTCTGAGTCACATTGTCTCCAGCCACGTAATGGGTTAGATCCTTGCCTGCCTAATTCCCGAGTCAAGTCTGGGAGGAGGCAGCACGTACATCAAAAGAACGGTAAGATTTGGCTAACTTACATCAGCAAAAAACTGGATAACATACAAGAATGTTTTTTATGGGTGCTAGTCTAGGGAAGGAGGAATACGATTTTCACTGGGCTGAATTTATTAATATAGTTACATTTACCTGATATTCTAGATTCAATGTGCTGGTGTGAGCAGCTAGGAGTGGTTTTGTTTGCTTAGCTTGGAGTGGTTGACTGACTGTTACTATTATTATTATTATTTGTTGCCCAGGCTGGAGTGCAATGGCATGACCTCAGCTCACTGCAACCTCCACCTCCTGGGTTCAAGCGATTCTCCTGCTTCAGTCTCCCAAGTAGCTGGGATTACAGGCATGTGCCACTATGCCCAGTGAATTTTTGTATTGTTAGTAGAGACAGGGTTTCACCATGTTGGCCGGGCTGGTCTTGAACTCCTAACCTCAAGTGATCCACCCACAGCCTCCCAAAGTGCTGAGATTACAGGCATGAGCCACCATGCCCAGCCCCCCTTAATCTCTATAACAGAAACAACAAACCAAAACAACCAACAAACAGAAAAACACAAACCCTCCAGAGCTGGCAAGTGGAAGCCTGACTTGAACCACGAGATCTCAACTTCTCACCCAAAGTCCCTAGAATGAAAGACAGGCTGGTACCCTTCAGAAAAACTCCTTCAATAGCACCAGAGATACGTACTGTGAATCATTCTTTCAGCCTTCTGCAAAAGGTCCTGGGCCATTCACCAGAGAATTGTGCTCTGTGAAAGGAAAATACTCAGATGTTTCAGGGATTAGTGGATGTTAAGTCTGTTTAATGTTAATTCCTGAAGACACAGAAAGTTGCTATGTAGAGGCTCAGATGGGTCAGGTAATAACTGGAGTTTTGACACCAGTGCAGTGGGACCCTGAACCCATTCTGCAATTATTGTTATTATTATTTTTTACTTGCATGATATATAATTGGAATTACAGGTAGAATTCACACATGAGCCTCCAGACCTGTGGAATAAAGGTAATTATGGCAGAATGATCAAGTGGAAGCCCCTCAAACTCCCCCTTCTTACCAAAATAATACATCAATAATAAACTCTGAGGAATCACAGGAACTTGTGCCACCATCAAAGACTTGAAAGATGCAACGGTGATTTCTGTCACACGTCCTTTAACTCATCTATTTGGTCTGTGCAAAAGGCACGGGTCTTGGATAATGGCCATGCATTACCGTAAGCTTACTCAGGTGGCGAGTTCAGTTGCAGAGCTATTATTCCAGGTGTGGTCTTTTTATGGGAACTATAACTTTTTTTTGTCACTTGATGTGAAACTATCTGATAAATTATTTTTCTTGTCTCCTATAGACAGTCCCCTTAGCAGTTTTCTTTCTCTTGGCAGGGATAGCTGTACACCTTTCTCATCTTGTCTTGAAACTCCTCCAGTCTCTGGTTTTCTGTTGAAGTTTTCAAGGTCCGGTTTTCTGTCTATGTGGATTTTGATCATCCTCCTGAATCGCAGGCCGTTATATTTGTCCAATATATTGATGATACTATGTTGCCAGGATTGGGAGAGAGAGAAGCAGTGGGTACTTCAGATGCATCAGTAAGACACAAGTGTGTCTGAGAACGGAAAGCGAATCCCTCAAGAACATAGGGGCCGGCCACTCAAGTGAAGTTCCTGCGTGTCCAGTGTTCTGGATCATGCAGGGAAAGACCCTGCCAAGTGAAAGACAACTTGCTGGGCTTTCTGCCTCGCGCTGGTAATAGGCACAACACTTCTTGGGCTTCTATGTATTTTAGAGGCAACATGCATTGGTGTGTTTCTCTGATCCTTATAAGTTACTGAGTAACCTTTAAGGCTGCTAGGTTGGAGTGGGGCCCAGAGAAAAGGAAGGTTTCCAGGTGGTCCAGAATGAAAGGCAAGCAGTTCTGCCACATGGCCCTGGTAGCCCAGCTGATCCCAAGGTGGTTCAAGTGTCTGCAGCAGATGGGACAGTATTTGAACCCATGGCAAACTCTGATAGGAGAATCACAGTGGAGTATCTATGATTTAAGAGTGAAGCCTGGTGCTCCGAGGAAGCAGTTTTCCTCCTTTTGAGGAAGGACTCTTGGCTCACTGCTAGCTGACAGTGGTCCCAGCTGACAGCGGTCCCAGTGTGGGAGTCATCAAGGGATCGTGAAGGTAATTAATGCCTGTACACACAATGTGCTCTTTTCTCAGAGATACTTGGGGTATATGTGCTCAGTGATTGCTAAATGAGATGTTAGTAAATTATGTATCAGGTATGAAAACACACTTGATTTCTCTCCTTTCTTATCCCCTTTAACTGAAATCGGGCTTCTGCTTCTTCCACTCCAGAGAGTCTGCAATTGCCAAGGTCAGTGATCTCTTCATTGCTACTTAAAAAAAAAAAAAATTCATACCTAGGGAAAAAATTCCAACATACACACAATTATATAATAGTACGCAGCACAAAACTTCAATATGTAATGACATTTTCCCCATGTCTTTCAATGGACTCTAAATCCATATTGTAGGGAAGCCATTATGGTCTCTAACCCGGCTGACTACTTCATTCTTGATGCCTTCCCCAAGGTGACCTTCCTTTCTAGGTTTCCTCTGACTCCTCTGCTGCTTTAGGGCACCCTCCACCTTGGGGCTCCTTCCTCTGCCTGTCCCCTGAATGTGGGTGTTTCCCAGCGCTCTGTTCTGACCCCACCCATCTCTCACTTTCCACACTCTTGCTGGGTAAACTCACCCTCTCTCATGGCCTTTTTACATTCTGTGGGCTGGTGATGCTCACATTTCAATGAGGTCTCCATCTCCGCCTTCAGCCCAGACCCCTTTCCCAGGCTCAGACCACCATGTTCAGACATCTCCTGGACACCAAATTGAGTCCATCCTCCTGCCAAACAAGCTGTTTCCTGGATTCCCATTCATCCACACAACAATAAATATCTACTCATATTTATTAGATACCAATTGGTATGTAAGAAAAAAAATGTAAGATTGGGAACAATCCAAATAAATTACTACTACATGAAAAAGATGGGCAATAACAAGTGTTGGCGAGGATGTGGAGAAATTGGAAACCTCTTACACTGCAGGTGGGAATGTAAAACGGTGGCGCCCTGGCCCACCCAGAACCAGAATCAAGCCCATAGAGGATGTTTGTCATCATCCCCCCACTGCCCCAAGAGATGGGCTCTTGAGCACAGTGGAATGATCAGAGCTCACTGCAGGCTTTTTGATGGATGAGGGGTGGAGTGGCTTGCCTATGGGAATGAAGGTGTGCAGAAAGGGCCAAGCGTCTGCAGGATGGGTTGCAGCGTCTGTGAGGGATGGGCTCAGATGCTGAGGCTGCAGGAGTGCCTGGGCAAACTGCACAGAAATATCACAACCTGGGCAGGCTTTGGGAGCTCTCCAGCCAAGCCCTAAGGAGAGGGAGAGGGGCTGCCAGCGCCCCCTAGCTTGGGCCCAAGGAAGCCATAGTGATTCTTCTTAGGATGGCTTGAGCCTCCTGGAATTGTGACCAGCCCCAAAGACAGGATGAGCCTTCAGGAAAATGACTGATATCAGATTTCCTGCCAACCCTGGCAATGAGAGGAGGGGGCTCCCAGTGTATATGATGAGAGTTACCAAAATAAAGACATGGCATTCCTTACACCGGAGTGCCATGTTGTGATGCATAGGCTGAATTACAAATTGCAAGATATATGTGGTAAGAAGGGGTAGCCATAGAGACAGAGAAAAGTGGGCAGATTTGCTATTTAGCAGGAAGAGCAAACAGGTCTTAGTGAGGGATTGGAAGCGGAGGGTCGGAGATTGGTACCAAAAAGGATTTCCCGGTTTCTGGCTGAGAACTGGGTCAACCCGAGTGCCTTCCCACCCCTTCCTCTAGACCACCCATCCACCCTGCGGCGGACTCCCGAAAGTGTCTCTCTGGTCCGACATGGCACCTGTCCGTTGTCCACACAGACCGACCCCCGCCCCAATATGTCGCAAGGGGGCGCGGCGGTGCCTGGCGCCGACAGATACCACGAGTGGGGCTCTTATGTGAGCAGTAAAATCGCGGCCTTTCCCCAGACCAGCCTCCGGGGGCTCCAGCGAGGCCTCCGCCGAGCTCCCGAAAAGGGTCTCCCAGCCAGGCCTTTCAGCGGCCCCAGGCGAGCAAGCGGAGCGCAGGCTCTGCGCCTCGCCGGTCCCGGGGCCTCTTTCGCCCACCCTCGCCAGGTCGCTGTCTTTGCCACCGGCCCGATCCCGCTTCCCGAGGTCCCGCGGGGCCAGGGTGCCCAGGCGGCGGAGCTAGAGCCTGGGGTGGGGCCGGGGTGAGCCCGCGGGCGGGGACTGTGCGCGTGCGGGGGGCTGGGAGGGGCTGCTGTTTCCGAGCCGAGAGCCCGGGTCGCGGGGCTCTGTGGACCGAGACGCCCTCCCGAGCCTGGGCATCTTCGGGGCGGAGCTCTCGGGTCGGGCCACCAGGTTTAGGCGTGGGCCGCGCACCCTGGGCCGGACGGGAAGCCTTCCGTTTCCGCGCCGCCTCCGGGCCGTCCTCTCCCCTCCCCGGGCGGCTGCAGCAGGGGCGCGGGAGCCTGCGGCCTGCGGGGGCGTTGCGGTCGCCCCTGCTTAGTGAGGCCCCGCAGCGGGGAGGGAGAAAGAGATGAGGGAGGAGGGAGGGGGGAGGAGGGAGGGGGGAGGGGGAAAGGGTTCAGACCGAGACATCGCGGGGGGCTAGGAAATGGTGGCCGCAGGGAGGAGCTAGGCCGCGAGTACAGACTGCCTTTGAGAAGGGCCGGGAGAGTAGGGTGCGCTCCCGCCCTCCCTGTCCCAGCCCAGTGTGGGGACCCAGAGCCCCTCCTCCCCCACTGGGCCTTCTTTCTCGGTAGTGGAGGGCTGCACTGGACAGAGCGGGCAAGGCCTGCAGCTCAGAAGCTCCGATCTCATCGTCAGGACCCGCTTGCAAATGAAGAAGTTGAGGGGCTGGCCCTGGGCTCAGAGCAGAAGCTGCCAGATCTAGCGGCCACCCCGCAGTCCTCATCTGCGCCAGCGCTCCTGGCTTTCCACCCGGCCTCACTGTCTCCTGATGGAATCACTGCAGGCACCATAGGTGCCTGGTTCCTCCTTACAGCTCCGGGCCGGCCCCTCTCAGTTTTTTCTGGGCGATTCTCTTCTGACATCTTAAGTCCCCAACGCTTGGAACTGGGCCCACTTCTCTTTCCATTCTGACACTCAGGGGAACGCAGCGTTCTCGTGTCCTCCAAGTGGGGCTTGTGACCATCCTCCCCCCCAGCCCCGGGGCAGCTGACTCCCAGGCCCTGTCCCTTCAGAGGTCAAGCCCTGGGAGCCAGTGGCCTGGACATCTGTCCCTGGGTGTCCCTGAGGCCCTCAGGGGGCACCACGGTCTGCCTGGCCTGTGAAGCGTGTGTGTCATGGGGCCTGGTATGTGGGTCAGAGGAAGGACTGGGAGGAGGTGGAAGGTGTCCATACGCAATTTCTTTTCTTTCTTTTTCTTTTTTTTTTTTTTGAGACTGAATCTCGCTCTATTGCCGAGGCTGGAGTTCAGTGGAAAGATCTTGGCTCACTGCAATCTCTGCCTCCCAGGTTCAAGCGATTCTCCTGCCTCAGCCTCCCAAGTAGCTGCGATTACAGGCACTTGCCACTACATCCAGCTAATTTTTGTATTTTTAGTAGAGTCAGGGTTTCATCATGTTGGCCAGGCTGGTCTTGACTTCCGGACCTCAAATAATCCACCCGCCTGGTCTTCCCAAGTAGCTGGGATTATAGGCTCGAGCCAACCCGCACAGCCTCCGTACCCAATTCTTTGGCTTCAATGGGACCTTGTCTTACCTTCAGGTCCCTGACTACTGGAGTTCACATGGCACAAACTCTGAGGGCTACTTTTGTGTTGGGCCAAAAAAGCCAACCTTACTGTAAGGAAACCTCTCTCTCTCTCTCTCTTTTTCAATCTCTCTCTCCCCCACCCCCTGTGTGTGTGTCTGTGTGTGTGTGTGTGTGTGTGTGTGTGTGTGTGTGTGTGTGTGAGGAGGCAGGCTTGGGGCCAGTTGGATGGGGAAGGCTTGCTTAGAAAAGTAGACTCTTGAGGGGTCCTCAGTACTGTACTTCCTCTGATGATTTTCCTGTAAGAACTGAGCTGAGTTCCTTTGAAAGGGTTAGCAGTATTCCTTGGGAGCCAGCTTTGGTGGGGGCAATAGGTGGAGCCTAGTTCCTTGGGGCTCTGGGCTTTGAAAGGGAGGCTACCACATGGTCTTGTGGCCCATGCCAGTGACATCCGGCAGGACCCATCTCTAACTGAGGCTGAGCCCGGGGCGGCTGGCAGCTCCCAGCTTTCCTCTCCACAGCCTGGCTGTGGCTGTTCCTCAGCCTGTCAGCACCACACTCACAGCCACAGGACTGGCCCCCACTCCCCTTAACTTCCTGGAATTCAGAAAATGGATCACCCCTGCCTCATCCCAGTTTTCCACCCCACAGAACTGCCATACCCTTGGTCAAGTCCTCATGCAAACCAGGTTCCTTTCATTCAATGACTTCCGGAGGGAGCATTACCCAGTCCTCAGCGACACCCATGCTGCCCTGTCTGGACTGCTTAGATCCCATCAGAACTCCACAACCGCTTTTTCCGGGGAGTCTTCCTGGCCACGCTCACCAGGTGTTTTCTCCTCACTATCTTCTCAAAGCCAGGCCTGGACTTGTCCTAGGGCCTCATCCCATACCACGTTTTATTGTCATAATATTCTTTCCCATAGTGACTGACTCAGTCCTCAGCACTGAGCCTGGCACAAAGTGCATGCTAAGGACAAGCTTGCTGCACAGATAAATGAATGGGGACTTCAGATATATAGGGGTGTGTGTGTGTGTGTGTGTGTGTGTGTGTACACACACTTTTTTTTTTTTTTTTTTTTTTTTTTTTTGAGACCGCTGTTGCCCAGGCTGGAGCCAGGCTGGAGTGCAGTGGCACGATCTTGACTCACTGCAACCTCCACCTCCTAGATTCAAGCAATTCTCCTTCCTCAGCCTCCTGAGTAGTTGGGATTATAGGTGCCTGCCACCGCACCTGGCTATTTTTTTTATTTTTTATTTTTAGTAGAGACAGGGTTTTACCATGTTGGCCAGACTGGTCTTAAACTCCTGACCTCAGGTGATCCACCCAAATCGGCCTCCCAAAGTGCTGGGATTACAGGCGTGAGCCACCACTCCTGGCTCTAGGCATATTTTTAAGAAGCTCCTTGGTTAAACTGTCATGGATATTGAATGAGGATCAGCAGATGCTAGGATCTACAGTGTCCTGAGACTGTGATCAGAGGCCCGATTTCCTCAAGAAGTGTGATCCCTACATGAGCTCTAAGGCTGAGCTCTTGGCAAACGACTGTCATCCAGAATTCCCTTGGGCCAGGTCAGTCCCTGTTCCTACTTCACCTTCAGGCTTCAATTCAGCCACCCAGAGCTCAGCCTGCTGGGATCTGGCACCTCCTGTGAGGCTGTCATGGTATCTGACCCTTGCCTTATCCTGCCCACCTCTGTGATGGGGTCCTGTTTCAACCTGGCATCGCCTACCCTTTCCCATCTCATGCTGACAACTCACAGGACCCCTCTGGTCCATATGGGTGAATGCAGAGCCTGACATGCCCACTTTTGAATGTAATGGCATGCACACCTATTCACGCAAATGCACCCCTGCCCAACAGAGCCAGAGAGAAACATTGCTGAGCCAGAGGGACCACTTTTATTAGATTCCAGCAAGACTACTGTACATGTTTCATGCAGATTAAATATGTGTCTTCACTGCCCCTGGGAGGGGAGCACTTTCACTGTCAGCTCCTTCATTGGCGTGTCAATGGGTGAGTGTCAAGGGGAGCTCTCAATGTATTCCGTATGGGGGACAGTGGGGATCATGACTCGGGGTAGGGGTGAGACACTAGGTAGCTGAGGGTCCCTGGGACCTTGAGTCTTCAGAGGTTCAGGGACTGCAGGACCTTGGTCCTTTGCTGGTGCTGGCACCAGAGGATCTTGATCCTTCAGAGGCACCGGGATTAAAGGAACTTGATTCTTCAGAGGTTCAGGGACTATAGGACCTTGATTCTTTGGAGGCTGTAGGACCATGGGCCCTTGATCCTTAACTAGTACTGGGAGAATGGGGTCTTGATTCTTCACAGACTCGAGGACCACAGGACCTTGATTCTTTACAGGTGCAACAACTGAAGAATCGTGAACCTTTGCATGCTCTGGGACCACAACATCTTGATCCTTGATTGGCTCTGAGACCATGGAACCTTGATTCTTTATAAGCTCAGAGACCATGAAACCGTGATTCTTTATGGGTGCTGTGACCATAGGACTTTGATCCTTTGGATGCTCTGGGACCATGGGACCTTGATCCTTAATAGGTGCTGAGACCATAGGACCTTGATCCTTGATAGGTGCTGAGACCATAGGACCTTGATCCTTGATAGATGCTGAGACCATAGGACCTTGATCCTTGACAGGTGCTGAGACCGTGGGACCTTGATCCTTGACAGGTGCTGAGACCGTGGGACCTTGATCCTTGATAGGTGCTGGGATCATGGGACCTTCATCCTTGACAGGTGCTGGAACTACAGGAATTTGATTCTTCACAGGCTCAGGAACCCTAGGACTTTGATCCTTCAGAGACTCTAGTACCACAGAATCTTGATCCTTAGCTCTTGCTGGAACCGTAGGACTTTGATTCTTTGGAGGAACTGGGACCGAGGGACCTTGGTCCTTGACTCGTGCTGAGATAACAGGGCTTTCATTCTTTAAAGGCTCAGGGACCACGTGGTCTTGATCCTTGACTGGTAACAGGATCATGGGACCTAGATCCTTCGGAGGCCCTGGGACCACAGAACCTTGCTTCTTCAGAGGCTCTTGGACCATAGGACCTTGACCTTTCAGAAGGCCTGGGACCACAGAACCTTGATCCTTGTCTGGCTCTGTGGCTACAGGACCGTGATTCTTACTTGAATCACTGACGCGTTGACCCAGGCTCCTGCAAAGGAGAGAGAGGTGGTCACTGTAAGAGTAGAGTTCAGGCAGGGACAGGGCAGAGAACAGATTGCCTGATAAGTCTTGGCCTAGTGGAGCCTGGGCTGGGCAGCTCTTGCTGGAGAGCCAGGAGAATCTGATTTCTGTGTTCTTAGTACAGAATGTGGGTGAGGGAGGTGGGTGAGGGGAAGGCACAGGAATTAGTCATTCAGTGTGCTTGCCAATTGATTATAACCTGCACATGGCACAGGGGGTGGCACTCTGGTAACAATGGCAGTACTATAGCTGGACTCAGAGTCATCCAGTAGGCATCCCAGCAGCCCGTCCACCCCACACTGCATGCAGGTCCCTACTTCTTCTAGGATCACTGGGCCCATCCTGGGAACCCCATCTTAGCTGTCCACCAGATGCCCCCAAAGGCCAGGGTGCTCTTTCCTATTTCACAGGGACTTCCAGTTCTTTTCCCTCCCTGACTCCCTGACCCCCTTGTTAAGCGCTGACTGCAGGAAGGGGTAAGGGGTCCATGGCATACCAGGAAAGGAAGCAGTAGGAATGCCCTTCTCCCCCTCTCTTGGAAGGGGAAAAGGATTTTTTATCACTGACATTGTATAGAATGAGCAGCATGTGGTGATAATAAAAAGCAGGCCAGCTTTTAGTTTTTTCTTAATTGTTTTTATAGAGACGGAGTCTCACTATGTCACCCAGGCTGTTCTCGAGCTCCTGACCTCAAGTGATCCTCCCAGCAGAATAGCTGGACTACCGGCAGCTTTTAGCTTTATTGCTTTAAATTCTCTATAGACAGTGCTCCCTGTGATTGTGTGCACCACCCCCACTACCCCCAACCTTTGGTAGGTGACTCACTGGGACTCCCCATTCGGGTAGGGATGGGGCCCTGATCCCCTCACTCCATTCCCACTTCTGGCTCCCTCTGCTCTCCTAAGACCCTTGCCCTCACCAACTCCAAGGCTCCTGGGCTTACTTCCCTGCAGCCAAGAGTCTCAGTCTCTCATCAGAATCCTCAGGCACTGTTCTGTCTGCCTCACTGCGGCCATCTGCCTCATCCGCTGTCCCACACAAACTGTGGCGAACCTGTGACACCACCAACCCTCAAAGGCAAGCGTTGCCACACTTAGACCCGGCCAGCCTGGAGCGCTCCGGTTGAGAGTGCACTCTCCTTCCTTTCAGGCCACGTTGGAAGTAGCCACTCGAGAGTGGCATTGCTCAGCAAGCGTCACAGGCCCCTGCACACCTACGACACATTCAGCTTTCCAAATGGCTCCCTTTCAGAGCTCATTTTGGCAACAGAGCAGCCCTGTGAGGCACACAGGAAGGATTTTCTTACCCTTACTTGTCTGAAGAAGAAAATGAGGTTGTGAAAGAACAAGGAATGGGGAAAGTGAGGGACCCCCATAGACTAGTATCTGGGTCCTTCCACTCCTAGAGCCTGGGCTCTTTCCCTTAGCATGCCTGGCACATAGCAGATGCTCAATGTCAGGTAGCTATTACTATTACTCTATTTATTGGGTCTACTGATATTTACACAGAAATCTGTAATGAGTAGAGGTCATTATCTAGAGCACCTTGTACTATGGTATTATTAGGTAGTAATATGGTTATTTTTATATTTACTTAGAAGTAAAATTATATATATTTGGACTACTTTTATTCTATTGTGTTGTCCTGATGCAGAAGCTTTTTACTGTATTTAGCACCTTGAGCCACCCATGGACGGGTATCTCTCAACAGAGTCCACGGCGGCATGGGCGGCCTCTCTGTCCACTCCTGCTGGCTGTCCCTGAGCATCACAGTGGGAGGCACCAGGGTGGCTCTCTGGCTTAGCACGACATGGAACACAGGTGCTCTGGCCAGACGGACACAACTGGCTGCCATCAGTAGGTCCTAAGTGTTTGAGGAGAGAGCCAGGCAAGACCATGAGAAGCAAAGGCATTAAAACACCTCCAGTCACTGGTGGCTGGTCAGAGAGGAAAAATAAACATCGAATTCAGAGTAGAACCAAGCAGGAAACCGATTAGTGTATCCTCTTAGACTGTGAGGCGACCTGGGTGGTGTCCTCCCAACAGGGTGATGAAGCTGAGAAGAGACAAGCCAAAAAACGGGCTGAACTCCATCTCAGGGACTTGGGCTGCAGAACCTATCCCAAGGGCAGGACATGGGCCTGGAGTCTCCTGCTGGCACAGAGGTCACAAAGAAGGCCAGCCCTGCAGCCTGGTCCGGGAAGTACATTTCCCTGGATATTTACAGCACTGGATCCTGTGCCAAGTACCAACTTTCTGTTTATTGGGCGCTTGTGTTTAATGAGCCAGCTGTGAGCTAACCTCAACTTTGCATGGATACATAACCCCATATTGCTTTGGTTAGAAAACTTTTTTCTTTAGTGAGTGTCTTTAATTGTGGGAAGGTTATAATTAAGATTAGGAATGATGAATTAAATCAAATCCCCAATGTTACTTTTTTGGTATTAAGTTTAGGAAAAAGCCTGTAATCCCAGCACTTTGGGAGGCTGAGGCGGGCAGATCACCTGAGGTCAGGAGCTTGAGATCAGCCTGACTAACATGGTGAAACCCCATCTGTACTAAAAATACAAAAATTAGCTGGGTGTGCTGGCAGACACCTGTAGTCCCACTACTCAGGAGGCTGAGGTGGGAGAATCATTTGAGCCCAGGAGGTGGAGGTGGCAGTGAGCTGAGATCTCGCCACTGCACGCTAACCTGGATGACACAGTGAGACACTGTCTCAAGTTAAAAAAAAAAAAAAAAAGAAAAAAGTTTAGGAAAAATAAGCATAGATTTAGTTCAAAGGTATCTGTAATATTTAAGATAATTTAGCATATTAGAATATCTAACAGATTAGCTTTATAATCCCAATATAAAATGTGTAATGGAATAAGTAAATTTAGACTTAAAACTTAAAGCTGAAAGATAATGACAGTTTTACAGTTTTTTAAGACAATGATGGAACTTCTATGGCAAGTCATTGGTCACCATATTTTTAATCTTAATTTATTAAAAATTATTTATAATTTAATTTATATTTAGGGTAATTGAATTAAGCTATAACATCCTCCTTAAAAGAGATTGTTACATTTTACTAGGTTTTTTATTTTTGTGACTTTTTATTAAGCATTCACTTTTAAAATCCAAGCAGCCTGGACAGTTTTTCTATGCACGAAACTGCACTCAAGGGTGCCATGAAATCCTCACTGACACTGACTGGTCCTCGCTTTGGTCCACAGTTGCCTGCCAGTCTCCCATCTGGAAAACGCCCCACCTCCTCCAGCGAGGCTGGTGAGAATGAGGCAAAGCCGCCCCCTCAGGGTGGAAGCTGGTTTGCGGCTTGGGGAGCAGAAGCAGGCTGCATTCAGCCCACTCGGGCCACAGGCCAGCTGTCCTTGGGCATGGCCCAAACTGCACAACCAAATCTGGTGCCCTGGGTCAGCAGCACATATTCTTAAGACAGCATATGCCACAGGCGCCTTCTCCCGCCTGTGAACCCTGAAAGCACCAACCTCTCAGAAACGACAATAACCTACCGGGCTTATCCTGGCTTCTGTGCTGCATATTGCCTGAAAGGTCTTGGGCAATTGCTCAACCACGACAGACCTCAGTTTCCCTGCCTATAAAGTGGGGATAAGAATTTAAATTTCAGGGATTATTACAACAGAAGATCTTGCGAGGCAGGCATCTGCAATCATAATTCTTGATATTTTCAGCATGCTTGGATAGTACACAGATAAGTCCACTATTGTAATAACTGTGATGCAGGTTACTAAATGCTCATGCATCTATTACCGTATGTCATTTGCCCCTCACAGCAGTCCTGGGGGAACCCCACTTTCCTTGCATCATCCTCTCATGCTGTTTTGCACACTGCCAGCCAGGGCTGTGTTGTTTCTGCTGTTTCTGCTTCACCCACTTTTCTGTTTCAAAGCCCTGCCCGTCCTTGAAGGCTCGGCTCAGCTCCCACCTCCTCCCCGGTCTTCCTGCCTGTGTCTCTCCACACTAATTTCTTTCGCATCCCTGCTGCAGCACCATCTCACAGTCTCTCTCTCCACCTCCTCACATATCCCAACTGCAGGCCAGGCTCCCCTGCTAAACAGCGAGCTCCCTGAAGGCAGGGGCCGACCTTCTTGCCTGCAGCCCCAATGCCCAGCACAGTATCTGAAACAAAGAAGGTAAAATGGAAAGTTTTAAAAGTTACTGTTGCTGAAAGCTGGTTCATCCTCTATTCCCTGGCCCCTGCCAGAAACTCAAATTCGTACTTAATACCTCCCTTTCCCTCAAAACCCTTACTTCACCCATCAGGTCCTGTTGATTTCAGCTCCTAACATTTATCCTTGAATATTCCCACTTCTTTCCCTCCCTCCGTTCCCCTGCCACCTGCTACGCCATCATCTCCTTGGACCACTGTCACAGCCTCCTAACTGGTGTCCCCTGTTCCAGCTACCCTTGTTCTCTTCCAATCCAGTCTTCATATAGAAATCAGAATGATCTTTTAAGAGAGCAAACCTGATCCTGTTTATAGGATCCTGTTTACCCTGCTTACAACCCTTCGGTAACTTCTCCTGGCACCAAGAATAAAGAAGAAAATCTGTTACACTGCTCCACCTAGCTGGCCAGTCTACCCACTTCCCTCCGCCCTTCCCCTTCCTGCCTTCCCTGGCTCTCTGTGCCCAGCATTCTGTTCCTTCAACATGCCCTGCTCCTTCCCATTTCACAGCTTTTGCACATGCTGCTGTCTGCTCCTGGAATATTCTCTTGTTCCCTCTTCACCTGGCTAGTGCCTGCTCAGCCACCATCACTCAGCTCACGGAAGCACCGCCCTGGGAAGCCTTCCACGGCCCCCGCAGTCATGGTCAGCCCCTGCTATAGGCTCTCCTAGTCCCTGGCACTTGCTTTGCTCTCTTCTCTCAGCTAATCCCTTGTATTCTTTTGGAATACAAGGAGGGCAGGGACCATGTCAGTTTTGCACATCATCGTATCCTCTGTACTTGAAATAAACAGTACCTGAACCCCGGTGGGTTCTGACTTAATACTTGAATGACTAAATAAACAAGGGACTTTTCTGTGCCAGGCTCTGTCCTGCAAAACTTAATGTTCCAAGGTTATATGAGACATCTTGTCTTAGACAGTTCCTTTTCTGGCCTTCTTCCTGTTTCCGTGGAGACAGGCAATGCCTCCTGAGTGCACACACTGACATTGGATTGATGCTTCCCAGAGTCTAGAAGCAGGATTACTGAGACCTGCCCTCAACTGGATGGGGAAAGGACTTCATTCTCTCCCACTGATTCCTGCCCTTGCACATGATTCCAGTCCTATAATCCACCTACGTGGTTTTTTTCTTCCCAGATTGACTCCTGTTGCACAATCAAAGCAACCCACAGCTGCAGCAGTGCTCCTGGCACAGGGCTCCATTCAGACAGCAGGGAACCTATGGACCCTGCCTTCCAGGGGAAGTGTGGGAGTGTGGGGCAGTGTGGAAAAGCCTTGAGGATGAAAGAAACTGAGCAATAACTATGGGCTAGGCTCAGTGCCAGCCGCTTTAATATATATTGTTTCTCATGATGTAAAAAGCAACCTGCTGAAGAGGCAGTGCATTGACTGGGCCTGAGGCCAGAAGAACTGGGTTCGAATGCGAATCCAACTCCTTCCTAGCCATGGGATGGCATCAGGAACACACATCTCCAGGCCTCAGTTTCCTTATGTATAAAAGGAGGATTAGAAGGTCCACCTTGTAGCTTATGTAAATGCTCATGGCATGACCCCTGGAATATAGGTGATGTTTAGCAAATGTTAATTCCAAAGGGGGAGTTGGTGATCTGTTCCAATTGTCTGGCTCCACAGATGGAAACTTGGCCCAGAATGGACAAGTGACTCTCCCACAGCCACAAGCTAATGGATAGCAGGCCCAGGACTAAAACACGGGCCTTTCAACACCTCGGTGGGAGGGTAGAAGAGACGAGGACGAGACAGGGCGATTCCAGCTCGGTTCCTCTGCTGCCTGCCTCCACGGGCACCATCCACGTGCTCATGACTCTTAGACACAAACAAAGCTCCTAGCACAGCGATGGGAAATGCAGCCGCCAAGGGGGATTGCCAAGGAAACTGTCTTTGAAAGACTCGTTATTCTTATGAAGAATCTGCAGGAGACGGGAGTTCTCAAAACAACACTCGCTCCGCCTCTCTCCCAAACAGGACTCTGTGGGAGCTTCTCTTTTAGTAATTATCCTGTTGTTTGGTAATTATCTGCCTCTCCTGCCAGCCCGCGGGACTGTGTTTTGTGGGTCTTTGCATCACGAGCACCTAGCACAGGGTCTGGCTCATCGTAGTACGTGGCAGATACTGGCGGGAAAAACACATGACTAGTGTAGCTTCTTCTCTTTATTCTCTTTTAGTTTTTTCTCTTTTATCCATTCACTCAAGAAATCTACTGAGACCCTGCTCCATGTCAGGCCCTCGCTGGGGACACAGAAATGCATGAGACCCGAGCCCTGACTGGGGGAAGGAGCTCCTAGAGTGAGGCAGGAGACAGACCTGTAAACATACACCACAAACGTGATGCCACCACCGAGTACAGGCACCACCACCAAGCTGGGCCCTGAGCCTGATCGGCTTGTGTCTCTTCAAACCAGAGAGGCTCAAAGGTCTTATTAGGGGCCAAGCTGTCACTTTGCTGGAGAAGTCCTCCCTCTCTATTCCACAAAAGCACAACTCCACAAGCCAAATCAAGGCGCCCAGGGCTGGAAGGACAGACTGCTGGGCTGCGGGTCTCCTGAGCCCCTGCTGCAATCTCCCTGGCAGATGGCAACCCAGCCACTGCTCGCACTGCCTGGGGTGGGCTGCAGATGCCTGGCAAGGCAGCCTCCTCCTCGGTGGCCACTGGTTAGACCTGAGCAGAAGCCTGCATGACAGTCAGCTCCACTCCTTCCTATCGCTGCACTGATCCCTGTTTTGCACTCTGGGGCCACCCTTTTAGGGAACGCCCTGCTGGCTGCCCCAGGACAGCCTTTTGGGTATTGAAGGGGGCAGCAGTTGGGTCCATATCCCTGACTTCTCCACGTAATACATGCCCCACACAGCTCAGACTTGGTTCCCAGAGTCCTCACCTTCCAACTGCCCTCCTCACAGTGTCTCAGTTGGCTCTGTTCCTTGGAAAGTACAGCTCCAGAACTGAAAGCCATTCTGTAGGCGTGGTCTCCACACAAGACACACCTCCTCTGCCCTGGAGCCGATACCTCCAATGATCAGCCTGAGCAGCTCTAGCTTTATCAGTGCTGGCTGCCCAAACACCACCCCTCCCCATCCGCCTAGCAACCCCCTTCTCCAGGACTGAAGAATTGGTTCTCGGGCCATTTCCTCAGTGAAACAACCTCTGAGCCTCTACTTCCTTCTGTGTTCCCACAGTGCCCCCACCCCCACCCCCATCCCCACTCCCACCTTGGCAGCAGCCCCTATCAGATCAGCGTCAATAGTTTTGTAGCTGCCTCTCTGGACCGGGCACTTTCAGGCCAGGGACCGTGCCTGGCTTATCTCTCTTTCCCTCGCTCCCTCCCCTCCTCTCCTTTCTCTCTTCCCTGCCTCTCTTGCCTCCTTCCTTACTTCCACAAGCATTTACTAAATGCCTACTATGTGCCAGGCCATTGCATATAGTGGAGAACCAGGGATCACTAGCTTAGGGTTGGCACATAGTAGGAGGCCTACTTTCTCAAGTTTTCAAATAGCTCACACAAGGTCAAATTCTAACAACCACGTTTACATGACATAAAAATGTTTTCCGATTTTTAACTGCCTTTAGCATCCTTTTTGTCCCTCCAAAGGATAACATCTCTTTAAGGTTTCGGAGAGAACTTTACATGCAATGAGACATTTGATTCCCACAACAGCACTGTCACCCAGGCAGACAGAAAGCCCTCACCTAGCCTTCCAGAAGCGAAAACACAGTGCAGAAGGCGGAAGTTGCTCAAGGTCATGTAGTGAGTTCGGGCAAAGTCAGGACCTTAATGGAAGAGCTCTTTCCTCTCTACAACATTCCTCATGGTGGGATACAGAGATACAGAGATTCCAGATTTGTCTGCAGATGTCTGGACTGGCCTGGGCTTGAGATGACTGACTGGCTCTGGCTGGGGCGAATGACTTCTGTAGGTCCCAGCTCAGAGCCCCCAGCTGCATCTCCTTAGAGAGTTGCCCCTCTGGGCCCAACAACCTGGCTGGCTGCTCCCACCGCACAGCACCCCCACCCCCCCGCGTTTACTTCCTAGCATTCGGCAGACCCTGGAAAAGAAGGCCTTAACCCCAGAAAGCAGTGGCATCCTGCCTAAGAGTGCCCAACCACATTCACACCTGGAAGCCCTACCTGTGAGCTGCCAATCAGTCTACCAGCCCAGGACCACGCTGAGTCCGTCAGGTGTGGCTCATCACCACAGAAACACCAGCCAGGCCCACAGTTAGGAGAAATGCTGCCTCCACAAGACTTAATTCTGGACCAGGGGCTGGAGGGAGTGAAATGTGTAGATCAAACTCAGCATCTGTGACCTTCTTGTGGCTCATTTTCCATAGACCAGTGTATGGAGAGTCACTGAAGGCTTCAGAGCAAGTGAGGGACAGAGGAGGAGGCTGTTGCTTTAGGGCATGCACATCTTTACAACAGGAATCCTATAGACAGTCCCAAGTATTGGACAAGGAATGGGTTTTAGGGTCACCCGAACCTGGGTTCACCTCCTGGCTCACCACTTACAAGTTGTGTGACTTTGTTCTTGCATCATCCAGTTCTGATTTCTTTATCTGTGAAGGGAGTGACACCCACGGACTCTCCAACCTTACTGTGAGGATTAAGTGAGATGAAGTGTGTAAAGGCCAAGTAAAGGTTCATTCCCTCCCCTGGGCTGTGGCAACTCTGCATTTTTCAAAAGTTGCTTCAAGATCTGGGGCAAGTTCCTGGTTCAGGTCTTTCCCTGCCACTCTGGGTTCCCTCCAGGCAGACATGTTCTTCTAAAGTACCGGGAAATGGTTGCACTAGGCGGGTCGGTGGCTAGGTAGTTGTTTTCTGCGTGATTCTCTACCTATTTATTTTTGCTGTTGTTAAATACCTTTTCTGGATTTGGCCTGCTAACTAGAACTAAATAAATTTCCAATTGTATGACAAATATTTTTAAAAGCATTTTATGTCGTTTTAGCACCAAGAAGGCAAAGTCAAAGGCACAGTGGATTGTCCCAGTGGGCTGCCAGGAATCTGATAATTCTACTAATGACCCTTTTTGAAATGTAAAATGGACTAAGGCAGCACTCAATTTTTGTCTAACTATGCTCCTGGAAACTAGCAAATCAATCATTGTCTTCCCCCAACCCCCATCTAAAGCAAAGGATCGGATCTTGAGCAATTAATCGAAATTGGTTTCCTGTGTCCAGAGGGGATCAATCCAAATGAACGTGGAATTGCAGAAATGGATCTGCACCAGGTGATTTATAGGGTGTGCTTAGAGAGCGGGGGCCAGATGGAGGGCTGGAGGATGGGAGGAGGCAGCAAATTTAAGACCAACACTTGCCGGGCGCGGTGGCTCAAGCCTGTAATCGCAGCACTTTGGGAGGCCGAGGCGGGTGGATCACGAGGTTGAGAGATCGAGACCATCCTGGTCAACATGGTGAAACCCCGTCTCTACTAAAAGTGCAAAAAATTAGCTGGGCATGGTGGCACGTGCCTGTAATCCCAGCTACTCAGGAGGCTGAGGCAGGAGAATTGCCTGAGCCCAGGAGGCGGAGGTTGCGGTGAGCCGAGATCACGCCATTGCACTCCAGCCTGGGTAACAAGGGCGAAACTCCGTCTCAAAAAAAAGAAAAAAAAAAGAAAAAAAAAAACCAACACTAGATGATCTTAATCTCAGGCCATTGTGTGGTAGGAGTGGATTTACCTTGTGTAGCTCCAGCTACCCTGCAGCTGGGGACCAAGGGCAGTAAGTAACTGGGAAGCTGTTGTCAGCAAAATTACCCATAACATGGGCTATTGGCAAGGGCGTTGCATATTCCAGTTTGCAGAGGACTTCTGCTGGCCTCAAAGCCACGAGGCCCTCACAGCCTGCCTGTAAATCGGGTATCCCTTGCTATCAGAGCTCTTGCCACTTGCTATCCTGAGCTCTGGAAACAAACAGATTGAAATAACATGTTATCCCTTGCTGGCCAAATTCTGAATTCCTGAATTTGAAAACCAAATATATTTGGAGAGTGATGGATATTTGCATTATTGTTATCTGTTGGAGGCTTCTACAAGTTAAGGTCATTTAAGGTCACACAACTAGTAAATAGTAGAGCTTGGATTTAGAACCAGTCCTGTTGGTTGTAATTCTTGCCTGGAATTAGACATGCCTGTGAAATGTGTGGTGGTGGGGAGGGTCTCGTCACCCTAGAGTTAGGAGCCCTGCACTGAGCAGGGAGTGGGATTGGCCTGTCTTTTAGATTACTCTGTAACAAGAGCCCAAGATTTTATGAAATCCAGACTGTTTGGAAAAAGTGGCTATCTAAAGTACAGAGGTATGCAGGCCTGAACAGAGGTCAGCCAGTGTAAAACCAGCCAGTGACTGCTCTCTGCTCCGCAGTTGCTGTGACCGCTCATAGAACTGTCCCTTTCATGGAAGCAGGGACTGTTATCAGGCAGAGAAGAGCCTTGTGGAGGCATCATGGTGAATGTGGAGGGGGATAGTGAGTATCATCGTTCATTCACTCACTCACTCATGTTTCATTCAACAAGCCCTTTAGAAGACACTCTCTATGGTAGGCTTTGGGCCAGGAGCTAGGGCTACAAAGATGAACAGAGAGGCCTGGCCCTGGCCCTGGGGGAGCACAGTCTAGTAGGTGGGACACACACAAGAGCGGATGACACAGTACAGGTGGCATCATGAAGACACACAGAGGGCAGCTTACCCAGCTTGGGAGGTGCGGGAAAGGCTTCCTGGAGCTGTCCCCTGAGCGGAGTCTTGAAGGATGAGTTAGCCAGGTGAAGAAGCAGGAGAAGGGCATTCTGGGCAGGTGGACAGCGAGGGTAAAGGCATGGAGGTGAGAAGCAGCATGGTGCACCGAGGGAACACGAAGCTTCTGCGCCACGAGGAGCCCACGGATGGTTTAAAGCAGGGGTGACATGGTCAGATTTGCATAAAGATCCCTCTAGCAGCTTAAACCAGTAGCAAGCAGTGGCAGTAGCTTTTAAATCTCAGCATCTGAAGCTCTCTTGGACCCAGATAAGGGTTCTGGGGCCATCTGTTGAGATCACTATATACAATGCCAGGTTAACAAGTAATTGAGGTCCACTTACATGAGGACAAGGGACAGAAATGTAAGCTCAATTCCACTGGCTGAACTAAAATGCAGTCTCAAATCCAATACCCATATACCCCAGATAATAATGGATACCAGTTTTATCTTGGTAACTCCAGGACCGAGTATATTTCGTATGAATGAAGTATCTGCTGGACCATTCTGCGTTTTGTAACCTACATTGCAGGCACCCAGGCAAGCCAGTACCAAAAGGAGAAAAACTGTGTATTGGCTGTGATGATTGGTCAGTAGAGTCAGGACGTCTGAGCCACATATGTAAAGATCTGACCCCATTCTTATTTTCCCTCAGTTTATATCTAGGTCCCAAGATTTAAAGAAGGTACTAGGCAAGCCTGCTGGAGGACCTTGAATGGCCCAGCCAGAGTGTGACACTGTGGGGTGCAGGTTTCATTTTTATTGGGGGTCCCACTTGTCTGAAACCTGATTCTTTTCAGGCCAGCCCAGCCTCCTTCAGGTGAGAGGGAGAGACAGCAGGCTATGGAGCTGGAAGCCTAGATTCCAGTGTTTCCTCCATCCTCCAAGCCTCACCAAACTGGCAGGTGCCTCCTCCTCTTTGAGCTTCCCTTTCTCCTCTGTTACCTGGGCCAACACCTGCCCCATAACATTGGGAGGGTTCCGTGTAATGGCACAGAAAGAAATGCTTCATAAGCAATGCATACAGAGAAATTGTTAGAAAATTATCATTTAGGTCTGTGGACTCAAGGTCATTCAATAGCTGTAATTCTTTAAAGGCAATCTTCTTAAGACGATTTACCTCAATCAGTTTCATGTATTACTCACAGCTAAGTATATGCCTATCTATCAGAAAGTGGACATGTACCTTTCAAGCACTCTAAAGGGAGGGGAAGGGTGTGAAGTGACACATTTAGTGTCCTCCATGGGTTCTCTACAGCCCTCATGTCATTCATCCTCACTCTGCTCCTCCGAGGTGGGTATCAGTCTCCCCATTTTCAGAGGAGGACACTAGTGCTCCAGGAGGTTGGTGAGAGGCACAGGGTTGCATGGCAGCACTGATTTCCACCCACAAACCTTGTAAACGCCTATGAGCACTGTCCATCGTAGCTAGTGTTCATAGGACAAATAACACAAAATATAATGATGTTAATTCTAGTTCTCCCTGTTACAGGACTTCTAGGATGGTCTAAGTGTTATGAGGATACACGCATCAAATGGCAGTGGGGTGGGGTTAGACCACTTGCCTGGTTCTGCGAGAGTGGAGTGTGGGCTCCCTGTCTTTCCTGTTTCAGTGGCCTTGGCTGCCCCAGCTGCTGTCCTAGCCCTGGTGGCTCCAGGTGGTGCTAGGGGTGGAGCCTTGCTTTAACACAGACGGTCCACAGGTTACATCCTGAAAGAAACTTCTGTGCCTATGGTCATGAAAATGTGAACAGCTTTCAGACATTTCAGCAGTAAGAGGAGCTTTAAACCACAGTGACCCATTAAAGGAGTCCACGGCCTTTGTGAAATGGGACTTGACACTCCTCAAATCTATGAGAAACAGGTTGTACATTATTAAACCCTAGTGAAAGAGGGATGAATTTCACCAAGAACACACAAACTAAGGAAGAACTGAAATACATTTCGAACTAACTTAGTAACGAATGACCTATTTTGAAAATAGGGGGCTGGTTTGAATTTCGTTTGTTTGCTGTTTGGGGGAGGCAATGCAAGTGATGGGTTACAGTTCGCCTCCTGGAGCTCTGGGCAGCAGAGGGGAGCGTGGTGGGAACCACAGGCGAAAGAGCCTCTGGGTGAGCCCTAAGCATGTGGGTAGCACTGATATGGCTGGCAAGGCCCCTGCCTTCCTGCCTCCTCCATTGCCCAATTCTTGTCCTTCTCACACTCTCTTAGGTCACCCGAGTGTCTTCCTATGCGTGCTTTTCCATCTTTTTCTCTCTGTGCCACTATTTCTACCTCTCTACTTCTCGCCTGTGTTTCTTGCCACCTCTCTCAATCCCCGTGTTGTCTCTCCCTCAAAAGAGAGCTTAAAAATATACTTTTATGTATTTGTTTTAGTTCTTGAACAGCTTTTATGTTTTCTGCCTCATACAAAAGTAGGCAGGTGGGTGGGCTGTTTTCTATTCATCTAGAAAACAAATACATATGGCTTTTTATTTATACCACCCATGATTGATTTCTATCCCTGCCTCCCCCAAAACTCAGCAATCAGGTCCAGCAATAAAAGTCCACCCTAGGGCTCCTAGCTTAGAGCAAGAGAGGATCTGTGGTGTTGCCTGACACGTAGCAAGCGAGGGAAGCAGGACAGGAGAGCATGCAGGGGTGTGGGTGCCATCTGGGCGTATGGAAATGGAGATCCCCGTTAGCAGCCGCCCCCTCCCATGCACCAGGCCTCTCCACCATGAGCTCTGCCACTCTCCAGCCTGTGCCGTGACCCTCCCGAGGGAGCTATCCCCCAGAACCTGAGTTCATCTGGTGTTTGGCAGCCTCCCCTCTGACCTGTGCTTGGGCAGACCCCTCTGTCTGGCATGCCTCGGCCACCCCCGGCTCTGTTCACCTGGTCAACACCTACCCATCGCCGAAGTCCTCCCTGATCCATGGAACCAGCTAGAATGGCCTCCTCCTTCGTGCCCCACTGTGATCAGAGGCAGGGTCTCAGTCATCCTGGTTTCCCTAGTGCCCAGCACAGTGCCTGGCACATAATAGGTATTCAATCAACATATGTTGGAAAAATAAGAGTATAAAATCTTTTGTCTTCCACTTTACCAGAAGGATAACAAAGTGGGCAAACTTGGTCCTGGCTTTCAGGTTCCCACCCAGCCCCCCCAACTTTTCCATTTCTAGACTTGTTCCCTGCGGTGCCCTGCCCTTACATAACCACACACCAGGGGCTTTCCAGGGGCTCCCTCTGCCACAAAGCCTTCTGTGACTCCCCAGCCCTAGCTGGAAGAAGCCTGTCCTTCATCTGAGTTCCCAATTACCTGATCTGTTGTTACCTTACTTGGTGGCCTCTCTGGTGGCTCTTTCAGCACCCCCACACTAGGCACACACATGACCGTCACCCTCACAGCCCACAGTGAGCCAGCCCCCGAAGGGTGGAATGTCCACAATGACCACATATGAATCGAGCAAGTGAAGGCATCTGTGCCATCCCATGGGAGGAGAAAATGCCAGAAACAACAGTCCTGCCAGTCAGGCAGAGAGTCAGAGCCCAGCCTCCCAATGCGGCAAGGCAGTGCCGGGTGTGGGCGGTCGCTCTTCCCAGCAACATTGGATCAAAACGTTACACTACCTTGTTGGCCAGTGCGTCTCCCGGTCCATCTTCGCTTTCCCAACACTTAGCTCTGACTGCTTGCAAATAGTATCTGAGAGGCAATCTAAAAGAGTCAAGCTGCATTATGGAGAGCCCCAGGAAGACTGCAGGGCACAGCTCATCTTGCAGAGAATGGCTCAAATGGCAAACGTTTGTTCCTTCACCTACTTGGGTGGGCCTCACCAAGGAAATAAGATCAAGAAAGTGGTGTTCGTCTTTAGCATTTATTTATAATTGGAAAAACTGTTGGTTGGTTTGTTTTTCTGAGCAAGCACAGACCACAAGCACGTCACAATCAATTGGCTATACATGAATATTTTTGTCATTCTCTTACAGCAGGAATGAAATAGCACCAAGAGAGGTGTGCGCTACACGTTACATAGACAATCTGTGGTATGCAACAAAACCCAGGCCACAAAATCGTAATTAGACACTTCCTGTCTGCCTCAGAGAGGCAAAGCGATGTGGCCCGAATGGGAGCACAGACAGAGGACGGATTGCTGAGGGAAGCCAACACGCAGCTGTCGGGGCTGCTTTTGCAGGCAGGGAAACAGCAGGAAAGCTTCAGTCCCAGCTCCCTTGCCAGGGAAGGACGGGGAACCACAGAGTAATGTACAGAGATCAGTGGGACAAGCATTGGAAGCTTGGTCACCTTCAGGAAGGCAACACTCAAACACTGCTTGTGGAACCAAAATCAGTTTCGTTCAGTATGTTTGGGATATAGAATGAGACTGGCTGAGTTTTACTTGTAAACAGTAGAAATTAAAGGAAGTTTCTTGCCAGTGAAGTGACACATTCAAGAGTCGAAGTGAACTACAAACAGGCTTTTCTCAGTGGGTGTATTAAACAGAAGGGGCTAATGACAGGATGGGAAAGACACTCCACAGGTCCTCTAAAGCCTCGAGTGGGAAGGGGAGGAAGTTGGTCCCTGGGGCAGTGACGGGCATGAAAAACCTATGGGACAATGATGGCAAACTGCAATTTGGGCAACACCAGCTTGACTTGGTCACAGGGATCAAGTCATGTCACCCTCTGGTTGTGTGGCTGTGGAGACAGATTTATTTATACTGCCCACCACACCTAGTACAGGGCCTGGCACACAGGCTTCTCGTAAGTGAACGCTAAACGCGTGATCCCCTGTGCACTGTAAACTCTGATTTACTTGATCTGCAGAAATAAATGATTATCCTATGGAGAAATCCAAACTGTGGCTAGCATCAACATGTCTGACTAAGGCCAAATCTTGAGAGACTGAACGCGCATTGGCAAATTCTCTGGGTACAATTAAGATCATGTTGATAGAACTTTCTGGTAAATGTTAAGATTAGCTGGCAAAGAGTTGGAATCAGTACCGAGGTCCACTCCAGTCATTTCTTGATAGCACTGAAAACACTGAGACTCACCAACATTTTCTACCTTCTTTCACCTCCTTCCTCACAGATTCAAACCCTGAGATAGAAAGGAAGGTCGCAGTGGGCCCCACCAACGACTTCGTTTCTGGTATTCCAGTTCTGTTAATCATTATGGCTCATGTCACACATGCCGAATTAATTTGCAAAAAGCTTCTTGCTCAGCCCCAAGGTGACAACCGAAATGACGGTGAAGCAGAGACTGCTGCCTGAATGATCAGAATAAGAGAGAGTTTGCGGAGGCTCCACTTCCTCCAAACCAGAAGGACTTAAGGGATTTTTGAGGTAAGGAACTGTGAGGCTCTCACTCTTCACCCCTTTCATTACAAAAGAAGAGCAAGCCTGAGCCGGGGCCTGACGCCGGATGGCAGCCCCGCGTGTCAGAATGCCGGGGACGAGAAGGATTTTAAGGACAAGAGAGATAAAGTGTGCTGAGCAATATACACGTCACATTGGCAAAGATTATTTTTCTGGTAACTATTTTGCGTTCCCTCACAAGCACTGGGTTTTTTTTCCCCCACAACAACTCCCTGACTAATTCCTACAACACAACTCTTGCACAGCTAAGATGCCACTTGCCACCCTCTGGGCTTTGGCCACACACACACACACACACACACACACACACGTGACACGGAATATACTGAGAGCTGCTTTTCTATATGAATGAGGTCAAAGCTGCTTGCTAATCAGTTAGCAGGGCAGTCTTCTAATCTGCAGCTAAGTCACAGACATTCTCCCTGTCCTGAGGCCTGGCACTGCTGCCCTCTCTGAGGAGCAGACCAGGGTGGTTCAGGAAGGGAGGGTAAACATCGCCACGCTTGCCACTACATCTACGCGCCCTCGGGTCTCTCAGAAACAGAAAGTCACATTCCAAATGCATTATCCCTACACCTTGAACTTTCTTCCTCAGGTACCTCCAACTAGTCGCTCTGCAAAACCAGCACTGAACGGGTGGTTGGCCGAGGGGAACCAGAGGAAAACAGCCTCCTCGTTTTTGTGACCTTCCTACGACAGCGAGAATGCACCTAAAACACCTAACCTTTTATTACCAGCCCTGGCCCGGTTTTGGCTCAGTGGCATATCCATGACTTGGCATACAATTGAAGCCCACTGATAGGAAACCAAGCGCAGGCACACACGTCTCATGGACGATTCTGTGAAAAGACTACTTCACAGACACAACTCCCTTTTAGCGGCATTAAGGCCAAGGTTGTTTCTTTTTTGTTGCTGTTTTTCTTTAACTCAAATTTTGTCAGTTGCTGAAGCCCAGGCTGAGCTTCTGCAGCACTTGACGATTCTCTGAATTTTGGAAAAGAACACAAGTACCTAAAGTTCTAAATCGACCAGTGACACGATCTGGGGCACCTGGGAGGAGGAGACCCTACAGACACTTCCAAGCACTGCCAGGAGATTCCTTTCACCTCTCCGACCTGCCCGCCTTACTGTTCAGCATGCAGTAGGAGTCACAGGGGAGGGCACAGCCAGTGGCAACGCTTCCTGGTGCTCCAGGGGCCTCGGCTGGCTGGACTCCCGGGCTACCCTCAGGAGGAGGCCTGCCACTCAGTCTTTGAAGCAGGATTCTACCATCAAAAGAAGCCAAACCAAAGAGCTCCTGGAACACGAAAGACCAAGGCAGATGAGAAGCCTCTAATTAATTTTGTGGCCTTTTTTTGTTGGTTGGTTTAAAAAAAAAAAAAAGATGGGAGGGAGAGAGAGAGAGAGAAGAGTAAAAGGAAAGTGCAGGGAAATTTACTCTTTTGCCTCAGCCAGTTTATTGTTCATCTCTTTGCTTTGCTCCTTGTCGGCGGGCTTGGCGGCACTGGGGCCCTCCGCGCTCTTCTTCTTGGCAGCCTGGCCTGGCGCTGCCTGCTTGTCTTTGGCCTTCCGCGTGGGCTTATGGCTCGCTGAGGTCTTTTTTGGTTTGGAACTCTGAACACTAGGTTTCTCCACCTGCACCGAGAGACAGACAGACCAAAAACACAGAAACACGAAAAGGGAGGGAGTGGAAGAGAATTTAGAGAGAAGGCGTGATTAATTAAGGAATAACGGTGATGACAGAGGCTGGCCCAGGTGGAGGACGGTATTTAAGGGGTTCCCGGGGATATTAGGGCATTCGGCTTCTCCCATCTGAACTCCCTGTTCTGCCGCTTTGGCAGCACTAACTGGCCACGTGGGCTCCCTTGTCCTGCCAGCCTTCCCCCGACCACCCCAGGCGGTGGGCCATACCACTGTTGAGGAATATTTCAACCCCTCCCGGTAGGAAGTTACATCTCATCATGTTGGGACACAGGCATAGGGTTTTGCTTTAGTCAATGAAATGTGAGCAGCGACTTAGGTCACCTTCAGGCGGAAGACGCGAGAGTCAGCCTGTTCTGCCCAGCGCTCTTTTCCTCTGCCACAGAGAGCGGCTGCTCCGCCATCCCAGATGAGGAGGCAACAGGAGGTAGAGTGGCAGCCAACCCATAATGGACATTAATAAGAAATAAACCTTTGTAAGATGCAGAGGTTCTGGTGGTGGGTCACTGCAGCACCCGCTGGCTTCCCTGTTTCTGTCTCTAGGTTGGCTCACTCATATGGAGAAGTGTCCTCACTGAGATGCTTCGGGCCCAGGCGTCTCTAGTCTCAGCTATGCCTTCCACTGCCAGCCCTCCGCTCCTCCTCTCTGCCTGGCTCTCCAACCATGTCCCCCAGAGCAGCTGTTCCAAGCTCACTCCACTCTCCCCAGCTCCCCTTCTCTAGCTCCATTCCCCTCATCCAGAGAAGATGGCCTCAGCAGCTCTTTCTCAGGAAACTCTGGAGTCACTGAAAGGGATCCCTCAATAGACCACCCCCCTCACCCATCTCTAGATTTCCCTCATTTTCCCTCCTTCGCCTCTATGTCCTCTTTTGTCTAATGCCGAGCCCATGCCCCGGATCCCACGCCATCTCTGGATGGACAGAGCTGATGCTGGGCCTTGCAGGCTGGATCATCCACTCACTGAGGTGCAGTGGTTTTCAGTCACTCCTGACCTGTGAGGAAGGGAACCAATCGTCCTGGTTTGCCTGGAACTGAGACGTTTCCTGGAACACAGAACTTTCAGTGCTAAAATGGAAGAATCCCAGGCAAACTGGGTCGGTTAGTTACCTTACCCATAAACTGGTCCTGGGCCAAATAGGCAACTCCACTTGAGTGTAAGACTTTAGGACAAAAGCAGAGAAAAGGCTAATTAGGTTCCAGAGCTATTTACGTTCTCAGGCATTTTCTGCTATTATACAGAGGACAGCGGATATTTGTACAATTCCATGGGGCCTGGCATCAGAATATGCTAGGTTGCATGGCTTGTATGATTCCTGCTTCACCAGCTATATCTCCAACATGTTTCTCCTGCTCACGAACTCCTATGTAAGGTGGAGGAATGTTACCTTAGGAAAATCCCTGAGTCCACTTTCACAATCTGTTCATTTTGGTAGCTATTGCTGGGAACACATCTTACAGCTGATGTGGCAGGTGCATTGTGACAGACTGAGAAGGCATGGTGGATGGTGTTTAGCCTGAGAAGATGAGAGAGGGCAGGTGCTTTCAGGGACTAGGGAGGGAAGAAAGTGTCCAGTGATTGGAGGTGAGGATGATTCAGGGCAGGATCTGGCAGGAGGGGAGCCAGGCATGGGAATCTGCAATACTGGGCCAATGCTTCCTGGGCCCAAACACAGCTCTGTTTTTATTTTATTTTATTTTGAGACAGAGTCTTGCTCTTGTCACCCAGGCTGGAGTGCAGTGATATTATCTCGGCTCACTGCAACCTCCACCTCCCAGGTTCAAGCGATTCTCCTGCCTCAGCGTCCCAAGTAGCTGAGATTACAGGCATGCACCATCATGCCTGGCTAATTTTTTTGTATTTTTAGTAGAGGTGGGGTTTTCACCATGTTGGCCAGGTTGGTCTGGAACTCCTGACCTCAGGTGATCCACCCACCTCAGGCTCTCAAAGTGCTGGGATTACAGGCGGGAGCCACTGCTCCCAGCAAGCACAGCTATTTTAAGACAAGGGGATTTAGGGCTCAGGTGAGATTTTCTGCCACTGTTCATCTGGAGTTCTCAAAATTGGAAGCTAGTTCCCTAGAAATCTGCCAGCCTTTAAACTGTCTTTATTTTAGGTGATGTTCCTCTTTAATACTCCCTTTGAGTTTATCAAAGGTTCCCGTTGAAGATGCCCCGGGTCTCAGTGTGCTTGAGAGGAAGCAGGAATTTTAAAGATGCCCATGGGGGCAGGGCCGGAGTTGACAGCAGTCCACCCCATGCTCTGCTGCAGTAACCCTTACGGCCCAGGCTGTGCTGATGGATTTCCACAAGGTCTGTCTCACCTTTGGGGGTTCCTTGAAGGGTTCACTGTAGAGGCTGCGTATTCTTCTGCGATCAATGACCTTATTGTCAGCTGCTGTTGGCTTGTTGGCCTCTCCCTTGAACTGGGCGCTGTAGCTGGTCTCATGTACCATCTTATCATCTGGGGGCTTGTACTGGGGCTTGGCCTTTATTGGTTTCACAGGCTTGATGTCCGTCCATGCCCTGAATTCATTCCTGTTAGTCAAAGAAAGCATATGTGATATGAAACACCATCTGCCTGGAAGCAGTGCTCCTGACACAGGGCTGCAAACACAGCACGCTCTCCACAGTGCTTGCAGCACTGACAGTGGCTGGAGGGTTAGCTTCACTCTTTCGTAAGGAAGTGTGCAAGTTTCCCTTCTTGCAAAGTTGACCCAGGTTGGGTTGTGCCAATAGCAGCTGTGCCTTGGAGAACGAGCAGGCAATTCTAATCTTCAGGGCTCTTTTTCCCAATCTCATAAACGAGACAGAAAAAACCCAACCCATTCAATCATTCATGAGGTCAAAAAATATTGAATGCCTGCTATGTGTAAAGCTAAAGAGTTGTGAAATTAAACGAGACAATCTATTAGGCACACTGTCTGATATATCGTGGCATATCAATGAATGCCAATTCCCTTCCCCCCATTTTTATAATGAACAACTTTTGTTGCCCAGATTCCTTGAGAATATTCCCCCATTTGAATAGCAGAGGGCTTGCTTCTCGAACTGCCAGAACGTTAACAATCTTAATCACTTTAGATGAACATCCTTGTGAAATAGCTAAACATTTGCAGATCGTAAGTAAGCAACACAGACTAAACATAACTTGGAGATCACAGCTGCACCTTGTGTTGGGCTCTGTGTAGGAGCATCTTCCTGTGCTCTTGGCTGTTGGTCTTTAACCTAAATGATCCTCACCTGCTGCTATTTTGAGTCAGTGTGTCAGTTTTGTTCTCTGCAACTCCTCTCATGGTTTCTAGTCAGCTGCTTATGACCTGGTATGGGGCTGGGGGGTAGACGGCTGACAATGTTTAAAACAGAATTTAAAAATGTAGCTGCTGACGGAGGCCGTGAGGGTCCATCCTGTTTGTTAAGTGCCCGAGAGTCAATGCATGAGCTCTGTGGCTTCTGGGGTCTTTATCAGGTTTATTCTCCTTTGGGGGCACAAGAAGCTGCATCGTGGGAAAGGAGGAGTTACGGCATGACTCTCTGTGGAGTCAGGCTCTTCCAAGCCCCTCTGTCTCCCTCATGGATGACTCCCTCCTTCAGGGCTCAGAGAGGAGTGCCATGAGCAAGGAGGCCGCAGGAGGCAGGAGAAAGATCCCGGACTGCGACGGGGACATACAGGCTCTCGCGCTAGCGCTGCCTTATGCTAGCAGACCTTTCCCTGCTCTGAGCATACGTTTCCTCATTTGCAAAATGAAAGAATTA
Organism: Saimiri boliviensis; assembly: GCF_048565385.1. Taxonomy (NCBI): domain Eukaryota; kingdom Metazoa; phylum Chordata; class Mammalia; order Primates; family Cebidae; genus Saimiri; species Saimiri boliviensis. Next base: position 70,079,643 of record NC_133454.1, on the reverse strand, counting down.
GGCCAAACAAGGTCCTTATAATGTCTTTCTAGCTCTGAGGCTGTCTCAGTTGATAAAGCTGATTTGGTAACTCTGGGCCACTTGCCGGTTATCTGACCTCCTGATCTCTGTATTTCTCTAAGGGAACTGGCTCGTATGTGAAGAGAGATCACTGGCTTTTAAGAGAGGCTTCCCTGAGCTTCAGACTCTCCTTTCCAGTGCAGCCTGGGTCCCCGCCTAGATGCCCCATTGCTGTGGTTCAAATGTTTGTCTCCTCTAAAGCTCATGTTGAAACGTCATCCCCAGTGTGGCAGTATTGAAAGGTGGGGCCTTTAAGAGGTGACTGGGTAATGAGGGCTCTGCCCTCATGAATGAATTAATCAATTCCTGGATAAGTGTATTAATAGGTGATTGATTAATGAGTTACTGTTGGAATGGGACTGGTAGCTTTCATAAGAACAGATAGAGACCAGAGCTGGCACACTTGGCCCCTTCCCCATGTGACGCCCTGTGCTGCCTCAGGGCTCTGCAGAATCCCCACCAACAAAAAGGCCCTCACCGGATATGTCTCCTTGGCCTTGGACATTTCTGCCTCCAAAGCTGTGAGAAATACATTTTATTTCTTATAAATTACCAAGTGTCCAATATTCTGTTATATGCAACAGAAAATGGAAAAAGACACCTACCAACAACTCATACTTAATGTCTCTAGACCTAAATCGTCTTGTTTTCCCTGCCAAATTGTTTCCTCCACTTAGATTCCCTCATTATTCATCTTCATTCATTCATTCATTCATTCATTCACAAAATATGTATTTGGTGCTTATGGTCTAACAAGATGCTGGGTGCTATGGAACCCCAGCAAGTAGGAAAAGGCCCCGTGGGGACCTGCAGGCAGTGTGGGTGGCTGGACTCACATTTAGTGGGGAAGGGCATAAGAAGATAGACAGACCATGGAGGCCCTTGCCAGCCATGTTAAGGGGACAGTCTCCACTGTAACAAAGAGTTGCCAAAAGACTTCTAGCCAAGGATGAGTGAGGCCAGGTTAGTTTTTGGAAAGAGAATGTTGGCAGCAGTGTGAATGGTGGACAGAAGGAAGGGTGGAGGCAAGAGGCCAGGAAGGAGACTGTGCTGTTAGGAAGAGGGGGAAGCACGGGCCAGAGAAGAAGGTGCTGGGTCTAGAGGGAGAATGGGCAGGACTTACAAACTCATGAGTGGTGGGAGATAAGGTCGCGGGGAGTGTAGGGAGACTCCAGGACTCTGGCTGGGGGGGGGTGGTAGTCCCTCACTGAGATGTGGAAATTGAGAGGAAATGAAATGGGCTTTGGGAAGAAGCTGAGGCCCTCCTGATTCTGTTCACAGCACTCCACCCACCCCAGCAACAAGGCTGTTCTTGGATCCCTTCCTAACCCCTCATCCTCACTTCTCCACCTTCTTTAGGTTCAATCTCCTTTCTGATCTGACTTCTGAACCATTTCAGACCTACACACAGGCCCAGGGGACATTTGGGGCTGTGGCCACCATTACCTGCCAGAGGCCACAGTCCCTCCCTCCTTCCCTCTATCCTTCAGAGCCAAAGCCTTGCCGGTTAGATGGGCTCCTGGTATTTGGGCCTGGGTCTCCCAGAACCAAATCAGTCACAACCTGGCTCCTGAACATAGGACAGCAGAAACCTGAGTTCTCTGTCACACCCCTGCCCGCTTCCAGAACCAGCACTGAGATAGGTAGACACGATTCCTCAGCACTGTTTCTGGGTCACCTCTTGCAGGCCAGCCTCTGACACCTCCTGCATCTCTGCAGCGGCCCCTGTGGGCTGGGGAGTGTCTCACCTGTGAGCACTATCAATGGGACATGTCTCTGGGAAAGTCTGATACCCCTGATCTTGAACAACTCTGGCACATCGTCTTCACATGAGACCTTGATCATGAGTTTCAGAATAGGTTCACTGTAATTATGACAGATGGTTAGGTTTAAGCCCAAATTCCATTTCTTAAAACATTCTTTGTCAAGGTGTAAAAATGAGCCTAATAATACAAAATGGAAAAAACAAGAAAAAATAAAAAAGAAAAGAGAAAAGAACTTTCTTTGTACTCTCTGTAAAACCTTCTCCAGTCACATGCAACAACTAATATTATGTCATAAAAAGAAAATTAGCTACCATTCGTTAGTTGCCTTTTATAAGCTGGAGGGTTTTGTTTTATTTTGTGTATTCTTTATAGTTCTTATAACAACTTTGAGAACAGGTACTATTATGCCCCTTTTATAAGGGAGGTAACCAAGGCTCAGAGAGACAAAGTGGCTTGCATAAGGCAATGCAACTAGCAAATTAGCAAATAGCAGAGTTGGGGGTCTGAGCTCAGGTCAGTCGATCTCCGCAAGCCACAGCCTTCCCACTACACTTTGGCAATGTGCCAGAGCTGCAGTGTGCTCTGCCTGCCCTCCCTGGAGGTGCCTGTGCAGGGCCTGGCCTGCTGCCTGCAATGCTGTAGAGGAGTTACATGACACAGACCGGGCTAGATGACACCTGAGCTCCTCCGGCCCTGAGATGCTTGACCGAGAGCAATACGGGCCACACTCTTGCCCCATCATGCCCAGTGCCTCTTGACAGGAGTTCATGGTCCCCTGTTACATGGTCTCCCCTTCTTGTGCAGCCATATTTTTTCTTGATCATTCATTAATTCATCCATCCATCCATCCATCCATCCATTCATTTGGCAACTGCCAAATACTAGCCATGGTCATGGCAAGTGGCCCACAGGGATGTGTAAGCCATGGAACGGATGAAGTGTCTAGAGTTCAGGTATCTAGACCTGACCATGAGTGATTCTAAGAAAAGGCAGGATGGATCAAATGGGACATGGCTCAGAGGGTAAGAAGGAAAGGAATGCTTAACTCTGATAGTGAGGACTGGGGAAACGGGTAATGAAGGATGTCGACAGACAAGCGGATGAAGGGAATTCAGGCACCGGTCTGAGTCTGTATGGCAGGTTCAGAGAGCAGGTGAACTGATCAGGGCGGCTACTCAGGGTGCAGGGTGGGGTCTTGGAGGCTGTGCAAGGTGCCCAGACTGGATAGGAGGTAGGGCCAGGCAGCAGAGAGCCTGGATGCCATGTGTGGGAGCATGCACTGTGTCTGGGAAGATGCTGAAAGTTTCTGAGCAAGGCAGCACTGTTTCTCCATTGATGGAGCTATTCTTTAAGGCCCAGCTCGGGGTTCTTCTCTTCCGGGAACCTCTCCTGAGTTACTCAACCCAAAATGTCCTATCTCTCGGCTCCTGGCCCATTTACTTTACTGGCCATCTTTGTGGTTACCAGGCAGTTTCATGCCGTTCTTCAATTCTTTCATGGTGCATTTTGTCTCTCTTAAGGGATAAGATAATACAAAATGTATGACAGAATCCTACTCTTGAGTCCAGTCTCATTTGCATGCTGCAAAGGGATATCCTATGTCAGACTGCAGGTTGAGCGGGGCTGGGACTCCAATCCCTGCCTATCCCACACACCCTAGGCTGCCACCCAGGGCCACGCTCCATATCTCCTTTCCATTCTTCACAGGATTTAAGGGCTTAACATTCGGTGGGCAGCTAATGGAAGTGGCTATTGTTAGATTTATTTCTGGTCAGCTGATGCCACCTCCTCCTGAGCCCTTCCTTCCCTGCCCTACATGGGGCAGACACTTGCTTCTCAGTGGCATGGGAGCACCTGCCTCCAAAGTTCACACCTGGGAGTGGATGTGTAACCCAAGCTTGTCTTGATGTCCTTCAAGCTCATGGCCACTTTGGCTCCTGGAAGTAGTCACAAGAAAGCCCTTCCCTTCATCAGCCTGAGTGTACACCACAGTGAGGCTCTGGGCACATTGGGAGGGTCCCATATCCATGCGTTTCTACCCTGACATCTCAGAGATGCTCCTCGTGCCACAGCTTCTCTAGTATTGTGATGTGTAGAAGTCACAGGGACAGGGTGCTCTTCAACTGCATCACCAAAGGCCTGCTGTCCCATCCACAAGAGAGTCTCTGGTGGACCCTGTTATTGGAGCCTTGATGCATGACCTATCTCATACACAATCCTCCAGGGGCAGAAGCAGGTCTGGGACTATGATATTCCCCAGTGGGTGGGTGAACGGCAGATGAGTAGGCTCAATCAATATATTCAGATCTGGGTTTAAATGACTCCTTGAGGGCTTATTTGTGCTGGGAAAATTTATGGAGAGAAGGCTGGGCCAGCCCTCAACCCCTCTACTAAGGGATGGCAGAGCCAGGCCCAGTTTGAGCCATCTCATGGAGACTTAGTGGGCAAGATTTTTGGGGGCTGCTCCTCCAGAACCTTTGAACAGCTGTATGGTCATGTTCAGAGCAGCTGCCAAAACAGGACTTTGGGATCTTGCTGATGAGGCGAAGTTTTCAGAGGAGTCAACAAACACTCTACCTTCAGATCCTCCTGTCTGCTCTCTCTGTTCCTTCTCTGACCTGCATCTCTCTGCAGCATGCAGCATGCTATATTTTACCTCATGCTACCTGTGTAGATGACTTTCTTTCCTCCCAGGCTGTGCCATCCTTGAGAGTAAAGACTTTCCTTTTGCATCCATGTAATTAGCATCATATCTAGGACAGGGGTGTGGAATGCAGCTCCCACCTCCCTGGGGCTGCTCCAGCCAGGGAGGGGGTGTAAAGTTGCTATGCAAGCATCTCATGGCATCCACATGCCGTCCTACAACATGCCCACAAGTTCTTTGATACTTTTACCTTACATAGAACTTAATTGCCTCCTCTTCAGTGTGGTTGGACTTGGGGACTCACTTCTAACAAACAGAAGATCGTGGGAGTGGTGGTGCATAACTTCCGAGAGTGGATCCTTAAAGGCATTGTACTCTCTCAGGGGGCAGCAAGCTGCCATGTCATGAGGGCATTCAAGCAGCCCTGTGGAGAGGCCAGTGTCAGGAGGAACTGAGGCTTCCCACTAAAAGCCTTGGAAGTAAGAAGTCTTAGAAGTGGATCCAAGACCCAGATAACCCTTCACATGACTTCCTGGGAGACCCTGAGCTAGAATCCAGCTAAGCCATTCCTGAATTACAGACCCTCAGGAACTTTATGAGATAAAAAAATATTTATCGCTTTATGTGGCTAAACTTTGGAGTAATTTGTTACAAGCAACAAATTCCAATACAAACCCCAATCAGAAAATTTTCTCTTCTCATTGAAAAGGGTTTAAAACACTTGTGTCATCTCAGCAAGGCAGAAAATACTGGTGTAAGCAGAGCACAGAAGTTCAAGTTTCCAGCAGAGCGGCAGCATCACTTTCATGGAGAGAAGTCATGCTCTGTCCTAAGAAACAGGGTGAATGGTCTGCAGCCTTCTTTAAAAGGTAGCAAAGCCTCCAATGCAGCAAAGCTGATAAAAATGCACCTGCCTTGGATCCAGGTCATATGCAGAAAAAAGAAACACAGGCCAGCACAGAAAAAATGATGTCTCAGAGCACACAGCACATGCAAGGCTCTCGGAAGTGCAGACAGAGGTTAACAGGGTGAGAGGAAGCATGGACCCTGGGTCAGATGATGATGATGATGAGTTACTAGAAAGAGAACTGGCTCTGGGGTGAGATACATCCATCCTAGCGCTAACCCATGGGTCAGGTTGTGCCTGCTCTGAACACTGGTGAACTCATTTGTAAAGGATTTACACACTGCCTACTAATAGGATTGATGCGGGAGTTAAATAAGAAAGAATGCAAACCAGTTCTTTAGTTGAAGAGGACCCGGATATTTGTATCAGAATTACAAACCCTATGGTAGATAAATGCATAATAAATGTATTTGGCTTTCATTACAGAGTCATTTAGTCAAGAAAAAGTATTGCATTTCTTCTGTGCTCCAGGCATGAAGGTAGAAATGCAGTGTGGACAGACAGATGAAGCTCTTCTGCCAGGTGGGGAGCGATCAACAATTACACAGATAACCAAATATCCATGAGAGCTATTTTTAGATTTCTCAACGATGCAGTCAACGTTCTGGTGCCCGGAGTGGGCAAAATTTGGGCAGCAGCTTCCAGCGCCAGGCTTATTTCTGAGCACATTTCAAGTTAGACTTGAAAAAGTAGCATTCAATGAATGCCTGATTAATTGAATCGCCAATAGTGAGTACCCACTACAAACAGATGTTCCCTTTTTAAGGCCTTGTTCCACTTCAGCACAGTTGCCCACAGTCATTCTAGGGGACATACTGAAAGAGCAATTATAGAGGCAGAGCCTGCAGACAGCCTGTCACTGATGGGGCCAGGCCCCACAAGAGGGAGGGAGGGAAGGAGGGAGGGAGGGAACAGGAGTGTGCAGGAAGGCTGTGGCCCTGGAAAGTGTTGTAAAAGAACAGAGGGGAGGCTGTGCTTTGGTTGCTAATTTGTAAAACGCTGACACTTCCAGGAAACAAGAAAATATAAGTATGTAAGGAACAAGTTTTACTGCTGTGAAGAACATCTACATGTATTAGATGTTGTATCAATCACTTCTTGATAAAAGTAGCGACCTAGAATAATGGATTGCTCTCAACTATGATCACACAAAAATTCCATTTCTCTGTTTATAAGGGAAGAGGAACTTATTTATTATGTATCTAAGTATTTATTATTTATTATGTGTCTAAATCCTGGAAAAATAAAATTCTTTCCCCATCTCCTTCATAAAAATTTTTTTTGGCATTCCTTGACTGCTTTACGAAGGAAGAAGAGGGTGCTTTCAAGTCTTAAGGGTCTAAAATCTTCCTACAGATTTTCGTAGGCGATTTATGTCGTCATGGAAACATGTCAAGTCTCTGTTCGAAAATCTTGTCTCCATTTGTTACTGTGAAGTGTTCCCGAAGCAGGGAAGCCACCTCCTTTGTACACTCTGATGGAGGCAGTCGCTGAATGCTGTCACTTGCCAAGCTATTGTCAGGAGGTGGTTAAAGGCAGTAGGATCCGTTAATTAAAAAGAAAGAACAACCTTGGGCCTAGAGAGTTGCAAGCGGTGTAGAGAGCTTCTGTCTCCTTTTAGAAGGTAGTTGAAGATTGCTTTCTCCTGGCCAGAAATGACTGGGCACATGCCTGTGTGTACATGCTTGCATGCAGCTCCCAGTTCCTTTTGTGTGAAAGGGGGAAAAACTATTGCATAGAGAATGCCAGTATTCTAAATATTTAGGATCATTTTTCTCATCCATTAATATCCAGTAAGTGCATGTACACCATGGATGACGATTTTAGAAAACGAGGAAAGCACATAGTTGGACAAAAAACGGTCAAGTATATAAAGAAAAGTTTGAAGCTAATCTGAGTAGATAATTAATAGAAAAGAATGCTCCATCTCTCTTACATAGAAAGATTTGTATGGGTGACATCTGGCAATGATAGATAATTGAGGTTTGGGCCCCCACACTAGGTAAATCGCTCCTTCTGCATGTAGCTGCCATCTAAGTCTAGTTGTGGGTAGCCTGCAGCTTAGACGTCCTTGGGCATCTGGGAAACAGTGTCGCATTCAAAGAAAGTCCACAAGCACAATGTGTATAAAACGGTGAGGATGGATAGTTAAAATTTAAAACTGCTCAAACTAGGCTGGCTGCGGTGGCTCATGCCTGTAATCCAAGCACTTTGGGAGGCCGCGGTGGGTGGATCTCTTGAGGCCAGGAATTCGAGACCAGCCTGACCAATGTGGTAAAACCCCCTCTCTACTAAAAAACAAAAATTAGCCGGGTGTGGTGGCGCATGCCTGTAATCCCAGCTACTCAGGAGGCTGAGACGGAAGAATCGCTTGAACACAGGAGGCGGAGGTTGCAGTGAGCCGAGATTGTGCCACTGCACTGCAGCCTGGGCCAAAGAGCGGAACTCTGCCTCAAAATAAATAAATAAACAAATAAATAAATAAACCCCCAAAACTCAAACTGATTTTACACAAATTAATTTTAATTGCAGTATTTACCAGAAACTGTAGGAAGGAAACTGGTGCAAAACAAGAAAACCTACAGTTGACAGAGGTGGAGGATAAGAGTCGGGGAATGTGGAGATGAAGACAACTACACTTACAAGTATACCTCAAGCAGAAAAATGAAGAGGTAGATGAGAAGTTATACGGTTGTAAGAAAACAATTTCCTCGTAATCATTTCCCTATCACTGTCAGGGTTTATCAGTCCTAGGAATGCTGGTGTGGTTGTGCCACAAGGCCATAGAGTTATCAGTCGAGATTGAAAAGTCTACACTCTTTTAGTGAGCTGGGTCCCCAATGATCTGTGTCCATCCTTGCAGAAGATGGTTCTCTAGACTGGAAATGGAAATCTTGAAGGGAGATAAGCCCTGAAAGGCAAAGGCGGGAGGGAATGCTTCTTCGGAGGTAAGCCTGGAGTGCTGAGAGTATACTCTGTAAAAACTGCCAAGGACAGAGTCCACATCTAGTGAAGCACTCAATCGACCTAAATTTTGTCTTTTGTTGTGTGTGTGAAAAAAGTACGCCGGGCACAGTGGCTCATGCCTATAATCCCAGCACTTTGCAAGGCCGAGGTAGGAGGATCGCTTGAGGTCAGGAGTTTGAGACCAGCCTGACCAACATGGTGAAACCCTGTCTCTACTAAAAATACAAAAATTAGGCAGGTGTGGTGGCGGGCGCCTGTAGTCCCAGGTACTTGGGAGGCTGAGGCAGGAGAGTTGCTTGAAGCTGGGAGGTAGAGGTTACAGTGAGCTGAGATGTCACCACTATACTCTAGCCTGGGTGACAGAGTGAGACTATCAAAAAAAAAAAAAAAATTGACTCTTATTCCTGAGTACGGGGAGAATCCCTCTCATCTGCTTCCTTACATGACTCTGGAAGCCTCCCCACACCACCGGGCACTGAGACAAAGCTCCCTGACAGCCGAGACTGGCAGACCTCCATCTGGTCCCTGCCCTGGCCAGAGCCCCCCCTGCATCGACCTCCTGTTGGTGCCCTGGTGGAGCCGACAGGTGCCCTGGGAGTCCTGTGCTTCCTGATCCAATGGTGCCAAACCCTTCATCTTCCCCAGAAGCACAGCATACACCTGGGACCCCTGGGCGACTGCCCGCTCCATGAGGTTTCTCTGTTTCTGAGGCCTCTCTAACCACAGCTCTGACTCCTGCCCCACATGGGACTAACGCAGCTGAGGGGGAGGGGGCGGGAGAAAAGATACAAAAATGGAGGAGGGGAGGCTGCTCTGGTGAAGACTTCAGGGCTTTTGGGGGTCCAGGCCTGGGGCCAAAAAGGAAAGTGTGTGTGAGTGCATGCGTGAGGAGTATGTGTGAGCATGTCTGTGAGTGAGGCATGCGTGTTAGTGTGTGTCTTTCCTAGGACCCACCATACCCTGTGTATGTATGCATGTTTTTGTAAAAAAGAAAAAAATGGAATTAAGTCTGAATAAATGTTTGATTTGCTTTAAAAATTTGACTTCAGAAGAAATAGAAAATCTGAATAAACCTCTATAAGGTACAGACATTGAATTCATAGTTTTAAATCATTTTTTTTAAAAATCTGTACATATCTTTTAAATTATTTATTTATTTATTTAACTTTTAAGTTCAGGAGTACATGTACAGGTTTGTTACATGGTAAACTTTTGTCATGGGGGGTTGTTGTACAGATTAGCTCATCACCTAGACATTAAGTCTAGTACCCAGTTACTTTTCCTGATCCTCTCCCTCTTCCCGCCTTCCACCTTCTGATAGGCCCCAGTGTGTGTCATACCTTTCCATGTGTTCATGTGTTCTCATAATTTAGCTCCCACTTACAAGTGAGGACATGCAATATTTGGTTTTCTGTTCCTACATTAGTTTGCTAAGGATAATGGCCTCCTGCTCTATCCATGCCCCTGCAAAGGACATAAAAAAAGAAATATGTACCACATTTTCTGTATCCAGTCTATCACTGATGGGCATTTAGGTTGGTTCCATGTCTTTGGTATTATGAATAGTGCTACAGTGAGCATATACGTGCGTGTGTCTTTATAAATAACAGAACAGTTTACATTCCTATGGGTATATACCGAGTAATGGGATTGCTTGGTTGAATGGTATTTCTGTCTTTAGGTCTTTGAGGAATTGTCTTCCACAATGGTTGAACTAATTTACATTCACACCAACAGTGTATAAGCATTCCTTTTTCTCCACAACGTTGCCAGCATCTGCTATTTTTTAACTTTTTAATAATTGCCATTCTGACTGCCATGAGATGGTATCTCATTGTGCTTTTGATTTGCATTTCTCTAAGTAACTTAAAATCTTTGCACAAAGAAAGTCTGACCCCGATGACTTCACTGGTGAATTCTATCAAACACTAAGGAAAAAATAAATACCAATCCTAACAATTTCTTTTTTAAGAGAAAAAGAGGCTGGGTGCAGTGGCTCAAGCATGTAATCCCAGCACCTTGGGAGGCCAAGGTGGGTGGATCACTTGAGCCCAGGAGTTTGAGACCAGCCTCGCCAACATGGCGAAATCCCATCTTTGCAAATATATATATAAATTAGCTGGGTGTGATGGTGCATGCCTGTAGCCCCAGCTACTTGGGAGGCTGAAGTGGGAGGATGGCTTGAACCCAGGAAGTGGAGGTTGCAGTGAGTGGAGATGGTGCCACTGTGCTCCAGCCTGTGTGACAGAGTAACACCCTGACTCAAGAGAGAGGGAAAAAGAAAATAGAGGTAAAGAAAATGCTTCCCAACTCATTTTAAGAGGACAGCATTTCCTTGACACCCTGATACCAAGTCAGTCAAAGACATCACAAGAAAAAAATCTACAGGCCAATATTCCTCATGGATACAGATGTGAACACTCCTAACAAAATATTAGCAAATTAAATCCAGCAACATAAAAAGACTTAAACACCATGACCAAGTAAAGTTTATCCCAAGAGTACAAGGTCAGTTTAACATTCCAAATCAATTAGGATAATATATCATGTATTAACAGAATAAAGAACAGAAACCATATGATATCTCAATATGCATAGAAAAAGCATGTGACAAAATCTAACACCCTTTCATTATAAAAAGAAACCTTGCTGGGCATGGTGGCTCACTCTTGTAATTCCAGCATGTTGGAAGACCAAGGCAAGCAGATCACTTGAGGCCAGGAGTTCAAGACCAACCTGGCCAACATGATGAAACCCTGTCGTTACTTAAAAAAAAAAAAAGAAGAAGAAGAAAAGAAAGAAAGAAAAAGAAATTTTAATCAATCTAGAAATAGAAGGGAACTTCCTCAACTTACCAGAGGATATCTACAAAAACCCTACACCTAACATAATACTCAATGGTGAAAGACCAAATGCTTTCCCCTTAAGATCAGGAACAAAGCAAGGATGTCCATTCTCAACACTTCTATTCAACATCGTATTGAAGGTCATAGTTAATATAACAAAATAAGAAAGAAATTAAAGGCATACAGATTAGGAAAAAAGATACAAAACTGCCATCATTTGCATGTAACATAATCTCGCATTTAGAAAATATTTCAGGTATTGGCCAGGTAATCCCAGCACTTTGGGAGGCCAAGGTGAGTGGATCATTTGAAGTCAGGAGTTCGAGACCAGCATGATCAACATGGTGAAACCCTGTCTCTACTAAAAATACAAAAATTAGTCAGGTGTTGTGGCGGACACCTGTAATTCTGGCTACTCAGGAGGCTAAGGCAGGAGAATCACTTGAACCTGCGAGGTGGAGGTTGCAGTGATCTGAGATCAGGCCACTGCACTCCAGCCTGCGTGACAGAGTGAGACTCCATCTCAAAACAACAATGACAACAGCAACAATAACAACTCAAGAATCTAAACAAAAGCTACTAGAAAAAAATGAGTGAGTTTAGCAAGATTGCTGGATGCTAGATCAATACACAAAAATTAATTTGTATGCCTATATACTAGTAACAGACAATGGGAAAATAAAATTTAAAAAGTTCATTCACAATAATATCAACAAGAATAAAATTTTTAGGAATAAGTTTTAAATTTTTTTTACTTTTTAAATTTTCTTATTTAAAACTAGATTTCATGAGATAAAAATTTTTTAATTTGTTTTTTAATTTTAAAAGACCAGGTCTCACTCTGTCAGCCAGGCTGGAGTGCAGTGGTGTGATTATGGCTCATTGCAGCCTCAAACTCCTGGGCTCAAGCAATCCTCTCAACTTGGCCTCCCAAAGTTCTGAGATTACATGTATGAGCCACTATACTCAGCCAGTAATTAATGTAACAAAAGAAGTGCAATGCTTATATACTGAAAACTATGTAATGCTGCTGAGAGAGATTGAAGAAATATTATAAATGGAGAGATACACCATATTCACAAACTGGAAGATTCAACATTGCTAAGATGGCAACTCTCTAGAAATTGATCTATAAATTCAAACCAACTAATATCAAAATCCCAGCAAGACTCTGTAGAAAATGACAAGCTGTTCTTAAAATTTATAGGGAAATGCAGAAGATTTAGCATTGCCAAAACAATTTTGAGAAAGAGAAACAAAGTCTGAGGATTAGACTACTTGATTTCAAAACTTATAAAGCTACTGTCATCAGTCAATGTGTTACTCGCATAAGGATAGACACATAGATCTATGAACAGCATAGAGCGTTCAGAAATAGATCTTTGCATACAGAAGTGTGCTAAAGCTGGCTCACACTGGCTTATAGCAATAATTGTTAAATTTTCAGGAGTTTGATGAACTGATTGTTAAACTATTGGTAGCTTGAAAGCAGCCATGTGAGAGTATTCATATAAGAAATCTGGCTAACACTACAAATAAGACAAATAAGGCCCTTCTTTTTTTCCAGAGAGTGGGAAAAAGTTATTAAACATTTATCATCATGCCATTGGTTCACATATATGGTCAATTTATTTTTGACAAATGTACTGAAGTAATTCAGTGGGGGAAAGAGCAAACTTTTCAACAAACAGTGCTGGGAAAACAGGACATCCATACACAAAGAAAATGTACCTCAGCTATTACTTTATACCATACACAAAAATGAGTTTAAAATGGACTATAGACCCAAACAGAAACCCTAACCCCATAAAACTTCTAGAAGAAAACACTGGAGAAGATCTTTGCGGCTTTGGGGTATGCAGAGATTTCTTAGACATGACACAAAACCCCAAAACAATAAAAGAAAAAACATGATAAATTCTGAACATTTTTACTCTGCAAAAGATATCATTAAGACAATGAAGGCCGGGCACGGTGGCTCATGCCTGTAATCCCAGCCATTTGGGAGGCCAAGGCCGGCAGAACACTTTAGATCAGGAGTTTGAAACCAGCCTGGTCAACATGCTGAAACCCTGTCTCTACTAAAAATACAAAACAATTAGCCAGGCGTGGTGGTGAGCATCTATACTTCCAGCTACTTGAGAGGCTGAGGCAGGTGACCTGCTTGAACCCAGGAAGTGGAAGTTGCAGTGAGCCGAGATCGCACCACTGCACTCCAGCCTGGGCAACAGAGCAAGACTCCGTCTCAAAAAAAAAAAGACAATGAAAAGACAAATTATAGTCTGAGAGAAAATATTTGCAATATATCTGGTAAAGGATTTCCATCCGTACTGTATAAAGATCTCTTAAAACTCAGTAAGAAGACAAACAACCCAATCTTAATATAGAAAAAATGTCAATAGACACTTCACTAAAGAAGGTATATAAATGGTAAATAAGCATGCCCAACATGCTTATTTGCCCAACATTAATAATAACTAGGAAAATACAAATTAAAACCACAGTGAGATACCACTACAAATCCACTAAAGTGGCTGAAATAAAGACACTGACAATCTTAAACGTTGCCAAGGTCGTGGAACCAGTGGATCTGTCGTTGTTGATGGGAATGCAAAATGATACAGCTATTTTGGAAAAAAAATTTTAAGTTAACCCTACGCTTACCATGTGGCCTGGCAATTCTACTACCAAATACCAAAGGGAAATAAAAGCATACATTTACACATAGCTGGTACGTGACTGTTAGTAACAGCATTATTCATAATAGCAAAAAGTGGAAACAGCCTAAATGTCCATCAACTAATGAATAAGCAAAATGAAGGTATTCGTATAATGGAATACTACTTAGCAACAAAAAGAAATGAACCAACATGGATTACTCCTAAAGAGCATGCTAAAATGAAAGAAGGCTAACAGAATATGCCACATATTGTATGATTCCATTTATATGAAAATTCTAGAAAAGGCAAACTGTAGAAACAGAAAGATCAGTGGTTGCCGAGGACTGTGAGAGGGAGGATGCTAAAATTGTCTTTCAGAGACGATTGCTCCAATGTATAATTTTCCTAAATCTCATGAAAATATACACTTAAAAGGGGCACATTTTATGTTATATAAATGGTACCTCAATAAAGCTGTTTAAAAATCCAGCTGGAACATCTCCTTTCCTGACACCCCTCCCTTTGCAAGGAGGGGCTCCCTGCCTCCTCTGATCCCACCTTCTTTGTCTGACTTCTTATGCTGTGTATTCTTTGTTACTTGTTTCTAAGCCCATCTGTGGGGCCTGGCAGGGCAGAGGTGACATCTGACCCATCTCTGTTTCCCTGGTGCCTCTTCTGGATTCCGGCATGTTTCAGCATGCACTCAAATCAGTGTTGCTGAAACAATGAATAAACACCTTTGTCTTTACTTTTCTTTCTTTTCTTTTCTTTTCTTTTTGAGACAAGTCTCACTCTGTTACCCAGGCTGGAGTACAGTGGGGCTATCTCGGCTCACTGCAACCTCTGCCTCCTGGGTTCAAGCAATTCTCCGGCCTCAGCCTCCCAAGTGAGATTACAGGCGTGTGCCACCAGGCCCAACAAATTTTTGTATTTTTAGTAGAGATGGGTTTTCACCATGCTGGTCAGGCTGGTCTCAAACTCCTGATCTCAAATGATCTGCCCGCCTTGGCCTCAAAGTGCTGGGATTACAGGCATGAGCCACTGCGCCCAGCTTACTTTTTAAACTATAAAAGTGACATACAATAATTACAGTCGGTGGTCCATTTTCCTTTTTCTTATTAATTTGTAAGAATTCTCTATATTAGGGATAAAAATAAAATAATTATTTGCAACTCTGTTTCCCAGTTTGTCTTTTGCTTTGTATCTCCATATAAACTTTCTGTTTGTATGTGACCTAATCTACCTTTTCCTTTATCATGTCTGCTCTTGAAGTTATGCTCTAAAAGTGCTTCGCTAATCCACAGTCACATAAATATTCATCTATAATTTCTTCTTTGCACATTTATGCATTTAATTTACATTTAGGTCTTTAAGACTTTGGGAAGTATTACTATTTTCATGTAGTCTGGTAAAGTGGAAGAAGCGTAACTTCATCCACTATTAACAGGGATGTGGGGAAGTATATAGCCTGTTCCAACACAGCACGGCACCGCTCTGGAGCATGTATTGTCTGCACACCAGGGCCCCACGAAGTGCCTGGTACATTGTGCGTGCTCAGGTACACTGTGGCTATTTGTTGAACATGTAAGTTAATGAATGAAGCCTTTAACAGTGCTATTCCTTGACCCAGAAATATTAAAGGCTTCATTCATTAATTCATACACTCAACACGTATTAGTCATATCACATATTCAACCATTAGTAAATATTAGGAGTAAGTGGACTAGAAAGCATTTTTTCACAATGTCTTACAAGCTCTTGATGATGATCCTGTGTAGAGGACGCACATTACTCCTTTGTTTGGAACTATGAATGAATTCTGACAGCCTGGGATATGCCTAAATCTCAGACATTAGTAAATAATATCAAGTGTAAAATATGAACGAGGTGATCCCCATGATGAAAGTCGCATGAAATATTATTTTTGTTGCATTTTGTGCTACTTTTGATTCTTGTTGCTACTGATTCCCCAGAAGTGATGCTCATGAAGCCCAGCTGCCCTCGCTGAGTCCCTTGGCTGCCCACACTGTCTTACCTGCGGGGGCCAGAACTCTGGGGCACCATCAGGGACGTGCAGCCAGCTGGGCCAGCAGCAGGTGGGCGGTCTGGTGAGTGAATCATGGACTTCATTTACCCTGGCCCAACTCACCTTCCCTGGCTTCAGTATCTTCCTTTCTTTCGCACATTGTAATTTTACTTTCGGCAAGTTTTTCAGCAACCTGCTAACTCAAGGAGAAGTAATAGACATTCTCAGAGGTGTCAGTATCTGAGAAAATGTGAGACTTGTTTTTCAGGCCATGAAGTCCAGAGAGGCTTCCTCAAAAATGGCATGTGAAATTTCATCATGAAGCTACAGCACAAAATTTGCCTGGGCCAGCACCCAGGGTGATGGCGATGTGCTGTGGCTGGCACCTCAGAGGCCGATTGCTCAGGGCAGCTGCATGACTTCCTTCATTCCCCTCCATGCCAGAGGGGCGGGCGGCACTTACATGCACGTGCTCTCTCACCTTCAGCACAGTGCATTAAGGCTGGAGGCCCCCTGAGTCCCAGAGAGGTTCAAGGTCTTCCCTGAAGCGTCATGGCCAGTCAGGCCCTGCCCGGAACCCAGGCCCATCCACCTCCGTATCTCAAGCTCCACGAGCTGCCCTGCAGACGCTGGAAACATGTTCATTAGTCTGTGTCTGCATGACCTGCCCCTGCCTTGAATTTTTTGCTTCCATTTTCTACCAGAGATGCAACTCAAATGTAGGCCAAAAAAAAAAAAAAAAAAAAAGGAGTAGAAAGAAAGAGGCTAAGGACACGAGTCAGTGTAATGCATGGACCTATCAAGGGAGTGGCCATGTTCTTTCAAAAGGCATGGTCACCCACACAACACGTCCCTGCTTGGCTCCAGGCTCACAGTCCAATGGACAACGCGTGCCTACTGAACACACACCTTGCACGTAGCAGGTGCTCAGCCTACACTGGAAGCATTGTTTCATGCTGCTGGGCCTCTGTTGGCGATTCTGTTTAACGTGCATTGAGGATGCATCCTAGAGTACCACGAAGATATGAACTGGCCTCTATCAATGTGCAGCTGAGTGGAGCAGTAAACCTCACTCAACACAAAGAAAACGAAAGCGCACACCAGGGCCTGGGGAGAGCAGGTACTCTGGGAGTTCAAGGGACTCGCCGAGGAATCTCAGGGCAGTTTCAGAAGAGGAGGGATTTTCAGGCAGGGAAGGGGAGGCACTGACATTTCTGTAATCCTTCCCTCCCAGCATTCATAGGAAGATCATCCCCACAAACTTATTAACACAGCCACAGCGCTTGGAGTTGTCTTAAGAGGCATTTTCCAGGCAGCCTGGGATGGAAGGGCCGAGCCTGTCATGTCATGTGCATTCAGCTGGGCAAACAAAGCCCTTGAAAACACCTAGTCTTTGGGGGAAGCAATTAATATTTCAAAGCAAGCCTCCTTCGCATCAGCAGCCTGCATTCTTCATCTGTCAGCTGTGCAGGCCGTCAGGCTGGCATCCTGCGACTGGGGGAGGGGAGAGAAGAGGGTGTTGGGGCCTCCAGTGTGCCAGATGCTGCACAAACATGCCCTCAATCCCCACACATTGCCGCCAGGCAGGGACTGTCCCCCATTCTAATGAGAAAACCAAAGCCCTGGAGAGGTGAGTGGTTTCCTTAAGGGCACACAGCTAACAAACAAGAGGACCAGAACTCAGATTCAAGAGTGAACCATTAAGTACAAATCTGACACTTTCCTATTCTACAGTGATCAGGACAGAAAAGAACAAAAAACAAACAAAGAACTCCACAATTTTTTTCTCTTACTTAAATATCAAAATAAAATTTGGTACCAATGACATGCACAAATTACACTACCAGAAGGGAGGAACACTTCTGCCATGGTTGAAAATAGGCTTGGCCTGATTAAAAGACCTCTGCTAATTCCATATCTGGAGAATCAAGGCCAGACTCCCCAGCCAGACCACGGTTCCAGTCCAGCACAGTCCACTTCTGTAGGCCCACTGCCTCCCACTGTCATCCTCTGAGCAGCTTATCCACACTCCTGGTTTTTGCTTATACTGCCCTGTTTCTAGAATGCTCTCCCAGGCCCCATGCTCTTTGCTTGACCTCATACATGTCACCTCTGTGAGCCATCACTGACCCCCAGGACAGGATGAAAACGCTCACCCCAGCTCCCACAGGGCATCGCAGTCTGCTGCAGTCATCTCCTGACAAGCATATATCCTCTCTGAACTGGATGCCTAGAGGACTGGAACAGTGTGCAATCCTAGCCCAGCACAGAGCAGGCACTCAGAAAATGCTTGCTGAGTGAATATGACTGCATAAGAATCACGGAGTAGCAGAGCTGGACAGACAGCTGAACGCTTTCATTTTATAGCTAAGAATTATATGAAGGCCAACAGAGGCAAAGAAGTGGAGAGGCAAGGAGGGACCATACACCGGAGCTTGGGCTTGGCTCTGGCAGCAGCAGGAGCCACGCAAGACCTCAGAGCAGAGTGACATGATGACGTGGCCTGGGAGGTATTTTGTTTTGGTGACTCGGGCCACTTTGAGACAGTAAAAGGCCAGGATAGGGAGAGACTGGAGGCTGCAGATTCACGTATGTTTTATTTAATAATGATCTTAATTACAAACTTAGTGTCACTTCTGCTGATAAATTATTTAACGCATTTACTGAGTGCCTGAGGCAATTATAATATGGGTACCCTTTACTGAGGGCCCACTGTGTACCAGGTGTTTTGCATTCATTATTTCATTTAAACCTCAGAGCCACCTTTTGAGGTAGGCACTATTACTATCTGTTTTATGGATGAGGAAACAGCTTAGAGAGGTGAAGTTACTCATCTAGGGCCTCAGAGAGACTATGATCCAGGCTCTGGGAAGAAAAGATAAGGAGCCCAAAATCTAGTGAAGGGTAGAAGAGGAAAATAAATGATTTGAGTCATTTGATATCAGAGTTGCTATAACCCAGAGAAACAGAGGGAGCAGAGAAGGCCCAGAGGGGGCCTGTAACATGGGCATCAGGCGATGAGTGAAGTCTAACTGTGACGAGTGGCAGAAGAAAGTGCATTACAAACTGAAAATAGGCCCATGGTCCTATTACTTATGTTTTCTCCTTTTGGAGCGGAGCCAAACTACATATAACCTAGGAAATGGCTGAAAGCAGAGAGGAAATATGCAGAGTATCCCTCTGTGAGATTCAAAAATCATCTTCATGCTTGTAATCATTCAATACAGATGCTTTGCACATGACTTCCCAACAATGGGATTAGCCCGTCTTTCTGCCCCAGGGAGCTCTGTGCCATTTGGGGAGCCCTAGGGGTCCTGGGAGAGAGATGCTGAGGGTCCAGCAGCAGCTGGCCTCACACAAGCGCACCACTTAATGAGGTTTTTGGGAGGGCAGTGTGCAGAGATAAACCAATTAGTAAGGGGCACCAGGGTGCCGGGTGTGGAAGAGTAAGCGTCAAAGACACGCCCAAACTGCCTCTGCTCTGCACATGCGTCTGTGCTCACACGTACCACTATGTCCGTACGTGTCTTCGTGTGTGTGTGCTCTGGGCAAAAAGTAGGAGGAGGGAAGGTTGGTAACAAATGGACCTGAAAACAAGGGCTCCATCCCAGTGAGAAACCGATTTGCTTTGAGACTAATAATGGTGGCCAGGCATGTTGGCTTATGCCTATAATCCCAGCACTTTGGGAGGCCAAGACAGGTGGATCACAAAGTCAGGGGTTCGAGACCAGCCTGGCCAATATGGTGAAACTCCGTTTCTACCTAAAATACAAAAAAAATAAAAAATAAAAATTAGCTTGGCACGATGGCACATGCCCGTAGTCCCAGCTACTCAGGAGGCTGAGGCAGTAGAATCGCCTTAACCCAGGAGGCAGAGGTTACAGTGAGCCGAGATCACACTACTGAACTCCAGCCTGGGTGAATGAGTGAAACTCTGTCTCAAAAAAAAAAAAAAAAAACACTAATGACAGTAACGGTGATGATCGTGAAAACAGATGACAGAGAAGCCTCTCGGTACCAGAAACTGTATAAGGCACACTTTTTGCACTATCTCATTTAATCGTCATGGAGACCCTATGAAGTAGACACTGTTATTATCATCCTTGTTTTACAGATGAGGAAACAAGAGCTGAGGGGGTTTCGTGTCTTGACCTTGGACAGGAATACATAGGAACGTTAGGGTGAAACAAAAATACTACAAGTAAGAGCCGTGTCCCAGAACTGAAATGGGACATTCAGCTGAGGCACTGAGACAGTAACAAAGCGGGCACAAGGTCACAATGCAGAATCCTCAAGGGAAAGGTTGAGAATGGTGGAGGGAGAGGACATTGTGACAGCTCTCTGTGCTGTGATGGAGAGGCTCAAGGACACCTGGATCTCAGGGGCTGTGCTGGGGCCATAGCTGACTCAGCTGAGAGACCTAAAGGCCCAGGAGACAGCTGGCTAGCCGGTCCCAGAGCAGAGGGAGAGAGAAATGGTTGTGTTGGGGGTGGCTTGTACTCTGTGTGCTGGGGCAAAGAATGCATGGTGCTATTTCCCTGGAGCAGATGGGGTCAAGAGGGCCAGCTGAAGTGGCAAACAGATCCCACCAGAAAGAAGCTGGAGGGACTGCAGGATGCTGAGGGTGAGGAAGGAATATGGGAACAGCCGGAGAGATTCCATTTATCAAGAGACTGTGGGATAAGATCCCAAGTGATAGGTGGGGGCCTCCAAAGAACCCAGCAAAGAGCCCACCTAAACACCTGCTGAGGGAGAGCAGTCACGGTGGCCACACGGGTCCAAGCGAGACCTCTCCTCCTCCCTGCTCTGGCTCCCCAAATACCAACCCTGGAAAGGTGACGAGCTAAGGGAGGGGAGGCCAGGCAGTAGAAGCCCATTGTGGGCATCTCTGCAGCAGGCCAGAGTGGCAGGGGGGAAAAGTATTCACTTTAAATAGACTGACTACTTTGATTATTAACACGGGACTAAACATTTAAATTACTGGAGGACTTTTATTTCCTGACATTTGCCAAGTTATAAGACTTCCCTAAATATTGTACAAGTTATGAGACTCATCCAAGATTTTGTGAAAGGGAGGGGAAGAACTTGCCCTGGAGAATAAATTTAAAGGGATAGTCGAAGGCAAAAATAAGGTCACCTTGCAATTATGTCTGATGAGTTGCATTCGTTGAATGTAAAAGTTACATTTACAATTAATGAAAACTTACTGTGTACCAAAAGCTTTAACAGTAGATTTGCTCACTTGATCTAATTTAATCTCAAGTCAAACCTGCAAGATAGAAGTTATTACTTCTATTTTTTTTTAGATGGAGTTTCGCTCTTGCTACCCAGGCTGGAGTGCAATGGCGCGATCTCGGCTCACTGCAACCTCCGCCTCCTGGGTTCAGGCAATTCTCCTGCCTCAGCCTCCTGAGTAGCTGGGACTACAGGCACATGCCACCATGCCCAGCTAATTTTTTGTATTTTTAGTAGAGACGGGGTTTCACCATGTTGACCAGGATGGCCTCGATCTTTTGACCTCATGATCCACCCGCCACAGCCTCCCAAAGTACTGGGATTACAGGCTTGAGCCACCACGCCCGGCTTATTACTTCTATTTTACAAGTTGGAACACAGAGGCTCAGAGAGGTATAGAATTCTGCCTAAAGTCACAGAGCTAGCAAGAGGCAGTGCTGAGGCTCAGGCTCACAAGGACAAAAAGCCTGGGTCTTTCTTTCTTTCTTTCTTTTTTTTTTTTTTTTTGAGACGGAGTTTCGCTCTTGTTACCCAGGCTGGAGTGCAATGGCGCGATCTCGGCTCACCACAACCTCCGCCTCCTGGGTTCAGGCAATTCTCCTGCCTCAGCCTCCTGAGTAGCTGGGATTACAGGCTCGTGCCACCATGCCCAGCTAATTTTTTGTATCTTTAGTAGAGACGGGGTTTCACCATGTTGACCAGGATGGTCTCGATCTCTCGACCTCGTGATCCACCCGCCTCAGCCTCCCAAAGTGCTGGGATTACAGGCTTGAGCCACCGCGCCCGGCTCTTTTTTTTTTTTTTTAATTTTTTGAGACAAGGTCTCGCTCTGTCGCCCAGGCTAGAGTGCAATGGCGCAATCTCTGCTCACTGCAACTTCCGCCTCCTGGGTTCAAGTGATTTTCCTACCTCAGCCTCCTCACCATATTGGCCAGGCTGGTCTCGAACTCCTGGTCTCAAGTGATCCTCCTGCCTCGGCCTCCCAAAGTGCTGGGATCACAGGTGTGAGCCACCACCTCCTGCCAAGCCTGGGCCTTTCTACCGTGTCTCTCCTTGGGGCTCCTGCAGGTCAACTTGCGCCAATAAAAGTGCTCAGAGTGGAAGCTTTTCTGGCATCCTGCATCAGAAGTACATTTTTTCCCCTCTGAATTAATACTGTCCTCAAATATTCAATGAAGCTTTCACTATAAAGGGCAAAAGGCTTTGCTCAAAATACTGACATAAAATATATTATCTTATTTTGAGGTCAAAGGGATTGGAAAAAGTTTATTCCACGGCTGCTATCACTTGCCTGTTTGTCAAAGGGTTAACATAAACTGCAGTGTCCTAACAAATAACTAGATCTAGGTCTGAATGCAAGTTTGTAAACAGGGCTGTAGAGACACTGCCAGGGGTGGTACTATTTGGAGGGAGCTGTTACTGATGGGCAGTGAGGGCATTGTCAGAAGGGGAGTGGGCTGAGGGGGATGAAGAGGAGAAAAGAAAATAAGAAGGCAACGAGAGGAAGTCTTGTTGACACAGGAACAAAAGTCTCGGTTCTTGATCATCAGCTACACGCTGAATTCTCATGTCTTCTAATATCTACCACAATGAGTATCTACAGCAAAGACAAGGCCAGGATCTACCTTAGAGAAGAATGTTTGATAAAACACACTGCCACACTGCTGGATTTCTTCATTTCTTTCTTTCTTTCTTTTCTTTTCTTTTTTTTTTTTTTTTTTTTTTTTTGAGATAGAATCTCACTCTGTCTACCAGGCTGGAGTGCAGTGGTGTGATCTCGGCTCACTCCAACCTCTGCCTCCCGGATTCAAGTGATTCTCCTGCCTCAGCCACCAGAGTCGCTGGAGCTACAGGCATGCACCACCACGTCAGGCTAATTTTTTTTTTTTTTTTTTGTATTTTTAGTAGAGACAGGGTCTTATCATGTTGATCAGGCCATTCTCGAACTCCTGAACTTGTGGTCTGCCTGGCTCAGCGTCCCAAAGTGCTGGGATTGTAAGTGTGAGCCACTGCACCCAGCCACACTGCTGGATTTCAAATCTGTGTTCATATGAGTGATGTGAGCATGTGTGCATGTGCTGCTGTAACTATCCTCACCACCACCTTCACCACCATTGTCATCATCGCGGTCTTCTGAGCTTTCCGACTCTACTCTCTCCCGGAAATCCATCTGGCCCAGTCAGAGAACCAGCAGGTACTCCAGGGTTTAAACTCCTCCCATCTTCACTGGTGAATTCTCATGTTGTTGTCTGGTTTTGGTGTCAGGGTAATATTGATGTTATGAGTTGTGAAGTGTTCTCTCCTTTTCTATTTTTTGGAAGAGTTTGTAAAAATTGGTATTAATTTTTCTTTGCATGTTTGGCAGAAATCACCAGCTTCATTGTTTTTGTAATCCATTGCACCTAGTTCACAGTTGATGTTCATTAAAGGTACTGCATTGAAATGAATCTGTTTCTATAATTTTGTATCTTACCTGATATAATTTAATGATGAATATTTAACTTAAATTTTAAAAAGAGGCTTCTATTTGATATACCATAGAATACTACAAAAGTCCAGACTGGAGTCCAAATTTCAGACTATTTACACCAGGTCTTGAATTTTATAGATGTGACCTACTAGTCACTCCTAAAAATAGATTCCTTCAAATTTCTCTGGGTACCAGGTAATATTCATTCAACTAAGACCTGAACTGTGTTCCAGCTTTGTATCTGTTATCTCCCTAAACTTATTACTAATTAAAGGAATCCACAACTACATTTTAAATACAAAATACTTAATTTACGAAGGCTTGTTAAAAGGTAATGGTTCAAGTGTTTTGTTAATAACAAAGACTTATTACCTTTTTAGAACAACTGTCCAAATGTATCACAGAATTTGTTAATAAGGAAAATTCCACTGTTTTTATCCTTGTGGAGAAGCCCTGGAATCTGTATTTTAGCAAGTTTATATTCATTTCCTACTGTGGCTTTGGGATTCAAATCATTAACTCTGTGACATTAGGGACGTTACGTTACCTCACTGACCCTTGGGTGATTTAATATAGCTGGTCAGAGGAGCATGCTTTGAAAAACACCACTTTAAAGTTATTATGACTTGGTGGATAAACGTGATAAAAAAAGTAAATTGTGTCTATAATAAAGTGCCTGGCACATCATTAGGCTCAAGGTGGCATGCTGTGGGTGCCAGTGTGACTGGTTTAAGATGTATAATTTGAATTACCTCTTTAGAAGGGTAGAGCTGGGTAAAATCTTAGTTGCTAATAGGATTGCAGGTATATCTAGGTATTTTTGGTCACTCTCCCACAATCTCAACTCATTCTCAACAAAAACAAAGCATGGCCTATGAGAAAGGGCTTGTGTTTGGAATCCCAATTAAATGGTGTATCAGCCGTGTAACTTTAAGAACTACCCTCTCTGAGCCTCAGCTTCCTCATCTGTAAAACGGGGATAATATCATCTACCTTGCTGTGGTGGTGTGCAGATTTAATGAAATATAGTAGATATTTTTTTCTTAATTGCCCTTTGCCTAACCCTCTCCCACTCCCCAGCTCCAGATGGGCTCATGTAGCACAGGATCAGCAGGAGACGGTACAAAGGCACTTTCACAGCTACAGTGATGGATGGCTGTCAAGTGACGGTCTTAGCTAAGGAAACTCAAACATGAAAAGGGAAGAAAACGAAGCAGATTCAAGGGCTGGTGAGGAGATGATCACGTGCTTGCTTCAGAACGCAAACCTCAACATGAGGCCAGTGAGATTCAATTGAAGCAGAGCACACTTATATCCTTGGGTGCTTTGATATAGTTAGGAGGAAATGAGGGAATATCAAGGTCAGGTCTAAAAGGAGAACAAGGAAAAGTGATCATTTCTGCTGTCGCAGGAGATAAGCACTGTGTCCAATTATTTCACTTAGATGGAATGATCCAATTTCATCCAGCAAATACCACCCATGAAGACATTTCTGGTATATTTTGCTGAATGGACACCAGGTCTGTGAGTAAGCGAATTTCTAGCAATGGTGAAATTATCTCTGAGAGCTCCATCTAGACATTCGTTACTTTAAATCCATCAACGTAATAAACAGAGTGTAAAATTATAGGAGTCTCTTTTGATTTCTTTTATATTCATTTCCTACTGTGGCTTTGGGATTCAGATCATTAGCTCTGTGACATTAGGGACAAGTTACTTTACCTCACTGACCCTTCTTGTTTAATCCTCACTTCAACCTTATTAGCTCTGTTCTATTTCCAGGAACATAGGGGTAGAGGGTGCCTTACCCAAGGTCACTCAGCTAGTAAGAAGTAGACCTGAGCCCAGGGCAGGCTTCCTCTGTGTTCATTCCAACTCTGGGGACTTGCCCAGGGACAGCAAGTTAGGGGGCCAAGATCACTTTTTCAGATGTTCTTCTGGGTCTTTCCACGTTCAGCCATCTGAGTCTATAATCCACCAGAGGGAAGATTCAGTGTCTGTATAATCTCTGTAATAATTTGTGCAAAAGTGTGTAAAGAAACGTCTCACAGACAGCCATAGTGACGCAAACTGCATGAACTACTATGCCTTCCTGATTCTCAGATGTAAGTTAATCCATCCACCTTCTTTCCTTTCTCACAGAATAAATGCCCTTCAGTTATCGCCACTTTTGTTTTTTTATGATTCTATCATCTACTGGCTTCTAACCATTCACTATTCAAAGAAGACTGATACAAGGACCTAAGGGTAAGGGTCGTACATAACCTCAGATAAAGGGTAGTACTCTCTGGACTAGGGAATTGTGGGAAGAGAGTGATAAGAAGAGATCAGAACTAACCACTATTGTTATGACTGTGTAATGTGGAAATTAGAGTTATCTATGCATCCAGCCAGCCAACCAACCAGTAATTCCTAGAACCCTAGAATTTCAGAGCTGGCAGACATCACAGAGATAATTTAATCCAATATGTTAATTTTTACAGATTGGAAAAATTAGATGGAGAGAGAGGAAATAACTCCATAACTCCATTAAAGTTACATAGCAACTGATGGCAGAGCTGGAACCAGCGTTCCAGCTTCTCATTTCCTGGCCCAGTTTTTTGGTTTTGTTTTGTTTTGCTTGCACCAGAGGAGACAGTATTTTAAAGGCACTAATTGTATATTGCTATTATTAAAAACAACAATAGATAATGTCTCCACAAAACCTAACTTCTTGCAGCATACCTTCACTTAAGTATTTCATGTGAGTTACCATGTACAGGGCATTATAAATTATTCCGTTAAGTATGTCCTCTGAATTGGTTGGGTTTGCTCATAAATCCCCATCCCATGGAACTTATGAAGGCAAATGATCTTCCCAAAAGGTCCATGCACCTTTTGTTCTTTAGGCTAGTCCTCATATAACTTGAAATTAAATCTCACTCCTTTGGCAGATACTCTGGGCAAACTTAGGATTTTTCCATCAGTAAGTATTTCTTGAGGAAATGCTAGTGAGATGCTCAAAAAATCACTCATTCATTTATTTAACATATATTAACTTAGGTGCTGTGGGAAGGCATCAGGACACAGGATACAAAGTTCCTGCCCTCTCGGAGAGCAGTGACTTACATTCCAGTGAAGGGAGAGGGATCATAAGCCAATAAGCTGGTATGTCAGGTGGTGGGAACTTCCAACAACAATAATAAATGTGACAGAAAGTCATCTTTATTTATTTATGTGCTCTGTGTGTGTGTGTTTGTATGTGTGTGTGCTTACCTAGGGTCAAGAACAGCCTCTCTGATCAAGTGACATTTGAGTAGAGACCTGGAAACAAGGAGCCTTGTGTGCTTCTGTGGGAAGAGTGTGGAGACCCTAAGGCGGGAGGATGTGTCTGAGGAATGCTCAAGAGGCCAGTGAGGCTGGATGGGAGCTAACAAGGAGTAGAAGACATCAGCGAAGGGTGGGCAGAGGGGAGGGCCTTCAGCAGCAGAGAGAGGGATTTGGTTTAATCCTCTGCACGATGGCGAGCCGCTAGAGGATTTGAGCAGATCTGATCTAGTTCCAATGGCATGATCTGACTCTCGGTTTATGTTTATTTCAGCTTCTGCGTTCAGAACAGACACTAGCTAGTCAAGGAAGAAGCAGGGAGACCTGTTAGGAGATTACTTTGCTAGTCCAGACAAAAGATGACGATGGCATGGGCGAGAGTAGCTGCGTCCCCATTCCCAGGCTCCACAGAAGAGACTCTTGAGATATTTGCTGAAAGTTGCTGAATGAATTAAGAGTATTACACAGCAACTGTGTAAGGAGTGTTAAGAGAACATAAATGAGAAGATTTATTCCACTTTATGAAAGTGGAAGCAGTGGCAAAAATGTCAAAGAAGACATGACTCTAATCTTTTAATCTTTTTTGGTTTTGAGACAGATTCTCTGTCGCCCAGACTGGAGCGCAGAGGCACGATCTTGGCTCACTGCAACCTCTGCCTCCTGGGTTCAAGTGATTCTCTGCCTCAGCCTTCTGAGTAGCTGGGATTACAGGCATGTACCACCATGACGATCTAATTTTTCTATTTTTGGTAGAGACAGGGTTTCACCATGGTGGCCAGGCTGGTCTTGACCTCAAGTGATCCACCCACCTCGGCCTCCCAAAGTGCTGGAATTACTGGTGTGAGCCACAGCACCTGGCCAAGTCTGATTTTTATGATACAAATTCACCAAAGATGGGAGACAGGGCTTTTCATGGCAAATTCCAGAGATGGCTTTTACTAGAATTTTCAGAGCACCTTTTATGATACAAAGTCACCAAAGATGGGAGACACAGGGCTTTTCATGGCCAAAGGATGGCAAAAGCAAATTCCAGAGATTGCTTTTACTAGAATTTTCCGAGCACCTTCACTTGTTTAGAAATGGGCTCTTCAGAAGTAAAAGGAGGAGAGATCCAAGATGGCTGACCACTAGCAGCTCGGGATTGTAACTCCCAGTGAAAGCGCAAAGAACGAGAGGACGCCACACCTTCACATGAATTCTTGTTGCTCACGCACCAGGAGATTCCCAGCGGAGGAGCCCCACGGGTCGCCAGCGCGACTCTTGTGGCCAGCGAGGCAGTTTTGCCGGCGCCTTGGAGCGTTGGTTCTTGGTGCAGAGTCGGAAAAGCACCATCAATCTTAATGCCGCTGCTTTAGTCGGCGCAGTGGGTCACTCAGATTTCGGCGCTGAGAATCAGTAAGTTGGACGTCCACTCAGAAAACCAATTACAAAGACAGTAAATACAAAGACCACAGATGGATAAATTTATAACGAAGGGAAGAAAACAGCCAAAAAAGGCTGAGAATACCCAAGATCAGAATGCCTCTCCCTCAGCAGGGGATCCCAGTTCCTCATCAGCAACGGAACAAGGCTTGATGGAGAACGAGTGTGTTCCAATTACAGAAGCAGGCTTCAAAATGTGGATAATGAGAAACTTCTGTGAATTAAAAGAATTTGTTTTAACCCAATCTAAAGTAACTAAGAACTTTGAAAAAAGATTTGACGAAATGTTAACAAGAATACACAATTTAGAGAGGAATATAAGTGAATTGATGAGCTGAAAAACACAATAGGAGAACTTCGTGAAGTATGCACAAGTTTTAACAGCCGAATTGATCAAGCAGAAGAAAGGATATCAGAGGTCGAAGACCAACTCAGTGAAATAAAACGAGAAGACAAGATTAGAGAAAAAAGGATAAAAAGGAACGAGCAAAGTCTCCAAGAAATATGGGACTACGTGAAAAGACCTAATCTACGCTTGATAGGTGTACCTGAATGTGATGAAGAGAATGAATCCAAGCTGGAAAATACGCTTCAGGACATTATTCAGGAAAATTTTCCCAGCCTAGTAAGGCAGGATAATATTCAACTCCAGGTAATACAGAGAACACCACAGAGATATTCCTCAAGAAGAGCAACTCCAAGGCACATAATCGTCAGATTCACCAGGGTTGAAATGAAGGAGAAAATACTAAGGGCAGCCAGAGAGAAAGGTCAGGTTACCCACAAAGGGAAGCCTATCAGACTCACAGCAGATCTCTCAGCAGAAACCCTACAAGCCAGAAGAGAGTGGGGACCAATATTCAACATCCTTAAAGAAAAGAACTTTCAACCCAGAATTTCACATCCAGCCAAACTAAGTTTCACAAGTGAAGGAAAAATAAAGTTTTTTGTGAATAAGCAAGCACTCAGAGATTTCATCACCACCAGGTCTGCTTTACAAGAGCTTCTGAAAGAACCACTGCACATAGAAAGGAACAAACAGTATCAGCCTTTCTAAAAAAATTATCAAAAAGAGCATCAATATAATGAAGAATTTACATCAACTAATGGACAAAATAGCCAGCTAATATTAAATGGCAGTATTAAACTCACATATATTATTATTAATTCTAAATTTAAATTGACTAAATCCCCCAATCCAAAGACAGACAGGCAATTTGAATAAAAAACTAAAACCCATCAGTATGCTGCATCCAGACCCATCTCACATTCAAGGATACACAAAGACTCAAAATAAGGGATGGAGAAGGATTTACCAACCAACCAGAGAGCTAAAATAAATAAATAAAAAGCAGAAGTTACAATTAAGCAACAAAGATCAAAAGAAGCAAAGAAGGACATTA
This sequence comes from Saimiri boliviensis, assembly GCF_048565385.1. NCBI lineage: Eukaryota > Metazoa > Chordata > Mammalia > Primates > Cebidae > Saimiri > Saimiri boliviensis. Next base: position 70,049,931 of record NC_133454.1, on the reverse strand, counting down.
TATAATGATAAAAGGATCAATGCAACAACAAGAAGAGCTAAAGATCCTAAATATATACGCACCCAATACAGGAATACGCAGACATACAAGACTTATAAAGAGACTTAGACCCCCACATAATAATAGTGGGAGACTTCAACATTAATATTAGACAAATCAGTGAAACAGAAAATTAACAACGATATCCAGGACTTGAACTCAGATCTGGAACAAGTAAATGTAATTAACATTTATAGAACTCTCCACTTTAAATATACAAAATATACACTCTTATCAGTACCACATCATATCAACTTAGAAGTTTAAGCGAAATGTTGGTTGGCTCCTTGTTTGTTATTCTCTTCCCTCATTTTCTTTTATATCTCCATTATTAAGGACAATTATAGGCATACCCATATTTAGATTGCATTCTAGCCTGGGCAATAAAGCAATACCCCAATCCTCTCTCCCTCTTCCTCTTTCTCTCTCTTCTTTATTCTAAAATAAATAAATAAATAAATAAATAAAAATAAGTAAAAGGAACCATTTTAAATAAGGGGAAAAAAAAGAAATAGGCTCTTCAGAAAACCTCGGCCTCTTTGGAAAGTCATGCATGGGTTAAGAGAGATGCTGACACTTTTCAAAATATTGTGCAGGAAAATTTATTTTTCTATTAATGAGTGTTTAAGGGCTATTAAAACTGTGTTTGTCATCTGTAATCTGGCAGCTATAAAGAGATGCCCTTTTATTATTCTCTCATTGAGCTTTCTCACACCAAATTACTAATGAGGTAATTACCAACATTGTAATTACTGTATAATTACTAGGGGAGTGGGAAGGAAAATGTGGAGCAAAATAGGCTGCCAGGATTTTGGTTGTTCTATCGGAGACTTGATAATAACGATCTCTGTCAAAGTCCCTGAACCGAAAATTTAAGGCTCATGAAATGGGAGCAATCGTAGCCGGTATTGTAAAGCAACGAGCAGGACGTGCAGGAGCAGGCTCTGGCTTCTCCTGGGGACTTCTCTCTTCTTGGAGGCAGCCTGCCTGGGACGTAAAGGAGCCTCTGAAAGCAAACGGAGCCGGGGAAGTCCTCGTCCACACCTCACTTCCTGTAAAATCTTGGGCCTGGGACTGAACGTGTCTGAGCCTCATTTTATTAAAGTGAAAGGGGGAAAATGTACCTCCTAGGTCTGCCGTGAGGGTTAAACACATCAGCAGCACGAGAAACCGAGCGGCATCGGGTGCTTACGGGTGCTTACAAAGGCTCGTCTCCTTAAGCCCCTTCCGTCAGCACCAGGCCAGGCGACGTCTCGCTGCCAAAAGCCCAATTAGGCAAGGCCAAAAGACTCAGCAATTTTTCAATAATTTTTACTCAAGTTTACTTGAAACTGCTAAAGCACTTTCAATTAGTTTGTCGGTTCATATTTTTAAATTTTTGAGGTAAAAATAGAAACCCATGGGGATAAACATGGCGTTTGAAACCGCGCAGCTGCATCCGCAGCCAAGCTGTGATTCGAGCCTTCTCGCAGACTCAGGACCGGGTGCCTTGGCTTCGTTCCTTTCTGAGCCGCATCAGAACATCTGTAACGTTGCCTCCCCGCGCAGCTGGCCCAAGCCAGTCAGAGCTGCGGGAGGCAGGGTTTTGGGGAGGTACCTTCATTGCGTCCGAGTGTTTAACACCTAGCTCAGCGGCTGCTGTGCCAGGCATGAGATGGTGAAGCCCGGGAAAGGCTACGGTTGTATTATACTAAGTACACAAAAACCTCTTGAGCCAAGTGTGACGTTTTACCCTGTAAGTCCTAGAATGCACCTAGCAGTGTTTTCTCCACGGTGATTCCCAACTTCAGTGTTCCTAAGAAGCACCTAGTGTGGGAGTGAGGAGCTTCAGGATGCAGAGTCCTGGGCCCCGCCCCCATAGTCCGCTTCTGAGTCCCAGGAAGCTGCAGTGGAAAGGAGCGCTCCAGGTGATTCCGATGCAGGTCCGCCGGTGGTGCACGTTGAGAGAAGCACTAAGACATTTACTGAATCTGCCCAACAACCTTGGCATATAAACAGAATAAACATGGTTCAGAGGGTTTAAGTCATTTACCCAAGGTGGACAACTTGCCAATGAGTGATGGGCGCTGGGCTCCTTCCCCTACCCGTCCTGCTGAAAAGCCATTTCTTCTATTAAGCCTGTGCCAGAATAAGTATACTTGAAATAATCTCTTCCTCTTAACCAAAGAGTGCTTCTCTTTTGTTACGTGCAGCTTTTTATCTTACACGATGCCAGCATGAAGCACCTACTTTGCCTCTCTATGAAGTGCATCTTTTTTACTCTGATGTTTTTGGCATCTGGGGCCTTAGTGATGCCCTGGAAATTGTCCCTTGCTCCCCAGCTCCCCTCCACACACCCCAAGACTAGCCAATTTTTTGAGATAGTAAATAACTTGCCTATGAGGTTGCCTTTTCTGTGCAAAACAACTGACCCAATGACCATTCCCCTACCACCTCCTTTAGCAGGCTCTCACACTTGGGCCACTATTCCCCTGCCCTAATCACCCCAGGGCCACGTACCAGACCACCATGGACAGCCCCTGTGTCCCGGAGCCCACAGAAACTATTCAAACTAGCCAATCCTAAGCCCACTTAGCCTGCTTACCCCAGCTTACCCATTCCTTCTTGCTAAAACCACAAAGAAGCCTTTCATCCATATTTCCCCTCAATCCTTCTGCCTCCTGGCCCAACTTGGTGCTTCCCTACGTGGCTCTGCGTGGCGCAGTATTCCTCCTGGGAACGAACGATCTCTTTCAATGGCAGTTGTCTCCTGATCTTCTGGCCTCACCAAATACAAATAATAATGAAACCTGCATTTGAAAACAGCCTCCCATACTAAACTAGAAGCAACCTGAGGAGAAAGCCTTCTCCCTTTTGAACAACTATTAATTATATTAACTTGGTGTTTTGTTCACTGCAGGTGTTCAAAAACTATGTGTTCAATTAATTTAAATAATCAAGAAGCAGCCGGGCGCGGTGTCTCAAGCCTGTAATCCCAGCACTTTGGGAGGCCGAGGCGGGTGGATCACGAGGTCAAGAGATCGAGACCATCCTGGTCAACATGGTGAAACCCTGTCTCTACTAAAAATACAAAAAATTAGCTGGGCATGGTGGCGCGTGCCTGTAATCCCAGCTACTCAGGAGGCTGAGGCAGGAGAATTGCCTGAACCCAGGAGGCGGAGGTTGTGGTGAGCCGAGATCGCGCCATTGCACTCCAGCCTGGGTAACAAGAGCGAAACTCTGTCTCAAAAAAAAAAAAGAAAAGAAAAAAAGAATCAAGAAGCTTAAGCGACACCTTCTATTAGTGATTTTGTTCATGTTTGGGGTTAGAATTTTAAATCAATTTTTAAGCTGCTCCCAAACTGATGTTTTTCTCAAGCAAAAAAGTAAGTTAATGGCAGATCATATATATGGAGTAGTTGAAATATTCACAAGCTCCTTTAAATCATGCAAGAAAAGCATTTACTGACACTAAGTTGAAAAAGACACAGTCCCTGCTTTCTAGTTTGCCACGAAAACAGTATTGACTCATAAATAAACATTTAGAAGGGCAGAGACACATCCAGTAAAGTAAACCCAGCTATATATAGTGTCTTGAATGGGTTAATTTTGTAGTATTTCTGGGTGATAGAATGTGAAATATGTGATCAGGCAAAATGAAAAGATGGAGCTGGAGGCTGCTTGGTGAGAGAGAAGAGAGCAAGAGTCCAAAAAGACTAGGAACCAATTCTCTACTCTGAACCCTGAACCCTGCCTTGGATTTGCCACTGGACAAATCACAAACCCCGCCGTCAGCCTCAGATGTCACATCTCTAAAATGGGAGGGCAGGAAAGATTACTTATAAAACTCTTTTTGGTCAACAAACTATCAGTGGATCAAAATTGTTGCTTGAAATGGAGCTGTTTCTTAAGGAAGGAAAAAGGAAAAAAGATAGGAAGAAAGGAAGACAGGGAGAGAGGGAGGGAGGGAGGGAGGGAGGAGAGAGGGAAGGAAGGAAGGAAAAAATGACATTCACCATAATGTTTTGAATTAACAGGGATGAAAAACTGAAAATAAGTGAAATGTCCAATAATAGGGGACTGGTTAAATAAGATGTGCTGCATCCACATGCTAGGAATAGTATGTAATCATTTAAATGATATAAACAAAGAGTTTCATTGTCTTAGGAAAAATTCAAGAACACCAGGGTGGCTTGACTGAGCCCGGATCTGCCTGGTTCTCTGCTGAGCTCTCCTCACAGGCCCCTTGGGCCTGCTTTATAGCAATCCTGGTGGCCCTTACCACTCCCATGAAGTGTCTTTCTCAAGATAATATACGATTGGATGAATTGATCAGTAAAAGAACTCATCTAGACAATGGATCAATCTGAGAAACATTCTGCTTGAAGTGGTATCTTGATCTCCCCGACAGGTAATGCCTGTTTGCCCCTGAAACCTGGTTGGTCTCTGAGGACTTGGCACTGACCTTGGAGTGCTCCTGCCAACTTCCCTGTCATCCCTAGTGCTCTTGGGGTAACAGGAATAATGAGGCCTCTGGTTGTTGTATCATTAACTGAGTAGAAATGATTCAGTTCCATGTTTCTCACTCTATTAATGTCACGCTCCAGGGTCAATATAGCATTTTAAATCTGAATGCTATTTTCAAAAATATATGAAACAAAACGATGAGAGACCACCACACAGCAGTCAGAATGGCTATTTACTAAAAAGTCAAAAAATAACAGATGCTGGCAAAGATGCAAAGAAAAGGGAACACTTATATATTGTTGCTGGAAATGTAAATTGGTACAATCTCTATGAAAAACAGTATGGAGATTTCTCAAAGAACTAAAAGTAGAACTACCACACAATCCAGCAATCCCACTACTAGATATCTACCCCCAAATAAAAGAAATCATGATATAAAAAAGATAGCTGCTGCTGTTTATCACAGCTCTGTTCACAATGGCAAAGATATAGAATCAATCTGTGTCCATCAACGGATGAGGGAGATAAAGAAAATATGGCATGTATACCACAGAATACTATTCAGCCGTAAAAGACAATGAAATCATGTCTTTTACAGTAACACAGATAGAATTGGAAGCCATTATTTTAAGTGAAATAACTCAAACAGAAAGTCAAATACCATATGTTCTCACTTATAAGTGGGAGCTAAATAATGTGTAAACATGGACACAGAGAGTGGAATAACAACTTTGGAAACTCAGAAGGTGGCAGGTGGGAGGCAGGTAAAGGATGAAGAATTACCTAATGGTGACAATATATGTCATTTGGGTGATGGGTACACGAAAAACCCAGACTTCACCACTACATAATATATCCATGTAACCAAGCTGCACTTGTACCCCTAAATCTATAAAAACAGGTCAGGCGCGGTGGCTCACGCCTGTAATCCCACCACTTTAGGAGCATGAGGCGGGCAGATCACAAGGCCAGGAGATGGAGACCATCCTGGCTAGCACTGTGAAACCCCATCTCTACTAAAAATACAAAGAAAAAAAATTAGTCAGGTGTAGTGGCACAGGCCTATGGTCCCAGCTACTTGGAGGCTGAGGCAGGAGAATCGCTTGAGCCCAGGAGGTGGAGATTGCACTAAGCCAAGATTGCACCACTGCACTCCAGCCCGGGTGACAAAGTGAGACTCTGTCTCAAAGAAAAAAAAAAATCTATAAAAACAAAAGTCAAAAAATATGTATCTAAGCAAAAAAATCCCCCATTCCTTTCTTCCTGATGGAAATGTTTTTTTCTTTATGCATAAGGCTTTATCAAAGCTGCTAAATACGCAGACATAAAGCCCTAACTTGAAAACTGGTGAAATGACTAAAATGGATGCTGCGGGTGGAGATGGACAATAGCATTCACTTAGGAATATCCATTTTGAGCTAACTTGTCATTTTGGCCTCAACCACTAATTTTTGACCAGGCTGATGTGGGGTGCAAACACAGGAGACATCTCACTCTGGATTCTATACTTTCTTCTCAAAGCTAATTGTCTAACTCAAAGGAACTTTTTGTAGAGAGGATTACAGAATTGGAAGTGCATGATTTCAACCCCATAAAAATATGTACAGAAAGACAGATGACCCAACACCACAGGTAAAGCGTTTGCTTCGGAGTGGAGGGAGGAGACAAGCAAGGGAGGGGGTTTGTGAGACACACAGAGAGAGATTACTGTTCAGATTGCCTAAAGTGATCCTCCTGGGCACAGCTGTGCAGTCACTGTTGTCTGGAGGCTTCCTCTGGGTGCCCAACCGCTGGCTTGGCGGTGGCCATGCCTCACCATGGCTCTCACAGCTGACTGCCTCCCACTCCATTGAACACACACGAGTCTGTCACTTCAGTTCCACTTAATTTCCACTCTCCCCTCTGGCTGGCGGCCACAGAGTCCTCTTGGCAACCTCCACACTGGTAACCATGGATACCCTCCACTCCCAGACAGGCGGCTCCTAGAGCAGATGGTTGCCGGTACTGGGGGTGGGGACAGGCTGAAGGGACAATCTGAGTTATCTAGCCCCTTGCATCCTTCTGTTCACCCCGATCCCCAACCAACCCCCGCTCTCCCACATACATTTACACACTCACACACACACATTCACACGTCTTTCCCTAGATCATGCTTAATTCTGGCCTTGACAAGGAACTTATGTTGTTTCAAATATCACAAATAATACAAGAACAATTGCTACCATTGGTGTGGCACCTACTGTCTGCCAGACAGTGACCTACATGCTTTGCAGACAAAGAGAAAGAAGTAGTTTACTAGGAGGGCTTAAGGAGTTTCATTTTTCTGACCTAATTCAAACATGACTGTTTGGGGCCAAGTCTTTTAGTGTGCACTGCTGATATGCATAATAACAATCTCAGAAGCATATTGAAATTTCAGGTTCCTGGGCCCAACCTTAGGAACTCCAATTTAGAAGGTCTGAGGTAGAACCCAGGATCCTGAGTGGGGCCCAGGATCTGCCCTATAAACAACCACTCCATGTGATTCCAATGCAAGCGGCCTGGACCACTTGAGAGAAAGCCTGCTCTGGCTCAGGGATTCTTAGACTTTAAAATGCCCATGGGGGTCTGGTTAAAATGCAGTCTGACCCAGTATGCCCAGGGCAGGACCTGGAATTCTACATTTCTGTTAAGCTTCTAGGTGAAGCTCATGCTGTATCCCTGGAAGGGACCTTTCCTCATTCTGTTCATTTTCTCTGTGTGAGATGCCACCATCTACTTCATCTAGCAGACTTCTTCTCAACCCCCAGAGTCCCATTCAGTCAGTCTTTCAGGAAGCTTCCTCCGGTCTGCATGTCTATTTCAGAGGTCAGTAGTGTGCTGGAGTCAGTTCACAATGGCTCCAGAGAGCCACAGCTACATTTTCTGTAATTTTATGAGCCAGTTATTAAGCACAACCGTTATAAAAAATTTAACTATATCAATATATAATTAAATAAATTACATTAAAATTAAAGCAACAAATGCTCAAAATTCATCATTTCCTAATTCTTTTAGCACAATTGCTATTAGCTGTGCTCTTGAGGTGATTTCCATCTACTGCTGCCTTAGGGTGGAAATGCTACCCAACGATGTGCTTCTGTACAGCTCTTCCCAACTCTGCGATCATCACTGTCAGGTCGGCTGATTGAAACTGGCCATAGTGGGCATATTGACACCCTGGAAATCAGCAAATGGTACAAATCAGCACTAGGTCTATCACTCTGTTGACTGTCTAGATTTAAGAAAGTAATGGAGTAAATGTTAATAATGCAGATTAGGCTTAAAAATGGGTTGTATCTGTAGTTGTTACATTGTAAATAGCATAAAAAATTGAGGAACTACTTTTCCAAGACTCAAATCTATTATCTGATTGAACAAAGAAACCCACAACATTGACTAACAAGCAAAGTTCTGGAATATGTCTTTATATATCTTCATTGTTTCTCTCTCACCTTCTCCTGAATACAAACAAAAATATCAGTCAACATATACGTCAGGCTCTCTGGTCTTGGCACAGAAGCAAGACAATGAAGAGGACATCCATTTGTCATTGTTTGGAAACCCTTGCCATAGACACACACTGTGCTTCTGTGTGGTGCTAAGGCCTCCCGCTTTCAGAAGTTGACCTGTGGCAAATGTTGCTACCCTGCCAAGCACAAGAGAAAGTATAGCTTAAATGCCAAGGCTAAAAGCTGAAATGCCACTGCAACTGGTTGTATGAGATACCTAAAAATTGTACACCACAGACCTAGGCATGGATTCCATAAAGGAACAACACCTAAACCCAAGAGGGCAGCCATTGCAGCATCCAGTTCATCACAAGGATTTAAATGATTAGTCAACACAATAAATGTTCTGGTTAAAAAAAATCATGTCAGAACTACACTTGTTTGTTAATAATGTGAGCGACTTCCTTGCTAAATCAAATAGTAATCAAGCCTGTATTCATAGTCTATTTTGTGATACTATTATTGGCAGTAGAAATATAAAAACTGATGGTAGACTTTGCAAGAAATAGACATAATGTGGTAATAGGTATTTGGAATTTACTGTAAAGAATACTGCGTATTTTATTATTATTTGTAAGTTGTGTATTCACATCCATTATATTACTAAAATTTATTATTAAGTATGTCTAATATATATATATAATTTTTCTTTCTTGGAGAGCTGGTTATTCACATTTGCAAGCACACTACTGCAGATCTCTTTTTTGTGTTTTATAGCAGCCCAATCTTGCCATGTTTTGTATGCTTATGAGCCTATACTATAGATCCTTGATTTACTGCATATTTGTTTCTTCATCTGGAATGAAGGCTCCTTGACAGCAGGGACCCTGGACTTTTTAGCTTTATAACCCCAGTGATTAGTAAAGTGCTAGGCACAGAGGAAAACCTTTGTAAATGTAGAAGACAAACCTCACTTCGACTATGAAGTCTTTTCTAACACTCACAGTTGTTAGAACTAGCCACTTCTGCACATCCACGGCAGTTTCCACACATCTCACAACTCGGAAAAGCCTCTTGACTGTATATTGACTACAGTAATAAGAATGAATGCTAGCATCTCCTGAGTACATGTTATGTTGCCAGGCACTTTTCTGCGTGCTTTACACACATTAACTCATTTAATCCCCACCCCTATGAGATAGGTGCTGTTATGATTCTTCTCATTTTACAGATGAGGAAGGTGAGGCTCAGAGAAGGTAAACAGCTCCTCCAGGGTAAAGGAGGACAGCTGGGATTAGAATCCAGGTAGTCTAGCTCTAGCCCTCAATGAGAGAATGGATGACTAGATGGATGATTTGAAAAGCAGCCCCTCTCCTAGGCAGTTTCTGATTCTATACATACTGGTTTGCATTTCAACATCTTAGAAAACAATTCTTATTCTTACAGGTGCATGGTTACAAACTTACTTTTCATTTTTTGAGGCCCTTCTCAAGGTTTGGGACAGGACAGAATTCTGCAGTAGTGTATAAATCACAACCATAAAAGTCAGCATAACCTAGGGAGGGGAAGACATAGGCTTCAGGGCACCCATTCAGGGAAGTTATGCCTTTAGTTATTAGCTGTGTGATATTGAGCAAGGTATTCAACCTCTCTGAGTCTATCTATCTGACAGAGTTATGAAGACTAGATATAACATGCACAAAGCTGTTACCATTATATTTATTACCACAACTACTGCTGCTAATAGTTAATATTTATGGTATTTATTTTGTTATGTGTCAGGTACTAATCCAAGTAGTTTATATAGTAATTTGTTTAATAATAATTTTCAATAATAATAATAAAAATAACTTTTCATGATAAATGCCATTATCTTTATCATCTCTTTATACCAGAGGTATTAAGTCACAGAGCCTAGATTCAATCCAGATGTGCCTGATACCAAAGTTTACCAGTATATAATATTTATTCATCCACTAAAATAGACTATGACAAAAACTTTGCAATATTGTACTGGTATTCCTAGACAGTGATACAAGACAAAATTGAAGAAATAAGAGAAAGAAAGATTGTTAAGGCAGAGACAATATTGTCATCATTTGCAGATAATATGATCATTTATATAGAAAATCCAAGAAAGAAAATTTGGTTGACTAAGCTAGGCTGCCCTATCCCCCACAAAATGCACAGAAATTCTGTATAAAATATAGTAAAATATAATAAAACTCTTTTTTACCTTATAGATGAGCTCCAAAGAAAGAGAATCTTCAGGGGCAGGAAACCCTGAGTCAGAGCAGTCAAGGCAGTATAACTGGAATATCAAGGCTAAAAGCTGAAATACCTCTGGAACTGGTCAAATGAGACACCTATAAATTGTACATCACAGACCTAGGCATGGATTCCATGAAGGAACAACACCTAAACTCAAGAGGGCAGCCATTGCAGCATCCAGTTCATCTCAAGGCTTTCAATGAAGGCACCCCTGGGTCAGAGCAGTAAACATGAGCAGTGACTGCACTGCTGCTGAGGGGGCACTTCGGACCTCAGTGTCAGCTCTCATGGCAAGGCAAGGAGAAGAGACCTGGCCTTCTGTAGAATGGGGAGTGGGAACTGAAACTCCTGTAGGAAGCACAGCCACAGAGGTTGCCCCACTGTGTAATGGAGTCACTGACCCAGAGAAGTCTAAGGATGACCCTTTCTGTTTAGGGTTCTGGATCTGGGTGGGATGGTGTCAGGGAAACTGCCACTATCCATTAGAACCCTAAGTGAGAGTCACGCATGGGTGTGGAATCCCTATGTGTATTACCCAAAGAGTACAGAATTTCCGAGCTGAGAAATTAAGGTAAAATTGAACCCCAGACCACTGAAACCCTGAAATATATCTCTCAGGAACTAAAGCACAATTGTTCCAGAGGGCCATTTTCACAATCCACAATAAAAACTTAAAACCATAGGAGGAAATGATCTGCCATGAGGATTAGCATCCAAAGAACTTGAGATAACATCTAACCTAAAAGAGACTATAAAATAAATGTGTTTAAAACGTTTAAAGACTTAAACAAAAAAGAAAGCATAGTGAAACAATAGGATATGATGAGAAAAGAATACGCATATTTGAAAAATCAAACAGAACTTCTAGAAATGAAGCATCAGAGAAATTAAAAATTTAGTGAATGATTAATATCCTATTTGAGAGAATTAGTGAAAGACTGAGAACATTTCCCAGAATGAAGCACAAATAGATAAAATATATGAAAAATAAGGGGTAGTTTAAAGATAAGGAGGATATATTGAGAAGAAATAAAATATGTGTAATGGAAGATCTAGGGGAAAGAATAGAGAAATAAAGAGAGGCATTATTTATGGATATTGAAATTCATGGAATTGAAAAAGTTACATGTCTTCAAATTCAGGAAAATAACTAGTCTCAAGCATAGTCCATAAAAACAAGTCTATACTTAGATGCATAATAGTGAACTGCAAAACAGCAAACACTGAGCAAAATCACAAAACAAAGAGGAAAGAGTCCATAGGAAGGAAGGACAATTAGAGTGACAGCAGACTTCTCACAGGCAACGGCAGACACCAGCATACCATAGAATGGTATCTTCAAAGTGCTAAGGAAACACTGTCTTTCTAGAATTCTTCGCTCAGTGACACTATCTCTAAAGCTGAGAGTGAGATAAAGATCCCTCAGGCAAAGGACATGTTTTCAGCAGAAAAGAATGGGATTCAGGAAGCAATGGCTGGCTGAGTGTGGTGGTTTACACCTGTAATCCCAGCGCTTTGGAAGGAGGAGGCAGGTGGATGGCTTGAGCTCAGGAGTTGAAGACCAGCCTGAATAACATGGTGAAAGACCATCTCTAAAAAAATAAAATAAAATAAAGCTGAGTGTGGTGGCTCACACCTGTAATCCCAGCACTTTGGGAGGCCAAGGCGGGCAGGTCACCTGAGATTGGGAGTTTGAGACCAGCCTGACATGGAGAAACTCCATCTCTATTAAAAATACAAAATTAGCCAGGTGTGATGGCACATGCTTGTAATCCCAGCTGCTTGGAAGGCTGAGGCTGGAGAATTGCTTGAACCCAAGAGGTAGAGGTTGCGGTGAGCTGAGATCACGCCATTGCACTCACTGCAGCCTGGGCAACAAGAGTGAAACTCCATCTCAGAAAAAAAAAAAAAAAAGGAAGAAGCAATGGTGAGTAAAATATTAGTAGGTATGTGGGCAAGTCTCAATACGCATTGGGTATAAAAATTTTATTACTAATTATTTCTAAATTGAGAACTTATAAAGATGTCTTGTAAAATATAAGACAAGAAAAACATGGAAGTTGAGAACAGTAGAGCTTGATTAATTTGAAACTTTTTTTTTTTTTGAGACAGTCTTGCTTTGTCACCCAGGCTGCAGTGCAGTGGCATGATCTCGGCTCACTGCAACCTCCATCTCCCAGGTTCAAGCCAATTCTCCTGCCTCAGCCTCCCGAGTAGCTGGGATTACACCACGCCCAGCTAATTTTTGTATTTTTACTAGAGACAGGATTTCACCGTGTTGGCCATGCTAGCCTCGAACTCCTGACATCAAGTGATCCACCCAACTCGGCCTCCCAAAGTGCTGGGATTACAGGTGTGAGCCACCGTGCCCCGCTGAAACTTATTTTTTAATTCTTATTTAAAAATAAGAATAGCTACTAAAAAAAACAAAAATCACCTGACCAAAATACTCCACAAAAATGAACATGTGACTTCCACAGAGAAAGGAATACAGAAAAATGTAGTTCAATAGAAGACAGAAATGCATCCAAAGGGAGCAAAGGAAAATCATGATAAATAGAAAAATCAAAGAGAATCAGTGGAGAAAATATTAGAATTAATAAAATAATTCAGGAAGTTCACAGGTAAAAGACATAACAATCAACGCTGTTCCTATATACCACAACAACCAATTAGAAAAAAAATAACAGAAAAAAAACTCATTGATAATAGCAACAAAATCTGGGAAATGTCTAGGAAGAAACTCAAGGAAAAGAGACCTTTTGGAAGTATATCAAAGAAGACTTGAGTAAAGGGAACAACATCTTGTTTATGCATAGAAAAAGTCAGTATTATAGAAATGTTAAGACTCAGATTAATCTATAATATTAACCTGAGGCCAATCAAAATCTCAACAGCATTTTTTTGTAGTACTTGAAAACTGAGTCCAACACAAATATGAAAGGATAAATGTCTGAGAAAGACCAAGACAATTTGGCCCAGCGTGGTGGCTGACGCCTGTAATCCCAGCACTTTGGGAGGCCAAGGTGGGAGGATCACAAGGTCAGGAGTTCGAGATCCGTCTGGCCAATATGGCGAAACCCGTCTCTACTAAAAATACAAAAATTAGCCAGGCATGACGGCACGTGCCTGTAATACCAGCTACTCAGGAGGCTGAGGCAGGAGAATGGCTTGAACCTCGGTGATTGAACCTGTGGGGCAGAGTTTGCAGTGACCAGAGATGGTGCCACTGTACTCCAGCCTGGGCAACAGAGCAAGACTGTAAAAAAAAAAAAAAAAAAGACAATTTTGAAAATGAACAACCAAGAGATATCTACCCTGTTAAAATTCAAAGCATATTACAAAGCTATGACAAATAAGTGTGGCTTTTTTTTTTTTTTTTAAGAAAAAGACAAACAGACCAATGCAACAAATCAGAGAGCCCAGAAACAGATCCAGAAACAAATGAGGGCACTTGCAATATGATAGTGGGAACTTTTTTCATCAAGAAAAAAAGAATGACCTGTTAGACTAATGATGGATTTGGGATACTTGACTTCCTACATGCAAGAACAGGAACTTGTACCCTTCCCACACTACATACAAAAATAAACTCCAGATGTACTACACATCTAAATATAAAAAACACATTTTAAAACTGTTAGAAGAGGCTGGGTGCAGCCGCTCAAGCCTGTAATCCCAACACTTTGGGAGACCAAGGCAGGTAGATTGCTTGGTAAGAACTTGTCTCTACCAAAAATAATTTTTAAAAATTAGCCAGATGGGGTGGTACACGCCTGTGGTCCCAGCTACTCAGGAGACTGAGGTGGGAGGATTGCTTGAGCCTGGAAGGTCGAGACAGCACGGAGCTGTGATTGTGCCACTATACTCCAGCCTGGGCAACAAAGTGAGACCCTGCCTAAAAGCAAGCAAACAAACAGAAAACTATTGGAAGAAAATAGTGCCTTTATAACTTCAGGATAGTTGAGGCATTTCTTACATTAGCAATAAAAAATAAATGATAGAGGCAAGATCTAAATCCACTGAATACATTAAAATGAAAAAATTCTGCATGACAAATGATACTGTAAATGAAAGTAAAAGACAAGCCACAGAAAAAGGATTAGTAATCAGAATCAACGTAGACAAGTTAAAAAAAAAAAAAAAAAAAAAAACAAAAAAAAAAAAAAAAAAAAAAAAAACCTGAATAGGACAATGGGAACGGGTAGGAATATGCAATTCACAGAAGAAGAAAGGCAAATTGTGCATAAACACATGGAAAGTTTCTTAATTTGACTGAAAATCAGGGAAGTATGAAGTAAACAAAGCAACATTTCCATATTATTAAATTGGCACAAATTTTGAAGTCTGACATTCTAAGACAAAGGGAGTACTTTTATATGCTATTAGTTGAAGTATAAATGGGTCCTTCCAGTAAAAAGAACAATTTTTCAACATTTAATAAAATATAAAATGCGTATAACCCAACACCCAACAATTTATCTTCTAACCCTTTAATATATTCACAGCCAAACGTATATAAGGATATTCACTGCAACATTATTTATGGTAGTAAAAACGTACAAAAACCTAAACATGCATAAGAAAATGAATAACATGTGATATTGTCATATGATGGCAGATTACACAGCCATTAAAAAGAACCATCTGTACACGTATGGGTAGTTACATATAGGTACATGTTTGCATTTTCTCAAGATATGTGATGTTGGGTGAAAAAGCAAAGTGACAGAGTGGTACACAGTGTAGGATGCCATGTCAGAAAGCACACATAAGTTCAAGGCCTTATGCACCTCATGGATAAGGAGGTATACACCAAAGTATACCTCTTTATAAGAGTGGTAGCCGGGCGCGGTGGCTCAAGCCTGTAATCCCAGCACTTTGGGAGGCTGAGGCGGGTGGATCATGAGGTCAAGAGATCGAGACCATCCTGGTCAACATGGTGAAACCCCGTCTCTACTAAAAATACAAAAAATTATCTGGGCATGGTGGTGCGTGCCTGTAATCCCATCTACTCAGGAGGCTGAGGCAGGAGAATTGCCTGAACCCAGGAGGCGGAGGTTGCGGTGAGCCGAGATCTCGCCATTGCACTCCAGCTTGGGTAACAAGAGCGAAACTCCGTCTCAAAAAAAAAAAAAAAAAAAAAAAAGAGTGGTGACTGCCCAGGGAGCGAGGGGAGAAGCAGAGTGGGTCTGGGCCTAGTAGGGTGGGCGGGGGACCTATCTGAAAAAAAATTTTTTAATATGAAAAAAGACTAGAAGCAAATATGATAAAATGTTAATTTTTAAAACTCTCGATAGTGAAAATGTATATGTTTTACCCTGCCTAGTGGTGTATTTTTTAAAGTTCTCCAAAAAAACCCAGAAAATTCTTTGAGGATTGATTGGAGCAGGCAGGCACCATCAGATATTTAGGAGGGAATGAGAGCGGTATCAAATGGATGGAATTGATTCTTTGGCCATGACTTCCTCTCCTTAATGTCATTGGATTTTCAGATCAGTCGCGCTCCCTCCTCTGTTCCCCACTCCAACGTGAGACCATGCTTGGGCATCTCTGAGTGTGGCACCATAGTGCTGGGAAGTACTTCCAAAATAATTGGGCTAACCCCTAGTGACAGATGAGGATAATGAAGCAGGAAGGCGAGACTTGTCCAGGGCCACACAGGAGGCAAAGCTGGCCTCAAGGTTCATCTTTAACCTTTAGATGCTGCTCCAATGCCACTTCCTCAGATGACAGCTCCAACTCCTCATCTAGGTTAGCCTGTCAGCTCCCATTAAATGCTCTGTTAGCACCTTGTACTTTCCCCGCCAAGCACTTATCACAGCTGAATTTAATCATGAGTTATTGAAATGCACTCTAGGCACCTTATCTGTCATTACACTGCTCGTTCCGTGATGAACTTTGTCTTCTTCATGGCTGTAATCCAAGAACTTAGTTCAGAGTCTGTTCCCTGAGTGACTGCTCTCTTGATGTCTGGACTGGTGTGCATTCGGATCCATGCTCACTTCTGAGTATTAGTATTTAGGAATTACAACTGCAAGAACCTAACAGTTTACACATGTTCATATCATGTATCATACTGCCCTGTTTTCTGGAAGAGGAAATTGAGGCTCAGAGACTTGAAAGAACTTTACCAAGGTCACACAAATAGTAAATGGAAAGGCCAAAGTTTAAGCTGCAGTTTTCTGATCCCAAGCCATTTGATAGGTCCACTGAACCATGGCTATGAGATGAGTAGCTGTAATTACTAATGTTCCTTGTCTTCCTCACCTTTTCTTCAGAGCACTTCTCCCCACCGTCACACACTCCTAGCCCTAAAGACCTTCCTTATTTAAGAGCATTCATGCTTCTGCTGCTCTCTCCTTGCTCACCAGTACCGTAATCCTATCATCATCATCATTATCATCATCATCTTCATCATCATATTTCTCCCTACAGTTGAAGTAGGAGCTGACACAGAGTAAATCAGCATGTCCCAGTCCCTGGACTTCGTAGTCATATCCCCAGAGACTAGCTCAGAGTCTTGTTTGTAGGAAGAGCTCAACAAATATGAATTGAATGAACAAATGACTAAAGTAATGCATTCTGCCAAGCGCTTGCAAAGAATCTTATACTCACAAATACAGCTTGGATTGGGACTACTATGATGTGCTAAAAGGCTCCCCAGAGAATGGTGTTGTTAGATTAGATTTTTAGAATCACAAAGCCTCTCTCCAATTCACAGCCTGATTTTGGCCAGCCCTGGAGGAATGCTGGACCAGGGCTTCAGTGAGGTGTCATAACAGTCCCTCAAGGTAGAGCTCTCTTCTGTGCTATTTTTGGGTGCTAGATCCCGGCGTGTTGATTATCTCGCTGTGTACTTTTAATACCACTTATCCCTTGTCTATTTTTTTTTAATTCCTTGCAGTAGCCCCTAAGGGAACCCTATACAAAAAATGGTCATAGTAGCCAGAGACTGATAGTATTTCACAATGGTGACTCCTGTACCTTGCATTCTTGGTAGCTATGAGAGATTGGTTGGTTAGCCATTATATATAAAGACAAAGAGACTCTAACATGTACATGGCTTCCTGTTGCTACTCAGTTGTAGGGAAACAAGAGAATGACTATGTCACTTCCAAAGAATGAGTGGTGTGCTTAATAAGGCACAGTTAAAACAAGCATTCTATGCACACTGTTCAGGCGGTTACTTGCTACTTAAATACAGAGTCTGAAACTTGGTAACACAATATTCTGTCCTCAATAACCTAGATCAGAGATTGGCAAACTACTGCCTACCAGCCAGTTCCAGCCCTCTGCCTGTTTTGTTCAGCTGTGAGCTAAGAATGGTTTTTGTAGATGAATGTTTGCAATCAATCTGATGAAAGGAGCACTAACTTTGAACCCCAATTCTTCAAATGTTATTACCCTAAAAAATTATTCTCATTCAGTGGAGCTGTATGATAAAAGATTATATTTGATAATTATTATTATATTTTGAATTTTAGCAACAAAATTTTGGGGGAAATTTGTTTTCTCTCTTGTTATTTAAGTACTTAATAATCTTAATTTTGTGTCTTAGCCTGCAAAGCCGACAATATTTACTATCTGTCCCTCTATAGGAAGTTAGCCCACTACTGGTCTAGACTAAAGCTATAAAGCTTGTCTCCTGCCACGTCACTTCTTATACTTGGAACACTTGTTATATGGGAATATCTGTGTTTCTCCACATGCATGTCTAGCTCTCCATGCCCCAGCTGTCCCTTCTGCTGGGACCTGCCACCTCCCTCCCTACCTGCCTGATCATTTGCTTGCTGATACCATGCTAATCCTTCTAGGTCCAGCTCAGATGCTGTCCCCATTTCTGAAGTCTTCTCTGACTTTTCAAGTTAGAATTGATATCCTCTACTCAAAAAGCATGTGACATCCTATAAAACATAATTGACTTTGCTACAGTTAAGGCGTTCACATCCATGGCTGCCTTCCCTCTTACACTGCAAGTGTCCTCTAGGCAGGAAGTTATGTATATACAGTAGGAGATTGACAAATGTCTGTGTAATGGATGAATAATTGACTGATGCACTGACAGGAAAGGAAGAAATAATTAATGAAAAGCTAACCTGACTCGTGTTGGAAGGGTGATCTAAACTCCAAACTGATCGTCTGACTTGTTTCTACCAGTGACTTATGTCTTTGCTCACCCCCAGGAAGGAAGACACTCGCCACAGCAAGGCTGTGGTAAGTTAAAAGGATGGAGAATTGTGTGTTGACACACATACTACAGTAAATAGGTATTTAGAAAACAACTGTGAATCCATCTTGAGAAACCTTGGCAATACTGTCTTCTCGAGTCTTCAGGCTGTGGGGCACAGCTCTGCTTATGGGCAGGAACACTTCAACTGCCATCCCTACTCCTTCTCCTCTGCTTGCTTCTCTCCCACTCGTGTTACATCCATGATGCCTTGTTTTTTCCCCTGCTGTACTCTCTAAATAGAATCTCAGGATCTGAATTGCGTATTTAACCCAGCGATTCACTCAAGGTGGTCCTCAGGAAGTTCTGAGAAGAATGGCAATGGACCCATTCACTCGCTGAGTGTCATTCTTCAAACACTGGTTGAGCTCTCTTCTGTGCCAGGCCTGAGAAAGGAATAAAAGGGCAAGGCCCAGGCTCTGCCCGCAAGGAGAGCAAACTGAATGGACTTCCTTGTACATCCCTGAAAAATCACATGAAATGTACCAAATCCTCGGGGCCCCTGGGCTTTTTGAGGAGATGCAGGCATAATGCTGTCAGAGTGGCACAGATATTTGTCTGGCAAGTCATCACAATCCAAGGAGGAAAATTCTCTCTCAAGTTTGTACACAATTAACCCATTCTCTGACCCGTGGCACTTAGGTGCCACACAAGTCCAGTCTTTGGCAAAAATTAGATAACATCACTTTACTAAGCACAGAAACATTTCTGAATTCATTTTCAGAGCAAATTAAAACTTGCTAAAAATCATTTTTTTCTAATTGCTTCCATTATAGTTCTAATTTTATGATTCTTATTTCACTCGTGCAACCAAGAATTTTTGTGTATACAAAGTGTCAAAAGCCAGGCCTCTCCATATAATTCATACTTGCTAGATTAGAACATGGCGACTCAGATATGCTTAACGGACTAAAAATACTCATAGAAAATCTTTGATCTGAGCATTTAATGGTTCTTTACCCAGAAATTCAGAATGTGTGCAATGAGAAGGGCAAAGGACCTCTGTATATTAGCCAAGTAGTACTCAACCCACCAGGGACAATGACGATGAGGATAATTGCCATTTATTGAGTGTTTACTATGGGTGAGGCACTATGTTAAGCACTGTATGTACATCATTCATTCACTTGTTCAACTAATTAATATATTAAGTGTCTATTAAATACCATGCACTAAGCTAAGTGCTGGAGGTACAATGGCAAATGAGACAGGTAAGGGAGTAACAGACTTAATGGAATGTTAAGTTTTCCAACAACTAACTTCATATTAGACAACTAGATATTAGTGATTCTCTTTTACCGCTAAGGAAACAAAATCAGAGAAGAGTGATTAAGTAACTTGCCCCAAATCATATAGTTAATATGTGGTAAGCAGGACTTGTAACCAAAGTCCCAAATAAAGCCAGACATCAGAGGCAAGCAGGAATTATAAGAAAGTATTGTACTTTTAAGTGCCCTTCTGCGTTTTTATCTCATTGATAAATACCTCTAGGAAGGAATTTATAGTTCCTTATCTGTTTCCTTCCCAACGGAACTAACTCCTACACTTTTGACACACTGTACAGGTACACTCCGCCAGGAAGTGGTTCACGACTCAGACCAGAAACCCCCTTTCCTCTCCATCTCCTCAATACCCTGTGCATATTTCTATTCTTGCACTTACTACTGCTATGCTTTTGCAAAATATGCCTTCCTCCCACTAGACCAGGAGCACCTCAAGGACAATGGCTAGATGTAATTTACCTGTTTACCCTAGAATAGTGATTCATCTGAGATGCAATAAATGTTTCCTGAATAAGTAAATGAAAAACGTTCATTGGTAATCTACTCTACTTCATTATTTCAGTGATAATAATAAAAGTAGCCAGCACTTATTATGATGAGTATGCACAGCGTACAAGCATTATTTCCCCCCATCTTCATCATGGCTCTGTGAAGTCACAACTGTGTAATCACCCCCATTCTGTTGATGAGAAAAATCAAAGCTTTCCCAAGATCACACAGAGTTTAAGATGCATGATTCAAACCCTGTTTTGATGGGCACTAAATTCTTCACAGGACACAAGGACGCCTCCCAGTACTCATACAAACATTCCTTTCAGCAATTTTCTGACAGTTGCGCCCCTAGAGAACTCTGGCTCCCAATTTTTACTCTCACCAGGACCTGCCTGGTGCTTTTAGATACAATACTTGAATCCATATTATCTCCCTCAAAAGACAACAATCTACTGCAAACAGAGTTCATGTGCTCTTCACCTTGAATCTACATAGCCTAGAGTCCCAGCCTTGGCATGCTCTTAAGATGTTGCATTGAACTCTGAGTAAAAATAATATTAAGCCCACTGCAATATTACTATGGAATTAGGATCAAATAAATCCAACCTAATTCCCTGCTTTTATAGTATAAGCCTCTTTCTCAATGGACTAAAAGCCCAGAAGGATAGAAAGGATTTAGAATGAAGATGGGAGGAGGGCATGGGGAAAAACTGTGAGCAAAATCCAGCAGTAGTTTAAGTGTGGGGCTTGTGGGGCCCAGTGTAGGCTGTGATTTGGGCAGAGCAACTGCTGAGGCCCATACGATTTTAATGTGCAGCCAGGGCTGAGAACGCCCAAGAAAAAGCATCGAGTGTGTGCAGGGAGCAGTGGGCAAAAAGGCTGGAAGCATCAGCTAGCTCAGATCCTGGAAGGCATTGACTGCAGGCCAAAGTGCCTGGGCCTTGCCCTGGAGGAGAAGGGAATCCATTGAGAGTTTAGGACAAGGAGGGGTGAGACTACCCACCCGCTTTCCACTGCAGAAACAGGTTAGTGGAGGGAGATTGTATGGGCTTAGCAGAGTTGGGGCCAGAAAGACAGCATAAAGGTTGAAGATGGCAGCAGCCCTCCCAAGCATGGCATGCTGGACTAGGGGAGTACGAGGGGACTTGGCAGGGGCCTGCTGGAGCAGCACAAGCAAGACACAGCTGTGGCTGGAATGAGGAGAAGCAGATTCCTGAGCCCACTCAGCCAGTGACTGTTTCTGTAACCTCAGTCCCCACACCTCCCTGACTTTATTCTGCACCTTTAAATATAGAGATGTTTACCTTAAAAGGTCATTATGAAGTTTATGGAAAAAGATATGTTAAAGCAGTTGGCACAGAGTAGATGCTCAGCAGATGAGGTTGAAACTCAATGATGTCTCTGTTCTTTCTAACAGTCTGCTCTTTTGCTTTCTGCCTTGATCTACCTTTTGCCTAATTATTATGGTTTAATAGGAAACAATCCTTAAGGGCTAGGAGGCTTGCAAAAATGCACTATGCACTCTAGGATATGCCATGATGTGGGCCAGCGTTTTGAAGTAATTGCACAAAATGGACAGTGACCACAAGGGGACAGCTCAGTGGAGGACGGATCGTTTCAGGGACGCACTTGTGGTGAGTTTTGTGGCTTGAGGCCTGGACACAATTTTCCCACCAAAAGAGGTTACACCAGGCCTAATCCTGCAAAAGCCTCTTCATTCAGTTTGGAAACAAATACCCACTGACAGTGGACTATGCTAGGATAAAGGAAGGATAGCAAAGATAATAACAATGTGTATTATGTAATACACAGCATGGGTAGCTCCTGTGTGTCATGTTCAAGACCAGCAGCACGGGAGGTGGGAGATTGAGACCACAGTGAGGCCTATGCTCCTGCTCTCTTTCAGACAGGAGAGGCAGGCACAGGCACTGGGAGCTCATCCTTTGCTGACTCCTCCCACCCATATCAGAGATGTCAATGCTTATTGGCCATTGACCTCAGCATTCTTTTCTTCTCACCCTCTCTATCCCCCACCTACCCTAATGTCAATGGGTTGCATTCTCACCAACAGGCTGATGTTGTCTTTATCTTCTTTTCTGTTCTGCCCTTTCTCCCTTTCATTTACTTCCTGTCTCAATTTAGTTCTTTTGTATTTTGTTTCTTATTTTTTGTTGAGGTATAACATACAGAGAATAAAGTCCATAAGTCTCAATTGTTTGTGTGTATCAACCCATGTCACCACCACTCAGATGAAGATACAGAACATTTCCAACACCTCAGAAGGTTCTCCTGTGCTCCTTCTCAACTTGCACATATGCAAGTTCATATATGCATTAAATGCAATTTCTCCCTACAAGAGCAACAAAAATTAATTGTATACATCTTATCTTCTTTGTGGGTTAGTCTTGGTCAGCACTGTATTTCTGAGAGTTACTTACCCACCTGACTCCCAGAGATTACCATTATTCCAACATTTATCACTATCAATTACTTTGCCTGTTTTTGAACTTCGTATAAATGAAATCATTCAGTAAGTGCATTTGTATCTAGGATCAATTTTGTCACCCACGAGGAAGCTTTTGGCGATGTCTGAAGATGCTTTTAATTGCCACAACTCAGGGTGGAGAGGGGTGGGAAATATTACTGGTGTGTAATGAATGGAGGCTAGGGATACTTCTAGACATCCTGCAACGCACAGCACAGGCCCACAGCAAAGAATTCGCTGGTCAGTAATTGGTAAGCCCTGTGTATCAATCTCCTATAGCTACTGCAACAAATTACCACAAACTGAATAGCTTGAAGCAACACAGATTTAACATTTCACAGTTTTGTTACTCAAAAGTCCAAAATGGGTCTCACTGGAAGCTCTAGGGGAGAACACTCTCTTTCCCTTTGCCAGCTTCTAGAAACGGCTCACACTCCTTGGCACGTTGCCTTCCATCTTCAAAGCCGACAACTGCCAGTCAAGTCTTTGTCACATTGCATCACCCTAATATGATACTTCTGTCTTCCTCTTTCACTTATAAGGACTCTTGTGATTACACTCAGCCCAATTGAATCCAAGCTATCCTACCAATTTCAAGGACCATAGCTTAACAACATTTATAAAGTCCACTTTGCCATGTAAGATAACATATTCATAAATTCCTAGAATTAGGATTTGGACATCTTTGGAGGGGGGATTATTCTGCCTTCCATACCCTGCTATATAATATTCTGCTGTATGAATACACCACAATTTATGTATCCTGTTGTTGATGAGCATTTGTGCTGTTCTAGTACTTTGCTACTAATAATGATGCTATAAACATTCTTATACATGTCTTCTGCATTCATTTCTGTTAGGTAGATGCTCACTGATGGAATTTCTGGGTCATGGTAAATGTATGTTTAACTTGAATAGATAATACTAAAGAGTTTTATAATGTGATTGTACCAATTTACACCCTTAGCAGCAGTATGAATTTCCATTTTCATTCTGTATTGAACATCTCCATGTAGACCTTCCAAAGACACCCCAAACTCAACTTATCCAAAACTGTGCTATCTATAAAGCTCAGTACATACCATCTTCCCCCTAGACATCCAGAGCAGGAACTCTGGAAACATCCTAGACTCTTCCCTCTCCCTTTCTGCCTACTTTATTTAGCCCCTATTATTCTATTCTTTTCAGCACTTGCTTGCATACTATTCTTGCTGCAGGGCTTCATTATCTCTCACCTAGACTGCAGTTTCTTCCCTGGACTCTGTTCCCAGTCTTGTCTCTCCAGTCCATTCTTCCCACTGCTGTCAAAGTCACTTTTTCTAAAATCTAAAACTGAACCTTGATTCTCCTGTTGCTTATAAGACAAAGGAGCCAGCCGCAGCCTACCTCCCTCTTTGGCCACTTGCCATTCTATCCTTATGCAGTGATACCTCCAAGTTCTGCCCGCACAGAACTGCTTATGATTTCTCTTCTCGTGCTTTTACTCAAATTGATCCGTTCTCCCATTTACTGCCCACTCACCTCTCAAGACTCAGTCTACTAGTCACCCTGTCTACTGAACTCTTTCCCAACACCCCTCAAATCAGGCGGACTTAACCCGTCTCTTCTCTGTGCTCCACCATGCCCTGCACAGACATTTTATCAGGGCACCTACAACTTTTTCAGCAGACTTGCCTATGTCCAATAAACACAAGCCTCCTAAGAGCAGGGACCACTTTGTCATCCAGGCACTTAGTCCAGGACCCAACATAATAGACGCAAATAAACATTTACTGAATGGAAGCTGAATTAAGAGAGTACATATTAATATGACATGGAGGAATTGCGGAGTGTAGAGACAGGCAAGGACAGACAAAGTCTGTGCTTTCAACAGTCTTAAAACCTAAAGGGGCCAGGTGTGGTGGCTTAAGCCTGTAATCCCAGCACTTTGGGAGACAGAGGCAAGCAGATCACCTGAGGTCAGGAGTTTGAGACCAGCTTGACCAACATGTTGAAACCCTGTCTCTACTAAAAATACGAAATTAGCCAGGCATGGTGGTGAGTACCTGTAGTCCCAGCTACTTGAGAGGCTGTGGCAGGAGAATTGTGTGAACCCAGGAGGCGGAGATTGCAGTGAGCCGAGATTGTGCCACTGTACTCCTACCTGGGCAACAGAGCAAGGTGGGGGTCATAAGCTCTAACAGGGAAGTAAACACATAGTTTCAGCAAAGCTACTGTAAAGATTTCAGGGAGAAAATGTATCTAAGGTTTCTAGCCTTCTGCCAGGCACAAACTAGGCACTAAATTAACTACTACTACTATTATTATTATTATTATTATTAATGGTGAAACTAGACAGTTTTTAGTTTGCTGATTCAGGACCATGTTGAAGTTATCTTCATTCAGCAGAGAATGAGAAGCTCACCTATTTACATGAATACAGTAGACACAATCTGTAAAGCCAGAACAGCATTCTAGAAATAGCTCCTTAATCTTAATGAACATTTGTTGATTTATTTTAGTTTTATATTTGGAGCATTGAATTATTCTTAGTGATTGTTGATTTAGAATTATTAATGGATTGACATTTTTTAAAAGTTCATATATGCATTAGATGCAATTTTTCCCTATGAGAGCAACAAAGAATTAATTGTGTATATCTTATCTTCTTTGTGGGTTAGTCTTGGTCAGCATTGTATATCTGAGAATTAATTACACAAAGTTAACCAATGATCTAACAAAATTCCTCAGTAAAAATGTCCAAACAAACATAAAGCACTGCTGAGTTCGTGTGTGGTTTCCATGACAAGTTTCTCTCCTGGCTTTCTTCCCTCCCCTCATCACTCCTCCTTTATCTTTTTCATGGATATCCCTTCCGCTGTCAGTACTCCAAATACATGTATCCCCCATGGCTCCATTTTCTGTTGGTTAATTTTCTCTACTACTTTTCCATGGATAATTTTGCCTCTTCCCGTTACTTTCATAACACCCACAAGCTGATCGTTTTCAAATCTATATTTATAGCCCGGACCTCTCCCTAAGCTTTCGGATCCCTGTACTTAACTGACCCTCAAACACCTCTTGTTAGATTTTCCATAGACAACCCAAATTCTATATATTGACAAGTACTCCAACTTTCACTTTTGACTTTTTTTCCTCCTTTATATTCCCTGTTCCAGAGACAAGCATCACTACCAGTTACCAAAACCAGAAACACAAGGGTCATCCTGAGTCATGTCTTCTTCTTTTCATCTCAACTGGTCATTCAGATCTGTTGTTTTGTACCTATATTATGTTATAAATCTCCAATCTCACAGCCATGATTAAGGCTTTGTCATTTTCTCCAAATTATTTCAATAGCCTCCTTATTGGCCTCTCTTTCTCTAATCTCCCCAGGTTAGCCAGTCAATGGTAGTTTTATAAAAGTTGAATCAAACCATGTTGTCACTCTGCTTAGATTTTTTCAGTGACTCATTATTGTCTATAAAAGCAAATCCACACTTCTTAGCCAGGAATATAAGGCTGTTGATAAGCTGACCTATGCCCACCTCTCAGAGCATAAAAAAAAAAAAAAAGGGAATAGTAAAAATAATAGTAAAATTTACTGAGAAAAGAGATGCTCCAAAAAATCAAAATTTTATTCTTTGAAAAAACTAAAAAACAAAACAAATCTCACCAAGACTAATCCCGAAAAAAAAGATAGAAGGCACAAATAAACATTAGGTATGAAAAAGAAGACACAGCAACAGGTAAGTAGAGATTATTTTTAAATCCACAAGATAATGCTATGATCAATTTTATGTCAATAAATTATAAAATTACAAGAAATGTACATTTTTCCAGAAAAAATAAATTACCAAAATTGGCTCAAGAAGAAATATAATACCTGGATAAGTGAATCACTATTAAAGGCATTGAATTGATAGTTTTTAAAAAATTCCATGAAAAAGACAACAGATCCAGCAAGTTTTACAGGAGAATTTCATCAGATATTTAAGGAGCATCCCTTCTTATATAAACTTGTTTTAAATAACTGAAAAGGAGGGGAATCTACCCATCTAATTTTATAGGTATAACCTTGACCCTAATAGTGTCTAAGACCAATATAAGAAAGGGAAAATTACAGGCCAATCTTATTTATGAATACCTGCAAACATTTCAGACAAAAAATAGCAAACCAAATTCAGCATAATAAAATGTATTTTTATCTAAGCAAGATTTATCCCAGGAATGCAAAGATGGTTCAGTATCAGGAAAAAAATCTACTAACAGATTAAAAAAGAAAAATCATAGGATCATCTCGATGCTGATTCTTCAATAAGAGAAAAAGCATTCAGTAAGACTAAACAGCCAACTAATTTTTAGAAACCCTAGCAAATTAGGATAAAGAGAAATTTCTTAACCTTATCTTATTAAAACATAAAGCAAACCTCATACTTAATGATAAAACTTTAGAAACTTTCCCACATCCCAAGACAAGGATGTTTGTTATCACCTCCTATTTGAAACCACACCAGATGCCCTAACCAACAGAGCAACACACACACACAAAAAGCAACTTGGAAAGGAAGATGATACATTGTTATTTGCTAAAAACTTACATTATCTTCGCAGACAATCCAGCAGAGTCTACAAAAAAACTAATTAGAAAGTGTGACAAGATTCATGAATACAAGATTAACATACCAAAATTAATGCATATGGGCAATAATAAATTAGAAAACATAATAAACTCTTCACAATAAGAGCAATAATTAAAAGATAGCTCAGAATAAAATAAGATAAGATAATGTGGTGCTAACTCAGAGTGAAGGAATAAAACAGAGAATCCAGAAATAATATCTAAAGACATGTGACCCTTATGTGTTAGAGGAGATACCATAAGTTATCGGGGAAAAGTAAAGCTTTAAAAAAGAGTGTAGGGATGATTGACTTTCCGTATAGGGAAAAAATTCAATCCCCATCTCACTCCATTTATAAAGACAAAATCTAGTCAGATTATCAACAATTTAAATACAGAAATAAAACTTTAAAACTGTATACATGTGTATATATGTATATATAATTTTGTGGAGAAAATTACAATATGTAAGTGAAGAACATAAAAGATTTAAATAAATGGCAAGCTTTGCCATGTTTGCATATGGGAAAACTCAATAGCTTAAAGATGGTAAATCTCTCCAGGTAATTTTTTTCCCAAGTAAAGCCTGCATTCATCTGCATCAAAATTATCTAGAGTGCTTGCTAAAAATTAGATACCTGGGCTCCATTTTAAGCCCATTGAATTAGTATGTATGAGGATATGGCCCAGGAATCTGCATCTTGGAAAACTCTCTCCAGGTGATTCTTTTGTGTATTAAATTTTGAGAACCATGACTTATAAAAGTAGATCATAACATGAGTTGCACATTAGAATCACTTGAGATAGTTTTTAAGAAGTTGGTTGCCCAGGCTACACCCCAGACCAATGAAATCAGATTTTCTGGGCAAGGCACCTACGCATCAGCCTTTTGAAAGTTCTCCACTGATTCCAATGTGCGGCCAAGGTTGAGGTGCACTGCCCTGGGTGGTGGTTGATGCAGAGTCAGGTATATAAAGTTTGCTGCCCTTCTCCGTTTGAACATTTGCTTCTAGTGCTAACCTGGTAAGATCTGGACTTTAACTTGACTGAGGAAGACACAATTTTCTTACATTAAAATTAGGACTCATTTATTTGGTATCCCCACCTCCTTGTCTGGTACATGGTACTTGGTGATCATTTTCTGAAAAAAAAAAATTCAACTAAATGAAATTGACTCTATCAATAGGTAAATAAATAAAATTTTCACCAAGCCCTAAAAATTCCATTAGAGTCAACAACCTATATGGCACCTAGGCTGTGAGAGGTCCAGAAGTGACCAAAATACAGCCTTCTCTTTAGGTGTTCATGACCTGGCGGGAGAGACTGATATAGACAAAAGTATTTTACAATCAAGCAGACAATGATAAGAGTTCAAAAACTAAAAAGGGAATAGAAGAAAAATTATTTCAAAATGGCTGGATCTAGGAAGGCATTGCTGTAGGATTCAGTAACCAAGACTGACCTTGAGGCATTGCTGGGATTGACCAATGAGGAAATTAGGGAAATGGGCAGTTGGGGAATGGGACAGTTCTGCACAGCATAAACTAAGTCAGATGGGCCTCCCTGTAACCTTCATGCAAGGCTGGAGGGCAGACATTGAAGGCTTCTTCTCTTTCTAACTTCCTTGTCACTGCTCTCATTTTTCAAGTATTTCACCCTGTGTACCTCCTGGTACCTCAGCTGGTTTTTTCTAGGAAAAGTTTCTCATTAGCATTTCTATAGGGAGCAGCTGCTACCCTATCTTTCCCTATTATCTGATGGCCAGGGCAATAGGGTTGACTGGGAGAGGAATTTTAATCCCCTCCTTATGACTCGTCTATTTTCTAATTGAGAACGTCAGGTCTAAAGTCACAAATGGCTTCCCAGTGAAATCCATCCTTAGCATTAAAAATGATAATAAAGACATGCTTCTCAATTTTATATCATCTATGTAAAATGAATGTGTTAAAAATTAATCAAACTCATGTTTGTGAATAATCCTAAAGCTATCTCAGATACTACTTGAATGCAAAAGTCTCAGGCTAGTATGAATGGATTGGGAATTAGATGAGCTTTTGGATAGGGAAGGGTTCTCAAAATCATGACGTCAAAGGATATCTAATGTTACTTATGACTGTAAATTATAAAGTAAAACAATGAGCATGTATATGATTCTGAATGTTGAATGTTTATTTTACATGATGGACTGTGTGTCCTTTCTCTTTAAGCAGACTGTTCACATTGATGCCATGTGACAGATGTCATTTGTAAAGTCCATGAGATGAACCAGTCACCACGGCGTAAGTACATCATAATTTATATAGAATGGCGGAAGAAAAGGGTTTGTAAATCAAATTATCATTGAAGTGGGCCACAACTTAGCTTCTAAGGCGACATAAGCCCCATCTCTAGTGGACGTGTAACATACTTAAATTCAAAAGATATCCTAGAATCATAGCAAGGAAAAGAATGTGAGACAATAGGGAGGGAAAATCAACTTTCTAGATAAGCTTATAATTGCCAACCATCTCTACAGTGTATTTAATGTATTGACTATCTTATTTCTTTAGAACTACTTTAAGCCAAAGTGTATTTCTCAATTATTTGTTAATTTTTCCTTTGGAGCAAAAAAATGCTAAATTTCACATCAAATTTGTAATGCACTTAAATTGTTCATTAAATAAATTGATGTTTCTTAGCAATATTCATTCCCGTAACATTTCAAAACCCTTCTGATTATCTAGCAAAATGGTAATGGTGGCCCCCCAAAGTCATGAGTATAATTACTATTACAGATCTAAATTTAAATTTTTTTTGAGGTGCTCAAAGTTGTTTTTTTTTTTTGACAGGTTGATAGAATTGATAGGTGCTAAAAAAAATAATCATTCTCACCAGCTGTGAGGGCATAGCTGTTCCCCACCAAATCCAGTCATTTCCAGTCTGTGTGTAATTTGAAGCATGGCACGTGAAGCATGACAAGCTTACTGCACAGTTAAGCTGTTGTTGTTGTTGTTGTTGTTGTTTTAGGAAAAAGGCTATATGGAACAAGGTACAACCCCAAATCTGAGGTGTATTGTATCTGAAGGATGTGGTCATTCCTCGACTGACAGGCCACTCATCCATAAACAAAGCAAGTCCTGCCAACTTGGAATCAACACTGAGCAGGATCACCCAAGGAGGCTTAAGAATCTGGAATCTCTCTTGATTGGCATTGACTGTATAGTAGTGAGAAGAGATAGCTCCTGCCAGTGGGTAGTAAGGTTCCACCTGCCACAGGGTGCTAGAATGAGAGTAGGAAGAGGAAGAGGCCAGGCCAGTAGTCTATGATGTTGGGCCAGACTTGGGTTTCTCAGGGTAGGAAGATCAAAGCCATAGCAGAACCAGAAAACTACATCCTGGTTTTGTTTTTTATGTATCTTGCTTGCTTGTTTCTCCTCTTTTCTTTTGCTCCCCACTTGGCAGCAGCATAAAAACATACTGAACATTCTACCTTCTCATGGCTAACCAAGGAAAAGGATCTATGTCCTTGCTTGACCAAGAGCTCAAAGGAAGTGCTATACTCCTGGGGTACCAGTGTGGTTGTTGTGACAGCAATAAACCAAGAGAGAGGTGCCAAGAGGGAGGTGGAATTCAGGAAGAGAGAACTGCAGGGGTAGAAGCTGGAGGACAGATTTTCTCTTCACATGAAAGATGTCTGAAGATGATAGTCTTTCCTCAGCCTATGAGAGAGTGTTGGAAGGACACTGGAGAAGGACATTAGTCTAACATGAGGCTAGATACAGAGTCTTGGCAAAGGACTAACTCTCTAGTCCTCCCCACTGCACACTCTTGCAGGAAGGAGACAGCAGGAAGCTGTGGCTTTGATAAAGGACCCCACAAGCTGCATTTTGAACACCTCTAGCTCCATTACTATTCATACACATCTTCCTGGAGAGACCCCAAATGCAATGTTACATGTCCAGAGTCAACTGTGTTGTTAGCTAATGGATGTTGGTTGGAACATAAGGGCAGGATTGAAAGCTAAGACTTCAGAAGTATATACTGGCTGGATGAAGAGCAAGAAAGCAGACTGGAATGGCTGAGGCTGCAGCAGAGGGAAAATTCTAGAAGGAAAGAGATTTTCATGCTTGAAAGCTTTCATTTGCAAGGAATGAAGTGTGCTGGAAAAAGGGGTTCTTGGTGGCAAAAGAATGAGAGACATCTGGAGAACATGTAAGGAAAGGAGAGAGAAAGAAGATGCCTCAATAGCAGAGAAGGCTGGAGGCATCTAGGAAGTAGGATCAGAATAATAAGGCATCATGTAGAAGGTAGGAACGGAACCAAGACATACTAATTACCGCTGTGTCCTAGGCACCAGCTGTTCTCCTGAATCATCTCGTTTAATCCTCACAATGTCCAGCACAGTGCTTGGCATATAGTAGGCATTTAAAAATATGTTGAATATTTGATAATAATTAACTAAAAATAAAATCAATATTTAATATTAAATCAATAAAAGCATGAACAATCCTAAGAGATGTCTATTACCAATCACATCTTACAGATAAGAAACTGAGGCCCAGAAAGGATACGAAACTTGCCCAATATGTCACAGCTAGTAAGAGATAGAAGGACAATGACTTAGTCCCAGTGGTGGAAGGAGGGGAGTGATTTGTAAAGATCCTGTGAGTAATCTACAAAAAGCTGTGGTGCTTGGGTGTTGCCCAGAGACTGAGAGAGGGAGAAAACAATGAAGGGCCAAGTGAACTGGGCTAGGGAGGAGGGAGAGAGGTCACTTGGAAAGATTTCTTCTTCTAGAAGAATGGGGACCCTGACAGATGGACGGCAAAGGGCAGCATCCAGACTAACGCAGCAGGTGAGCTGGGTGGGGGCAGGACGGAAGCACAGCCTGTGCTGATATTGCAGTCTCTGTGGGCAGGTAGGCATCTGAGGTGGGCGGGATGGAGAAAAGGGCTAAAGTGGTAAAGTGAAAGAGCCAGGCAGTCTGAGCCAGGCTTTGATGGGAGGTGGTCTGGGAGGCGGATGAGGGGAGGGTGTGGCCTGGGGCTGGAGGCAGGCTGCATGCGAGGCCTGCGCTGGGGATCGTGGGCCCCCGGCAGCCCGCGGGGAGGGTCTGTGTGGCGACTACCCAGCCCGAGCAGCGGCCGCGTCTCACCTGTAGGAGCTGCTCACGGTACTCGCCACCTCCTCGCGGATTTGCCGGTTGAGGGCGTCCGCCGCAGCGCGTCCCCTGCCAGCCTCGGGACCGGTGGCCTGGACCAGGGCCTGGGCCGTGGGCAGCGGCGTCTGCTCCTGCCCCAGGCCCTCGGCACGGCGCCCCATCCAGGCGGGCCCGGCCTTCCTGCGCGTGTCGCGCTCGTCCGCCCCGGACGCCTTTCCGGCCGCCAGGCCACCCGCTCCGCCGGGGGCCGCCTCCTGCTCCCGGGCCTCAGCAGCCGCCTGCAGTGGCCAGCGCTCCTGGCTCTGTGGCCGGCGCTTGGGCGCCCCGAGGATGGGCGCCGACGCCTGGGAGGCCGCGGGGATCTGCACGGGCTTGGGGATCCACGGGTGGTCCCCGCGGCGCGGCAGCGGCCAGGCGCGGAAGTCCTTCTGGTACTGGGTCTCGCGCTCGAAGGGCGCGTCGGAGGGCTGGTACTCGCTGCGCGGCCGGCAGCTGGGCTCCGGCCGCTGCACCTTCCAGGCGCGGTAGTCCTGCCGCATCACCGAGTCCGCGGGGCCGGAGGTGGAGCCCAAGCCCAGGCCCGGGCCAGGCCCGCTCCGGCCGGGGCCCGCCGCCGGCTCGCGCTCGCCGCTAGGCCCAGGCGCTGGCCCGGTTGCCCGGGCAACTGCATCCAACTCGCCCTGGGCCGGCTGCGTCTCTATGGCAACCGTGCGCGCCAAGGGGGGCGCGAGAGCCGGCTGCGCCTGGGGCTGCGGCGGCGGCGGTGGCTGCGGAGGGGCGCCCGGGTGTTCGGTGGCCTCCGAGTACTTGGTGAAAACCAGCGGCACCGCGATGTCCGCCTTGTCCAACTGGTTCCAGAAGCGGGCGATGCAGCAGGCCCTCGTGATGCACGGCCACGCCATGATGCTCGCTGCAAAGCCGGCCCCTCTTTCTTTTTGTGGTTCTAAAGCAAGTCTCTAATCTTCCTTCGGCCTCCTACTCTTACCGGCCAATGTGATTCCCACCGTTTTCTCCCCCGGATCAGCCGGAGCTAGTTCGCCCTACTCCGTCAGCGAGCACCCGGGGAGAGCGATCCTAAGAGAGTCGGTAAAGTCCCTCGATTACCGGTTGCAAACGCCTTTGGGAGCGCAGTCTGCTACCAGCGCCGAAGGGCGAGAAGCGCGGCGTCCCCGAGTCCCCGGCGAGGGTGTCTGGGACGCGCCCCTCCCTGCGGCTGCGGCGGCGCACAGACCTCGGCCGAGCGAGGCGACGTGAGGAGAGGTGGCTGCCGGCTTAAGCCATGGCGCAGAGGAGGGGCCGGGCGGTGCGGCCGCAGGGTCGGCGGACGGGGCTCGAGTCTCCTTCCCGCCGGCGTCGGATTGCAGCCGGCCACCTAGCAGGGATGGGAGGCCATCACCCCCAGCGGAGACCGAGCATTGCTGTCTCCGCCGCTGCCCGCGAGGATGCCGCAGCCGCCGCCGCCGCCTCTTCTCCTAGGAAGCGACCCCACCCTTTTCTGCAGCTCTCAGTCTCCACCGCTGCCCGCGAATGATGGTGCAGCCGCTGCCGCCGCCGCCTCTGCCTCTGCTGCAGGGAAGCGGCCCCACCCTTTTATGCCGCTCAGCAGGGGGAAAAAAATCCAGGAACGTTGCTGATTGAAAGAGTGCTGCAGGAGAAAAACACACACACACACACACACACAAAACACCTGCTGTCGTCAGCGCGGCGCTGCTGGGAGTTTACCCCCTCTCCCCACCTCCCTCTGCCCTGGCAGCTCCTCCCTCCTCTGCTCCCGGGCAACAGCAGAATCTGGGGCTCTAGTGGGTTCAAGTCCTAAGCTCCTGAGAACTTTCTGTCCTTGTGCTTGTCGCTTCATCCCCAAGAGTCAGAGACTCTTCTTTTGCAAAATAGGGCCAATCATTGGGGGGGTGAGGGCTATTAAATTTTAAACCATGTTGGAAACTCCTAGTGAAATATCTGTCCCAGAATAGATGCTTTGAAAAGGGGAGCTGCCTGTAGTCAAAACCAGCGGGCTGTGTGTGAGCCCAGTTTGGCTGCCTCCTGGTTCAAGCACTTGCCAGTCTTGTACACAGGCCTTGCTCAGATGTGTGGGAATGGGAACCCCAGGACTGGTGGTGCCCTAGCGGTTCCTTTCCTAGGGAATTCCCCAAGAACCACCCAGTTCCTGTTCAGTTCAGGGGCCACACTGGGCAGAGGTGGAGAAAAGAAGATTCTTGAAAGGGGCTTAATTGTGGAGGTTGGGGGTGGGTCGTGCGGTACCCTAGGAAAGGGCAGTGCCTGACTGCAGGGGCTTTCTGGCACGTTCTCACTCCTTGCCTTTGCTCTTCTTCTATCTTCAAAGCAGAAGAGATTTTGGAGTCCAAAAAACCTGGTTTGGCTCTGCCACTTTCTGTGTCATTTAGTCTCCTCACCTGTAGAATGGATAAAATAATAGCTGCCTCAAAAATGGTTCTATGGGCTGGGCCTAGTGGCTCAGGCCTGTAATCCCAGCACTTTGGGAGGCCGAGGCCGGTGGATGACCTGAGGTCGGGAGTTGGAGACCACCCTGGCCAACATGGTGAAACACCGTCTCTACTAAAAATACAAAAGTTAGCTGGTACAAAAATTAGCTGGGCGAGGTGATAGTGCCTGTAATCCCAGCTACTCGGGAGGCTGAGGCAGAAGAATTGCTTGAATCTAGGCGGTGGAGGTTGCAGTGAGCTTAGATAGTGCCATCGCACTCCAGGGTGAAAGAGCATAACTCCATCTCAAAAAGAAAAAAAAAAAAGTGGTTTTATGAGGATAGTTAGGGACTCAGGGCAGAAGCTTTGAGTCAGATCTAATCTGCAGGGATTAAAATCCTGGCTTTTGTAGCTCTTCGCTGTATGGCAATGGGCAAATCACTGCAATCTTCTGACCTTCAGTTTCATCTGTGAATGGTACCAATGCTTAACTTGCAAGGTTGTTCTAAGAATTAAAATGAGATAATGCACTAAAAATGTTTACCACAACATCTGGCATATGGCAATAGCTCAATAAATGGCAGCTATCAGTATTCAAAAGGCCCACCCAGAAGACCCATAAGTGGCGCTTCCCAAGAAACCACTTGGACACTTTCTCCAGGAGATCTCTTGATCCTCCAAGTAACTTTTGTTCTCTGTTTGCTATCTCTCTATTTATGTCTCCTGTGCTTCTCCACTAGCTACATTCACTGGACTTCAACTCTTTTTCCCTCCAATATAGGCAGAGTTTTCAGCATCAGTTAAGCTGGGAGCATTGGTGTTTCTAGAGGAAAAAGTCATGTATGTGTTTAGATTAAAAACTGATTGCACAGCACAGCTTTTCTTTAACCCTAGAACCAAACAAGATGAGAAGACAGCTCTGATTAGTCAATTATCTGTTGAACTTCCTTCCACTTAGGTCTTTGCCTCTTGGTGATTTGATTTGAGTTCCATAAATAAAATGATGCCTGGTGCTGTTTTCCAGTCATTAGGAGATACATTTTTATAAAGAACATAATCTGAGGCTGGGCGCAGTGGCTCATGCTTGTAATCCCACCACCACCACTTTGAGAGGCTGACGCAGGTAGATCACGAGATCAGGAGTTCAAGACCAGCCTACCAAAATGGTGAAACCCGTCTCTACTAAAAGTACAGAAATTAGCTGGGCGTGGTGGCACACACCTGTAATCCCAGCTACTCAGGAAGCTGAGGCAGGAGAATTACTTGAACCCAGGAGGCAGAGGTTGTGGTGAACTGAGATCGCGCCATTGCACTCCAGTGCTCCATCCTGGGTAACAGAGCAAGACTCTGTCTCAAAAAAGAATGTAATCTGGTCATACATTTCCACCCCTCAGTCCTGCAGAACTCCCTAGGATTTGGCTGATGTATTTCCAATAATGACTTCTGAAAGTTTAAAATAGGCTAAAAATTGGAGGGAGGAGTTTTATTCTGAGAATAATTGATACTTTCTCCTTTCATTTAGCAAGTCTCCTCTCCTGATGCCTACTTTGTGCCTTGAGAACTATAGGACACATATGGATTCTAGCTCTGGAGGAGCCCTCACTTGGAGGAATGCATTATTGGAGGACTGAGAGACAGACACGTAAGTAAATAATTACCAAAGAGTATGGTCAACATAACAGAGGTTAACACTGGCGCCGAATGAATGATTTGTGAGAGATGAATAGGAGTTCTCTCAGCATGAGGAGTGTAAGTAAAGTATCCCAGGCAATTTTATCATTAACATCACCTTCCACGTTTATTTACTTAGATTTGAAAAATGCATTCAATTGTACAACCTCCTTGGACCATCCAATGACCCTGTGGGATAGATAAGTCTAGTGGTCATCTGTTATGTGGCTTATTTAGCATTCACTCTGGTGGTCACAGCACCCATCATTTGACTTTTGAGGGCCACTCTTCTACTTTCAGGCTATGTGGTTCAGGTGGGGTTAATTCTGCACCACCTACCCTCTAGGGGTGACCATGTGACTCACACCTGTTTGCCAGGGGACTGCATCTTCCTGGTCAAAGTGACTAGTTTACTGATGGGGGTGTAATCCATGTTAGACAAGTTAAATAAACCCTAGACTTTAGCTGAAACTATCCTAAAGACCCACTCTTTTTTTTTTTAACTAGAATTGCTAAAATGGGAGACCATGAAGCTATTGTTAGTCGTCATCTTTGCCATTACTAGGGGGAAGGCTTCCTAAGGTTGAAGCAAACACAGAGAAAATCAGAAGGGGGCACAGGATTCTGATGCAATCTACACCGCAGAGCCCATTCTTTTCTTCTTCCTGATAGTAACAACTTCCCCAAGATTTAGCTGGGCACTGGGCCACCCAACCAGAAACCACATTTCCCAGCCATCCTTGCAGCAAAGAACAACCATCTGCATTTCCATGTCACTTCCTTAAAAGAAGTTGCTTGTGTGCAACTTTGTCTTTCTCCCTATTGGGCAGGATGTCAACATGATAGAGGTGAATTATCATTTGGGTAGTTAAGACAGCTCTGAAGAGTATGTTGTTGTGGTTAAGAACATTTGAGTGCCAAGATTCAACCCTGGGGAGGGAAGGAGAGGGGAACAAGACAGAAGAAAGCTGTCTTGGATGATCCCATGGGGCAGAGCAGCCTAGCAGCCTTGGGCTACCTGCTTACTGCTAGACTCCATGTGAGAAAGAACTATAGTGCTCTTTTGTCTGAATCACTGTTTGGAGTTCTCTTAGTATTTTAGCCATTTAAGATCCATGTGGATCTGGCCATGCCTGAACAAATTTGAAGTATATAAAAACAACAGAGTACTAAAATACTAGCAAATACTATCATGTTAAGATGGGAAGGAATAATCAGAGTTAAAATATTCTAAAGTCCTTATTTGTTTGTGAGGTGAGTGGAAATATTAACTTATTGCATTAGTCTGTTCTCACATTGCTATAAAGAACTACCCAAGACTGGGTAATTTATGAAAAAAAAAAAAAAAGAGGTTTAATTGACTCCCAGTTGTGCACAGCTGAGGAGGCTTCAGGAAACTTATAATTATGGCAGAAGGCAAAGGGGAAATGAGACACCTTCTCTACATGGCCAAAGTAGGAGGAAGAGAGAGAAGGGGGAAGTGCTACACACTTTTAAACAACCAGATCTCATGAGAACTCACTCACTATCACGAGAAGAGCAAGGGGAAATCTGCCCCCATGATCCAATCACCTTCCACCAGGTTCCTCCCCAACATTGAGAATTACAATTCAGCATGAGATTTGGGTGGGGACACAGAGCCAAGCCATATCACTTATTAACCTAAAAGGTTTATGAACCTAAAAATTCACATTTAAAGAAAGAAAGAAAAGGGACTATAGGAAACTTTTTATGAAGGCCAGAAATAAGTACAGAGAAAACATGGCAAATAGCAAATGCATAATAGAAATAGAAATATTTTCAAACACAGTGATGAGGTAAATGTAAATGTTCAGAATTTTCCTGTTAAAAGACAGAGAATCTCAGGTTAGAGAACATAAAACAAAGCAAAATGTACCTATACATAATTTTCTTATGAATTTTTAATGATTTTTTTTTTTGAGACAGGGTCTTACTCTGTTGCCCAGGCTAGAGTGCAGTGGTGCAATCATAGCTTACTGCAGCCTTAACCTCCTCGGACACAGGTGATCGTCCCACCTTGGTCTCCCAAGTGGCTGGGACTACAGGTGCACACCACCATGCCTGGCTAATTTTTGCTTTTTTTTTTTTTTTTTTTTTTTTGGCGGAGATGGGGTTTTGCCATGTTGCCCAGGCTGGTCTCAAACTCCTGGGATCAAGTGATCTCCCCACCTTGGCCTCCCAAAGTATTGGGATTGCAGGTGTGGTCACCTCACCTGGCCAGATTATTTTTGAGTGTCATATTTAAAATGCAATGACATAAATATTGAAACAAATGATAGAAAAAGATGTAGTGGATGAGGCAGGAGAATACAGTCTGGAGGCAGGAAACCTAAGGCTGATTCATTCTGACTTCCTAGAACTGAAAAGAAAAACCCCACCTTTCCACGCCCAAGTAACAAAAGGACTAGAGGCTACTCCCTTTGCAACCCCTACACTACCCCTTTTCTGTATTGCAGATGAAAAATGAAAGTACTTTTCATTGGTCCCCTCCTGCAGCCAATCAGACTGGTTGCAGACCAAGTCTTCATGCATAACTTTGTAACTTCACTTTGGCCTCTGATTGATCACTGTCCACAAACCAATTAGACTTACTGTAGGCCCCTATTCCCGTTACATAGGGTGTAAACCAAGTAACCAATGGAAACCTTAAGAGGGTATTTAAACCCCAGAAAATTCTTAACTGGCTCTCTTGGGCTGCTTGCTCCAGCATGCTCCCACTCTTTGGAGTGTACTTTTGTTTCAACAAATCTGTGATTTTCTTCTGTTGCTTTGTTTGTGCATTTTGTCCAATTCCTTGTTCAAAATGCCAAGAACCTGGACGCCCTCCACTGGTAACAGTATACTAATCAGAAAGAAAGCTGATGCCATTTTATTAATAACAGACAGATTTTGTTTTAAAACAAAAAGCAGTTAGGGATAAAGAGGATCTTCATATAAAAATAGAAGGAACAATTCCCCAGAAGCATATAATGTGGTTTTCATCTAACAATATAGCCTCAAAATATAGAAAGCAAAACTTGCAGAGTTTTAAGAAGAAATGCAAAAATCCATCATCATCATCATCATCATCATCATAGAGCTTTTTAAAAAGTAACTTCTAAGTGCAACACATAAAATGTTGTTTTTATTTCTGTTTGTGTGGTGAACTACATTGATTGATTTGAGTATGTTGAGCCAACCTTGCATCCCAGGGATAAAGCCTACTTGACCATGATGAATTAACTTTTTGATGTGCTGCTGGATTTGGATTGCTGGTATTTTGTTGAGGATTTTTGCCTCTGTGTTCATCGGGGATATTGGCCTGCAGTGTCTTCATTGTGTCTCTGCCAGGTTTCTATATCAGGGTGATGTTGGCTCTGTATAATTAGTTATGGGGGAGTCTCCCTTTTCCCTGATGTTCTGGAATAGTTTCAGTAGAATTAGTACCAGCTCTTCTCTGTAGGTCTGGTAGAATTCATCTGTGAATCCATCTGAGTTAGGGCTTTGTTGTTGGTGCTGGTGGTGGTAGTTGTTTTTTTCAACTGACTTAATTTTAGGACTTGATATTGTCTGTCTGTTCAGGGTTTCGATTTCTTCCTGATTCAATCTTGTGAAGTTGTGTGTTTCTGGGAATTTATTCATTCATCCAGATTTTCTAGTTTGTATGCATAGAGGTGTTCCTAGTAATCTG
The DNA here is from genome assembly GCF_048565385.1 of Saimiri boliviensis. Classification (NCBI taxonomy): domain Eukaryota; kingdom Metazoa; phylum Chordata; class Mammalia; order Primates; family Cebidae; genus Saimiri; species Saimiri boliviensis. The sequence goes on along the minus strand of NC_133454.1, from coordinate 70,009,672 downwards.
TGAGGATCTTCTGTATTTCCGTGGTGACCTTCGTTGTTTCTGATTGTGCTTATTTGGATCTTCTCTCTTTTTTCCTTTGTCAACCTCGTTAGTGGTCTATTAATCTTGTTTATCCTTTCACAATATTAAAACCGTATTATGGTTTTAATTTGTATTCCCAAATGTCTAGTGATGTTAAAATTTTTCAGTGCTTCTTTTATTTTACCTTTTTTTGTTTTTTATAAATTTATTAATTTCTTAAAGATGGGGTCTTGCCATGGTTTCCAGGCTGGTCTTGAACTTCTGGTCTCAAGCAATTCTCCTGCCTCAGTCTCCCAAAGCTCTGGGATTACAGGCATTTGCCACCATGCCCAGCCTTAGTGTTTTACATGTTTAAAAAATTACATTTATCATTTTAATTGTAATTATAAACAACATGGTTATTAAAATTTTTGCATGTATTGATCTCCATTCAGCACCTATACTAAACTTCCTAGTTTTAATAGTTTATAAGTTATCTTAAATGTATTGTTCACATGATGATAATTTTGCCTCCTTTCTCATTTTTATGCCTCTCATTTCTTTCTCTTATTCAATTGTGCCTCCTATACTTCCAGAATAATTTTTCTGACTTTAATGGAAGTGTTTCCAGTATCTCACCATTAAGCATCATGTTGACTTTCGGCATAAAATGTTTAGAAACATACATCTACTGTTATTTGACTAAGAAAGTGCTTTTCAAATCAAGAATTGATTAATTTTTCAAATGCCGCCAGGCGCGGTGGCTCAAGCCTGTAATTCCAGCACTTTGGGAGGCCGAGGCAGGTGGATCACGAGGTCGAGAGATCGAGACCATCTTGGTCAACATGGTGAAACCCCGTCTCTACTAAAAATACAAAAAATTAGCTGGGCATGGTGGCGCATGCCTGTAATCCCAGCTACTCTGGAGGCTGAGGCAGGAGAATTGCCTGAACCTAAGAGGCAGAAGTTGCGGTGAGCAGAGATCGTGCCATTGCACTCCAGCCTGGGTAACAAGAGCGAAACTCTGTCTCAAAAAAAAAGAATTTTCAAATGCCTTTCAGTCTCTTTAGAGACGATCATGTCTTTTCCAATTTAATAGTAAATCATTCTTGCCTTTTTGGTATAATATCAATTCGGTTGTGAAGCATTGTTCTTTTAATGTGCATCAGAATTCTATTTGCTAAAATGCTGAAGATTTTTTGCATTAATTTCATAAATAAGCTTGGTCTGTCCATTTGTTTTTGCTGCACCTTGTTAGAATGGCCAATAGTATCATAATGACTTTATATTTATTCATTTTTTAGAGACAGGGTCTGGCTCTGTCACCCAACCTGGAGTGCAGTGGCACAATCGTGGCTCACTGCAGCCTCGACCTCCTGAGTTCAAGCCATCCTCCCATCTCAGCCTCACAAGTGGCTGGGACTACTGGCATGCGCCACCACACCCAGCAATTTTTTTTTTTTTTTAACTTTTTACAGAGACAGGGACTCATTATGTTCCCTAGGCTGGTCTCAAACTCCTGGCCTCAAGTGATACCCCAACCTTGCCTTCTCAGTGTTGGGATTACAGGCATGGGCCACCGTGCCTAGCCATGGTGACTTCATAGAAAGCATTTGGATGCTTACCTTCTCTGTGCTCTGTAACGGTGCAAATGGAATTGGAGCTATCTGTTTCCTACTGCCTTGACATAACTCACCTATGAATTATCTGCACCTGGAGCTTTTGGGGAGTAGCTTGTTGCCTACCTGCCAGAGGGATTGTGTCATTCCCATTTTAAGCCTCTTCAGTGGCTTCCCACTGCTCCTAGAATAAAATCTGGACTCCTTACCGGGGCCTTCAAGGCCCTGGATAACTTGCACAGGTCTGTGGAAACCTCCTCCTCTGCAGTCTCCCACTGTTCACTGCCCTCGAGTCACACTGCTCCCTCTCTGGTCTTGAAACACATCAGGCTCTTCCCAGCCCGGGACCTTTGAACTTGCTGATTCTTCTGCCTGGAATACTGTTCTTTCAGCTTTTACTTGACTGGCATATTGTCCCCTTCAGTCTTGCTTCATGTCAATTTTCAAACAAGCCCTTCCTAGCCTTCTTATCTGGCGTAAGATCTGTTCTCTTTCATCACTTTGTTTGCTTAATGTATCACTCATTACACTTGTCAATTTTTTAATTGCCTATTGTTTGATACCCCATTTTCTACCCCACTGATGACTGCCAAATCCTTTGGGGGAATTCTCCCAGGATCTTGCCTGTCTTATTTACTCTTTTTTTATTCCCCATAACTATGTTTGGCATATAGCAGATATCAAAAAAGCAAAAGCAAAAGAAAAACAAACTAAAAATGTTGACTAAATGAATGAATCAAAGAACCCATGAAGGGGGAAACTGGGAGGAATAACAGTACTGTACCATTGGCACAAAAGATGTAAGCAACAATCTGCTAGGGTGGAACTCAGGTTTGCACAGCTTAGTTTCAGATGACAGCAAAGGAGCCAAGTAGAAGCTTCTGACAGACATTTGGAGATATAAGGATGGAAAGAAATGAAGAGGGTTAGGAATGTAGATTTTGAGTTATCCTCAACCATCAATTAATGTCTTATTCACCCCTCCACTCATCCATCAATGCATCTGTCTTTTCATCCATCTATCCATGCATTTATTCTCCGATTCATCCCACAAATTTTTGAGCAAATCATGAGCCAAGCCCTGGACACCAGGGATGCACCAACCAATAGAGAGTCCCGGCCGACAAAGACTATACATCTGGAGGGAATGGGAGGGGAGTAGTAGAAGTAAATTTAAACAGATCATAGTCAGTAGTGCTATGGGGGAGCCACAAGTGCATCATACAGATTGCAGTTGAAAACCTGTAGGTGAAAACAGAGACTTCATCTTGAGAGCATGCCAGAATCAGGTAGCATTAGAGAGGAGAAACTGACAAGAGCTGACAAGCAAAGGAAAAAGTAGATCATGATGAAAAAAGGAAAAACAGAAGCGAAATTATCTTACAGTAGAAAAAGCCTGGGCTTTAGAGTCGAGTGACCATGGGGTGAATTCCAGCCCTGTTTCTTACCGGCTTGGTAACTTTGGAGAAATGATTTATTCTCTCTGAGCCTTGGTCATCTTCTCTGGAAAACAGAGGTAATGGTACAAACATCATAGCAACGTTATGGGGCTGGGTCCTGCCTGCTGCACAGGAGGTGCTCACAGATGATGGATGGATGGTGGTGGTGCCGATGATCATGAGGGTGATGACTGGGTGGCACTTTAGAGCCCCTGCATCGTGCTTGTTGAGCAGTATACTCAACCCTGGGATTTCTCGAGGCATTGCCCTGGATATGAGAATACCGTGGCAAATTTTGGTGGAGAGAAGAGTGGGCCAAGTCTGTGCCTCCATCTTTTGCAGTTACTGCAGTTTAGATGGAAACTGGATACCAGCCATCCACTTTCTGGAAGGAAAATGCATTAGCTGCAATCCATTACACTGATTTGCTGACTCGAAATCTTTCATCATGAGTGCTGAAATTAAGTGATTATATATTTTTTCTATTAAAAAATATGCCTTCCCACTGGACTTAAATAGTAGGGTCAAATGCAATGGTCGGGGAAGTAGTTTTTAGTTAGAATCAATTTTGATTTTCATGCATATGGGAAACCATGGCTTGGCCAAGAGGATCCACATTCTGCCTTCTGCACCTCTGCAGAGTGGTGGCACACTGGAGGTACTGGGGTAGAAGTGAGGTAGTGGAGGCTACTGGGAATAGATCACGTCTGTCAGGCAGGCGAAGAGTGATAATACTACCTGCTTAAGGCATCCAGCACTCTGCCCGGTACAAATCAGCTATAAAGCAAACAGACCTCCCAGCCCTTTCTCACATAGGATTAGCATCTCAAGTGCCCTGGCAGCAAGGCCTCTTGAAAAAGAAAAGAAAGCCAGGACAAGGTTGGTCAAACTCTGAGACTGACGAGATTGTGTGCCAAAAGTGGCGAGGGAGGAAACTCCTCTTCATCAAGTGCTTACACAGACTGCCATGCGTGGTGCTAGTGATTTCGTATTTGATCCTAGCTATCAACCATGAGTTGGTATTACTTACCTCATTTTGCAGATGAGGGAATCAGGGCTCAGATGGGGGAAGGGACTTATCCCAAATCATGGAACTCATTCATGTTGAACCAGCATATGAATCCAGGCTTTTCTAACCCCAAAGCCTCCATTCATTCCCCACAGCCCTGTGATGCTGGAGTGCAGGGGAAGTGGGGTATTGAAAATAAGACAGATATGAGAGAGTCGGTGGCTCTGATATCTCTCCACTTAACTCAGAGCCATAAATTCTTGGAGAAGCCAAACATCAAGACAGCTGGGTCTGAGCCAGATGGCAATTTTGCACCTGCTGTTTCCACAGTGTCCAGGTCAGTTCCTGATAAGCAGCATATGCTCATCAATGACTTGTTGAATGAATAAACTGATAAGAGAGGTAGGAAGCTGGGTGTGGTGGCTCACTCTGTAATCCCAGCACTTTGGGAGGCTGAGCCAGGCATATCACTTGAGGTCAAGAGTTTGAGACCAGACTGGCCAACATGGAGAAACCCTGTCTCTACTAAAAATACAAAATTAGCTGGGCATGGTGGTGCATGCCTGCAATCCCAGTTAGGAGGCTGAGGCAGGAGAATCGCTTGAACCCAGGAAGCAGAGGTCACAATGAGCTGAGATTGTGCCACTTCACTCCAGCCTGGGAGACAGAGCGAGATCCTGTCAAAAAAAAAAATTTAAAAAGAGGTAGGAACATTAGCATGAAGGTCATTGCAGTAGGCCCTGCAGGTGAGGGTGATTTGGAGATGGAAAATGGTTGGGAAGAATCGGATGCATTCAAGATATATTTTGGAACTAGAAGCAACAGGAGCTGTTCATGGGTTGAAGGTGAAGGTGTAGGTAAAGGAGGAATCTAGAATGTTTCCTGCGTTTTTGCCTTGAGTAACTGGCAGGAGGATAGTGTCACTTCCTGTGAAGGGAAAGCTTGGGAGAGGTTAAGAGATACAGTCCTGGGTGATGGCGAAAAGAAGCAAGATCCCACCCCTGCACATGCTGGGTTTGAGGTGCCTTGAAGCTACCCATGTGAAGATACCCGGTGGCAGTCTGGAGCCCAGAGGAGGGTGAGGGCTGGAGATCTAAACTTGGGAATCATTGTGCACAGATGGGTTTTAAAACCATGTCATAAGCAAGATCACCCCGGGAGAGCGTGCAAATAAAGAAAAAAGAGGTCCAGGAACTAGGTGGGTTCAAAACAGTCTTATTAAAACAAACGAAAACAAAAAGCAGACGAAGAAAGGGGTCATTACTGTGGCGAGCCGAAGCGACTTGTTTAATAGCTCTGAGCTTGCTTCCTCCTCCGTCAAGTGCGTCCTTCTCATAGGACACACTCCAAAGCATGCCTGACCGCAGACAGGGGCTCGACGGCTGATGGAGTCCAAGCAAGGCTCAGAATTCTCCATACTGACAAGTCCTGGAGAGGGACAGACTTAACTCCTCTCCAGCCAAAGGCAGCAGGACTAGAGCCTTTAGCCACCTCGGTAGTGATCCCTTGCCCAGAGGCTTCTCGCGAGCCCTCGCCCGCGCCACGCTGGGCACCAAGTCCGCAGCGTCTCAGAATGACCACCAGAGGGAGCAGCTCCTCCCCGCGGGCGTTTGCCTGCCTCCTCCACTCTTCCTCCTCCCCTCCCTCCCATCCCCCTCTCACGAAGCCTCCGAGGGATCCTTCATTCAAACGTCCCTCCCACCTGCGCTGCGCAAGGCTCTGTCTCTCACTTTGAGTGCTTGGGGTCCCGGAGCCTAAGGATTTCATGGGCTGGGCAAGAAAGGAGAACAGTTATAATCGTGGAGGGAGAGTATGATGAAAGAGAAAGCAAGCCCTGGGATAAACATGCCCAAACTGGACCTAAATTCTGCCGCCTATTAACTGTGAGACCTTAAATAACGCCGGGCGGGACTAACACCGGGGTTGGAGGGTTGTTGTGAGAGGTACATGACATGCCAGTTTTTATATGTGCCAGTTAGTGATTATAACAGCACCCACCTCAGAAGATTGCTTTGAGAATTAAGTGAAATAATACACACAGGTTGCCTACTTAATAAGAGACACTCAAAAATGCTAGCTCTTTAAGAAGTATTAATATAAAGAGCAATTCACAGTGGGCCTTTAATGCTGGTTCTTTCCCCTGTAATTCTATCCCCATGCCTAGTCTATGGATGTGGAAACAGGCCTGGAGGGGGTGTGTGCTTTCTCAAGATCACTTAGGGAATGAGAAGTAGAGCAGTGACCTGTCATTCTTCTGTGTCCAGCCTAAAGCCAGCAGCACAGACAGAAATCTTGAGCCCTTAGGGCCAAACTGCCACACAGACACACACACACACACACACACACACACACACACACACACACGGTTCTCTTTATTCTTTGCTAAAGGCAAGAGGCCACCAGAGCAGGCATGGGACTTGGCACCCAGTGGCTAGTGGGGTCCTCTGTATGGCACCCACTGGCAGCACTTGGCTTTGGTCTCAGTTTCATTTGGTTATTTCTTGTTCAGTGATTCAGCCTCTTGGCTGAGAGCTCTGAGGCATTCAAGACCTTTAAAACCCAGGCCTAATTTAATTTCTAATTTTTAGTTCCTTGCTTGTCTTTTCCCACTCCCCCAACACTTTATTTTATAGACATTTTCATTCATTCATTCATTCATTCATTCATTCAATACATTCTCCACTATATGCCAGACCAGATGGTCTTACCAGGAGGTCTGCAAATAATCTTCAGTTAACATTATGCTTAATGGTGAGAAACTGGATCCTTTCCCCGTAAGCTTGGGAACCAGGCAAGGATGTCATCTCTTACCGTCTAGTGCAATAAAACACACAAACAAAAAGAAATAAAAGCTATATGGATTGAGAAGGAAGAAGTAAAACTGTTGTCATATGTAAATTTTCAGTGTTGCAAAAGAAGTAGCACTCAAATATAAATTCCCTCAGCAAGGCAATCTACTTCTATAGAAGGGTGCAGCTCACAGATAGAACAATGGCGAGTGCACACCTGGGCAAGGGAGGGGAAGGGGTTCTTATTCCTGATGGAGGTCACCCCTACTGCTGTGTCACTCCCTTGTTGGCTAGGGTTAGACTGCACAGTCTAGTCTAATTCAGATTGACTGTTTTAAAGGGAACAGGGGTACAAGCCTGAGTGGTGGGATGGGTAGTTTGGCAGGAAGGACAGTTACAGGCAGGTCAGAACAGGTAGCCAGGAGTGACTTGGTCAAAGCAGGTGACTGGGGCAGGTGACCAGGATGAGTCAGGTCAAAGCAGGTAACCGGAGCAAGGGAGCAGGGGAACAGATGTGAACTACTGATTAAAACTGGTGGAAAAGGTTGTTTACTGAAACTACAAGGAAGTTAAACTTTAAAATGGAGAATTAAAGAATAAGAGAGGTAAACATATGACATTCTGATTCTTCGAAGAGAAACTTAAGGTTCACTATATCTAACAACTGTCTTTACTCACAGATGACATCGTTGTCTATGTAAAAAACAAAACAAGCCAGGCGCGGTGGCTCAAGCCTATAATCCTAGCACTTTGGGAAGCCGAGGTGGGCAGATCACTTGAGGTCAGGAGTTCAAGACCAGCCTGACCAACATGGTGAAACCCTGTTTCTACTAAAAATACAAAAATACAGTCATGGTGGCGTGCACCTGAAATCCCAGCTACTTGGGAGGCTGCGGCAGGAGAATCGCTTGAACCTAGGAGGCAGAGGTTGCAGTGAGCCGAGATCGCGTCACTGAACTCCAGCCTGGGCCACAGAGAGACTCCACCTCAAAAAAAAAGAAAAATAAAAAGAAAAGAAAAAAGAAAAAGCCCCAAAGAATCTACAAAGTTTTCTGGAACTAAGAAGTAAAAATAGCAAGGACATAAGATCAATATATAAAAAAAATCAATCCTCTTTATTTAATTTATCCATTTAATGCAACTCCATAAAAACACCAATACTCACTATGTTACCCAGGCTAGCAATCCTCCCGCCTCAAGCTCTGAGTAGCTGGGACTACAACTTTTTTTTTTTTTTTTTTTTTAAATGAGAGTCGAGTCAGATGATGTTTAAGGCATCTCTGAAATTCTAGAATTCCTGGATGAATGAACAGCTGCATATTAGGGTTTCCCTTTGTATCTCCTGGGTGCCTCCTGATTTGAAGCCTCGTTCAGGATGTGCAGAACGAGTTAAAGGAATCAGCACAGTGTGTTGGGGACGAATTCATGAACTGTACGCTGGCTACCAGAGCCAAGGACTTCCTTCCAGCTGACTTCCACGTTCAGTTTTCCATCAGCCGGGAGCTGATCCGGAACATCTACAACAGCTTTCGAAAGCTTTGGGACAGGGCTGAGCAGATCGCGTTGAGGGCCATCTACAACGCGGCAGATCTTCTCATATTCGGGAAAGAGCTAAGTGCCATAGGGTTTGACACGACCCCGCTGCCCTCCTGGGCCGCTCTGAACAGCAGCACGTGGGGGTCCCTGAAGCAGGCTCGGAAAGGCCTGTCTGTGGAATTCGCGCCGCTCGCCGAGAAGGCTGCACAACAGGGTAAGCAGGAGGAGAATGACGTGGTGGAGAAGCTGAACCTCTTCTTGGATCTGCTGCAGTCGTATAAGGAGCAGGATGGCATGCGGGCCATCCTGGGTTCCTATGATAGCGAGCTGACCCCAGCCAAGTACTCGCCCCAGCGGACCCGGCGCATGCCGGAGGCCGAGGAAATGGTGCAGTCGGTGCACAGCCACAGCGCCGAGATGGAGGCTTGACCGATTTGAAAGGGAAGGCATATCTTTCTCTTCACCCCCGGGTATTAGATGAATTTGTATCTGAAAGTATTAGTGCAGACAGAGTAGAGAAATGGCTGAAGAGGAAGAACAACAAATCAGAAGATAAATCGGCTCCTGAGGAAGTCAGCAGGACTTCCATCGCTGAGAATATGCGTACTCAAATGTGCCACGCTGGGCAAACCGAGGAGTTTCTCTCTCCTTTTGATACATTGGATTCTTCTGGGCAAGTTTTTCAGGAAGACCATCTTCATCATCTAGCTGTTCAAGTGGTTTCCGATGACTGGACGAGGAGTTGTCGGCAAGAAAACACCTTCACTGCATCGTTCAAAGGCCTTTCTTGCTGCTGGATTAGAAGCAAATTCAACGATGCCTTTCCCTGTAGATCTTCCACGATCATCCACTATTACAACAGCCCTTTCAATAGGACCAAACTGGCTGAAGGCTTCTTCCAACAGTTCACTGGAAACGTAAGGTGAAAGATTACGAACAGAAAGGGCAGCAGCACGTGTGGCAAAGGAACTCGAAGCTGTCTGCCTGTCATGGGTGTATCACCGAGTTCAACTTTGGCAATTTCAGCCAAAGCTCTGGATTCAAGCTTAATAAATCCCAATCCTTTGCCTTTGTTGATAAAAACTTCTCCAGGGTCTCCATATTTAGCAAACAGTCTTTTGCATTCATCTTCCATGGTATCAGCAGGTAGATTCCCAACAACCACCCACCATCGCTGTGTGTAAGTTTTCTCTCCCGGCCTCCTCAAGAGAGACAAGCTGGCTTGAAACCCCTCCGAGTCCGAGATTTTCTCCTCGCTGCGGCCGCGGGGCCCAACGGGCGGGGGCCCCTGGTGGTGCTGGTGGTGGTAGGGCGGGTGGTGCTCGCCGTCCCCGCGAGGCTCCCCGCCGCCTGGATGCAGCGGCTTCGGGTGGCCGCCAGGAGTGCTTAGGCCGGGGCCGCCCCCTGGCTTTGGCCCGCCAGGCATTTTGCCGCCTTTGGGACCGCCCGGGCCTGGGCCAGGGGCCTGCCGCGGGCGGAGGCGGCGGGGAGTTGTGGTAGGGACCCCGCTGCTTGGCGGGGTGGGTGGCGGCACCCCGGGAGGAGCCAAGGTGACCGCGGGCGGCGGGGTCGGGCTTTCTTAATCCTACCTGTTCATGGTGTATGGTAATGTGATGAGAGATTCCATAATATTTTCTGATGTTAGATTCTAATATTTTCCGATATTTTATTTAAGCATTTTGCATCAATACTCATAATTTGATAAGTGTGCACTCTTCTTTGCTCTGCTTTTTAAAAATTGAGTATAAATATCAATGTTATACTTGCTACATAAGAAAGAAATTGGAAATTTTTCTTAAATTTAAGACCTTTGAATCAACTTATGGGGCATTAGGATGATCTAATCTTTCCAGATTTCCTAAAATTTATCTGTGAAACCATCTGTGCCTGGTGCTTTTTTGTGGGATAATTTATTGATAACTTCTCTGACTACTATGGAAATTATTCTGTTTAAGTATTCTATCAGTTTAGTTTGTATAGAAGTTTACAAAGTAGTTCTCGTTTCTTATGACTTTTAGAAATTTCTTTTGTTTCAATATTTCATTCACTCTCCTTTTTAATTTCATGTATGTGTGATTTGTATCTTTTATTTGTGATAACATTAGCTAGTAGCTTATTTCCTTTTTAAATGTAATTTATACATTATATCTTTGTTTTCTCGACTCTGTCATTAATTTCTGCTTTTATATTTATTACTTTCTTTCTTGTGCTTTCTTTTGAGTTTCTTTGTTGTTCTTTTTCTAGATTTATAACCTAGGAATTTAATTCATTCATTCTTAATCTCTCATTTTTATTTATATATGTGTTTCCTCAAAATGAGTTTCATTTAGTGAATTCCAGTATTCCAAGAAAAATGTTTTTGAAATTTAAGATGACTATATAGTGTATATATAGTGTAATAATGTAATGTGTGTATAATGTATATGGAAAAACTTATATGTATTCAGGGAACATATAAGCATTATATGGACATATAGTGTATATGCAATGTATATCGACGTAGCCTGGACACTTACACTAAACCTTCACTCCAGTGGCATCCACAAATTGCCTCTCCTAAGACACATGTGACACCTAAAACATAAGGGCACTTTATGATGGATGACTACAATCTTAATATCGTGGTCCCATCCATCACTGCCTGCTTAATATTATTTAAATTGCTGATTCTATTCAATCAACAGGTGGTAAATATTTTGCTCTTATATATTTGGCTAACCTGGTCTGTTTAGTGCCTACTCCAACAGCCTCTCAGCTGAAGTTTGCTCTGCTGCTGAGGGGACACCATATGCCTTTCCAGGGTACCCATGGGGGACCTCCACAGCTTTATCACCATACACAATTTTTGCAGACAAGATCTTAATGACAACCCCCTTCTCCAGGAATATAGATACGACATTGCATCAAGGAAGTCCTACACTAAGGAAATGCATTTGATACACACATTCAAGACATTTAAGCCCAATATTTCTTAATACTTTTGGGCTCTGGTGGCAACATATTTCTCAGACAAATTTTATTGCTAAATTGAAATCAACAGGCACTCCTGTGTGTAATATCAAAAACTCCTTTACTGTAAGCCTTTGGCAAGCTCCTGCAACGCCTCCTAGAGTCTCTGTGTCAGCTATGACGGTCATTAGTTGCTTCAGGGCTTCTGATGCAAGATACTGTCCCTCTTGGCCTCAGGGACACATTAAAACAACAAATGACTGGCTACCTATGGGCTGTCTTGGAAGTAGAGGCTCTCACAGCCTGTGACCCTCCATACCCAGTTGCCCATTATGCTTTGAGTCATGGGAACATCACCCCACAAGCTCAGCTCGGCTACCAAGGCCTCCCTAAGACACAATGGAGCCAACCCTGGGCCCTCTGGGATAGTCCACTTGCAGGAGGGGGTGGCCTCCTCATTCTCTCAGTCCCTTGCCAGATGCCAGGGTGCTGGAGGAGGTCACCCCTCCCCCAGGCCCCTGGGCTATCTAGGAAGCCCTTTGGTGTTAACTGAGTGAACAGGAAGGGGAGTTCACGGATTTTGGAAATGGCATCATTAACCATCACACGTGATGCAGCTTAGTGGAGAGCTGTTGCTTTCCAACCCTTAGCCAGGACGTCCCTGATGAAGGACAGGACCCAAGAAAAAAACACACTTGGTCAAACTTCAGGAAGTCATCCTAGCACTGGCTGTCCTGGCCAAGAAATGGCCAGCTTCACATTCATTATTAATTATTGGGCCATTACCTAAAAATTGTTCCCATCAAGGTAAAAAAACAAACCCTGGGAATCTCTTATTTCACAGACATCCTAAGTACAAATCAAAATCACATAACTCTATGTATACTAAGAACACAATGCAAGGCCTTGCTAGTTCACTGCTTATTTCTTTCCAAGTTACAGACATTACTAATAGTTATGAAGGCACACATTTCACTCCTTAGAATACACTATGCTGGGCTCCTGGAGGAAGCATCCAATAGAACCTTCATGTCCCTGACAGGGCCCAATGGTGGCTTTAATGATGTCCTCAAATAACTTCTTTTCCAATTCCAATACAATAAATAAATTAAAGATCTTAAGTTTACCCCAGGTCTTAACCTATTTTTATAATTTTAATCTCGCTCCCATCCCTCAAGAGTTAGGGGCCAGATTAAAGATGCATATTCTCCTGGAACTCATAATCATAGATTATCCCCTAGACCAGGCAGCTGCTCATCTGATCTGGGACCCATTTGAACCCAAACTTCCACCCAAAACAAACCCTGTCAGGTGCAGCCACACTCTGTTCTGCCAATGGTGGATCTTATCACTACTGCCTTGGCTCCTTGCATTAGTTTACAATCGGAGGCCCAAAACCTTCAGCAGACCACTGTTTTAACCAATTATGACAAGGGCTGAGGCCCACATTAACTCCAGTGGGTCACCATGAAAAGGACACACCTGTCCCGCATCCCAGATGACATTGCCTTTGCCCTATAATTTGCCTCTGAAGGTGACATTGCCTCAGATGACACGCCTTAACCCAAGACCTTGATGTTGGAGATAGCTTTGCCCCTGGTGCCACAGATGGCTTCACTCCTTACACTAAACTTGCACTCCAGTGATGCCCACGGACTGGCTCTGCTAAGACACACAAGGGCACTGGGCATTTTTGCTTCTCTTTCTGTACTCACGGTGTCCTTAGCCCATGATCTTTGTATACTCCTTACTCTCTGTTCAAAGGTACACTGCCACACACCTCTAAACAAAACTTTAGCCTGCTGAAAGCCAATCTAGAAGCAATGGCTCAACAGATAACAGGCATTTTGTAACCTCACCCAGGTTCACAACATAAATAGAGATGTTCAACATTAGTGGTCAGGAAATGCAAATCAAGAGTAAAACTAGGTCTCACTTTATACCCTCGCAAGAAAAGAAGTCTGACCACACCAAGTGTGAGAGCGGGTCCGTGGTGTATGTGGGGGGAGTCTTTCATTTCCTGGGGAGACAATAAATTGATGTGTTATTTTGGAAAACAGTTTGGCTCTGCTCCCAAACTTGAACATTCACGCATTCATAGTCCAGCGGTTTCTCCTGCTGTGTGGAAACTGTGGAGAGGAGAATGAGGCTAGAAAGTAACAGAGAAGACAATAAGGAAGACGGGGCCAGTCTATAAGCAAGGCTGTCCGTGGAGGTAGATGGCAGCTGTTCAGTTCAAGAGATATTTAAATCAACAAACCGCAGAACAGGAAGGTCATAGAAAATGACATCCAAATGGGCAGTAAGCATATTAAAATGTGCTCACATTTGTTAGTTGTTAGGAAAGTGGTATAACCACAATGAAGGACTACTACACACCCACCAGAATCCAGAACTCGGATTTTTTTTTTTTTTTTTTTTTTTTTTTTTTTTGAGACAGAACCTTGCTCTGTCACCCGGGCTGGAGTGCAGTGGTGCTCGGCTTACTGCAACCTCCACCTCCCAGGTTCAAGCAATTCTCCTGCCTCAGCCTCCCAAGGAGCTAGGACTACAGGCGTGCACCACCACGCCCAGCTAATTTTTGTATTTTGGGTGGAGACTGGGTTTTGCCATTTTGGCCATGCTGGTGTTGAACTCCTGACCTAAGGTGATCCACCTGCCTTGGCCTCCCGAAGTGCTGGTATTACAGGCGTGGACCACCGTGCCCAGCTGTGAGTGGGGACTTTTAGGTGGGAGTTATTACAGCATATGTGTGGAGGAGAGCAATGCATAGGGCAAGAAACAAGAGTTGGGGCCAGGTCATTGATAGTGGGGAAGGGGGCGAGATTGCATATGCCTGGGGCTTCACCTGCCTAGTTATAGGAAGGACAAGATTTGAGCAATCAGGGAAAGATAGCCATGCACACAAGGCGTTGCCTGAGAAGGTTGATAAAGGCTATACAACCCCTTCTCTTCCTACTTCCTTAGCCAGGCTCCAGCAGGTAGATTCAAAGGTTTCTTGTAGGATAGAAGTCCCTGCCTCAGCAGGTGCAGAGAGCTCTTGCAGCTGGGCTGGGCTGGGTGTGGCACTCTCCCTGCCCACTTCTACAACCTGGGGCAGGAAAAAAAAACCTGTGGGTGCCTCTGACCACAGCAGAGCTCAGAGAATCTGCGGGAGCCAGCTGAGCCGCCAGCATGGTAGAGTTCGCGCCCTTGTCTGTGCCGTGGGAGCGCAGGCTGCAGACCTTCGCCGTCCTGCAGTGGGTCTTCTCCTTCTTGATGCTGGGTAAGTTGGGCTGCACTGTGGGCTGGGAGACCACTGCACTCAGGTGGGGCAGAGCAGCCACACCAGGTGCACACGGCGCATTGATGTTGAGAAGACATTTATCCTAAAGGGGCCTTTATTGCACTCACAGCTCCTGCCCAGAGAGAACTCCTGGGCCTACCCAGAGGCTTCTTGGGGGTGGAATGGCGTAGAAGTCACCGTCTGTGGCTCTGGGCAGGTTACTTCCCTTTCCTGGATTACACTGTGGGTTCTCCTTTGGCACTTGGATAGAGACCAATCTGCAGGCTGCCAGGCGGTGTGGGAAAGCCTCTGGGTGATGATGGGAGAGTTCTGGGCTCTGCAACCTGTTCAGAGAGGAGGGATTTTCCTTCTGTGCTCTAAGAGAGGAGGCAACCAGGGCTGGTAGTAGGGTAAGCAAGAGAAATGGGAAAAACAGGAGGTCGGGGAGAAGGTCCAGGCTGAGAGTCAACTGTGGAGTGGGCATGCTGGGCACCAGGAAACCTGGAGTCAGACTCAGCTGGGCAACTGACCAGTTGCACGACTTTGGCCAGCCCATGCCTGACCTCTCCAAGCCTCAGCTTCACCCTCTGCAGAAAGGGGACAACAGTGCTGGCCTTGCAGGACTCTTGTGGAGGAGATGGAGAAATGGGCTGACCTTTGCTCAGCACAGACCTGGCCTGGGCCCTGGGCTGGGCTCACACTGGCGGGCATGGGCATGTCTCCTTACCCACCCCACCACTGATTTGTGGCCAGAGAGATCGCCCTTGCCCAAACAACAGCTCTGCCAAAGGTAACATTTTCTAGCAGGGCCTGGATCTGGGGCTTGAGAAGAGAGAATGACTGGGAATCTGTGGGATTTTCCTTTCATCTGCTGGCACCCGGCAGGATAGGAACTGCTGCCTCCAGGGCTGGGGTTCAGTCTGTACACAGATACCACTTAACTGGTTGTTCAAATGTTGACTCTCTCTCTCCTCTCCCCCTCCCCACACACGTACTTCCTCAGAAACTCCCCCACAATTTTGTAGCTAAAAAACTGCCCCTTGCCGAAGCAGGCCCTCCAGGACCCTGCCCTAGCATCGCTTCTGGTCAAGCTGCATCTCTGTTCTAAGAGTTGTTAGACATCTTACATATCCCTGTATATCCTCCCTCCCTCCCTCTTTCAACAACAAAAGTCACTGGTCACTGGAGGCAAAGGAACCAGAGCTCAGCAGGGTTTGGAAACATTGCATAGTTCAGAGCGGCCACAGACATGAGGCAGGAGCGGGAGGGACAGGGCTGGCTCTGGGCCTTCTGGAGGCCAGGCTGATCTGCCAACAGTTTCTTCTTTCCTCCGAAGCTGAGATCTGCATTGCGGGCTTCATAGCCCTCCTGTTTACAAGATTCTGGCTCCTCAGTGTCCTGTATGCGGTCTGGTGGTACCTGGACAGAGACAAGCCGCGGCAGGGGGGTCGGCGCATCCAGGCCATCAGGTGCTGGACCATATGGAAGTACATGAAGGACTATTTCCCCATCTCGGTGAGTACTGAGGCTGGTTGGGGTGGGGGAGGGGGTTGGCTGGGGTGTGGTCATGGCCTGAGTGCTCGAATCTCCACGAGAGAGTATGGCCCTGCATGCATTTGGAGAGTACTGGGCTGGGAGGCAGGAGCTAGGGCTTCCGCTACTACGTGACCTGGAGAAGAGTCCAGCTTCTCTACCATCACAGTTTCACATCTGCAGGGATGTGGGGCCAATACGCAGATGGATGAATGTCCAGCGTTTGAAGGAGCTCCATGGGGTATATGGTGTGAGGCACACCTATGTATCTTAAAGACACAAACCCATCAGCACCCCAGGCTTGGGGGTGAAGGTAGTAAGCTCACAGGTCCTAAGGACCATCTAGCCTCACACTTAACATTCACCGGAAGACGAGGCTGACACTCAGAGAAGGAGGGAATGTCACCAAGTTCACACAGCAAGTTCTTTTACAGATTTCCAAGTGTGTGCACTGACTGTGGATAAAGGGACAGGGGAGAGAGCCCTGAATTGTTCTCAGCTCCTACCCTGCCCCTAACTCTGGCATGTAGTGTATCTTTGGGCAAAGCCTTATCCTGTTCTGAGGCTCAGTTTCCCCGTGTATCTAGTAGTACACTGATCCCTCCTCCCTCTGCATGCCTTCCAACCTCTGGCTTTCCAACTCCTGTCACCTCACGGTCATTGTGGATACTTGGCCCTGGTCTTGAAGATGTGTCCAGAGCAGATCCCTGGATCTGAGACCTTTTGACTCTTTCAGTGGAATCCCAGGTAGTCTGAAACCTTGATCTATGCAGCCAGGCAGAGATGGTTTATTGGCCAGATGGATAGGATGGGGCAGGCAGTGGGCATGCAGAGAAGACACAGGCAGCTGGTCCTCCTCTGGAAGTAGAAGAAAGGGCTAAGATATAGCCCCTGGAGATGGGCAGACAAGATTCTGACTCCAGGTCTTCCCATACCGTACCAGCTATATGATTGTGGGTAAGTTAGTCTCTCTGAGCCTCAGTCTCCTCATATGTAAAATGGGGATAATCCCACATCCCTCACTGGGTTGTGTAGATTCAATGAGGTGAATCAGGTAAAGCACCTTGCAGGTTTTCAGTGAACGGGTTGCTAGTATTATTTTCCTGCGGCAGTGGGACTCAGGAGACGTGGACAGGCCCTTGAATCTGGGAAGGACTCTGAGAGCCTAGAGCCCTGCTGCTCTGACCTCCACACCTGCGGTGACTTCTCCCGCCCCGTCTGGGAGCCCTACCTCTTCCTGTCCCTCCAGAAACAAGGTCTCCAGCTGGAAACGGGGAGGGGCAGGGAAAGCAAGCGCACCAAAGCTAAGCAACTTGTCTTGAGTTACGGGAATGTACGGTGGTGGGGGCTCCTGCCCTGCTTCCTTCTGAGAGTCCTGGGGCCCAAGAAGGACTAGTAGAGGCTGAGCCACACTGGAAGGCAGGAGCTTCTACAGCCCAGTGAGCAGGGCGTCCAGGGCAAAGGGCAAGGGAGGTGCTGGGCAAAGGGCGGGCAGCGGCTGACGGAGACTGCTGTGCTCACAAGGGGTGACAGATGTGGAAGGGCAGAGCATGGTCTAGCCTGGGGAACCCAGGAGGGGGGCAGTCTCCCCTGGCCCTCATATGTGTTTCCTCTGCAGGACCCCCTGGAGGGGGGTCCTGTCAGCAAAGGTCAGCTGGGTCTTGTCAGCAAAGAAACTTAGGGCTTGTTGGGTTCTAGGAGCAGCCATGGACCTGTCACGGGCAGAGTCTTCATCCCCACCCCAGAACCTCTGCACTTTGACATTGACCTCCCTTTCCTGCCTCTCCTCTCTCCAGCCTGGGCTTCCTCTCGTGTGCCAGGAAGGTCAGAGTTTCCCTGGGAAAGTGTGCTGCGGCCAGCCTGGGGAGGTGTGTGTGACATCAGGGACCAAGCCAAAGAAACCCTGAAGCAGGTTCTGGCTCTAACCTCACTTCCTGCTCTGGAGCTGAATCCCAAGCTCACCGGGGGGTAAAAAGCAGCCTGAAAAGGCAACCACACCAGCACAGGCCCAGACACTTGCCACAGGGTGAGTCCTGAGCCACAGCCTGACATTCAGCATGGCTAAAGCAGAAGGCAGGCCTGCAGACTAGGCTGGGGAGGTCCTCAGGTCAGAGAGTGGAGGCCACTGGAGGCCATCCCGCAGGCCTGGGACTGCTCATCTCCCGGGGTGTCTTCAGCCAGCCCAAGGGCCTCAAAAGACAGTAGCTGGCCTTCTTTGCACCTGGAGCGTTTACTGTTGCAGGTCTGGCAGAAATGCTGAGGCGGCGCTGTGCCTACCTTATCAACATCCTTCCTGCTCCTTCCCCAGCCAGGTGGCTCTTGAGGAGGGTATCTCAACCTTAGCACTCTTGACACTGGTGGGAGACAGGCCTGGATTTGCAGAAATTCTATGGGCACTATTTTTTTTTTTTTTTTTTTTTTTGGTTTTTGTTGTTTTTTCCGGGATTCTCGCTCACGGCAGGCCCCTTGCAGCACCACCTGCCAAGGGCAATGCCACTGAGTGGCCAGCAGAGGGCGAGATGATGGTCACTTTGACTTTGTCCTAAGCTGGGGCTGCTGGTTGGGGCTGTGGCCTGCAGACTCTCTTTCCACAGACCTGCCCACCCTCCCACACACCTTCAGTGCCCCGGCCCTGCAGGGATCGTAGGGTGAGCAGACAGTAGGGAGCCCCAGCTCTGCTGAGCTCCTCTCACATTCACAAATCTCTGTGCTCCCTTGCCACGCAAATGTGGCCGTCCAGTGATTTCTGAGCTTTTATCAGTTCTTAGCGTGTCTTTTTTTTTGAACTAGTGCCTGGTGATGGAATTTCAAGAAAAATTCAGAAACCGTTTCTGGGCCTCGGAACTTTCTAAAGTCACCCAGTCAGCTTCCCAAAGAGCTAATGGTGGAGGTCAGGCAATGTTTTGTGTGGGAGGAGCTGTTCCCACCCGAAACTGAAGACCCACCCAGTCGCTGGGTTTCCCCGGTGCTGAAGATTTCATCATGCAGAGCAAACACTGTCTCCACAGGCCAAGACCTTAGGCACCAAGGGCTGTGGCCAGGGCTGTGACCTGTTAGGAAATGCTGCCCACATCGTGCCTGTCACTGTCAGAGCCAGGCTTCTGGCAGCGTGCAGGCCACCTCCCTGACCCCACCCACCCACACCTGTGACACAGCCTCAGCTCTTCTGCAGCCTGCCAGGCGCCTCTAGGGCCTTAGTGCCTGACCTCCTACCTGCCACCTCTTAGCACACTGGGGTCTCTTAACCTGAGTCAGTGAGACTCAGGTGGCCAGCTTTCACCCAGGACAGAAACCCCAGCTTACACAATAGGATGCGTGCTTCCTTCTGAGATGGCCCGCTTGGTTATAGGAAGGCTCTGCCTGGGAAGTCTTCCTCACATGGAGCTGGGGCACATCTCCAGGACCCTCCCGGGAGTCCTGCCTCTGCCACGGGCAGGGAGAGCTGGCACAGAGCACAGCGGTTCCCTTAACCCCAGGGCTGCCTTGCAGGGACTGGGTTTCTCCCACCTTATTCTGATCCACTGCACCCCCTAGCCAGGTAGCTCTCCAGGTGGCTTCGTCTACCTGGGCACCACTGACATTTGGGGCTGTATTATTCTTGGTTATGGGGGCTGTCCACACCCCTGGCATCTACCCACTCAATGCCAGTAGCACTATCCCTCCCTGTTATATTGTAGACATTAACAAATGTCTTCTGCTGGGGGAGGGGGAGGAGCTGGGAGGCACACACTTGCCCCAGTGGAGAACCACTACTCTAAAGCCTGGGCTCTGCCTTCTAAGCTCCTGCAGCCTGACTCGTTTCTCCTCCCCGAGCCCTAAGTCCTGACCACACATATCTCTTTATTTCGTCGACTCGACTCTGCCAATGCCTTTATTTCGTCGACCCTACTCTGCCAATGCCCCCTGCAGTCCATCCACCACACTGCGGCTGGAATAATCCTCATAAAATGAGTGAACACAGCAGTGACAGTGACTCCTACAGCTCTTAAAGTCTATTTTTGCTGCAGCCTGCAAGTCCCTGCACTCTGGGCCCCTGCCCAGGCCCCCGCCCACCCCCACCTGCCTGCCCTCCCCTTGCCATCCGAGTTGCCTAGGCATGAGCCACACAGCTTGTGCTGGCACTCTTGCTTGGAGTGCATCCTCTTGCCCCATGAATCCCCTTTCACTTAGGGCTCCTGCTGGGTGGAGCTAGGCTTCTGGGGACCCTGGCTCTGAGTCTATACTAGCTGTATGACCTACAACTAGTTAATGAACCTTGTGTCTCAATTTCCTCATCTGTTAAATGGGGGCAGTGATACAACACTTCCCGCATACAGTTGACGGAGGGTGAGGCAAGTTGGTCTACGAAAGATGCCTGGCTGGCATCTAGTAGGTGCTGGGAGAGTTTACCACCCCTGGTACTCTTTCCAGCTCTCAGGGCCTGGCACTTCCTGTATTTTTTCAACTCTAAGACATCCTCAAGAGTAAAACATGCCAGTATTTCATGCACCACTGAGAGAAAAAGTTCCAATTAGAAATGAAAGGCGGATCTTAATTTCAAACTGTTTAAAGTAGGCAGGGAGAATGTGCATGTTAGAATTGAGGGAGTGGGTCCATGGGTATCGAAGTGTGTCTGTGAAATGAGTATGTGACCATAGCAGGGCAAGGACCAACTGATAACTTATCTACAGAGAGTACTGGGGAGGCCAAAGCCCTATCCAGGGCCACAGGGAGTTACAGCCAGGGCCAGGGAGAACATCCAAGCCTTTCCATCCCTCTAAGCTGGATGGATGGGGGGAGACAGGGAAGCACCCTCGTTCACACACACACATACACACACACAGAGCGAACCACTTGAACCTGATTTTGGAATTTTGATGTGTAACCAAATCTCCTAGGATATTTGTCACAAATCAGATGCCCAAGGCCAGATCAGACCTTCTGAATCAGACCCTGCAAGCCCAGCACTTTTTTTTTTTTTTTTTTTTTAACATGTGGACTCAGGGAGAGGAGCATCACACACTGGGGGTAGTTGAGGGGGGTAGGGAGAGACAGCAGGGGATGGGAAGGGAGGGGAGGATGGGGAGGGATAACATGGGGAGAAATGCCAGATATAGTATGCACCTGAAATAAATAAATTAATTTAAAAAAAAAAAAGAATTGGTAATTTTCCCGTACTAGACTTCCAATTTATATCTGTAATTCCTTTTTTTTTTTTTTTTTTTTTTTTTTTTTTTTTTTTTTGGTACAAAACGTCTGTTTGGAGAGTGAATGACAGCCACTGGATAATATCACGGTGGACTTTTGAGTCCTTCCTCCCCTACTTAATGGATGGGTCATTTAACTTTTTACTTGTAGTTTGCCTTAACTTCTTTTTTTTTTTTTTTGGAGAAAGAAAAAAAGAATAATAAAAAGAATAAAGAAGAGGAAGAAAGAGAAAGAGGAAGAGGGAGAGAGAATGGGGGTATTGCTTTATTGCCCGGGCTAGAATGCAGTCTAAATATGGGTATGCCTATAACTGTCCTTAATAATGGAGACATAAAATAAAATGAGGGAAGAGAATAACAAACAAGGAGCCAACCAACATTTCGTTTAAACTTCTAAGTTGACATGCTGTGGTACTGATAAGAGTGTATATTTTGTATATTTAAAGTGGAGAGTTCTATAAATGTTAATTACGTTTACTTGTTCCAGATCTGAGTTCAAGTCCTGGATATCGTTGTTAATTTTCTGTCTCATTGATCTGTCTAATATTAATGTTGAAGTCACCGACTATTATTGTGTGGGAGTCTAAGTCTCTTTATTAGTCTTATATGTCTGGGTATTCCTGTATTGGGTGCGTACATATTTAGGATCTTTAGCTCTTCTTGTTGTTGCATTGATCCTTTTATCATTATATAATGTCCTTCTTTGCTTCTTTTGATCTTTGTTGCTTTAACAACTATTTTATCAGAGGCAAAAATTGTAACTTCTGCTTTTTATTTATTTATTTTAGCTCTCTGTTTGGTTGGTAAATCTTTCTCCATCCCTTGTTTTGAGTCTTTGTGTATCCTTGAATGTGAGATGGATCTGGATGCAGCATACTGATGGGTTTTAGTTTTTTTATCTAAATTGTCTGTCTGTCTTTGGATTGGGGGATTTAGTCAATTTAAATTTAGAATTAACAATGATATATGTGAGTTTAATACTGCCATTTAATATTAGCTGGCTATTTTGTCCATTAGTTGATGTAAATTCTTCATTATATTGATGCTCTTTTTGGTATTTTTTAGAAAGGCTGATACTGTTTATTCCTTTCTATGTGTAGTGGTTCTTTCAGAAGCTCTTGTAAAGCAGGCCTGGTGGTGATGAAATCTCTGAGTGCTTGCTTGTTCACAAAAAACTTTACTTTTCCTTCACTTATGAAGCTTAGCTTGGCTGGATGTGAAATTCTGGGTTGAAAGTTCTTTTCTTTAAGGATGTTGAATATTGGTCCCCACTCTCTTCTGGCTTGTAAGGTTTCTGCTGAGAGATCTGCTGCAAGTCTGATAGGCTTCCCTTTGTGGGTAACCTGACCTTTCTCTCTGGCTGCCCTTAGTATTTTCTCCTTCATTTCAACCCGGGTAAATCTGACGATTATGTGCCTTGGAGTTGCTCTTCTTGAGGAATATCTTTGTGGTGTTCTCTGTATTACCTGGAGTTGAATATTATCTTGCCTTACTAGGTTGGGAAAATTTTCCTGAATAATATCCTGAAGCGTATTTTCCAGCTTGGATTCATTCTCTTCGTCACATTCAGGTACACCTATCAAGCGTAGATTAGGTCTTTTCACATAGTCCCATATTTCTTGGAGACTTTGCTCGTTCCTTTTTATCCTTTTTTCTCTAATCTTGTCTTCTTGTTTTATTTCATTGAGTTGGTCTTCGACCTCTGATATCCTTTCTTCTGCTTGATCAATTCGGCTGTTAAAACTTGTGCATACTTCACGTAGTTCTTGTATTGTGTTTTTCAACTCCATCAATTCACTTATATTCCTCTCTAAATTGTGTATTCTTGTTAACATTTTGTCAAACCGTTTTTCAAAGTTCTTAGTTTCTCTGGATTGTGTTAGAACAAGTTCTTTTAATTCACAGAAGTTTCTTATTATCCACATTTTGAAGCCTGCTTCTGTAATTGGAACACACTCGTTCTCCATCAAGCCTTGTTTCATTGCTGATGAGGAACTGGGATCCCCTGCTGAGGAAGAGGCGTTCTGATCTTGGGTATTCTCAGCCTTTTTTGGCTGTTTTCTTCCCTTCGTTGTAGATTTATCCATGTGGTCTTTATAATTACCGTCTTTGTAATTGGGTTTCTGAGTGGACGTCCAACTTATTGATTCTCAGCGCCGAAATCTGAGCAACCCACTGCGCCGACTAAATCAGCAGCGTTAAGATTGATGGTGCTTTTCTGACTCTGCACCAAGAACCAACGCTCCTAGGCGCCGGCAAAACCGCCTCGCCGGTCACAAGAGTCGCGCTGGCGACCGGTGGGGCTCCTCCGCTGGGAATCTCCTGGTGCGTGCGCAACAAGAATTCATGTGAAGGTGTGGCGTCCTCTCCTTCTTTGCGCTTTCACTGGGAGCTACAATCCCGAGCTGCTAGTGATCAGCCATCTTGGATCTCTCTCTGTAAGCCCAGCACTTTTAACCCACCAACTAATCTAGGCACATAAATAGGCCATGACCAGGCTTGCCCCACGCCAGGCCCTGGAGCAGTGCAGGGCAGGTTGTTGACGCAGGAGCCACTTTCTCCCGGGAGAAAGGAATCAAGAGAACCCTGGACCTCCAAGTCTGACTAGCAAGTGAAAGGTCCCAAAGACAGTCCTGAGTGCCAGGATATTTCCCTGGGTCTGGAACGGAGGCTTCTGGGCTCACTTGGCTCACTCACTTTCTCTCTCTCTCTCTGATGCTCTCTGCAGGAGGTGGCAGAACTCAGAGCCAACTGTGTGGCTTAGGGCAGGTCTCTGCGTCTCGGTTTGCTGAACAATCGAATGGGGCCTAATTTACTCCAGCCAGCCTACCTAGGGCCAGGGTGAGCGTTAAACAAGCTAAGAGCATGGCTGCTTTGTGAACCATAAAGAAACCATTAGGACATTGGGTTCTCGAGGACCTTCGGTTGGCCCACGACTGTGAGAGGGCACAAGGTCATTTGTGGAGAGATGGGACTGGACAGACATGGTAGAGACATAACAGCCCCCAGTCCTCCTTCCCACTCAAGGTCCAGATGCCCTCTCCCAGAGGGCCCCTATGTGGTACTGTGATCTTTTAGACAGGGACTGAAGAGCATCTTGGGCTTAAAAGTAGCACCCCTGTACCCCCTGCCGAGGAATTGAAAACATTTTCACACACCAAGGCTTGTACGCAAGTGCCCCTGGCCCCGTTATTTGCAATGGCCCAAGGTTGAAACCACACAAATGTCTTGACCGATGAATGTAGAATATCCATAAAATGGAATAGTATGCAGTCAGAGCAAGCCACGAAGTACCGACACCCACCACAACATGGATAAACCTCCAAACGTGCTAAGTGAAGGAAATCAGATGCAAAGGCCACACAGCGTATGACTCCACGTACGTGAGACGTCTGGAACAGGCAAATCCATAGAGACAGAAAGTAAACTCATGATTCCATAATCATTTATTCACGCATACATTTGTTTACTTGTTTATTTAGAGTACGTAATGCCTTTTGTTCAAAACTCAAAAATGCTGACCGGGTGTGGTAGCTCATGCCTGTAATCCCACCATTTTGGGAGGTTAAGGCAGGTGGATCACCTGAGGTCTGGAATTCGAGACCAGCCTGGCCAACAGAGTAAAACCCCATGTATACTAAAAATAAAAAAATTAGCCGGGCGTGGCAGTGTGCACCTGTAGTCCCATCTCCTCGGAAGACCGAGGCAGGAGAATCTCTTGAATGCAGGAGGCAGCGGTTACAGTGAGCCATGATCATGCCATTGCACTCCAGCCTGGGTGACAGAGTGAGACTGTCTCAAAAAAAAAAAAAATTTAAAAACCAACAAAAGGGTAGGTATGAAAAGTCTTCATTCCACCTCATGTCCCATCTCCCGAGTCCCTGTCCTCAGAGGCAACAATGACTACCAGTGTTTGGTGTATCCATATAAAGCAGATGTATTTCTCCCTTCTCTGCACAGTTGCAACACTGCACGCATCGTCCTGCCCCTTGCCTTTTCACCTACCAAGCTGCTGGAGCCTTCTTTCCCGTCAGGGCAGAAAAAGCCACTCTACTTCTCTACGGCTAAACAATGGTCCATTGTGTGGATGGTTCACAGTTTGTCTAAATAGGCCCTGCTGATGGTCATTTGAGTGAATGACAAGTTTTTGATATCACCAACACCTGGTGCTTCCGTGGCCTTGTTCAGATGTCATTTTGCACAAGTAGAAATTCTGTAGGCTAAATTCCTTAGCAGTGGAGTTGCTGGGTTTAAAAATCAGTTATATTTTTTGGTTTTGGTAGATAATGTCAAATTGCATTTATGGAGGTGCAAAATCACCCTCCCACTAAAGGAGAATGAATATATATAAGCAGGTGTTTCCATGCGTTGAGCCAGCTATGTTTTTAAAGAAACATCACCTCGTCAGGCACTGTGGCTCACGTCTGTATTCCCAGCACTTTGGGAGGCTGAGATGGGCAGATTACTTGAGGCCAGGAGTTTGAGACCAGCCTGGGCAACATGGTGAAACCCTGTCTCTACTGAAAAATACAAAAATTAGCCAAGTGTGGTGGCATGAACCTGTAATCTCAGCTACTCGGGAGGCTGAGGCACAAGAATTGTTTAAACCTGGGAGGCAGAGGTTGCAGTAAGCTGAGATGATGTCACTGCACTCCAGCCTGGGCAACAGAGTGAGACTCTGTCTCATAAATAAATAAATAAATAAATAGCAGAGGTCATGTCCTGGTCAAGGACAGGAGAATGTGGCGCTGTTCAGCTGGATGGGGCAGACAGGCTCCAGGCCCTATGGATGTCTCCAGTCTGCTCTGAGAGAGGGCAGCCAGGCCTCTGCTGCTCCCCAAAGGCAGCAACAAGAACCCTCAGGCAGTCAGTGGCTGAAAGTCACAGCTTGATGACAGGAAGAACTTTACACTGGCAAAGCTGTGCCAGAGGGGAAAGGCTTGCCCTTGATCTGAGGGAGTGCACAGGGCGGGGTAGTCCTATCAGGGAGCCTCCCGTTGGGGCATGTGGGATTGGGCCAGAAACCCTGGGGACCCTTGGACTCTGATGGCCAGGTCTCCCAGCCACAAGGCACTGAAAAGGGTGGCCCCCACAGTTCCTTGCAATCACCACCCACAGCAATCATCTTTGCAGATTCAGCTGCTTGGCACAGCCCGTCCAGTAACTGGCCAGGAGCAGCATTTGTTAACTAAGTTCCCTCCTGCTTCACCTTCACCCCACTTCACCTAGAAGCTGCTAATGACGGTGGCTCTGTCTCACTCAGACTACAACGTCTGTTGGACTCTGCTATATCCTCATGCTGCAGGCCGGGCCAGGCCCAGGCAAGTTGCTGTGATGGCCAGGGAAAGAGAGTGGCCAAGGGGCAATGAAGGCCTGGCGAGGGGGAGCAGAGAGCCACAGGGGCCCACAGCATGCCTAAGGGTAATCAGGGCCAGAGCTGCCCCTGGTGTGTATGTGCTTTCTACCCAGCAGGACTCGGCCCTCAGCCAACGAAGGCTCACTCCTACATCTGCAGCACCAGTATTTCACTCCGAGACATCCAAGGGGGATTGGTTCCAGGAACCCGCCCGCAGATACCAGAATCCACAGATGCTCAAGTCCCTCATATAAAATGATGTAATATTTGCCTATAACTTAGGCACATCCTCCCACACACAATAACCCATCTCTAGAATATCTATGATACCTAATACAATGCTATGGAAATAGTGGTCATACTGTGTTTAGGGTATACTGATAAGGGGGAAAAGTGTGTCCATATTCACTACAGGTGCAACAATCCATTTTTTTCTAAATACTTTCCATCTAAGGTTGTTTGAATCCGTAGATGGGGAACCCACGGATATGAAGGAGCATTGTTTTCTGTTTTTTGGAGATTTTTTGTTTGTTTGTTTGGTTTGGTTTGGTTTGGTTTTTTGGGTTTTTTTGAGACAGAATATTGCTCTGTCTCCCAGGCTCTATCTCCCAGGCTGGAGTGCAGTGGTGCAACCTCGGCTTACTGCAACCTCCGCCTTCTCCTGCCTCACTTCTCCTGCCTCAGCTTCCCTAGTAGTTGGGATGACAGGTGCCCACCACCACACCTGGCTAATTTTTTAAATTTTTTAGTAGAGATGGGGTTTCACCATGTTGGCCAAGCTGGTCTCAAACATGTTGGCCAGGCTGGTCTCAAACTCCTGACCTCAGGTGATCTACCAGCATCGGCCTCCCAAAGTGCTAGGATTATAGGCGTGAGCCACCGTTCCTGGCTGGAACATTGTTTTCTTAAAATGAGGCTGTTCCAGCATGGTGGTGCCCCCGTGTGGCCTTTTGATGGCTTCGCATTACATCATGTCCAGGTGGTGTTGATATAAATAATTCCAGGCACCGTGATACCTGAGCTTTTCAGTAGCCCTCGGAGGCAGCAGGGACAGGGCCAAATACTGTACTGCCAATTCACAGATGAGGAGCCTGTAGGAGAAGGAAGCAATTTAACCCAAGCCAACATCAAGTCTGTGGCACGGCCAGCACCATGGTATCACCAGGTGCTGTCACACACCATATCTGAATCTTCATAAGAACCCAGGTGGTCAGACATATGGATGAAGACCTGGAGGCTCAGAGGAGGGTTTCCCAAGGTCACACCAGTGAGTGGCAGAGTCAGGGTTGGCACACAGGTCCCGCCCTGGTTCAGCAGGTTGCCGTCCCTGCAGCTGGTCAAGACTGCTGAGCTGGACCCCTCGAGGAACTACATTGCGGGCTTCCACCCCCATGGAGTCCTGGCAGCAGGAGCCTTTGCCAACCTGTGCACTGAGAGCACCGGCTTCTCTTCCATCTTCCCCGGGATCAACCCCCATCTGATGATGCTGACCTTGTGGTTCCGGGTCCCCTTCTTCAGAGATTACATCATGTCCGCAGGTGAGTCTTTCCACCCCTGAGCAGCTCGGGAAGGTGACAGACTTCTGGGTGGGGGTGGGGGTGGCGGGTTGCAACAGTTCTCTACTTCCTCCAAGGGTATGTGCAGTAGGAGAAGGAGGCTGGGCCCAAAGAAGCACTTCTACGGCACCGTGCTGGGCACTGAGTCCAACAGGGGTTTGCAAAAAGGGAGAGGACTCAGGGAGCTCCTGGCTGGAATGGGGTACAGTGGGGGAATCCCAGGCCTCCGCAGGTGATCTCTTTCATGGGCTACACGTATTTCACAGCCCCTGCTCCCTCCCCTCATGCCTTCCCACCTTTCTCTTTCCCCAGGGTTGGTCACATCAGAAAAGGAGAGTGCTGCTCACATTCTGAGCAGGAAGGGTGGTGGAAACTTGCTGGGCATCATTGTAGGGGGTGCCCAGGAGGCCCTAGATGCCAGGCCTGGATCCTTCACGCTGTTACTGCGGAACCGGAAGGGCTTCATCAGGCTCGCTCTGACACACGGGTATCAAGCCTCTGGGAAGAGCACTCTGGGTTCACCTGGCCATTGGGATGGGAAGATGGCAGAGACGAATGCGGATTCTATTTTGGCAGGGAGATTCTCAGTCCACTCAGAATGAAGATTATATTTTGATGTCTCATGTCCAAATACCTAGGAAAGTTTCCACAAGGGAGACTCAATGATCTAAGGAACTAGGTGGCAATGAACATATTCCCCAAAGCTGGTACTTGATCTGAGACCTGTGGTATCTAAAAGAGGGATATTTGGAGTACGTTCAGAGCTGTTCTCCCCCACTTGGAGTGAAACATCATTGAGAAACATGAGCCAGCCGAGATGGGAGATATTTTTCTAGGAAAAACAATGCCGGTTTTTATATCCGGGAGGGCTCTCTGAAGCATTCTGGTCTACCTCTTGTGGTGCAACTGGAAAGTTGTGGCCCTGCAAGGGACCTGCCCAAGGTCAGATAATGGGGCTGTGAAGGTCTGGGAGATAACCCAGGCCTCCACTTCCAGTCCAGGGCACTGTCCTCTACTCCATTTCTTGGTCACTGAGCCCCTGCAGGAAGCTAACAGGTCTTTCAGCTTGTGTGCCTTCTCTGGGGCCTCCCACATGCCCTCTTTCCTCTGTTTCTCTCCAGGGCACCGCTGGTGCCAATCTTCTCCTTCGGGGAGAATGACCTATTTGACCAGGTTTCAAATTCTTCTGGCTCTTGGTTGCGCTGTATCCAGAATCGGTTGCAGAAGATCATGGGCATCTCCCTCCCACTGTTTCATGGCCGTGGTGTCTTCCAGTACAGTTTTGGTTTAATACCCTACCGCCGGCCCATCACCACTGTGGGTAAGTCAAGGACCAAGCTGGGAGGGAGGAGGCTATAGAGACAGGGCAGGTTATGTGCTGCAAGGGGTCAAGGAGATGGGCCAGATTTATTCCTGCCCTCATGGGGCTCACAAACATACACACACAAGCAGATAGAATAGCAGACAGTCTGGGATAGGAACTATAACAGAAGTGCCAAGAGCAATAGTTGCAACCAATTGCTGAGCACCTGGTGTGTGCCAGGCACTACACCGGCTGTCCTAAATGAAGCAGCTCAGTTTATCCAAACAAGTGATTCTCCTGCCTCAGCCTCCTGAGTAGCTGGGACTACAGGTGCGTGCCACCATACCCAGCTAATTTTTGTATTTTTAATGGAGAGGAGATTTCACCATGTTGGCCAGGCTGGTTTTGAACTCCTGACCTCAAGTGATCCACCTGCCTCAGCCTCCCAATTACAGGTGTGAACCACCATGCCCGGCCATACCTTCAAGGCAGAAATTATTATTCCCATTCGTTGATGGTAAATGGGCTCAGAGAAGTTAAATAACTTCCAAAATATCACACTGTCTTTGAATAACAAAGTTGAGGTTTGAATTAGGATCTGTCTGACTTTTTGCAGTGCCAGAGATGGAGGGTTTAATTCTCTTTTTTTTTTTTTTTTTTTTTTTTTTGAGACAGAGTCTTGCTCTGTTGCTCAGGCTGGAGTGCAGTGGCACGATCGCAGCTCACTGAGACCTCTGCCTCTCCTGCCTCAGCCTCCCAAGTAGCTGGGATTACTGGGATTACAGGCACCCACCACCACGACCAGCTAATTTTTGTATTTTTAGTAGAGACCAGGTTTCACCATGTTGGCCATGCTGGTCTTGAACTCCTGATCTCAAGGGATTCCCCAGCCTCGGCCTCCCAAAGTATTGGGATTACAGGTGTGAGCCACCGCGTTTGGCCAGGAGGGTTTAATTCTAACCGAGAGGATCTAGTGAGGCTTATTTATAGTGAACAGGTATTCCAAGTATGTTAAATTTGTATGTAGAGTAGCAGCCAATAGGCTCGAAATTACATCCTGAGGGATTTTCCTGTAAGAATTGACCATGAGCTTAACCCCATAGACGTAAGGCCTTTTTTTTTTCAGCTATTTGGACATCTCTTTTGCTTTCTTCTTAGATTCTAACTACATTCCTCTGACAGACTTTATTTTTCTCTTGTTTTTTATGAGACAGAGTTTCACTCTTGTCACCCAGGCTGGAGTCCAATGGCACAATCTCAGCTTACTGCAACCTCCAACTCCTGGGTTCAAGCAATTCTCGCCTCAGCCTCCCGAGTAACTGGGATTACAGGCACCCACCACCATGCCCAGCTAATTTTTGTATTTTTAGTAGAGACAGGGTTTCACCATGTTGGCCACACTGGTCCCGAGCTCCTGACCTCAAGTGATCTGCCCACCTTGGCCTCCCAAAGGGCTAGGATTGCAGATATGAGCCACCGCGCCCGGCCCCTGACAGACTTTATAGACAGAAGTCTATTCACTTCATCTCCATCCATCCATTTACTTGCTAGTTGAGCACAGACTTTGTAAACCCCTGCATCATGAACTCCCCTGTGTCGTGTGGCAATATTTTCATGAATTTTAATACTTCTGCTGCCTCCAGAGCTGTTGCCAAGAGGAGAGGGCAGAGGAGCTGCCTTCCCAGCCAGGCAGAACCAGAGAAAGGAGATGAGTTAGGTCCTTCTTGATTCCTCCCTGGGATGAGAGAAGCCACTGCAGGTCAATGTGGAGGGGTATAGCGGAAAGAAAAGCTGCCTGGGCTCTGAACTCACCTCATCTTAGAAATACAGCTGCGTCCAATCTTGGCATCTTGGACTCCCCAGATCATATAGCCTGAAGGTGAAGGGCACATCCCTAGAGTTTAAAACCTGGCAGTGGTTCTTCCTGGCTATGTGACCTCAAACTAGTCAGGGAACCTCTCTGAGCCTCATTGCCTCACGGGTCAGACAGGAATAATGACAGGTTTGTATACCCATAGGATTAAAGAGGATATTTCATGTAAAGCACCTAGTGCATTGTCGACACATTAAAATCCACCTATTGGCTGGGCGCAGTGATTCACGCTTGTAATCCCAGTACTTTGGAAGGCCAAGGCAGGTGGACCACCTGAGGTCAGGAGTTCGAGACCAGCCTGGCCAACATGGTGAACCCCCGTCTCTACTAAACATACAAAAAATTAGCCCAGCATGGTGGCACGTGCCTGTAATCCCAGCTACTCGGGAGGCTGAGGCAGGAGAATTGCTTGAACCAGGAGGCAGAGTTTGCAGTGAGCCAAGATCTTGCCACTGCACTCCAGCCTGGGCTATAGAGTGAGATGAAAGAAAGAAAGACAGGGAGGAAGGGAGGAAGGGAGGGGAGAGAAAGAAAGAAAAAATCCAGCCATTGTTATATCAGAATCTTGGAGTTGCCCTAATGTCTTAAAATTCATTACCTAAGATTAGGGTTGGAAGGAATGGCAATAAGAGCACTTTTCTGCAGGGATGAACCATGGAATTGGTCGCCTGCCCCAAGGGCCCCTTCCCTACCCTAAGCCACTGCCCACCTCTATTTCTTGCAGTGGGGAAGCCTATCGAGGTACAGAAGACGCTGCATCCCTCGGAGGAGGAGGTGAACCAGCTGCACCAGCGCTATATCAAAGAGCTGTGCAACCTCTTCGAAGCCCACAAGCATAAGTTCAACATCCCTGCTGACCAACACTTGGAGTTCTGCTGAGCACCTCCAGCCAGAGGGCAGGGCCAACATCAGGGAGGCCAGCAGGAGGTGCTGTGCTCTGAGGAGACATCCTGGAGGTATTTGTTGAACATACCTGCAGAGCCTTCCCAGACTCCTACCAATCCAACCCATGCCAGGCTGTGAGTCACAGCGGGCAACTCAGAAGAGGAGATCAGACTCTGGCACTGCAATCTGCACACCT
This sequence comes from Saimiri boliviensis, assembly GCF_048565385.1. NCBI lineage: Eukaryota > Metazoa > Chordata > Mammalia > Primates > Cebidae > Saimiri > Saimiri boliviensis. Next base: position 69,977,178 of record NC_133454.1, on the reverse strand, counting down.
GCTGCAAGACCTCTGCAAGCCTCCTGCTCCTTGGCTTCTGTCTGCTCATCAGTGAAATGGGAGAGAGGGCTGGAAGAGAATGGTTTCTGAGGTCTCTGTTCTCTGTTGTAATGCCATTCAAATATTATAAAAGGAAATGTAAGGGAAAAAAGAGAACAGCAAGGTTTTTATTTCTCTGGCCTTGAGTAGCAGCACAAAAGAAACCACCAGCTCCAGTCCCTTCTCCTACAAGCCCCGTCATCCTGCACCTCATCCTTCCCTCCCACCCTCAAAGTCTGCTCTCTGCCCTAAATCAGACTTCTTTTGTACCAGGTCTTCTCTCTCCACGCTGGAGAGGAGGGGTGGCCAGTAAGCCCCTGTACTCACCCTAGGTAGCTTCAAGTTTCTGAGTTCTCTGGGTGATGGAGCGGCAGCCAGAGGTACTCAGAAGGTGGATAGGGAGGACTGTGCTCTGTTACCAACTGGCTGTATGACTGTGGGCAGGCCTCTTTTCCCTCCCTCTGAGCCTCAGTTTCCCCAACTGACTCTGAATCTCAGCTCTGACATTACATAGGCTGAGGGCTCCATAGGGCACCTCTTACTCACCCTTTGTAACTTCAGCCCCTGGCCTTGGCACAAAAAAAGGGAGCTCCGTAAATGTCAGTTCAATAAATGAGAGAATTGCCGGGCGCGGTGGCTCAAGCCTGTAATCCCAGCACTTTGGGAGGCCGAGGCGGGTGGATCATGAGGTCAAGAGATCGAGACCATCCTGGTCAACATGGTGAAACCCCGTCTCTACTAAAAATACAAAAAATTAGCTGGGCATGGTGGCACGTGCCTGTAATCCCAGCTACTCAGGAGGCTGAGGCAGGAGAATTGCCTGAGCCCAGGAGGCGGAAGTTGCGGTGAGCCGAGATCGTGCCATTGCACTCCAGCCTGGGTAACAAGAGCGAAACTCCGTCTCAAAAATAAATAAATAAATAAATAAATAAATAAAAATAAATGAGAGAATTATATTTTAGCACGCTTCTCTTTCTTTCTATCACCAACCAAGAGGGCTGGTCAAAGCCTCACCCTTGACTCCCAGCCTGGACCTGGGGCCCCATCTCACCTTCCCAGAAGCTGGATGAGACTGGGCCAGAGAAGACCATGCTGATTGATTCTTCCTAATGTAGCAACCCTAAGCTTACCACTTCTGGCCCCATTCTGTTGGGAGAGAAGTGGAGTCAATTTGTTAAGACACAAGGCAGGCCAGCACAGAGACTGGAAACCAGATGTGAGACGTGTGCATATATCTGCAGGGGTGTGGGAATGTTGGGGGGTAAGATGGGGACAGACTCCCTGACCAGAGCTCTAGATTCCTGGGTTAGGGACATGCATCAGTAGGATTGGACCAGGGTTTGTGACTCTCCCTCACCCTCTAGTGGGGAAACACAGCAGATCACCTCCATAACCACAACATGGGGGCACTTAGAGAAGTGTACACTTAGGTTTCAGTCCTGGCTCCGGCTCTGCCCCTTTTCAGTTATCCTGGGCAAGCCACATCTCCAAACCTCGATTTGTCATTTGAGACATAAATACTGTAGTATCCACCTTCAGTTCGTGAGATAACAAGCTATTCCCTGTCCTTTGTGGAATGATGTGCAGTACGTGTGTGAATTAGAAGCCAAGTGGCAAAGGTGCTCAATGCCTCATGAAAGTGCCTCTTATTGTCCTACTAGGAAGCGTGGACTAACAGTCACAAGAGGATCAGGCAGAAGGAGCAATGGAGTTCAGAGAAGGGAGGGACGATTTACAGCCAAGGGGAGGACTTTGAGGGGGTGACACGTGGTTAGGGCCTTGAAGGAAGGGTGAGATTTGCAAAGGAGATAAATAACCGCTTATAGTAGTTACCTACTGCTGTATAATGAACCACTTCAAAACTTAATGGCTGACCAGGCATGGTGGCTCACACCTGTAATCCCAGCACTTTGGGAGGCCAACGTGAGCGGATCACTTAAGCTCAAGAGTTTGAAACCAGCCTGGGCAACACGGTAAAAAAATATAATTTTTCTCTACAAAAAAAAAAATAATAATAATACAAAAATTAGCTGGGCATGGTGGCTTGCACCTGTAGTCCCAGATATTTAGGGGACTAAAGTGGGAGAACTGTTTGAGCCCACGTGGGAGAGGTGGCAGTGACCCAAGATTGTGCCACCATACTCCAGCCTGGACAACAGAATGAAACCCTGTCTAAAAGACAACAGCAACTTAATGGTTGAAGAGCACGAGGATTTATTACTTCTCACAATTCTGTGGATTCTCTGGGTGGCTCCTCTTGGGTCTTGCAGCTGTATTCAGCCAAAGGGTCAGCTGGAGCTGGGACAGCTAGGGATGTTAAAAGGACTGGGCCTCTCTTTGCACATGGACCCTGGGTCTCTCTCTATACTGACTGGTCTGTTAGCACTCAATGGTGGTTGACTTCAAAAAGTGAGAACCAAAGCTTCACGGACTCAAGTCTTAGGCTGCACACCTCACAAGTATAACTTCTGTTGCATTCTGTTGGTCAAAGTAAGTCACAATCCAGCAGATTCAAGGAGTAAGAAACAGGACCCCTCTCTGGATGGGAGGAGCAGCAATGTTATATTACAAAAGGGTGTGGACACAGGCAGGGATTCTTACTGCCATCTTTGCTAACAATCTACCAAAAATTAAGAACTAATAGCCTGAAGCACAACCACTCCGAATCCCAGGCACACACACCCTGGAATTTGCTGTGTGACCGTGGCAACGACATTGTATATCCTGAAGATCCCAGCTCAGCCTCGCATCTCTGCCCCATCTCCCTCTCGATCTCCCCCATTGATCTCTCATGCATGGCCACAGCGAGCTGTCAAAAACACAAAGTTGACCGCGTCGTTCCCTACTCAGCCTCCTTCCGTGGCTCTCCATTGCTCCTAGGATAGGGTTTGGACCAGTCTGAATCCAGAGGATCAGGATCCAGCAAGACCAGAAGATAATTTGAGGACAGTTTAAAAAGGAACCTTTTTTTTTTTTTTTTTGAGATGGAGTATCAAGTTGAATGATGAATCATCTGTGTGCAAAAAAAAAAAAAAAAGAAAAGAAAAGAAAAGAAAAGAAAAGAAAAGAGATGGAGTCTTGCTCTGTCACCCAGCTTGGAGTGCAGTGTTGCAGTCTTGGCTCACTGCAACCTCTGCTTCCTAGGTTCAAGCGATTCTTCTGCCTCAGCCTCTGAGTAGCCAGGATGACAAGCACGCACAACCATGCATGGCTAATTTTTGTATTTTTAGTACAGACGGGGTTTTACCATGTTGGTCAGGCTGGTTTTGAACTTCTGACCTCGTGATCTGCCCACCTCAGCCTCCCAAAATGAGTAGACTTCTCTGTCTCCCAATGGACTGGGGACCCCCTTAGGCTCTAATCTATGGTGACTTCAGCCCCATCCAACCCAGCTCTACTGCCCAGCATAGGACCTCAGCATCCCCAGTGAGTGGGAATTGGTTGAGTAAATGAATTCTCACACATGTGCTTCCTCTCAGTCCCACCCACACTAGGCCTGGGGCAGGGATCAGGGGAAGAAGACACAGGCCTTGCCTCTGAGGTGATTAAATTGGTTATCTATCACTGTATGACAGATCACTCCAAAACTTGGCTGCTTTAAACAACAAATCCCCATCGACTCTCGGTTTCTAGGGGTCAGGTGTCTGGGAATGGCTTGGTGGAGTGGTTCTGGCTCAGGGTTTCTCATGAGATTGCAGCCAGACTGGGGCTGGGGCTGTGGTCTCTGAAGGCTTGAGGGGGGCTGCAGGACCTGCTTCCAAGCCTACTCGTGTGGCTGTTGGCAGGATGCCTCTGTTGTTTGCTATGTGGGCCTCTCCACAGTGCTGCCGATGACATGGTTTCTCCCAGAGTGAATGAGCCAAGAGAAAGAGAGAGGCCACACTGCCTTTTATGACCTGGTCTCTGGTCCCACGCCATCAATTCTGCCTTACTCTCTCTGTTAGATGTGAGTCACTAAGTCCAAACCATACTATGTACAAGGGTGTGAATACTGGGGGGTGGGACCCCGAGAGCCAGCTTGGAGGCTGGCTTCTGCAGTGATAGTGGATGAGCCTCAGAGGCTAGACTGTGCCACAGTGATGCTGCGTGCTTCTGCATGGGACAGCTTGACTTGAAAGACAGAGACTGAGCTGGCCATACAGAGGGGACCCAGAGGGGTGGGGGCAAGAGTTTGAGCAAAGGCTGCAGGTAAGAATAATGACTGTAACCCCCAAGCCTGTACCAGGATGGACTACAAGGCGGTCATTAGACAGAGGGGTGCCAGGACACAAAATAGGGGGTTGGGGAGAGACTTGAGGAGCCAGAGGAAAGAGGTCTCTTCTTTCACAACAACCTCGGAGGCCTCACGTTGAAGACATCAATAGCACAAGATGGAAGGAATATAGAGCCCTGATCTCAAAGGAGGGCTTCTCAAGAGAGCCACCCAAGCAGGAATATCTGCACTGGCCTTTGTGTGTGAAAAAACATGACCTTTTACTGGCTCAAGCCACTGAGACAGGAGTGTGTTTATTATAGCAATTGGCCTCTCCAACTAATGTGTCAGGAGCTATCCACATAAGGACTCAATTATTAATTTAGCACCTGCTAACAATGCAGGGGCCTCACCCTTGTGTGGGGAAGGCAGCCTCCTCCCGTCTGTACTCACACAGATAAGAACGGCAGAGGATGGCAGGACGTGTCAGGCATGGTAAAGAGGGTCAGAGGCCCTCAAGTAATGGGGACAGCTGGAATCTCTTCTAGAAATCAGCCTGCACTTTGACCTGGGGAGAAGTTCTCAGACACTATTTCCCAAGGGGACAAAGGGCCTGCTGAGGCACAGTCCCTCTGATACTGCTTTATGGTAATTTGGCAAGGGGTCTGCCAGCATAGCACAGCCGGCAGCCACGTGGCAGGGGCAAGGCTGCCAGTGCAAGTCAGGTCCACTTGCTGAGTCTCAGCTCACAAAGGGACTGTGCTTTGTGAGGGTTCAGAAGCAGGAAGGAGGGAGGAGGTCATCCAGATGGAAGCTGCTGAGTGAGCAAAGACAGAGGGGAGGGAAAGTGCAGGACAGACATTGACGACAGCTGCAGTTGTGATACCAGGTGCAAGGGTGAGTGTCAAAGAAAAGGAGGCTAGAGGTAGGTCTTTTTTTTTTTTTCCCAGAAAACTTTTATTGAGTCCTCTCTATGTGCCAAGTGCTGGGGACAGAGTGGTGACCAAACTGGATCAGGTCCCTGGCTTTCCCTTGTCTACTGACAGGTGGAAGCCAAATGTCCAATAAGGAGTCAGGAATTTCTCCCCAAGGTAGAGAGGAGCCCTGGAAGGTCCTTGAGCTGGTGTAGGTCAAGGGCTAGGCCACAAGTGTGAAAAATGCCTTGGATTGAAGTGGGCATTTGGCTTAATGATCTTGTGGAAGAGCAAAGTCAGCACCTCCTAACAACTCTCAGGGGCCCTTAGGGCTGCATTCATTGAGGACTTACTATGTTCTAGGCTCTGGATGGGACGCTCTACATGTATATGTCAATGACACCCACAGTGGCCTCTTAATAATAGATGACATTCATTTGTCAGAGAGGTTAAAGGACTTTCTGGAAAACTGGCCTCAAGATGTGGACTGTCTGCCCAGACAGCTATCACATGCTCCTCACATCCTCCCGGGTTCTGACCTCAGTTCCAGCAGATTGACACACTGGAAATGGCAGAGGATGGAGAGCCAGCCGGGCTGCGGGACCCTGTGCAAGTCAGGTACACTTGCTGAGTCTCAGTTTCTTCACTTGTAAATGGTTTTTCCACAAATGGGTGTTCAATAAATGCCAGTTCTTCCTCCCTCTTTCCCGTTATAAATTCCAGAAACGGTTCTTGAAAGATCTGTGAGAGTTTACGTCTATCAAAAACAAGGTTAGGGCATTTCTTAGACTTTAGAGTCTCTTTTCTCCCTGCTGGAAAACCAGCCTGAGTGTTTCCCTTTCCAACAGCTAAGCTGGTGCACACCCAGTCACATCCTTAACAAGAGGTGAAGAGAAAATGATGGTAGGCAGCTCGTTTCTGGCAGCCCCTTTTAAAACAGACCTTAAAAGAACAAAAAACAGCCACAAACCCCATCCTGATCAATAACATGTCAATAATTAATGATCAAAAGAGGCTCACCTCTAAAAAAATAAAGTTTAATTGTCAAAAGCCTCCATTTGGGGATGCCCTGTCAATGCTTCTTGAAATGTCCGTGATAAAGGACCAGATTCTTGATTTTTGCTTTTTTTCCCAGTCCTTCATGGGCCTATCTATTTTATAAGGCACAATATAAGTTACTAGAAAAATGAGAGAAGAAAACCTAGACATAGTATAACGTTTTATTATTAGTTTCAACAGATGTAAAATTACTGTGCCATATTGCTCTGAAGTTTCCTAACAGTTCCACTCCATTTCTGTACTTATTTTGTCAGGAACCAGTAACAAGCTGTTCATGGACGGGTATTGGTCCCCAGACCACACTCAAGTAACACAGCACTGTCCTAGAACTTGTGGCTAACTGCTGGCATTGTAAGATTGCTGCGAGTTAAGAAACACAAAACTAACCAGTGAATTGCAAAGTGCTGTACACTAATTGGTTAGGGACGTTATCTTAGCCACTGTCATTCAGGTAAGTTGAGAAGGCCCCCTAGAAGGGCAGGACTTGCCTGAAGTCACGTAGTTTGTAAGTGGCAGATGCAGAACTGGCCTCCTAGTTCTCATCCAGGGCTCTTCCCACTCTGCCTTGGGCAGTGGGTACTAGGATGTGTCACCCACATGCATTTTCAAGGAAGAACTCCAGTCCCAGCTGCAGTTACGTGCAGTCTGCCCCTTCTGAGATCACCTCTATTGCAGAGAGATGCCTGTGCAAGGGCATACAGCCAACGACTGATCCAGCCAGGGTATAAAGGCAGGGCCACTTCAGCCAAAATCAATACAACTCTGATGGGCCATTTCAGGTTGACTTCTCCCTCCGTCCAATTTTGCTGCCTTCCCTTCCTTCTCATGGTGTTGACGCCAAAGGTTCTGTAATAAACATCCTGCAGGCTACACACCATCTCATAATCCACTCCCTGGAGAACCTAATTTGTGACATCATGGGTGTGTGAAGAGATAAATCCCAGTACAAGGGTCAGAAAGGTTAACTAATTTGTCTGCAGTCACACAATTTTAAGTAGTGGAGAGAGGATTTGAATTCAGATCTGACTGCAAAGGCTATATTTTTGTCTGATACAGTGTGACCTGACTACCAGCTTGGGAAATGACAGAAAGGATCAGAAAAGTTGGACTTAATCTGTAAAATTAAAAATAACTCTTATTTATTCAAAATGGCCCAGCCATTTTAGAAAACAGTTTGACAGATTCTCATAAAGTTAAACATAGGCTTACTATACAACTCAGCAATGGTGATCTTAAGTATTTACCCAAATGATTGGAAAACAAGTCTACATAAAAACCTGCACATGAACGTTTATGGGCACTTTATTCATAATCACCTAAAACAGGAAGCAACCAAGATGTACTTCAATAGGTGAATGGATTTTTTAAAAACCTGTGGTTCAATCCATACAAGGGAATCCTATTCAGAAATGCAGATAACTGAGCTGTAAATTCACACAATGCCTGGATGAATCTTAAGTGCATTTTGCTAAGTGAAAGAAGCCAGATCAAAAAGGCTACATACTGTATGATTTCACTTCTATGACATTCTAGAAAAGGATAACATAGAGGAACAAAAAACAGATCATCTGTAGGAAGCCTATGGCTGAGGAAGCACTGGGAACTTTTTAGGGTGTTCGAACTAATTCCGATGGTATTATAGTGATGTCTACTTGATACTATGCATTTGTTAAAACCCACAAGGTAGGCCAGGCACGGTGGCTCACGCCCACAATCCCAGCACTTTGGGAGGCCAAGGTGGACCGATCACCTGAGATCAGGAGTTTGAGACCAACATGGCCAGTGTGGTGAAATCTCATCTCTACTAAAAATACAAAAATTAGCCAGGCATGGTGGTGGGCACCTGTAATCCCAGATACTCGGGAGGCTGAGATAGGAGAAGTACTTGAACCCAGGAGGCAGAGGTTGCAGGGAACCGAGATCATGCCACTGCACTCCAGCCTGGGTGACAGAGCAAGACTCCATCTCAAAAAAAAAAAAAAAAAACAAAATGAAAACTACCCCACAACGTAAACTTTAATGTATAGAAATTAAACTTTTAAAATCAATCAAAAAGTTGGGGTATCTCAGGATAGAATGCAGACTGCAATGATAAAAGAATCTCAACTGTCTTATGAATGCATGAGAAAACTTCACTGAAGGGAATGGAAGAATAAAAGGCTGACTGAAGTAACTTTGGGAAAAAATATTTTGACCAGAAACTGCAAGACTGATGTAAAAATACAATGTCCATTAAACTACATTATAGTTGGTAAAGCTGAATTTCTCACGGGGGTGCAGACAAACAAGTCTGAAATTGCTGTACATGGGTTGCAATTGAACACATAAGTAAATAGATGGCAGGGGCCAGTTTTCTCAGTGTTGCAGAGGGAGGACGACTACAATGATCCATGTGGATCCCGAGTAGCTGGGATTACAGGTGCCTACCACCATGCCTGGCTATATTTGTGTTTTTAGTAGAGATGGGGTTTCACCATGTTGGCCATGCTGATCTCAAACTCCTGCCCTCAGATGATCTATCCGCCTTGGCCTCCCAAAGTGCTGGGATTGCAGGCATGAGCCACCATGCCTGGCCTACCCTGTGGGTTTTAACAAATGCATAGTATCAAGGGATTAGAGGAAGACATCAGTATGAACTCATGTTTAGTTTAAAATAGGCAGAGCTGGACAGATCCAATTATAAATATGTATGTATGCAGGGGAAATATATGTCTCCTAGTTCTGTCTTCTGAGAGGGACTAGAAACAATGGCACCCCAGTAGCAACTAGCACACTGAGAGCCCAAATCTTGGTTTCTAATACCTTTCTCTAAGAAAATGATTTTTGGCTGGGCATGGTGGCTCATGCCTGTAATCCCAGCACTTTGTGAGGCCAAGGTGGGCCAATTACCTGAGGTCAGGCGTTCAAGACCAGCCTGGCCAACATGGTGAAACCCCATCTCTACTAAAAATACAAAAATTAGCTGGGCATCTTGGCAGGTGCCTATAATCCTAGCTACTGAGTAAGCCAAGGCAGGAGAATTGCTTGAACCCAGGAAGTGAAGGTTGCAGTGAGCCAAGATCATACCATTGCACTCCAGCCTAGGCAACAAGAACAAAACTCTATCTCAAAAATAAAATAAAATAAAATAAAATAAAAATAAACTTAAAAAGGATTCCTGAGACACTTAAAGAAATGCCTGATTCTGGGCAGGGCGCAGTGGTTCATACCTGTAATCCCAGCATTTTGGGAGACTGAGATGGGCAGATCACCTGAGGTCGAGAGTTCGAGATCAGTCTGACCAACATGGAGAAACCCCGTCTTTACTAAAAACACAAAATTAGCTGAGCAGGTGACATATGCCTGTAATCCAGCTACTCAGGAGGCTGAGGCAGGAGAACTGCTTGAACCCAGGAGATGGAAGTTGCGGTGAGCTGAGATCACACCATTGCACTCCAGCCTGAAAAAAAAAAAAAAAAAAAACTGATTCTAGGGCTGGGCAGGAAAAATACAAGACGAGCCTAAAAAATCTTGTAGTGCCAGAAAGTAAAGAAGTGCTTAAAAAAACAAAATGATGATGATATCTCAAAAGGACACAGGAGTCAAACTGAGCAAGCTCCCTATGTCTACAGCTGGACCAATTCAAGCAAGAAAACAAACAATATAGTACTGGGATTATAATCCAAAGTGCAAAATAAATATCTGTGAGTACATACTGATATAAATGATTGAATAATAAATAAATGGAGAGAAGAGATACATCTCCCTAAAAGAAGAATCCTAAATAACTTCTGCAGCTATTCCCCCTCAAGGTGATACAGCTGAGCCCCCTCCCAGTTAAACTGGGATGTGCTTACAGACTTGCTCCCAAGGATAGCATAGGGAAAGAGCTGGGTGTGGAGGGAGGGACAGGGAGTCATTTTACAGTGAAAACACCTAGAAAACACTACCTCTGCCAGGTGATCAAGGTTAATATTACCAGTGATAAATCATGTTGATAGTAAGTACCCTTGATGTGATGTGATGAGAATGGTACATCATTCCTGTGACCTTCCACTCCAAGTCCCATAACCCCAGTCTAATCAGGCGAAAACATCATATAAATCCCTATTGAGGAACAGCCTACAAAACACCTGACCTGTACTTCTCAAAACTAAAAGTCATCAAATACAAAGAAAATCTGAGAAACTGCCACAGACCAGAAGAGGCTAAGAAGAGATGATATCTAAATGAAATACAGTATCCCGGATGGAATCCTTGAACAGATAGAAGTCATTAGGAAAAACTAGTAAAATAGGAATAAAATGAGTAGTATCATTGATAGTAAAGTGCCAATCTTGGGCTCTTTAGTTGTGACAAATGTGCAATAGTACAGTAAAATGTTACAGAGGGTAACATTTAGGGTGAAAGGTATACAGGGATTCTCTTCACTATCTGTGCATCTAAAACTATCCTAAAAATTTACTTACATCAAGAAAAATTGCTGTGAGATGTCATATTAGCTTTCTGCAGCTGTTACAGCAAATTATCAGAAACCTGGTCACTTAAAACAACAGAAGTGTATCCTCTTACAGCTATGGAGGCCAGAAGTCTGAGACCAGTGGCAATGGTGTCAGTTTTACCGGGTGCCAGCAGGGCTACTTCCCTCCAGAGGCTCCAAGGGAGAATCTATTTCCTTGACTGTCCAGCTTCTAAAGCTACTTTTCTTGGCTCATGGGCTCTTCCTCCACCTCCAAAGACAGCACCATCTTCGAATCTTTCTGCTTCCATTATCACATCATCTTCTGCCCTCTGTGTCTCATAGAATCTCTCTCTGCTTCCCTAATGGCGTTCAGAGTCTGTCCAGGTCATCCAGGATAAGCTCCATGTCAAATTCCTCAACATAATCTTATCTGCAGAGCTCTGTCAACTATTTTTGCCACATAAGCTAACATCTACAGGTTCTAGAGACTCCGATGCAGATATCTTTTGAGGAGCCATTTTTCAGCCTACCACAGGTGCTAACTAAGTTCTTCATTCTCCCTGAGCCTCAGATTACTCATCTGGAAGTGATACATGCAAATGTGAAGTAAATTAGGAGGGCTGATCTGCCACTGGACTGGTAGCAGGGGAAGGCAAGAGCTGAAGAGCACCTTGTCTTGGGCAACTGAGACCTGACACTACTCTCTTCCCCATGTGTTTCTCCCCTGGCCAGAGTTCCTGATGAGGATGTGGTAGTACAAGCAAAGAAATCTGGAGCTGGGGATCCTAAGATCTGAGTTCAAGTCCCAGCCCTGTCAGCAACTTGCAGCATGACCTCAGGTAAATCACTTTCTGTATCCGGAGCACACGGTGATTCTAAGAAGCACAAAGATGTCAATTCTGCCCTCGGAAAGGGCTGGAGAGGGACTACTGAGATCCCTCTTGCCCTGAGAGGTCATAATTATGGGATGTTTCTATTCCTGGTGTTTTCCTACTGACTAAAGGATCTAGGTCTCTCCTTGTAACTAGAGCCCAGTGGAAGCAGCAATGCTTAGTAATGGTAGTAATGGTAGAGGTTTAGGCACTGTGGCTTGTGGGAGAGTGAAAACGGAAGGGAGGAGCCTCCTGTTTCTCACTCACTTCTTCCAAGGTCCTGTTAGTCTAGACTAGGGGTCAGCAAGCTACAGCCTCTGTTTGAATGACCTGTGGGCTAAGAACGGTTTTTATAGATGAACCTTTTAAATCAAGGTAATGAATGATAGGACAGCCTAACTTTGAGCCCTGGTGAACTGAAATGTCATCATCCAAAAAAGAATTTCATTCTTCTTATTACAAGACCTATGTTACAAAAAATCATACTCAATTATTTACTTTGGGTTTACAGTTAAAATTTTGTAGCCAGGTGTGATGTCATGCACCTTAGTCCCCAGCTACTCTGGAGGCTGAGGTGGGAGGATTGCTCGTGCCAAGGAGTTCTAGGCTGTAGTGTGCTATGCCAATTGTGTGTCCACACTCAGTTTGGCATTCATATGACTTCCTGGGAGCAAGTGTTTCCTAAGGAGGGGTAAACCAGCCCAGGTCAGAAATGGAGCCGGTCAAAACTCCTGTGCTGATTACTAGTGGGATCACACCTGTGAAGAGCCACTGCACTCCAGCCTGGCAACTTCGTGAGACTCCTCTTTAAAAAAAAAAAAAGCAAAAACAAAAACCAGCCGGGTGCAATGGCTCACACCTATAATCCTAGCACTTTGGGAGGCCAAGGCAGGCCAATTGCCTGAGCTCAGAAGTTTGAGACCAGCCTGGGCAACACGGTGAAACCCCATTTCTACTAGAAATACAAAAAATTAGACAGGTGTGGTGGTGGGCACCTGTAGTCCCAGCTACTCAGGAGGCTGAGGCAGGAGAATCGCTTGAACTGGAAGGCAGAGATTGCAGTGAGTCGAGATCACACCACTGCACTCCAACCTGGACGACAGAGTGAGACTCTGTCTCTAAAAACAAACAAACAAAAATATCCTGTAGAAACACATTTTATCGCTTGTTATATGAATACTTGCATAATATCCTGGACTTTGCCTTTCGGTCTGGAACCTCTATCAGCCCCCAATTAATGAGTTGTTCTACCTTCCACCTCAAATCTGTCTTAAGTCATCCACTTTCCACTTTGCAGCCAGAAGGATCCTTCCACTGTAAGTCTGAGCATACCATTCCTCTGATTCAGACTTCCCGTGGTCTATCTGTCCAGCTCCTCAACTGGCATACTGCCCTCACACTCTGGTTTCTGTCTTCCTTCCCAGCCACTCCCTACTGTTCAGCCACATTGAACTTGCAGTTCTCTAGGGCACCCTGCTTCCCCCAGCACCAGTGGTTTTTTTTTTTGTTTGTTTTTTTTTTTTTTGGAGTCTCACTCTGTCACCCAGCCTGGAGTGCAGTGGCGCAATTTCGGCTCACTGCAACCTCCATCTCCTGGGTTCAAGCAATTCTTTTGCCTCAGTCTCCCGAGTACCTGCACCACCATGCCTGGCTAATTTTTGTATTTTCTAGTAGAAGCAGGGTTTCACCATATTGGATAGGCTGGTCTCAAATTCCTAACTTCATGATCCACCCACCTCGGCCTCCCAAAGTGCTGGGATTACAAGTGCTAGCCACTGCTCCCGGCCAGCACCAGCCTTTTGCACAAGCTGTTCCCTCTGCCTAACATGCCGTTTACTGCCCAAGTCCAATTCCTCTTGGTCTTTTAAGTTATGTTAGACATTCACTACTCCAGAAAACCATCCCTGATCCAACCTCCCTCCAGGCTGTGAGGTGCCTCCTCTGGGCTTCCATAATTCCCTGCTTCCTTCCAGCCCAGCACTCATCAAATTTTTAAAGTGTCTATGGCCTCCACCAGACTGGGAGCCCCTCCGAGCTGAGGTTGGTCTGATAATGCACTGATGTCCCCGCTTCCCAGTGGCAAGGCTCCTGCTAGCTCCTACAGTTTGGGAAGGGAGCAGGAGCTGGGTGTCAGGAGGCCCGGTTCATTTCCTTCCCTGGACTGCAGTCCCTCATCTGTATGATGAAGACTGAGGGCCACTGGCTGATCCTCCATGGACTGGGAGTGAAACTTTGGGGGTAGGGACAGCAGCTGAGTTCTCAGACACCCTTATCAGTCTTCTAGAGGCAACTCCAGACAGACATGAGACTGGGCTCTGCAACTGGCGTGATCTGGGCCATTCCAGCCAAAGGTCAGTCCTCAGTAGCCAGCTGCAACTGGCTTGGCCCTGGACCCTGCCTGCCCATCCCCCTACCTGAGAGCCAGGAATAAAAAGGATCTTGGCTGACCACACTTCTGGCGTGGGCTCAGGAACACGTGTGCAGACCTGTGTGTGTGTCTATAGATATGCTTCTGCAAGAACATCTATATTTGTGTGAAAGCATGTACATCCCTGTGCACGAGTCTGTGAGTGCATGCCTGTGTACCAGTGCATGTGCGCCACATGCATAGTCACACCAGTGTGCTCCTGTGCCCCTATGTGTCCCAGTGTGCATGTTTATTGGCAGGCGGGAGAGTCAGCCCCCTTCAGCCCTGTCAAACAATGCCATCTGGGTTCTTTGGGATTCCCCTGACCCTGTTCCCTGCCCTCACACGCCAATGCTCTCACTTGAGTGATCAGCTTCTGGCATCCAGTCTAAAGGGAGCCTCATCTGTTCTCTCATCAACCCAGTGCTTTGCAGGGAGATCTAGAATCCCGAAACAATCAGGATGAATCTAAGGGTGATGAAGGAGACACTGGAATGCCCCATCAGGTTCCCTTTTATCATTCTGTGTACACCGTTCTATTGGCTTTTCCTGCTAACCATCTGGCTATACAACTCTTCCGGCTTGCCTTGTACTACCAGACACTTTTTCTCATGTGCAGACAGGACGGTAAATGTCTGGGAGTTACATCACCCCACTCTGTCCTCAGGTGACCCTCAGACTAAATGGCGAAAGCCACCTGACTTGCTTTCCTTTGGAACAAACTCTGGAGCAAAAGTGACCCCCTGGAGCTCCCCTAAGGGATCAGGCTAAGGCTGCACTGAACTTGAGTCACAGTTTGCTTAGCTTTTCCCCTTCCCTGCCCTGCTTTCCCAACTCCTTCTTTAGTTTCTCCCATGGGCATTTCCTTCACAAACCAGTAATCTCAGGGTCTGCTTCTAGGGAGCCAACCTTAGACAGAGAGGATAAGCCTAGAAACCATGAACCCTGACTATATCCCTGCACCCCTACCAATGTACAAAGAGGACACTGAGGCTCAGAGAGGGGGTGTGTATCTGCAGAGACCCCCTCTTCGCATGCTATGCTTGCTCCCTTCATCTCCATCACCCACCTTACCGCCACCTCCCCTGCAGGCCCCAGGTCCTCTCTCCAATGCCCCCAATATCCTTGGGTTAGGAAGGTTTCTTGAGCCTGCTTGGATCTCCCAATCTTGGGGTAACCCCTCATCTCTCCTTGGAGAATGAAGCAGTCAGGACTTAAAAAGCAAAACGAGAGAGAGAGAGAGAGAGAGAGAGAGAGAGAGAGAGAGAAAGAGAGAGATCTGAAGATGGGGATCAGCAAGGCAAGAATTCCTCCGGCAAGGCCCCCTCACTGTCTCCCAGTGGACGCAACTGGGAGGAAAATGGGTTTGGGTGATAAGATCTCACTTCTCATTCTCAGATGAGGCCATGTATGGTAGAAAAGGTACTGTCCTGGAAATCGAGAGACCTGGATCCCAACTTCAACTGTCTTATCACCTGATGGAATAACTTGAAAGGAGTCAGCCCTTCAGAGTTGAAACTTCAAGAGTTTCAAGAGTCAAAACAGCTGAGTCAATGCTCTGAAGGACTCTATTTCCTCCTCTGCAGAACAGCAGCAGTGGAGCACAGAGAAGCAGAGCATTTCGGGGACAAGATGCCAGCCTCAAATCCACTTCCTAGACACATGGCAATCTCTTCAAATAAACGAATCAGTTACTAACCCCATCTGTGCCTTAGTTTCCTCATTTGTCAGTGGAGATAATAGCAGGACTGACCCCAGGGGTTGTTCTGAGGATTAAACGGGATAATCTTGCACATAGAGCCCTTTGCAGGTCCCCAGCACACAGCGAGCTTTGGATAGTTGGTGGCTATTTTTGCCCTTGTTATGTGTCATTCCAGAGTTGTGTAACCTGTGGCCTCACCAACTTGACACAACTCCTATGCTCTGTAAAAGTCAAAGGACTTTGCACAGAGGTGACAATGTCTGGCAAAAGGAGGGTTTAAAGGGCTTCCCTTCTCCCAGTCCCACCCAGGCACAAGGCTGGGCCCCCTGGTGAGCTAATCCAGGTGGGATGAATGTGTGTCTCTATCCTGACAGGGTCTGCTGAATAGCACTGCCCAATTCTATTTCCTTTCTATTTAGTGAAGTGGATAGAAATAATGCAGGCTTAACCTTTTCCCACCTTCCGTGCCAGCATTCATTTAGAGACGGTTTTGTTGTTGTTACTGATTTTGTTGTTTTTGTTTTATTGTGATTCTTCAGGTTAGAATATGTATTTATTTCGTAGTATTTCTTCGAAATTTTCAAAATTATGGTAAAATATAAGTAACATAAAATTTACCATTGCAGGCCAGGCATGGTGGCTCACACTTGTAATCCCAGCATTTTGGGAGGCAAAGGTGAGCGGATCACAAGGTCAAGAGATCGGGACCATCCTAGCCAACACGGTGAAACCCTATCTCTACTAAAAATACAAAAATGAGCCAGGCATGGTGGTGTGTGTGTGTAATCTCAGCTACTAGGGAGGCTGAGGCAGCAGAATCGCTTGAACCCAGGAGGCAGAGGTTGCAGTGAGTCAAGATTGTGACGTTGCACTCCAGTCTGGCAACAGAGCAAGACTTTGTCTCAAAAAAAAAAAAAAAAAAAAAAAAGAAATTACCATCAGAACCATTTGTAAGTACACAGTTCAACGGTGTCAAGCACATTCACATTGTTGGCTAACCTTCAACACCATCCATCTCCAGAATGCTCTTCATCTTGCAAAAGCAAAACTCCATTCAGCAATAACCCCCACCCCCTCCAACCCCCTTGTCTTCGCTTTGTTGTTGTTGTTGTTGTTGTTGATCTGTGCAAGAATTGGCTTTTGTAGAGCTATCTCTTTAATAAATATTTACCAATGGTTTCCTGATCTGGCATTGTACTAGGCCTGGAACGCGGGGGGAACTTGAGACTTATCATTAGTTCTAAAGGTTTAGGATTCAATAAGACTGAAAAAATTGAGGCAAGTTTTTTCATGTGTTCATTCAACAAAATGTTCCTAACCTTATCAGGTCCATGGGACCAGGAAGCAGCAATAGAAGATATACCTTGTCCCTACCCTGGAGGTACTCATGTCCAATGCCAGAGTAAAGGAGCTGGTGTGACCAGTGGCTATCTGGGCTCTGGGCTTCCCCTCCCCATGCTTCTCTGCTTAGTCAAATCCTACCCTCACACTAGCAGAGTGAAACACAAGCTGCTATGGAAATGCAGGGGTGCAACCAACCGTAGGTGTGCCGGGACCATGGAAGGCTGAGAGTGAAGAGCTGAGAAGGGATTCATCAAAATTATGTATGTTTGAAAGGACACTATTGAGAAATGTCAAAGATAACCCACAGAATGGGAAAAAATATTTGTAAAGCAAATATCTAATAAGGAACTGGTATCTATAATATATTTAAAATCTTGCAACCCAAAAGTAAAAAAATAACCCAATTAAAAATGGACAAATCTTGCAACCCAAAAATAAAAAGATAACCCAATTAAAAATGGACAAATACCCAAAGAGGGTGTATAAATGCCCAGTAAATACATGAAAAAATGCTAAACATTGGCCAGGCACAGCGGCTCACACCTGTAATCCCAGCACTCTGGGAGGCAAAGCTGGGAGAATCACATGAGGCCAGGAGTTTGAGATCAGCCTGGGCAACAGAGTGAGACATTCCCCACCTATCTCTACAAATAAAAAAAAAAAAGAGAGAGAGAGAGAGAAAAAAAAATTAGCCTGAGGACGATGGCCCACACCTGTAGTCCCAGCTATCCAGGAGGCTGAGGTGGGAGGATCACCTGAGCCCAGGAAGTCGAGGCTGCAGTAAGCCATGATTGTCTCACTGTACTCCAGCCTGGATGACAAAGTGAGACCCTGTCTCTTAAAAAAAATTGCCCAATGTCATTAGTCATCAGAGAAATATGAATCAAAACTATAATGAGACACCACTTCATACCCATTAGAATGGCTAGAATAAAGAAGTCAGGTAATAACAAGTGTTGTTGAGGATGTGGAGAAATTAGAACCTGAAACACTAATCATGGGAATGTAAAATGGTGCAGGCAATTTGAAAAACAATCTGGAAATTCTTCAAAAATTTAAGCATGAAATTGCCACTGGATTTAGCAATTTCACCCCTAGGTTTATCTTCAGATAAATGAAAACATAGTCACACAAAAATTTGTACACACAGGTTCACAGAAGCATTATTCACAATAGCCCAAAGAAGGAAACCACCCATATGTCCATCAACTGATGAACAGATAAAAACAAAAGGTGATAGGTTGGTGCGAAAGTCATTGAGTTTTTTGCCAATAGTATCCCTACAATGGACTATTATTTGATCATAAGAAGAAATGAAGTACTGATACAGAGTACAACAAGGATGAACCTTGAAAACATGCTAAGAGAGAAACCAGAAACAAAAGATCACATTTCACAATTCGTTTAACTATTTCAAAGTGTACAATTCAGTGGCATTAATTACATTTGCAATGTTGCACAAATAATACCACTATCTAGTTCCAGGATTTTTTTTTATTCTCTCTCCTGCCCTCAACCATACACCTCACGCCTATTCTCCCTTTCCTCTAGGCCTTGGCAACTACAGAGTTTTTGCTGTGTTTCTGTTTTGTTTTTTTGAGGTGATGAAATATTCTAAAATTGATTGTGGCGATGGTTGCACAACTCTGTAAACATACTAAAATCCATTGAATTGTATACTTTAAATTGGTGAGTTGTGTGGTATATGCATTAAATCTCAATAAAGCTGTTAGAAAGAAACGTTGAGAAGAATCCTCTGACATCCCAGTCTCTCTCCTCAGTACAAGTTAGCAGCGGCCAACAACTAGAAAAATTTGCAAACATAGCAACAACAAAACCCAAACCTAGCTCAATTCTGACTAGATCAGCTCAAAAACCACACTAAGAGAAAAAGAGGCATGCCCATTCCAAGCATAAATTCTATTTATCTCAATTTCTTCTCTTTTTCTATACATGATATTTGACATTCCATCAAAAAACAGGTGATACTCACACACGAAAAATATCCATTATCAAGAAATAAAACATACAGAAGAACCAGACTGAAAGATGAGTGAAACTGTAAGATGTTGGGGCTGAGTGTGGTGGCTTATGTCTGTAATCCCAGCACTTTGAGAGGCCGAGGTGGGTGGATCACCTGAGGCCAGGAGTTTGAGGTCAGCCTGACCAACTTGGTAAAACCCTAACTCTACTAAAAATACAAAATTAGCTGGGCATGGTGGTACATGCCTGTAATCTCAGCTACTTGGGAGGCTGAGGCAGGAGAATTGCCTCAGTGATTCTCTTGAACCTAGGAGGTAGAGGTTGCAGTGAGCTGAGATCACACCATTGCACTCCAGCCTGGGCGACAAGAGCAAAATTCATCTTAAAAAAAAAAAAAGAAAAGAAAAGAAAAGAAAGAAAAGAAGAAGTTGGAACCGTAAGACAGAGGTTTTAAAATAACTATGATTAGGGCCAGGTGCGTTGGCTCAAGCCTGTAATCCCAGCACTTTGGGAGGCCGAGGCGGATGGATCACAAGGTCAAGAGATCGAGACCATCCTGGTCAACATGGTGAAACCACGTCTCTACTAAAAATACCAAAAAATCAACTGGGCATGGTGGCGCATGCCTGTAATCCCAGCTACTCAGGAGGCTGAGGCAGGAGAATTGCGTGAACCCAGGAGGCGGAGGTTGCGGTGAACCGAGATCACGCCGTTGCACTCCAGCCTGGGTAACAAGAGCGAAACTCCGTCTCAAAAACAAACAAACAAACAAAAAAACTATGATTAATAAGTGAAAGGATCCAGTGGAAAAAGTAGACAACCTGAATGAACAGATGGGGAATTACAGCAGAGAGATGAAAACTATTTTTTAAAAAAAGAGTCAAATGAAGTGCTAGAAATAAAAAACAAATATCAAAGTTCAATAAGTCTTTCAATGTCCTTAGCAACACAAAGATAAAAAAGAGTGTGCACTGGACACAGAGAGGGGAGCAACACACACCACAGCCTGTTGGTGGGTGGGAGACAAGGGGCGGGAACTTAGAGGATGGGTCAGTAGGTACAGCAAACAACCATGGCACATGTATACCTAGGTAACAAACCTGCACGTTCTGTGCATGTATCCCAGGATTTTTTTTTTCTTTAAGAAGGAATAAAGAAAAACAAAACAAAGCAAAACAAAAAGAGTGTGTATGGGTTGGGGGTTGGGGGTGGCAGGAAACACAGCATCTAAGACCTACGATATCAAACAGTCTATATGTGTGTGTAATTGGAGTCCCTGAAGGAAAAAAGAGAGAAGAAAATAGAAATCTCAGATTTCTATTCCCAGGGAAAAGGCCATTTCAAAATGGAGATAAAATAAAGACTTTTAAGACAAAGGCTAAGAGAATTCATTGCCAGCAGAGCTGCACAACCAGAAATGTTAAAGGAAGTTATTTAGGTGAAATGCATGTAATACCAGATGGAAATTCAGATTTACACAAAGAGATGAAGAGTGCTGGGAACTGTAAAAGAAAACGAAGGCCGGGCATGGTGGCTCACGCCTGTAATCCCAGCACTTTGGGAGGCCGAGGCAGGTGGATCACATGAGGTCAGGAATTGGATCAGCCTGGCCAACATGGTGAAAACCCATCTCTACTAAAACTACAAAAATTAGCTGGGTGCGGTGGCACACACCTGTAATCCCAGTTGCTCGGGAGGCTGAGGCAGGAGAATTGCTTGAACCTGGCAGGCAGAGCTTGCAGTGAGCCGAGATCGCCCCACTTCACTCCAGTGTGAGCAGAAGAGTGAAATGCTGTTTTAAAAAAAAGAAGAAGGAAAAAGAAGATAAGTATAAAAGACTGTATTCTTATTTTTAATCACTTTACAAGATAATTGTCTAAAGCAAAAACAGTAATAATATATTGTAGAGGTTATAACATCTGTAGAAACAAAATGTATAACAAAATAGCACAAAGGCTAGGCAGGAAGAGGTGGAAGTACTATACAGTTGTGAGGTTCTTACCCTACAAATAAAATAGTACATTAGCATTCAAAGGTAGACTAATAAATTTAAGATGCATATTGTAAACCCTAGGTCAACCACTAAATTTTTTAAGAGTACAACCAATGACCCAGCAGTGGAATAAAATGGAGTAACAATAAAATACTAAATTAATCCAAAAGAAGACATGAAGAGAGGAAAAAATGATACAAGATCAGACAGGAAAACTCAGGAAAAAACTAGCAAGGTGGTAGATTTAAATTCAGCCATATCAATAATTATATGAATGGTAAAGGTCTAAATGCCCAATTAAAAGACAAACTGTCAAATTTTATTTTTTCAAAAAGACCCAATTATATTCTCTTTCTTCCTCTCTCTCTCTCCGTTTCTCTCTCTCTTTCTTTTGATGGAGTCTGGCTCTGTTGCCAGGCTGGAGTGCAGTGGTACACTCTGGGTTCACTGCAACCTCTGCCTCCTGGGTTCAAGCAATTCTCCAGCCTCAGCCTCCTGAGTAGCTGAGACTACAGGCCCACACCACCATGCCTGGCTAATTTTTGTATTTTTACAAGAGATGGGGTTTCACCATGTCAGCCAGTGTGGTCTCGATCTCCTGACCTCGTGATCCACATGCCTCGACCTCCCAAAGTGCTGAGATTACAGGTGTGAGCTACTACATGGGGACCTCCAACTATATTCTTTATATAAGAACTTCCCTTTCCTGCCCAGGGTGACCAGGGTGGTCTGGAACTCCTAGGTTCAAGTGATCCTTCTGCCTCAGCCTCCCTACCTGCTGGGATTATAGATGTAAGCCATCCTGCCTGGCAGGACGTCACTTTAAATATAAAAACATAACACAGGCTAAAAGTAAAAGGACAGAAAGAGTCGCACACACAAACGCTAATCAAACACTGACAAAAAAGTTAGGGTGACTTAAACAAAACAGAACAGAGTGAAAAACAGGAAAAATTAAAAATTAAGGTGGCTATATTAACATAAAACAAAGTAGGTCTCAGAACAATATTACCAGGAATAAAAGGGGATATTATACAATGATAAAGAGGCCAATTCATCAAAAAGATATAATCCTAAATATATAGTGCCTAATAACAGATCTTCAAAATACTTGAAACAAAACCTGATAGCACTGAAAGAAAAAATAGATAAATCCAGAATTATAATTGGGGATTTCAAATTCATCTCTCCATTCAGTAATTGATAAAACAAATAGACAGAAAATCAGAATGATATAGACAACTTGAATAACAATACCAAACAATTCAATCTAACTGACATTTGTAGAACACTATATACGACAGAATAAAAATTTGCAGGAAAAAAAAAGATTTGCCAAGACCGATTGTGTTACCAAAATTCTGCCCATGAAACAAAGCTTAACAAATTTTTAAAAATTGAAGTCATATAAAGTATGCTTTATAATCAAAATGGAATTACACTAGAAACCAATAATAAAAATATAGCTAAAACATTTCCAAATATTTGAAAACAATGCCCTTTTTAAAAAATAATGCATCAAAGAAGAAATTAAAAAGGAAATTTAAAAATATTTTAAACTGAATGAAAATGAAAACACAATGTATAAAAATTTATGAGATGCAGCTAGAGCAGTTTTTAAGGGAAAATGTATAGCATTAAATGCTTATACTATAAAATAAAAAAGGGGCCAGACACAGTGGCTCACACTTGTAATCCTAGCACTTTGGGAGACCGAGGTGGGCCAATTCCCTGAGGTCAGGAGTTTGAGACCAGCCTGGCCAACAGAGTGAAACCCTGTCTCTACCAAAATACAGAAAAATTAGCTGGGTGTGGTGGTGCATGCCTGTAATCCCAGCTACTCGGGAGGCCGAGGCAGGAGAATCACTTGAACCCAGGAGGTGGAGGTTACAGCAAGCCAAGATTGTACCACTGCACTCCAGCATGAGCAACAGAGTGAGACTGCCTCTCAAAAAATAAAAATTAAAAAAATAAAAATTAAGAGGATTGGAATCAATAATCTAAACTTAAGAAAAAGAAGGACAGCCAGGCGCGGTGGCTCACGCCTATAATTCCAGCACTTTGGGAGGCTGAGGCGGGTGGATCACGAGGTCAAGAGATAGAGACCATCCTGGTCAACATGGTGAAACCCTGTCTCTACTAAAAACACAAAAATTGGCCGGGCGCGGTGGCTCAAGCCTGTAATCTCAGCACTTTGGGAGGCCGAGGCAGGTGGATCACAAGGTCAAGAGATCGAGATCATCCTGGTCAACACGGTGAAACCCTGTCTCTACTAAAAATACAAAAAATCAGCTGGGCATGGTGGCACGTGCCTGTAATCCCAGCTACTCAGGAGGCTGAGGCAGGAGAATTGCCTGAACCCAGGAGGCGGAGGTTGCGGTGAGCTGAGATTGCGCCATTGCACTCCAGCCTGGGTAACAAGAGCGAAACTCCATCTCAAAAAAAAAAAAAAAACAAAAAAAAAACACAAAAATTAGCTGGGCATGGTGGTGAGTGCCTGTAGTCCCAGCTACTCGGGAGGCTGAGGCAGGAGAATTGCTTGAATCCAGGAGGCAGAGGTTGCCAGGAGCCGAAACAGTGCCATTGCGCTCCAGTCTGGTTAACAAGAGTGAAACTCTGTCTCAAAAAAAAAAAAAAAAAAAGAAAAGAAAAAAAGAAAAAAAAAGAAAAAGAAGGACAAAATATAGCCAAAGCAAATGGAATAAGGATAAAAGCAGAAGCAAATGAAATCGGAAACAGATACACAGAAAAAAAAATAATGAAAACCAAAGAGTTTTACTGAAATAAATAAAATGGATAAATCTCTAGTCAGATGGATAAAAAAAAGTAAAGAGACAAATTACCAATATTAGGAATGAAAAAGAGATACCACTAAAACTCCTACAGATATTAATAGCCAGTGACTATTATAAATAGCTCTGTGCCAATGTATTTGATATCTTATGAAATGTCCTAATGGAGGCCCTCAGAAGTGGCCAAGTCATTTCTTCCACATCTGCACCTGGTCTAACTGTGAGGCTTGGGGCAGCCGTGAAGGGAAATGTGGGTTACCCACTGTTCAAACTGCTGTGGGAACACGCCTCCAGCCTCAAGTGAATGGGGTTAGCCTGGCAGAGGCTACACTGTGCTAACTGACCGAGTTCAAAATCTCAGGTTTATCTCAGGTCTGATCCTGTTTCTCAACATCTAGTACATAAGAAATGGTGGCCATGGACTTAATTCTGGAGACTGCCCAATGGCAGTGTTGGAAAATCCCCACATTTAGGCTTTTCTTCCTGTCTAAGCCACGCTGGACACCATCTGACACGGGGCTCTCTCTCTCTGTCTCTCTCTCTCTTTCTGTCATGCCACCATTCCACCCTCTCTTCCATTCAGACCCAGGTAAATAAAATAAGAACAAGCAAGGGCTTTGATATCAAAGTAACCAAGATTCAAGTCCCAGCTCTCCCTCTAGCTACTAATTCTCAAAGCCTCAGTTTACTCATTTCTGTTTTAAGGTTGTTGTGAACTCACACCTCTAAGATCGCTGTAGAGGTTAAATAACAAGATGCATGTACAGTGTTATGAACAAGATCAGGGCTAACCTATCAGTCTCTGGTCTCTTTCCAACTCCAATGCAGTTTACTCCCTCCTCTCAGTTTGACCTTGAACTTCAGAAGCTTCAGGAGGCCAGGGACTGGGTCAGTTTTCTTCTCACCATTGTAACTCTAATACCTACACAGGTGTTGCAAGGCAAAGAGCATGTATGTAATAAATGTGTTGAATGAATGGGTGAATGAATTAATGAATGACAATAGTCATTCTAGGTATCATGATAGTTGATACTGGATGCTAAAATGTATTTTCCAAGTTCCCACAGTGCACATGATTGCAGAAGGAGGAATGGGCAATAAGACGGATAAGATCCAGTCTTTACCCTTGAGGAATCCATAAATGTTTTCTGATGTCTACTCTGTGCCAGGTCTGCTCAGAATCAGCTCAGAATCTGATCAGAATCAGGCGTACTGTCCCTTCATACAGTCAGGTAGAAGGGGAGGAATACAGACAGATAAATTATTTGGTGGTAACTCACGCCTTTCCATTCTGGGAAGCCAAAGCGGGCAAATCACTTGAGGTCAAGAGTTTGAGACCAGCCTGGCCAACATGGTGGAACCCCGTCTCTACTAAAAATACAAAAAAATTAGCCGAGCATGGTAGAGCGCACCTGTAATCCCAGATACTCAGGAGGCTGAGGCACGAGAATCACTTGAACCCAGGAGGCAGAGGTTACAGTGAGTCAAGACTGAGCCACTGCACTCCAGCCTGGGTGAGAGAGCAAGACTCCATCTCGAATATATATATATACATATATTTAAACATACTGTCTGCTTCTATAAAACGTGGCTTCTCCAAGCTGTGAACTTCCAGCAGGGAAGGACCCTACTTCCAAATTTCCTGCTCAAACCCTGGTGTTAGTTTTTGTTTGTTTCTTTGTTTCTGTGCAGCAAGCAGCAGAAATGTTAAAGTTTAAATGAAAGTTTTAAAAAAGGGTATGGTTGTAAAGAAGGCTTCTTGGAGGAAGATGTGTCAAGACAGGACATACGGGCAGGGTGTCAAAAGTGGGGAGCTTGGGGAAGGGCTTGAGTTTAAGAGCACAGTGTGGGCAGGGGCCCAGAAGCAGAAAAGCAGCATGTTCAGGAGCATGGCAAGTGACCTGATGGGGCTAGAGAACTGGACCCACATCAGAGCGAGGCAGTGGACGAGTGGAGGGGGCTGGAAAGAGTGGCAGGGGCAGGATCATGTGAGACCTTGACTGTTAAGTTAAGGAGCTTGGGCCTCATCCTAAGAGCTATGGGGAGCCATGGGAAACAGTGGTTGGGTTCTGTGTCCCAAAGCTCATTCTGGGAGTCTGGAGACGGGACCAGTGAAGAGGCTAGTACAGCTGTCTATGCAAGATGGCACGGCCCAAGGCTGTAGAGAGGGAGAGAACTGTTTCCTCATTGTTGGAGGTGAAGGCATCAGTGTGCATGTTTCTACATGTGTCCATGAGCACAAGCAATCTTTCTTGGAGGGTCAGTGTAATTAAAAAAAAAAATTAAAAAAATTAAAAATAAAAAAAAATTCAGTTTCATGGCTATCGCACTATAGCCAACAGCCCGGGGGAGGCCAAAGTTACCAAAGAAAGAGGCTGAGAGACATCCAGCCAAAGCCTGACTTTATATTTCTTTCTCGTCAATAACATCCTGCAGATTCACATTCTTCTACAGGTTTTAAGGTGTTCTAATTCCAGTTATCTCATCCAAAATATTTGCTTTTCTGCCTTTCTTTGTGTTTCCTGTATGCCTCATGTCAACATCCTTATTCAGGTCACTTGTTGAAAAAAAAAAAATCCATTAGGCCAGGCTGAGGTGGAGCCTGGAATGACCAGGAAACTTTACTCTAGAATGAACTCCTACCTGAGGCAGATCTTCCTCCCTAGCAGGGCCCGCACTGGCCTGCTTGTCACCTCCCTGCTCAGGACTCTGCTGATATCACAGACCTAGCTCTAGGCCAGTTTGGGAATCCAGTGAGGCCACTGGAAGGAAAACTGATGCAGGGATACCACCCTCCTTGGTGACTCAATCCTAGCTCCTGATAACTCATGGGTTTTTTTTGTTTGTTTTTTGTTGTTGTTTTTTTTTTCTCTTGAGGGCCACAGAACATCCTTTATAGAATGCAGTTATAGGCCAGGCGCAGTGGCTCAAGCCTGTAATCCCAGCGCTTTGGGAGGCCGAGGTAGGTGGATCACGAGGTCAGGAGATCGAGACCATCCTGGTCAACATGGTGAAACCCCGTCTCCACTAAAAATGCAAAAATTAGCTGGGCATGGTGGTGCGTGCCTGTAATCCCAGCTACTCCGGAGGCTGAGGCAGGAGAATTGCCTGAACGCAGGAGGCAGAGGTTGCGGTGAGCCGAGATTGCGCCATTGCACTCCAGCCTGGGTAACAAGAGCGAAACTCCGTCTCAAAAGAAAAAAGAATGCAGTTATACAACTGACCTCAGAATACGCCAGGATTTTGCAGCCATTATAGAGAATTGTCTCTGGAGCCAGACTGTCTCAGCTTATATCCTGGCTCTGCCACTTCCTAAGCTGTGTGATCTTGGGCATTTTTTTTAACCTCTTTGTGTCTCAATTTCTTCATCTAAAAAATGGACTTATATAGTATCTACTCCAAAGGGTAGACTGTTGTAAGCCTTAACTAAATCTGTCCATGTAAGGAACCTAGAATAGTAACTGGCAGACAGTAAATACTCACAGAAGTTTAACGCCTGGGATTGCCTGCTGTAGTTTGTGAAAACTGCTGCTTCTCCTTTTGGAAAAATCAGGATGGCACTAGCCCACCTCCAGTCTTCCAATGCTTCTCCATCTCAACAGCATTCCCTAGAGGTGATGGATTTCTGTCATCTGCAGGTTCTCTGAGATGCAGTTGGAGCAATTTAATACAGCAGAGCAGTCCCATGCTCCACTGTAGTCTCACTGCCAAGCAGTTCAGTAGTGTTTCTCAAAATGTGGGCTTCAAACTAGCAGTATCAGCATCTCGTGGGAACTTGTTAGAAATGCACATTCTCAGCCTCTCTCCAGAACCTACTGAATCAGAAACTCTGGGGGCGGAACCCAGCAAGCTGTGTTTTAACCAGCCCTCTGCTAAGGTTTGAGAACTGCCACAGCATAGTATAGCACAGTGGTTTATTTAGGTAGCTACAACCCAGTTCATTGCCCGCTCCTTCTTCACAAAGTGTTCCTGATTCCCTCAGAACCCACTTTTACTGACAGCTCTAACTTCCTCCCTGTATTACTGTTGTCCATGTCCAGAAGTGCCCCCTGTATTGCAAGTTCCTGAGAGCAATGTTAGGTCTTACTCCTCTCTGCACTGGGCAGCCCAGGGCCTGCCACAGGGGCGTTTGCTTAGGAAAGATATGCTGAGTCAAGTGTGCCAAATTTCCAGTTTCCTCTGACTAAGGCTACTATTACTGAGCCTCTGCTCCTTCCAGGACCCTTGCTCATACTGCATTTTCCTTTGTGAAGTGTGGTCCTCTCCTATGCTAAAATGCCTGGTTCTTTGTCATTTCTAGCGTCCTTTAGTTCCGCCGGTTTCTCTGGGCCTTTTACTCTTCAGTCTCCCTTTATGTTTGTTCAAAGCCCTTTGGAGAAGGTGTCAGATCTCCTGGCAAACCTGTCCTCCTAATCCTTATTTTCAATCATAATATTTGTACTGATAACAACACGTCAAGTACTATACACCGGGCCCTGTGCTGGGCATTTTACATTCATCCATTCATTCATTCAGAGACAAGGTCTTGCTCTGTTGCCCAGGCTGCAATGCAGTGATATGATCATAGCTCACTGCAGCCTCTAACTCCTAAACTCAAGCAATCCTCACCCTCACCTGGCCTCAGCCTCCTATGTAACTGGGGCTACAGATACATCCATGCCTAGGTAGTATTTTTTTTGGTACAGATGGAGATTCTCTGTGTTGCCCAGGCTGGTCTTCAACTTCTGGGCTCAATTGATCCTCATGCCGCAGCCTCCCAGAGTAGTGAGATTACAGGCATGAGCCACAGTACCCAGATGGCATTTTACATTTATTATTTTAGTCTTTACAACAACCCTAAGAGGAAGATACTTAATCCCGTTTGGATGGAACACAAGGAAACTGAGGCTCGAACACAGTAAGCAACATTAACATGTGGCAAGGTTGGTACTTATTCAGGCTGAGGCCAAGTCAGGGTCTGGGTGGATGGACCAGGAGAAGTGCCTTGTCTAGGCATGTATATTCATATAAGAATGATCCACCAACAAACCTGTCCAGTGCCCTTGCTCAGGAACATGGGTCTGACCAGGTCCCAGCCCATCAGGGTGCCTTACCACAGTGCGCAGGGGGTGTCCGACTGAATGCCCGTCTTCAGTGCATCCTCCTGGCCCAGCATTTGCTCTTCTGTACAGTGGGAGTTTCAAACTGTGTTCCACAGACCCTTGGAGATGAGGGTGGGTGGGCTGGGCAAGTGAGAGGCAAACCCAGAGGAACTGTGGGACCACCCAGCAGCCTGTCATCCCTGTCACTTCTTGAGCTCCCAAACAAGGCTGTATTTGAAGAAAGGGTTTCACTGCTTTTAAAAAGCTAGAAATTACTGCTGAATAATAATTGTCATTTTAGGTGTCTGTTTCTTCTCCCAGAATGTCCCTGGGGAGCAAGAACTGTACCCACAGCACCTAGCATCAGGAAAGTTGGCCAAATGGAAGGGGAGATGAGAAATGAATGTACTGAGAGCTCTCCATGTAATATCCCCTCCTCAGCTCTCATCCCACCCCCCATTCCTGCAGGGAAAAGGCCTTGAAAAAGTTGAGTAAGAAACGAGCAGGCAGAATGATGCAAGGGAGCTGTCTGTACACATTGCAACAGAACTTTCTAAAACAGGGCTGGGGCTGCTCCCAAGGGTCTTAGCCCTGGCCTTCTCCTCTACCATCATCCAGACCTGTCACACAATAGGGCCAAAAGCCATTACCAAGCCCTGCTAAGGCCTGACCTTAGCGCTGGTAAGTCAGTGGGTTCTGGAAGTCTTGGGTTCTGGTTTGAAACCTGGATCCATCTTCAATCACCTGCTTCCTTCCTTTCAGCCCTACATCCATGCCATCAAGTCCTAGAGACTCTAAAGCTCAGCACCTCTCAAAACCACCCTTGCTTCTCCTTTGCCTTGCCACCCCTTCAGTTCAGGCTGTGTCGTCATTACCTCTCCCCTTCCTCTCACCTGCCTCCCTCCCTGCCACCCAGCATCACCCAGGTCCCTTCTGCAGGCCAGGCCTAGCGTTGGGCCCTGGGACACGAAGAAGACTCAGATTCTACTTGGCTCTCAAGGAGCCTCAACAGCAGGTGTCCCCAGACTTTTTACACAGGGGGCCAGTTCACTGTCCCTCAGACCGTTGGAGGGCTGCCACATACTGTGCTCCTCTCACTGACCACCAGTGAAAGAGGTGCCCCTTCCTGAAGTGCGGCGGGGGGCCGGATAAATGGCCTCGGGGGGCCATAGTTTGGGGACGCCTGCTCTACAGGAAGAATCCACTGTATAAACATTTAGAGTTTCAGATGCTCTGAAAGAGGGAAGGTGGAAGTCTGATGCCAGCACAGAGATGGGGAGGGTCATCATAGGGCCACGAGCTGTCTACTTCCCATTACCCCCAGCTCTACTCTCCAACTTTCTCCACTCATACTCTCCTTGGATGTTCTGTGTGGCATCTGTAGGTTGCCTTCCCTCTGCGCAATTAGAAGTTCTGGCAGGCCAGGTGTGGTGGCTCACACCTGTAATCCCAACACTTTGAGGGGCCAAAGCGGATGGATCACCTGAGGTCAGGAGTTCAAGACCAGCCTGGCCAACAAGGCAAAACCCTGTCTCTACTAATATTACAAAAATTAGCCAGGCATGGTGGCAGGTGCCTGAATTTCCAGCTACTCTGGAGGCTGAGGCAGGACCCAGGAGGTGGAGGTTGCAGCGAGCCAAGGTCACCTCACTACACTCCAGCCTGGGCAACAGAACAAGACTCCGTCATACACACACAAAAAAAGTTCTAGCAGAAGACTGGAGGAAGTGGCAGAGACCCTGCCAGGTTCCTGTGGGTTGTCTGTGCCCCTTCAGCAAAGGCCACAGCTTCCATTCGGCAGCCCTCTCTACTCTGCCCGCCTTGCACCTGTCGTGTCCTCCTCTTAGTCCTTTAGGCCAAACGCCCTATGAGGTGACCAGCCCTGGGCTACTGCACCATCCCTTGAGTTTTGTCATAGCTTACTTTCATCTTTGCAAACAGTCTTTGTATTAAATTGTCCTCAGATTACCCAATTTGGGTGGGCTGATTCCCACAGGGACACTGACTAATACAAGGCAGAGGTAGTCAGGAAGAGTGCCATGGAGGTAACAGTTAAAGGTGCTCTTGCCTGGGAGATGATGTTTCTAAAGCTTGGTTAAAAACCAAGACTGCTTGCCATCCAAGACTATACACCATCAGGCCCCTGATGACCAAGCAGCATGTGGGGAAGTTACCAGGAAGAGGGACAGTAGAGGACTTGGAAATGGAAGCAAGGAGTTCCAAGAGGGGTGCAGCCATGCCACACAGCTGCTCTGGCTGGCAAATTCCTTCGAATAAGGAGGCGGGTAGGATAATATGCTAGAGGGCCATGCCAGGCCGCCTCTACACTGCCCGCCCACTCTCCAAGTGAGTTGAGCACTGAAAGGAGTTTAATCCCGATGGGCCCTAGCCTTGGGGCAGGAGAACTGGTTAAATCCCAGCCCCATGTGGCAAGCTTTTTAATTCCCTGAGCTTTCATTTTGCCAACTGCAAAATGGGACTAATCTCACAGGGCTGTGGGGGGAGCGTAAAGGAGGCAATGAATGGCAATTTGCTTCCGTCCAGTAGTTCTGATGTTTCAGGTGCTCCCTCTCCCAGCCTTGGGAGGCAGGAAAAGCATACAGCTTTGAGGGTCTGGAAGATTTACTGTGAATTCCAGCTTTACTACTTCCTCCCTGTGTAATCCAGGACAAGTCACTTCACTTCCCCGCATCCCATCTGAAGAGGAGTGGGGGTAATCACCGCTTATGGGGTGGCTGTGAGGACTGGGCAAGCTCACACAAGCCAGGGCCCAGCACAGAGCAGAGAGCTTGGCACATGTTTGTTTCCGTCTTTCTACCTGTGCATTTTCTAGGGTAAATGTCCTTCCTGCCTTATAGGCTGGCCACTTACCCTCCTCGAGGATGTGTGCAATGGAGGAGCTAAGACTGCCATCACTGAAACGTATCTCAGACGTGCATGCATCAAACCCCCCATGAACTACAAAGCTGCATGCAATCCTCAATGGCACTACAACACTGGTGACTGAAGTGGTGCGAGGATGAGCCATCCTTATGGATGTTCCTCTCATCACATACCTCCTTTGGTCCATCCCCCAACAGGATGAAGTCCAAGCTTCTTGGCAGGACCACAAAGCCCACCCTGGTCAAGACCTTCTTGGAGGCACGACTAGACCAATCTCTGATTTACCCAACACACCCATGGGTTGAGAGATCATGAAGGGAAGATAACCAGGTCATAGAACACATTCTCACAGCTGTCCTGCTCACACACTTGCAGGAAGGGCAGGGCTGGTCATTATAGGAGTCCAGGGATGTCAGGAGGCATGGGAGGGGACCAGGAGAAGTCAGAGTTTGGTGTGAGCCCTCCACCCTTGTCCCACCTCACACAGGGGAAAAAGAGTCCCAGGGCACAGGAAGCTGCCAAGAAACTTCCTTTCTGGGCTACTCTAAGTTTGGGTCTGGTTTTCCTTCCAAATCCAATCTGGACCAAGTTGTTTAAGTAGTACCCGTGGGCATGGCGGCTGAAAGCCAAGGGGAAGGAGTCTTCTAGAAGTTGAGATGCCAGGGGTTGTTCTCTCTGTGAGATGGCACAGAAGCAAGCAATTGTGCCTCTCAGCCCTTGGACTTGCCTCTGCATCCTCTCATAGACATTTCCCACATGGGAAGGGCCTAAGCTGGGGATCACCAGATTTTATGGCCCTATTCCCCAAGCACCCATCTCTGCACCACCAACCCCGCTGATCTTTCTAATCCACCAATCCAATCAAGGTGCCTCTCTGCTCATACCCCTCCTTTGGTCTATCCCCCACAGGATGAAGTCCAAGCTTCTTGGCGGAACCCACAAGACCGTTCAGATCTGGTCCCTGTCCTCAGCCTCACTTCCTGTCTGTCTCCAGCTCCACTTCCTACCCATCCTCTGCCTGTATCTTTCTTCCAGCCACACCAGGATGTTCACAGTTCCCACCTCCAGGCCTTTGCCCATGCTATAACCTCTGCCTGACACCTTTCCCCTTCCCCTGTGCCTTACAGAATCAGACTTCTCATCTCAGGTCCTGCGGCAATGTCACTTCTTCTTGACCTTTCCAATTTACCATTCCCTCCCCTTCCTCTATGACTCTACTATTCTTTTTTAGGGGGCAGTCCACCTTGAACTAAGCATCTATGCCAAGCTAGGCCCACACTAGGACACAAAGTGATGCAGTTCCTGCCCTTGGGAAACTCCTGGGCCCGTGGAGAGGCAGGCAGACAGTGACAGCACAGGGGGAAAGGCCAAACTTGGCATTGCCTTCCATGTTACTCTTTGCAACAACCTGGTGATCTTAGGATCATTGGCTTTAGGACACCATCGCTTGATTGGGTCTCCTCGAAGCCAGGGACTAAGTCCAATTACTCTCGGTGTCCTAACGAGGGCCGGGCTCAGAGAAGGTGCACAGCAAAAATGTGCTGAAGGAGATGAACTTGGGATCTGAATGTTTCAAAAAGGCCTTGGTAACTTCAAGTCTTTTTTTTTTTTTTTTTTTTTTTTTGTGAGACGGAGTTTCGCTCTTGTTACCCAGGCTGGAGTGCAATGGCGCGATCTCAGCTCACCGCCACCTCCGCCTCCTGGGTTCTGGCAATCCTCCTGCCTCAGCCTCCTGAGTAGCTGGGATTATAGGCACGCACCACCACGCCCAGCTAATTTTTTTGTATTTTTAGTCGAGACGGGGTTTCACCATGTTGACCAGGTTGGTTTCGATCTCTCGACCTTGTGATCCACCCGCCTCGGCCTCCCAAAGTGCTGGGATTACAGGCTTGAGCCACTGTGCCTGGCAACTCCAAGTCTTGCCATTTAAGACAATGATGTCTCACATTACAGCACAGTGGTAACACTCTTACATGCTATAATTTCACTTGATCCTCAAATACTCAAGTGAAGTCAGCAAAACAGAAACTGTCACCTCCATTTCATGATGCAGCAACTGAAACCTAGACAAGTTAGTGATACTGATTTGCCCAAGGTGAGAGAGTGGGCCCTGAGTTCCAGTCCAGGCCTCTTCCACAGGAGACATTTCCAGAGTAGGCACAAGCCACAGACTGACCTGGGATCTTCAAGGCCAGCAGGAGTCTTGCTTCCAAGAGCACCCTCTCTGAGGAGAGGATGCCAGGATTCACTGGCACCTTCAGCCTCCTCCTGGCTTCACTCCTCCTTGCCCAAAAATAAACCACACCTGTTTCCACCTCCCAGCCTTTGCACATACCAGTCTCCATGTCTCCCCCATCCCCCACACGTGGCATGCCACTAGCCTACCCTCAGTTTCCTAAAAGGCACTAAGATCTTTCCAGCCTCATGGCCTCAACACATGCCGGACTCCCTGCCTGGGATGCTTTTCTTTCTACTCTTGGCCAATTCAGGCCTTGGGGCCCAGTGACATGGTCTGGGAGACTTATCCCTGTGGCCTCGAGAGGACTGAACAAATGGAAGTGTTTCTAGGTTGCACCAGTGGCATTTATTACCTGCTGCCCTGCGCCTGTTAACTTCTGTCATTCTCCCTCTCCCTGTGAGAACATGGTAAAGACCACAGTCTTATGCTGTGAACCCACAGCTAGCTTGCTCCAACAATGCCTAAGAAATCTGTCTTGTCACTGCCATGCTTGTTGTCCCCACTCATTCCCCGAGCCTCCCATCCAACAAGTTGCTCCACCACATTCTGGTGGATCTCGCTTCCCATGCTCTTCTCTAGACAAGGCCTTCCCTCCATTCCCTCTATCACTGCCCTGCCTAGAGGCTCGTCCTCTCTCACATGGATTCCCCCCGCCCCACAGACTCCCCACTGCCCTCCTGGCCTACAGCCTGTCCTGTCCATTTCCCATACAATGGCTAAGGGCTCTTAAAACTCACCTGACCAGTCATTTCCCTACTAAAGCTCTCCCAAAACCCAGCTTCTACCCTGATGTCTCAAGAGTGGCACTTCCAAGCCTCCCTCAGTTCAAGCACCCACGCCTCTCACTTTAGCCTCATTTTTGACAGTTGCCTGGGCTCCAGCCACTCCAGGGTCCCCAGCCCTGCCCCAGACATGCTGGCTTTTCTAACACTTTATGCCTATCTTTCTGCTTTGCCCTCACATCCTCCATCTGCAAAATTCCTACCCGTTAATAGGCAAACAATTCTGGAAGCTTTCTATGTGCCAGACACTACCTAGGCTCTTTTTGTACCTTATCTCATATACTTCTCAAAGCACCTCCCAAAAATAATAATTATTATTCCCATTTTACAGATATGGAAACTGAGGCTCAAGAGAGGCAGGGCAAGAACTGGACTCCTAGTCTATCTGATTCCAAAACTGCTGTACACCAACCTCTCTGGGAAATGCACCAGCCCCACTTCCCCTACCCCAAGGCAGAGTCCTCTCTCCTCTGTGGTTCCATAGCCCTCTGGTTTCTCGCTTGTCTCAGCTGTTGTCACCAGTGACTGTGTGTGGCTGTCTCTGCCACCCCCACAAGGTGAGCATCCCAAGGGCAGAACCTGGGCTAATCTGGCTGGGTCTCCAGCACCCAGAAGGGTATAAGTGCTCTGTGGGGTTTCTTGATAAAGAGATAGAAAGCCAGAAGCAGTTTGGGTGGTTTAGACACTCAGCCCTAACCTAACTAATCCTGATACCAGTGACCAAAAGCAGGACCTTCGCATCTTTGCCGCCAAAGCACTGCCCAGCCAAAAGAGAAAAGGGCCGAGACCCTGTACGCCCTCGCCTGCGCTGCACGTGCTCGGTTTTCCCCGCCCAGGTACTGGCCGCCGGGCCGTACCAATCTCCGCGGGGGAGCGCCCGGGGGCGGACTGAGGGAACGGCGGGAATAACCGGGCGCGCTCCCTAGAAGGAGGGCTCAGAGCTGCTCTCTTTTTACTCATTCCCCAGATCCTCGCCAAGCAGGCTGCCGTGCCTCCTCTGCGCCCGCGCCGAGCCGAGCCTCAGGCGTTGTTCCCCCGCGAGCAAGTGGCGTTGGCCGCGGCTTGGAACTGCCAGTCCCGCCGCGCCCCGCCCCGCCCCGCCCCGCCCCGCCCTCTGCGTCACCGCCCGCGGGGTTGTGAGGTGATAAAGTGCCGCGCTCCGGGACGCCAGCGCCGTGGCAGCCGTTTCTGCTGGGCTCTGGGCTGTTTCTGCCGCGCCGCCACTGGCCGCCGGCGCAGCTGCCGGTGTCCTAGCCGCCCAGTCTCGGCGCAGTCCCGGTGCCCCCGTGCTCTGCGCGAAGCCCTGGCCCCGGCGGCCGGGGCATGGGCCAAGGGCGCTGGGTGAGGCGGCTTCCCGCGGAGCCGTGACGGGGCGGGCTTCAGCATGAAGACCCTCATAGCCGCCTACTCCGGGGTCCTACGCGGCGAGCGTCGGGCCAAGGCTGACCCGAGCCAGCGCTCTCACGGAGGACCTTCGCTGTCGCGCGAGGGGTCTGGGAGATGGGGTGAGTGTCTGCGGGCTGAGCGCCACCGCGCAGGGGGCTCCAAGGCCTGGGCAGCCTCGGTCCTGGGGTTATGGACCTGCGAGAAGATTTTCTGGAAAGGGCCCTGTGGCAGGCTGGTGGGTGCTGATGAGTGCATGTTCCTTCTCCGCTCCGGCACTCGTCAATTTTTGCGACCTCTGTTACATCACTTTCCACCACCACCCCCGGCTTATTTCCCTCATCCGTGAAGTGGGAGTGGTACCACCCACCCTTCTCAGTTATTAGGGATATTAGAGAACTCTTCCCCAACCCCCACTGTGGCTGGTGTCCCCTGGCAGTTCCCTCCCATCTCCCTGCACCAGGTGCCCTGGATGGGGCAGGATGGCATGGGTTTTGCAATCTCCTGAGACAGCCACCAGACGGGGGCATGCCCGACTGGAACAGGTGTGTCTGCCCTGCTCTGCCCCACGCCCATCCTCTCGCCCAGGCTCTGGAGCCCACCCAGCAGCAACTCTGAGCCTGGCATGCCTAGAACGCAGCGGGGAGGCCCCTGCATGTCATCCAGGGTAACCGAGGTCCTCAGTGAATTGGCAGAGTTGCAGTCAATCCCCCTCCCACACACCCCCACCCCCCGGAGCTTTTCCCATGCAAGGAAGAGCAGCTGTTCCAACCCCCACATCCCTTACCTAGAGTCGGAGAAACTGAAGTGGGAGGAAGCATGCCTAGGGTTTCTTTAGCTGATACCTTAACCCCGGGAGACCCTGGGAAGTCATCACAGCCGTCCTGGTCCGCGTGTGTCTTGCATGAAGCGCCTCTCTCTCCTTCTAAGTCTGTATTCTGCTTGCTGAGCCTCTCTGACATGTATTTTTCTTTAGTAACTTAACAGTCGCTTACTCCATCCACCTCTGTTATAAAAATAAAGCCTGCTAATTATGGGAATTTTGAAAACTATAGGCAAAAGAAAACAATTTCTAGTAAACCGACTATCCAAAGATAGCTTCCTATTAGCATTTTAGTATATTCCTTATTTTCTTTATACACATTGCATGCATACAGTTGAGGACATGTTATAGATAGAGTTATGAATCTTGTTTTCGCCCCCTTAATGTAACGTTGAGGTTTCTCTTCTGTTAATCAGAATCACTTATAATGATCTAGTGATTGCAATAACCCACCTGCAGCCATACCACACTTTAACTGTGACCTGGGCATTGGCATTGGTCCTTGTGTGACTATCGCTGTGGTTATCTGCCTCTCTTGGTGTGGGTGCTGCGTGTTGCCCTTGAAGAGATACACAGCTGCTACCCTGTCTCCGGGACAAGTAGCCTGAGCTGCCCCCTGCACCCTGGCAGTAGCCTCTGACAGCCCCTTCTCTCACTTGAGTCCTTTTCTGTTTCCTCTGTCCTTTGATGTCCTTTGGGAATGAAGGGACTTGCCTGTGTTCATGCTTTTAAAGATGTTTCTGCACTAGGTGGTGGGATAGGAATGTTCTCTATGGTGGTGCTTCCTGGAGATCCCATTCCCTCAGCTCTGCCATCCACAGGCTAGGAGCTGTGTCTTCCCAGAAGCCAGTGACCCTGGCTGTCATGTTTTTGACTTAGAGTTTGTAACTCAGGAGAACTTGTACTTTAGCAATTGGTTTTAACCAAGCTACTTAATATCATGTCAGAAACATTTCTCCGTGTTGTTATCAGATCTTGAAAACTTTTTTTGTTTATTAACTGGGGTCAAGGAATGTACATCATGGAATGTAGGAAGGGCTGGTATGAAATGTAAACCAGTCAGTTTAGCTTTCTGGGATCTACTTTGGTGAAAGATTGGGTGGAGTAGGGGAGGGCACTGAAGCACATTTTGTTATCTGGGCATTTCCATTAGACCTGCTTTCTACATCCTTGGTCCTTGAAGATACTCCCCAGTGGCCTAGTTTGCCTCTGCAGATAAGGTCCCACTGTTCTGAGCTGGTGAACAGCTTGTCAGTTACAGTATTCAAGGAGAGACCATGGATTCTGTGGAGGGAAGTCCTGTGATGGGTGAGAGATTGAAATAGATACCTTGGGATCTGGTTTCTTGGTCAAAATAAAAAAAAAGACCAGCTGTGGGGTTGTGGGTAGGTGGGTGCATGCTGGTGGAGCAGGAGTCTGTATTGATATTTCCTAATCTTTGGAGGGCTGTCCTGTGCCAGGCATGGAAGCTACAGAGTTCATCAGGACAGGAGGGATATATATCCTATTCTTCATCCTTGCCTTTGGGCTAGGGACTCTTCATTTAGACGAGCCCTCTGATATCTGTCTGTGTCCTCAGGGTTCAGCACAGGACCCAGCATGAGATGATGGTGGTCCCAGTAAAATTCTGAGCTGATTTGTTGTGTGGGGCTTCAAAGAGCGAGGCTAGAAACAGGAGTGGGATGATGGATGCAAGTTTTGTTTAATGAGTCCTTTCTGACAGCTGTTGAGGACTGCAACAGGCTGGGGTGGGTGAGAGTGGAGTCCTGCATCACTATAGATGTGCTTGAAACTAAGTGGCTAGATTGTTGGGGGTAACTGGGAACTGAGGGTTGATAGTCACCTAACCTAGTCCAAAGTCATAGGATGACAACATAGAATGTTCTCTCCAATGCTCCCCTCTCATGCTTTCTCTATTGTTCTCTCTCATGCTCCCCTCTCCAATTTGGTGTAGCTCCCCGCCTCATCTACATCACTTCCCCAGCTGCACAGAGGCCACTTTGGGGCTGTGTTACCAAGGGCTCGTCTAGGCTGGGAACGGAGGGCCAAGAGTAATGTTGTATTAGCAAGCTCGGTGACTCAATGGCCAGTGTTGAAATCCTGCCCCACCTCCACCCTCCCGCCCTCAAATTCAACAGCAAGTATTTGAGTTGTAAAAATTAGTGCTGGATCTGGCCCAACCCTCATGTTGCAGATGGGATCACTGGGGTCCCCAGAAAGAAGGGACTTTCCCAGGGTTATCAAAGCCAGGCTAGAACCCAGATCCATCTCCCAGTCTGTGGCCTGATTCCTTAAACCAAAGGATGGTGAGGCCATGAAGGGCTGAGGGCAGAGCTCTGTGCTTTGTAGGTTCTCAGCAGTTTGCTCAATGAGTGAAGGTTGCCCTGCGGTCTCCATAATGTGGGTGGCAGCTTATCCCTTCTCAAGCTTTTTGAGGAGGCTCCCCCAGCCTGCCCTAATGGATTAGAGAAACCAAGATTCCTCAGAGCTTTGGCTACCAGTTGAACTGCCAGTTGTTCCCTCCCCACACCCAGTCACCCTTCAGACTTTCCAAACCCTTCCTCCTGGCCTATGAAGGAAGCCCCATCTGAACAGTCCCCACTGCCACACAACTTCCTTTCCTACCATGTCACCCACTATGCTGTAGACACACGGCAGTCTTCCTGTTCCTGCAGTATGACTCCCAATTCAGTCTTATCTCAGGGCTTTTGAATATGCTGCCTTTCTGCCCAGGTCTTTGCATGGCTGGCTTTAGAACACTCAGTCTCCTCTCAGAGGTATTCCCTGGCCACCCCATCTAGAGAGCTACTCTCAACCACCACATCTTGTTTTATTTTTATAGCCCTTATCACTACTTAAATTTTCATGTGTGCTTATCTGTTTAAGCAATTGTCTCCCCATAAAAGCTCACACCTGTAATCCCAGCACTTTGGGAAGCTAAGGCAGGCGGGCAAATCAGGAGGTCAGGAGGTCAAGAGATTGAGACCATCCTAGCTAACACAACCCTGTCTTTGCTAAAAATACAAAAATGAGGCGGGTGTGGTGGCATGTGCCTGTAATCCTAGCTACTCAGGAGGCTGAGGGAGGAGAATCGCTTTAACCTGGGAGGTGGAGGTTGCAGTGAGCTTAGAATCAGACCACTGCACTCCAGCGTGGGCGACAGAGTGAGACAGTGTCTCAAAAAAAAAAAAAGAATATCAATTCCTTGGTTGGCTGGGTGCCATGGCTCATGCCGGTAATCCCAGCATTTTAGGAGGCTGAGGTAGGAGGATCACTTGAGGTCAGGAGTTCGAGGCCAGCCTGGCTAACATGGTAAAACCCCATCTCTACTAAAAATACAAAAATTAGCCAGGTGTGGTGGTACATGCCTGTAATCCCAGCTACTGGGGAGGCCGAGGCAAGAGAATCACTTGAACACAGGAGGAGGAGGTTGCAGTGAGCCAAAATTGTACCACTGCACTTCAGCCTGGGTGACAGAACGAAACTCCATTTCAAAACAAAACAAAAAGAACAATCAGAAAGAAGAACATCAGTGCCTTGGGAACGGGAATCTTGTCTATCTTTCTCAGTATTGTGACCCCAAGATCTAGCACAGTGCCTGGCACTGGTAATAGGTACTTACTATTTGTTGAATGAAGGAATCGTTAATGGGACTGCCCCATTCCTCTTGGAGGAAGCTCTGCTTTTAGCTTCCGTATGATTCCTTGAGCTTTCCTTGGGCCTCCTCTGTACCTATAACCTCCTATGCTGCGTGCTGAGGTTGTAGCTGTTCCCTGCCCTGAGGTACCCACAGTCTGGCAAGGAGCTTGCTACATGGCTAAGTGGCGAGCGGGCAGAGCCAGGCTCACCATAGCCACCCTTACCACTTCCCAGGGCTTATTAGAAGCCAGAGAGCCAGGATTCCAGGCCTTTTGTCTGGGATATGGCTAGGGGGCTTACTTCTTCTCTGGGGATCTCAATCCTATCTAGCCCCTATCTAGAAAATAGGGTCAGAATTCTCAGATTCTCAAGGATGGAGGGTTTTGTGAATTTGTGACATTCATGTTAGTCCTTGCCATTTGTCCTGTGTTACACATGCAACAGGCCTCCAATACTGTGGAGAGTGGCAGGCCCTGCTCTAGGGCATCCAGGAAGGCTTCACTGAGGTAGGGACTTGGGATGTGGACCCTTTAGTTTATTGATTGAGCACCTTCCGTGTATCAGCTGCAGTCCCTGCCTTTGAGGAAGTGAGATCAGGGGGATGTAAACAAGATGACTGTGCAGAGTGATCTGCGCAATGACAGGAAAGAGTGCAAAGAGGCAAGAGGGGGAAGCTTACTCACCCTGAGGTCAGGGAAGTCTTCCTGGAAGAGGTGACATTCAGTCTGGCTCTGGAAAGATGAATAGACATTAGCAAAACAGGCAAGAACATTCAGGTACAGGAAATAGCATAAATACAGGCATGAGATTTGGATAGGAGAGACTGACTGACTGACTGCAGGGCCTCTGAGTGACCAACCGAGGCTGAGGTCCTAGTGTAGTGAGAGCCAGAGATAAGAGACAGAGAGGATGCTGGATTCAGGCCTGTGGTGGCTCACCTACGTCTGCAGCAGGAGGAAGAATTGAGAGCTCATAGGAAAGGAGTCTGGTGCAGTTAGTTTCTTGGCCTTCAGCACTTTGAGGGCCTCCTGTGTGGAGCTGCTGGCTAATTTGAGGGCCTCATGGGCAGGACTCAGGGCCAGGAGTCAGGCCTGGGCTCTGTCTAGCCCCTGCTTGGCCACTGACCTACTATGCAGCCTCAGCAAACCACTACCCTTCCTGACTCTCAGTCTCCTCATCTATGGAATGAGCAGAAGTGTCGTAAGAACCTGTGTGCAGATTATGGTGCAGATGCAGAGAGGTAAACCTGTGAACCTTTTGGGGAAATCAATAGAAATGGGAAATACAACTCCTTTTCTTGTAAGAGCAGAAGTAGCCATTCTAAGCCCTGCATCTGCTTCCCATGTGACCTTGGGCATTACCCTGCCTCTTGGGGCCTCAGTCTTCTCATCTGCACATTGAGGAGGACTGATTGAGCCAAGGACCCCCTTGGCTTCCCTTCATCCCTGCTGGAGAAATGTGATTCCAGTCTTGTCCCTAATTGCTTTGGGACCCTTGAGGTCAGCCACCTCCTTATTCTTGTCCTCGGCTTCTCCTTGTGAAAATGGTGCACTTATCCACTTGGGACCAAGGTAAGTGCCCCCCGAAGAACCTGTCTCCCATGCTTGCCCATGTATTGCAATGGGGACATGTTTTGGAGATTCCTTGGT
This sequence comes from Saimiri boliviensis, assembly GCF_048565385.1. Classification (NCBI taxonomy): domain Eukaryota; kingdom Metazoa; phylum Chordata; class Mammalia; order Primates; family Cebidae; genus Saimiri; species Saimiri boliviensis. The sequence goes on along the minus strand of NC_133454.1, from coordinate 69,934,961 downwards.
GACATAACCACAAGCTGGTAGTGTTGCCATGGTAACCCCTTGCACTGCAGTAGCTACTTTTGAATGTGCTAGGTCACAGTGGGTGGGGGTGGGGAAAGCGGGCCCCTGGGGTCCTCAGCAATCATGTCCAGGGTTCTGGATGTAGCTCCATGTTCGATTTCAGGAACATGGCATCCTAAGAGCCTCAATTCCTTGGCTCTACCTCTAGGAACTCTGTCCTACTTGATGAAAACGGAATAGATGGAAACCCAGATGTATGGAGTAGCCCGAGGAGGGGCTTATATTCCCTTTAGGGTGACCTGTGGATAAAAATTCATTAGTGGATTCTAGCAGAGCACAGACGGCCCAAGTTAGCAACTTCCTAATTTAATGCTAATGGGAAAACCTAGAGAGGGGAGGAAGAGGCTTAGGGGACCACCAAGTCTACAGATCCTCAGCCTGGCTCCCTGCAGCAGGCCCTGAGGACTGACAGCCCACTTCCCACCTGGCACACCTACCATAGCTGTGTGCTGACTCTCCAGTAGTTTGGCTTCCCCTTTGGGCCAGATGTCCCAGTGGGTCCTGCTTCAAGGATACCTCATTTGCAAAACAGAACCCTTAAATGGGATTATTAGTCTTTGCAGAAAAGAACTCGCTGGTGTTTTGGGACCAGGCAGATGGCTAGCTAGCTGTCTTAGGGCTCTTAGGCACCAGTGGAGGGAGTGGGCTCTGAACTGGCTGTCTTCTATGCCTTCAGCATAGAGGCCAGGACTCCTTGACCTGTCTTTTCCATCTAGACTCACACAGTCTGTGCTGCAGTCTGGCTAAACTACTTGCAGTTAATTCCTCAAACTTGTCCTCTCTCTCATTTTCGAGCTTTTGCAATGCCTTTTGCAGAACTCTGCTACCTGGGGTTCTGCCCCTGTACCTTCCTCCTGGAAGGCATCCATAAGAACACCCTCCTGTGGAGGTTGGGGGCCTCCCCTGCATTCCTGGTCCTGAATGACCCTTCGTTATAATTGTTTGCAGCCTTGTCTCCCAACCATATCTGGGGTGGGCAGCGCAGGAGCAGAACTCAGCCTCTAGCAGATGCCCAAGAAGCAGAGGAGAGGCAGGGTCTAGAAGCTCCCCTCCTGGTGTGGAGCCTGGTATGTAAAGGGTACTTAGAAAGCACTGGTATGAATGTTAGTGTTTGGCCTTCACCCTTCTCTCTCCCTTCCTCTGGGGCCTTCCACTGTTGCCCAGACATTAACCACTCTCCAGCTGGAGAAGACATTCCCTCCTGATTCCCCAGAAAGCTCTGCTTGACCCTCTGTCCTGGCACAGGTCAGTCAGCTGTGGGTGGACTTTTTTTTGTCTTTGTCTAGGCCCTGTTTATTCATCATAGTCCCCTCAAGCATTCAGTCATTCAGGGGTGAGATGGGACAGGCAGGGATGTGGTCAGTCCAACCTAGGCAGAGAAGAAGGAAAACTTTCCAGAGAAAGTGAACAGGTTGGTCTCTAGCAGGCCAGTGCTCAGTGCCTGGTGGATGCCTGGTAAGCATGTGCTAAAAGACTGACCAAACAAGACTTGGAAGCAATAGAACTCTACCTGGGGGCACTGCGGGCAGGTCAGAGAGTGTGGGGAGACTTCCTGGAGGAAGGAGTCTCTGGCTGAGCACATGGTGAGGCACCAAGTGGGGACAGCTTCTTGTGTGAGGCTTGTGGGAGCCCCATCCTGGCGTGGGATTCTAATAGTGGCAGGCATGACCCTCCAGAGATGGCAGCTTTGCCATGACGGGCCTCTCATCATCATGTGTGTGGACTCCCGTTGAAAGGTACCTGCCTGGAGGAGCCTGGAAGAGAGCTCACCTCCAGCCTTGATGAAGTGGCATCTCTTTGGCACTTGGCCTGACTTCCTAGACCTCCCTGGGGCTGGAAGAGCCCGCCAGGGGTCAGTATGTACTGACCCTCACTCTGCTACCTCTTCTCATAACATAGAACCTGTGACCATGCACCTCTTAAAAAACTTTGTTTGCTTTCTCTGTCTGCATGCAACTTGTCCTTGGCCCTTTGGGGTAACTTGGGGATGACCTTCTCACTCACGTAGACCCAGGGCAGACATTAGGTCCAGATGGGCCCAGGTATGACATCCTTGGGGTTGGGCATGTGGGCAGGGTGACACCCCCCCACCACCACCTCAAGGAGCCCAAGAGGCTGTTCACACCTCTCTTAGCTCGCTGGCATCTTTCTGGCTCTCTTAAATTCACGCCAGACACTCTGGCCCTTTTCCATAAGTTATTTAGATTCCTCATGACAATCCTGGATTAAAGCTAAGGAGGACACTGAGTCCCGGTTGCGGGGGAGTGACTTGCAAGGTCTCACTGCAGGTAAGAATCAGAGCCAGGGTTTGAATCCTAAGCCAGCCTGTCACCTACGCCTCTGTTCCTAGGCAGGGCGGGCATTATTTTATACATCAAACAAGAGAGGACACCGAGGCTTACTTGGTAATTAACCAGCATTCATACAGTCTTTACTTTTTATGAACTCTTGCCTATACATTATCTCATTTAATTCCCACAACAATCTGACGAGGTAGGTATTAGCCCCACTGTACAGATGAGGAAGCTGAAGCTTGTACAGGAAGTGATTCATCCAGGCCACTTCCTATGAGTTAGGGTCCGGGTTCTCCTGACTCACAGTCCCCGTTCTCTACACCTTCTCCAGGCTGGCATGCCCCCTACCAGATAGCAGTGTGGAGGTGGGTAGAGGGAGCAGTGTGAGCTGTCCAGAAGCGTGAGCTGCCCACATTCTCTGTCTACCACTGCTTCCCCATGTGTGCTCAGGGCCTCTTCTCCATAGGCCAGGGATCCTCCTACCCCTCTCTCTATATCATTGCCCCAAATTATTTTTCTTCATAACTCTCATTGCTGTCTGATGTTACATCATGCATTAATACATAGGTTTTTTATTTCTCCCTCAGCAGAAGTTAAACATCCTAACAGGCAGGACATCATCTTCTGTACTCACTACCTTCCCCAGGACTAGTATTAGAGCTTAGTACCTTGTATGTGCTCTACGCTTTGGGTCTTACTCTATCCCCACCCACGCACCTCCCCCAGGAAGCCACCTTTGACCACTCATTCCAACTTCTTCTCAGCTTCTATTTCGGGCAGTCATGCACCCCTCTTTCTGGGCTCTTGAGTATTTTGGTCTGTCTCATTAGAACTCCCTCAAGGCTTTGTTCCAGAAGTTTCCCCTACCACATTGCCCACTTCCCTCCTCTTTGCCCCCTAGATCTTGTCTTTGGGGCCCCGGCAAAGCCTCGTGGCCTCCTCGGAGCCTCCTCTGCGCTACCGTCACTCTGCGACCTCTTCTCATAACACACACCTATGGCCATGCGCCTCTGGAAAAACTCTGCTTTCTCATTTTGTATACCCCTTCCCTCTCTGGAGGTGGGAGGAGCAATGCCAGTAGCCACTGCTTAATCACCTAACAAATGCCACATGCGCCTTATACACGTTTTAAAATTTAATGTTCCCAACAATTCTGTGAGGTGGGGATTATGACCCTCATCCTACAGATGAGAAACCCAAAGCTAGAGTTAGGTAACTTGCCTGAGCTCACAGAGCCAGGCAGGGGCAGAGCTAGGCCAGGGCCCTCTTTCACAGATTTAGGGGCTTGGGGCTCAGATACTGCTGCTCTCAGGCATGTAAGAGGAAGCCCAGAAAACTTGGGTTTCATCAGCCCCAGGGTGTGGCCTTCCTTGTCACTTCAGTATCAGATATTGGGCAAAGAGGTACTCACAGACACCCTTCAACACTCCAGCCCTGCACTGGGCCCTGGGTCTGAGGGCTGCTTGGAAGCACATGGGTTGGGATGTAGAGGGGAATCACACTCCTTGTACTGCCAATCTCATCAGAACGTCCCCATGAGACTTTAAGCATGATATGGACAGAGGAGGCTTTGCCAAGCTGTGTTCCTGAAGTCTGGGTATGAGCTGGCTTGTTTAGTGGGGCCAACCTTCAACAGTGTGGCATTGTACAGGTGATGGGGGACCAGGAGCCTGAATGCCTGCCTTAAGTCCTGGCTCCCACACCCTGACATCGAGCAAGTGATTTTGAATCTTTTGGCCTCACCTCACCTCAGTTTCCTTCTCTGTGAAGCGGATTGCCAGTCCTCCCCTTGCCTGCCTTCCCAGAGAGTATTGTGGGACGGTGAAACCCCACATAGATGCAGGAGAAGGGGATTACTTTCTAGGTGGTAAGAGAGGTGCTCCGGGTCTCTCTGGCAGCTCTACTCCGTCTGCCTTCCCCAAATGTAGGAGCAAATGAGCTGTGTAAAGCAAGTGCTGCCCGGGAGCAGCTATTTGAGTTGGTTATTGGGAATCTTCCCCTACAGCCTGTCTCATCTCCCCCACAAAACAAATGTAGGTAGCAGGGTTGTGTTCCCTTTATAGGCGGGGACACTTGTGCCTAGGGAGGGCAAGAGAGGCTCATACCCCATCTCTGGGGTTGGTCCTCAGTGATGGGGCTGGATTGGCCTCCTGCCAGGCAGCCCAGTCTAACTTGGGCATCCAGGCCTATAGCTGCCTCTGAGGTAGCTCTGGATTTACTTATGGATTTGCTCAACCATGCAGTAAACTTCTATGAGCTCCTTTAACCACAGACAAATCAGGTACCAAGTCCTGGCACCCAGGAGTCACTGGCAGTGGGATGGCCAAGTAAAGTGACACTGGTGCTGTGGGAGTGGGCAGAGAGGGTGCGGGTGTGGTGAGGGAGCAGATTGGAGCTGGGACTCGGCTGGATGCTGAGGCTCCCTGGTGGCCCCACTCAGGAGTCACGAACAGTCAGGCTGGGTGTGAAGGTGGGGGCATGTGGTGGCATCTGATTGCAGCATCAGCATCCCTACCAGCTTCTGCTGGGCTCCTCTCAGCCACAGCTGGGGCAGAGGAATTACTGACAGCCAGGTGGCAAGGGCTAGCAGTGGTCTAGGGGTGCCCAACCGAACCCTCACTTCCTGTCTGCCTGAGCAACTATACCAGAACTACTGCAAGGTGGTAAGCTCTAAGTCCCAAATACCCTACCAGGAGTCCTCAGGAGGGTGGATGCCAGAGATCACAGACTTCCCCCTCCATACCCCCACTTCATAGATGGGGAAACTGAAGCCCTGAAGCCCAGAGAGGTGAGGAGACTTAGCATGGGAGTTGGTGGCAGAGCTGAGACTAGAACCCTAACTCGTGCTGCCACATTACCTGCTGTAGAAGATGCCTTCTCCTGACCTACCGCTCTGAAGGAAAACAGGTTATTCATTTATCCCTTTCCCTTCCGAGATCCCTACCACTTCCCCCTGCTTTGTTGTGGGGAGCATACAGAAGGAACTGGGGGACCCACAACATCGAGGCAGATGCAAGCCTGGAGGTTGGGCCTGAATTGAGTTCAGCTCTGCCAGTCTCTGGCTGAGTGACCTTCACCCAGTGTCACCATCAGAATGGGGTGTTGATGCCAAACTCACAGGAGTCCAAGTGCCTGTGCAAGGGCATGGGTGGGAAAGAGGGGGTGTCCCAAAGCTTTATGGGCCTCTTGTGCATCATAGCTGTCACTCAGCCCTGCAGAGAGGGAGCTCAGTGGCTTGAGGAGTGGCCAGAGCACCCCCTTGGGGCGGCCAGGGCACTGAGGATCCAGATAAGGATCAGACTCAGGCCTGGCCCCCGGGCAGTTTCCAGTGTGATGCAGAATCAGCTTGTAATCAGCAGTTAGTACAAGGTCAGGGGCTATGGATGCCTTGAAGAGGACTCTCTCTTGTTTCTCCATTGTGCAGGTCTGACTTTATCTTCAAATAGGTTATCTTCATGGGTGGTAAGATGGCCCCTGGCAATTCCAGGCTTTCACAGACCTTAAAGTTTATCATCCCAGAGAAGGAAAGGCCTTCTCTTTCCAAAGGCTTCCTGCCCTAGATATCTCTGGGTTTTGAAGGATTTGTTGCTTTATCTCATTCTCAGGGAATCTTCAAGTGAGCAAAGCAGGGAAGGCCTCTACCTAAAATATTTCTTAGGTGGACTGAGGGCTCCTACTGGCCCACATGGGGTTCAACATCCATGGCCAGGCCAGGTCCCAGGCCTGGGCTCCATGGTCAGCCAGGTTGGGATCGTCTGAGAAGGCCTGGGCCTGAGAAATGCAGAGGAGCAGTCCTCCCAACCTCCCTCTCCAGGAACCTCCCCACTCTGACCCCCATAGAAGCACTTGGCATTTGGTATTTGGGACCTAGAGCTCACCACCTTGCAGCAGTCCCAGTACAGTTGCCCAGGCAGATAAGAAGTGAGGGTTCACTTGGTAGACTGCATTTCCCACTTGTTAGCAGAGCAAGCTGTGGGTGGTAGTTGGGGCTGGATAAGACAGGGTGAGAACCAAACGAGCAGTGTGGGAAAAGCCTGAGCTCTAATCCACCTTGCTGTGGGACTTGTGAGACTCCCACAGGCCGTCAGTTTCCAGTCTATATAATGAGGTGAGGGTTGAACTAGGTGGTATATGTCTCCTGCACTATGACTTTACCTAATTTTAAGACATTTAATAAGGTTAACAGAAAGATTTGAATTAGGCATGATGATGAATTTTTGGGTCTTCTCGCTTGTTTCAGTTCAGGATATGACATCAGTGAAATTTCTATACTCCTCCTTCAAGCAGGAGAACTGGACAGGATCTGGCCCTGGCACCAAGGTTGGGAGCTTGATAAGCTGACTCCCAGCGCACCTGTTCCCTAAGCACCCCTCAAACCTCCAGCTTCGGGGGCCTGCCTGCAACGGGAAGCAGTCAGCCACGAGAAGGCATCCATTGCCTTTTTTTCATGCAGAGTAGAAGGTGGTGGCCCCCAGTGCTGTCCCTCAACCCTACCTGAGTCCTTGGACTGAAGCACTTATAGTGGTGTTTCTCAGACTTAATCACCTGGGGATCTTGTTAAAATGCAGATTTTGATTCAGTAGATCCAGTCTGGAGCCCAGGGTCCTGCATTTCTAACCTGCTCACAGGTGATGCTGATGCTGCCCTTCCCAGACCACAGTTTGAGTAGGAAAGTACTAGAGTACATTTTGTCTTCTCTCTAGCCAGGGAATTCAGCCTGCCTCAGATGGAGCAGGAACTCACCTGCCATTTAACCAACTCCAAGTGAAGCAGGAAGCCATGGCTCAGGAGGCAGAGCCAGTGAAGATGACTTGGCTGGAAGATGACTTGGCCATACCCAGTCCTTGGATCAAGGGTTCAAGCCTATGCCTGGATTTCACGTCCCTCCCTTATATACTCACCCAGGCCTGTCCCCACTTGTAGGTGAAGGTGAAAGATCGTGAGACCCTCAAGGATAAGCATGTGATGAACTCATCTGTCTAGGCTCCACTGCTGGACAGGCTGATCAGGGCCTGAGCATTACCTTCCCACTGTGTCCTGTGTACAGAGCCTTTGCACTCAGCAGCTGCTCTGGGGAAAGGGGAGATCCTCTAAGCAGGGTCAGGAATGCTGAGTTTCAGTCCTGGCTCTGCTGCCTACTACCTGGGTAGCCCTGGGCCAGTCAGTTCCTGTCTCTGAGCCTCAGTCTCCCTGGCTGTCTAATTAGGCTATGCTGGATGACCCCAGAGGGCCCTCAGGCTCTAGGATGGATTGTTGGGCAACTCTGGAGGTGGGAAAGTCCTATGAAGGTAAGATTTTTATAAAGCGGGTGAAGGAGCTATTATGAGGCAGACCTCTGGAATGGCTCTGTGGCCCAGCCTCTTTATATGCTTTTGTGAGTTCACATCCTGCCGCCTCCACCCCAGTTATGCCTGTGAAGTTATTAGATGCTACTGAGCACCCAGTTTATGCAGTGAGGATATGGCAGTGAGCCCTGCGAGCTTGCCTGGGGTCACATAGTGAGTGGAACCAAAGTCTGAACCTAGGTTTAACTCTTCTGCTAAACCAAGCCCCTTTCCTCCAGGGAAAGGGGCCATCTTGAGGCCTCGCATTTCCTACCTTCCTCCTAAAAGTCAAAGCGTTTGTTAACTTGATAAGGGTAGGTCTCTTTCTAAACTCTGCTGTGGCTCTGTTCTGCAGATTTTAAAGAAAAGCAAAGGCTTGAGTATAGCCCCTAAATCCCTCTTTCTCCCTGCTCCCAGCTTATATGCTCAGTTGAAAGGTTATGAGATCCTCAAGAACAAGATTGTGACTAACTCATCTGTGCTCTGGGCCTTGCATGGAGTAGATGGTATGAAGAAATGTTTGATGGGCACACAGTAGGCTCTTGGTGAAGATATGTTGAGCAAAGGGCATAAACTGGGGGCTCAGCAAAGAGGGGTTCGAGGTGGCCTACTCCTTCAGCTGCTGGAAGGAATGGGGTATGAGTGAGGAACCTTTACCCATGCTCCTTTCCAGTGCCATCTCTTGCAGTCACCAGGCTTCCTGTCCTCACTGCCCATCAGCTGCTGGAGTCCAGGGCGTCATCCTGGGGGCACCAAGCCAATTAAATGGGGACATCTCGTCCTAAATTCCAGGCTTGGCACTTGCTTGATAGCAAACATAATTACAGCCCTCAGTGTCCTTCATGCTGCCTGAAGCTCACTGGCCACTGGGCCCTTTGGAGAAGCAAAGGCTCCCACCTGACTCCTTTTGGGGCCCCACGCTTTGTGCACTGAGGTGAAGCTGAAGATGTAAATCTCTCTGAAAGTGGTAGTGGTGTGGCAATCAGTGGTATTGGGGGTGGGGGCAAGAGGATTCAGCTCCTTGGAGAAGAGGTATTAGTCTGGGACATGCAGGAGGTAGGGCAGGGATTGGGGATGCTCAAAGTACACTTGGAGAAAAAAAACATTGCAAATTGGATGTTGAACCTCTGTCCTTGGCCTCGCAGACAGATAGCAAAGATTAAATATTTGTACTAGATCCAGATAAAGGACAGGAGTTTGACTGGGGTGGAGGGGACAGAAGAGAACTGGTAATTACGAGAGATTTTCCAAGGCCCAACCCTGGGACTAGCCTCTTTAGATACTTCATGTAGTCTCCAGAATGACCCTTCGAGTAGGATACCATTCCTATTGTGTATCTATAGAAACTAGAGCACAGGGAAGTATGCCAACAGCCCAGAGTAACAAAGCCATGGGGTTGGGGGCTAGGATCTGAACCTGGGTCTGTCTGATTCTGTAGCGGATGCTCTTCTCACATCTAGAAGAGTACCTGTGGGAGGTGGAGTTTGTATTGGGGACCACACAGCTGAAGGGAAGGGTGACAGTGGACTGACATCTGCCCTCTGCCGTAGGTACTGGCTCCAGCATCCTCTCCGCCCTCCAGGACCTCTTCTCCGTCACCTGGATCAATAGGTCCAAGGTGGAAAAGCAGCTGCAGGTCATCTCAGTGCTCCAGTGGGTCCTTTCCTTCCTTGTAATGGGTAAGCTGGGCCTTAGAGGGAGAGTAGTTGGGCAGGCATGGTCCACTTCCCCAACAGAGGTTAGAGCAGAAGCTATGCTCTGCAGGGGTGAGGGGGTAAGAGTAACTCTTACACAGGCTGCCCCCCTAGCACCTTTCCATATTCCAGATCAAGTGCGCTACCCCTCAACATGCATGAGGATTCAGTGAGATTCAGTGGGAGGTGGTGTGATGGCTCCCATTTACAGATGGGAAACCTCGTCTTAGAGAAGCTAAGTAACTTGCCCAAGGTGACACAGATTTGATTCCCTAATCAAATCTGTGTCACCTTGGGCAAGTTACTTAGCTTTAGGACCACTAAAGCCTGTGCCTTTCCCACAGTGCCACCCTGCCCACCAACAGACATTTTCCAGCAGGTATGTTACTTTGCTTTAAGGTGGTTGCCAGGTTTAAGTCTTGAATCTCTTGCAAACAAGCCATGACCTTACATAGGTTACTTGAGCTCTCTGAGTGTTAGTTTCCTCATTTTGAGTGCGAGGAAAGTGCCTGCTTCACATGGCTTTTGTGATGATTGAAGATAAAAAATGAGAGCACCTGGCACAGGGCCCGGTCATGATGGGCCCCCATTACATAGGAGTTGTTGGGAGGTACCCTCAGACCCTATTCCCAGCCCACACCCATCCTCTGCTGAACACATTCCCCAGCTACTTCCCAAGGCCTGCTCCCAGCTGTCTCTCAGCACAGCCCATGTCGATGCTTTGGTTGCTTTTTCTGCAGGTCTGGCTAGATACCCTCACTCCTTAGGTTGCCATCCAGGCCAGGGGCAGGACAACACAGATTAGCTCAGGAGAGGCAAGAGCCCTCTTCTTATTCCCCAGACCCCTGTGCTCTCAGCATAGCAGACAGCTTCCCCAGTATGATAAGCAGATGAACCTGCTGCAGAGCATCACAGAGTACATTCCAGTGCCTATGAGTGAGTGCTTCTGGGTGACCCACTCTTTGGGACTGTATAGGCTGGTAGGGTTCATCAGGACTTACCATGTCAGTGCTGAGCAACTGTCCTTCCAGCAGGCGCATGGGGGGCTCTGAGACTCTGAGACCATGTTTGCAGGGCCAAAGGATGGAACTTCACAGGTGAGGAAATGGAAATTTACAGAGTTCATCAACTACCTCATACTGTGAAGCACATTAAATCGCAGAGTTGGGATTTGAGCAGAAACTCAGTGCATTCCCCAGGTAGCCCACCTTACTGGAAGCCCAGAATTAGTGAACCAGGGCTGAAACAGCCAGTCTTCACCTTTAGGCTTTGGGGGAGGAATCCATGAACCCTTAAAATTAGATGCAAAATTATATGTGAGAGTATATGCACATTTTTCTCAGGAGAAGGGGCATAGCTGTCCTCAAAGTCTTACAGGGACATGCAGCCTCAAGAAGACAAACACTGGTTGGAAGAACTGAGCAAACTAAACGGACTCCCTCACGGCTCAGACCCCTAGCATGGCTTGCATTTGGCCACTTACTAGAACCCCAGAGTTGTGAGCATAGTGTGACCCCTCCTCGTTCAAAAAGGAAGTGAAGAAGAAAGTACTGGTACCAGGACAAGAACCCAGGGACTCCAGCCTCCCAGACTCCGTGCCTAGTCTGCTATACCAGCTCCCTTTGTTCCCTGTTGCACCCAAAAGCCACCACTATCCCTGTCTTAGTAGGTATGGGCCTGGCTGTTCGGGAGCTGAGCAGCTTGTAGAACACCAGCCCATATAGCATGTGATGGGGACTGGCCCCAGGCTGCAGGTTAACAATTGATCAGACCCAACCACATCCCAGAAACCGGCCCAGCATCTTCTGAACACCCTCGCCTTGCAAGACCTGGTTGAACAGGCAGATCTGCTGAGCTACTGCTAATTACCACCCTCAGCAGCCCCAGCCACTCCCTACCTCTGCCTGTCAAACCTGCTGGCAGAGGCTTACCTGGCAAGCAAAGGCCATGGTGGCTCTGTTGGTCTCTCTCTGGACCACCACTTCGTGCCATGGAACTCTCTGGTATTCTTGTGAGGTCTGTGTCTTTTCTCAGTGTTTTAGAGTATTTAATACAAGGTGCATTGGATTTCAGAGGAAACTACTGATAATAAAATATAAATATCTAAACAAAAACAAAAATTAAAAAAGAAAAAAATATATAAAAATATCTACACATTTAAAAAAGCTGATTAGACATGTAATAACAGATGCCTTTTTATTACAGTAAATAAAAAAGATCTAGTAGCAAGTGTAATAATTACTATAATTCTTAAGTAGAGACGAGAAGAAATGATTTTTTAAGATATCTGCAACTGCTCCAAAGTTCCATGAAAATACCTTTGTTATCTATTCATGTCATAAGTACTGCTAATAATTCTGTGATTTGTCACATTGGTAAGTGAAGGAAATGCCAAATTTCTATAAGAGATATGTGAAAATTTAGATGTCATTTGTTTCCCCATTAAAGTCCATGGATATTATGTGCCAGGCTAAGTTCAAACATCATATTTAATTTTCCTAATGCCATGTAAGGAAATTAAGGCTTAGGAATGGGGCTTGGCCAGTAAATGGCAGGGCCAAGGCTCCAGGTCTGTTTGGTCCCAGAGTCCACACTCTTCACCAGGCCACACTGCTGCCTTCCCTGCCATTGAACGTCCACAGGCTGCCCTGCACTGTGGGCTCAGGGCTCCAGAATTTTATATCATAAGTTTCTTTGTAGGCCATCATGATGTGCAGGGAGGGGGTGATGTGTGAAAGTGGTCCTGAGCTTTCCATGTGTGGGGCAAGCAGGGCCTTCTAAGCTTCTCATGAGCTCAGCGACAGTGGTTTTTGCTGCAGCCCCACGACCTAAGAGCAAAGGCTGCTGTTCAGAGGACAAGGATTAGGCTCTGAGAAAGGAAGGTCATTTGGTGGATTTAGTTCATCCTTTCGCTCTTTCTGTATTTCGTTTCTGAGGATGGAGAGATTAATCTGACCTGGTTTCTGCTCCCAAGGAGCTCAGGGGCTAAAGGACTGTCTGCTGGAGGGAGTCTAATGAGGGAGGCATATGATGAAAGGGATGGTGAGTGGTTTCAGAGAGGACTGTGGACACATAGGGGAAGGGAGGGAGCCCCCAGCTGAGAAAGGCCAGGTTAGAATTCAGTCTCTGGAAGCCCCATCAGGTCTCCTTTTCTCCACTGAGGCTGCCTCAGCAGTGGACTAAGGACAAATGGGTAGGGATACCTACCTTCTCAGAGAGACCAGCCCTCTAAGCAGTGAGGCTTGGAGCTCAGGCTCCTCTGGTCCCTCTACCCCTCAAGAGAGTTAGAGGTTGCTGGAAGCTAGGTTTCCAGAATGCTCAGACCACAGCCTGAAACTAATGATCCCTGCCTGGCCCACCTGTAGCATCCATTTAGAGGATACCACTAGAGGAGCCTGGATGCCTGTGGAGTCAGTGGGGGGCTAGAGTCATCCCTTTTCAGGCCTAGGAAAGGGAATCAGGCAGACTGCTGAACAGTAAGATGACTTTGTAGGCAGCCTGTAGACATAGCTATTCACCAAGCTACTGTAAGCTTTTCACAGTTAGCTTTTAACAGGCTCTTGTAGGCTGCACATGCTTCCCTAGAAACTCATCTTCCCTATCTGCGATGTCACACTCCTAAGCTGGTCCTGAAAAATTGGACATCTCATCACTCGGTGTTCACTGCCCCTCCCAGCAAGAGAGTTGTACCCTATTTTTAGCTACCCAGGGGAGAGGCTGGCTCAGGAGTCTAAAACAGGGCTAGATTGGGGGGCAACAAGGGGCTACCATTTCCCTCCCCATAGGCTCATGGAGAGTCTACATCCAGCCTTATCTTCTCCCATGGGAAACCAGAGGAGGCTCAGCATGGTGAGAACATGGCATCCAGAGCCAGGCAGCTTACAATGCCTGGGACCACCAGGGGTTCGGCACACAGCAAGGGTTGGCCTCCCTTCTTGGGCAGTGGAGAGAGTCCTGGAAGGAGGCCATGCTTCTACCAAACACAAGTACCTGCTGCCTTTGCCCTTGTGCTGAATGCCAGGGATCAAAGAAGAAGGGGCCCCCCAGTGTGGGGAATTCACGGGCAAGAGATAATGTGTAGATAGTATGATGCAGAACGCTTCTTGAAGAGCTGAGGTCTGAGACAGGCCTTAAAGGTTGGGTAAAAAATGGAAGGAAAGAAGCCTGCTGAGGGCAGCTAGTGGCAAGCCATGAGATAAACTAGGCATGGCACAAGCTCTCCTTCCCTTCTGTGCCAGGCCAGGTTAGTCTGTTTTATGGCCTACAGGCCCAGAACATGGTGAGCAAAGGAAGCCAGCCCCCAGGCAAGTGTTCCAAGTGTGCTGTTAGGGTTTTTTTTTTTTAACCTTTGAGACAGGGATTCCCTCTGTCACCCAGGCTGTAGTGCAGTGGCACAGTCATGGCTCACTGCAGCCTCAAACTCCTGGCTTAAGCAGTCCTCCCACCTCAGCCTCCTGAGTAGCTGGGACTATAGGTACATGCCACCTTGCTCAGCTAATTTTTAAATTTTTTGTAGAGATGGGGTCTTGCTATGTTGTCCAGGCTGGTCTTGAACTTCTGAGCTCAAACAGTCCACCCACTTCAACCTCCCAGAGTGCTGGGAGCCACTGTGCCTGGCTGCTGAGGTTTTTGAGGGGAGGGAGGCTGAGCTCTGCGCTTTGGCTTGGGACTGCCTGACCATCCTTTATGTTGGAAGGGGGCCAGTGCTCGTCCTGGGCAAGCATCCCCTCTTAGGTCCCTCCAGTGATGGTCTGGGACTTTGGTGAATTTATAAAATCTGATGCAGAGAATGGGCTTTAGAGTCAGACCTGTGTTTGAATCCTGGCTCTGCCACTGTCCTACTGGGTGACTTTGGGCAAGTTACCTCCTCCTTGAGCCTCAGTGTTCTTATTTCTAAAATGTGGCAAAGTTGCCCTGCATCACCCTTAAGACAATGGCTCAGCCCAAGTCTTGAGATGCAGAGGCACTGGGTAGGTGTTCCCTCCTCTTATCCACAGTGTCTAGGCTGGGCACTGGCATGGGGGCACACAAGGAGGGGACAGTAAGAACAGCTTCACAAGAACTGAAGCCTGTCTCCTTCAGTGCTCCTGCTCAGAAAACATGAAGCCCATGGGCCCCTCGATGCCAGGACAGTCCATCAGAGCCTGGGAGATGAAGCTCCTCTTGTCTCGGGAGCCTGTGCCTCACTGTGCTGAGCATTCCTGTAGTTATTTCTTAGGGGATGTGGGCCCCATGCCCATGGCCCCAGCTGTGCCTAGCTTAGTGCCACAGTAAATACTCTATCCACCATGGCCCGGGGGGAGAAGAGACCCAGCAGGACTTGACCTGTGGCCATCTGTCCCCCAGGAGTGGCCTGCAGTGCCATCCTCATGTACATATTCTGCACTGATTGCTGGCTCATCGCTGTGCTCTACTTCACTTGGCTGGTGTTTGACTGGAACACACCCAAGAAAGGTAAGTGCAAGGCCTCCCTTGCCTACCCCTCACCCTGGGGATGCTCTCCCTCCTACACAAGCTGAAGGGCCTCATCCTGAGTGCTGTCTCTTTTAACACCTGCTTTGTGAAAAGCACTGAACTAGTTCAGTGGGTAGTTTTGGAGGGAGGTTAAAAGCTCCTCAAAGGGCACTGTTCTGGTCCTCAAAATAGTTCACAGTCGAGGATTTGTATAACATGAGGCAATGAATGTGGAAAGGAGCCCAGTGCGAAGGGGGCAAAGATGCTGCATGGGGTGATGGTCACTGCTTGGGTTTCACACTGGCCCTGTCTGGTCTGCCTTGCCCAAATGTACCCCCAACCCCACCAACTCTGTATTTTATTCCCTGGAAGGTGGCAGAAGGTCACAGTGGGTTCGAAACTGGGCTGTGTGGCGCTACTTTCGAGACTACTTTCCTATCCAGGTAAAGTGCTGTGGGTGTTGTCTTGGGAGGGTGGGAATGGATCGTAAATCTGAACTTGTGCCTAACCAACCCACAGGGAAGCAAGTTTAGACCAGTTGGTCTCTGGGTTTCCTTCCTACTGTGCCACTAGCTGTGCTGGGGACCCCACTGCTCTTCTGAGTACCCATCTTCTCTGAGCCAGCCCCGAGGTCCTGACAGGGAAACTGTGGCTCTGTCTGGCTCTCTCTGGCCTGCAAGCTGGGCTGGTGAGGCACAGCCATCTAGCCTTGATGCATATGGGCAATACTGGTGACTTGAGGATAACTGTGGCAGAATCCTGAAGGTTTTCACCACAGGAGAAAGACTTATATGGCTAGCTCACTCAACACCCTAGTCCCAGCACACCCTAGCTGCTGAGGTACCCCCACAGAAGGGAAGGGTGCTGAAGAGTGGAGGCAGTGCCTGAGTGTGAAAGTGTTCTGGCAGGTGCAGGGTGGTGTATATTTTCTGCTGTGAGTCAGTGACTGAGATATCCTGGTGTGCTGCCTGGGGGTAGTGGCTGGGTAACCCTGCATTCCTTCACTGCATCCGGTATTGTGGGGGTGGCAGGGCCAGCTCCTTCTGCTAATCCTTAGCCTAAGCCCAGTCTTCCCAGGACGTTCCTGCTTCTCAGGGTCAGGGTTCCTTCTCCTTTTCCTGACCCCATCTATCTGACTGCAGAAAATTGGAAGCTGTTTTTGTTGGGAGAAAGTTGCATCATAGGACCCAACCCTCTTATTTCAAAGGTAAGGAAACTGAGCCTCAGAGATGGGCAGGACTTGTCCAGGCTGCATAGTCTGGGATGATGGCAACATTGCAACCATAATAGGGCCTAAGTTCTTTTCCACTGATTTCCTACTACCTGTTTCTGTGGGAGAGATTCAATCCCTGAATTTACCCATTGGATCGATTCTAGCTTCCTGGGTCTTCCTCTCCCATTTTGCTGCTAGAGATCTGCGTTTAAGTTCCTGCCCTGTCACTCCATTCATTGACCTGCCACCCTTGCTTCCTGTCCAGTGCGGGGCTCTGTGCTGGGCGTAGGTACACATCAGCCCTGCCCTTGGGGTGGGCTCACTGTCTAATGGATCCTGCTAGGCTTTGTTACTTTCTGCCATGGGCCATGAGCAGACTTTCTCAAGCCTGCTGAGCCTCATCTGCAAAATGGAGCTGTCTATATGATGAGAAGTGATCAGTTCTAATTGGGTATGAGTGATGATAGGCTTCTCTGCTTTCTCTCTTATGTCAGGGGCCAGGCCCCAGTGTTCTCTGTAACCACTGTGACTTGGTCTTCTGGAAGCCTCCAGGAGGTTAATAACTCCTTCCACTTAGAACAGGATGACCTAATGACCATTGGTCAGACCTGGGACAGGCAGCTGTCCTTCCCTATCTGATCTCCACCCTTCCGAAAGAACCAAAACAACCCCCCATATCCTTCTCACATCTCTGTTCCAATAAATCAGCTGGGAGTTGGAGCCATAGGACACATGCAAATGGGCCTTAGGAGGGCTCTCTGGAGCACTAGGACAATAAGCCAAATGGCCCAAAGCAGGCTGGGGTGTTGAGCCTCAACCTGGGGCATAGGCTGGGCCCTGTCCCTTGGGGCCTCGTCTCCCCTTCTGTACAGGCAGGATTTGGCCTTGGTGATGTGACATCAGGTCTGACACTCTGCAGGGGTGTGCATGACCCTCCTGTCCCACCCCCTTTTCCTGTCCTCTTGCCAATGATCATATAATGAAGATCTGCCACTGTACCCACTCACCTGCCTACTCCCTTCCTGGTGGGACTCTGCTCTTTGCCACCGGAGCAGCTCATCTGGCCCAGAGAGTATCCTTTCTGTTGGCACAGGTGGGGCTTGTGTGTTAGCAACAGCCACCAAGACCACCAGCCACCTGGAAGAGAAGCAGGCAGTGCCCCAGGCCACCTCTCCCCGAGGTATAGGCAGGATCCATGGAGAGGAGACTAGGAAAGACTAAGCTTAGAATCACCTATCTGTCCATCTGCCTCATTTCACTGATAGACTGACTGAGGCACAGAGAGAAGGGACTGTCCCATGGTCATGAAGCTTAAGTAGTAGCAGGATTAGTGTAGAAACCAGGGCTGTCTGCCTTGGGGCCCATGTTCTTACTCCTGTGTTCCTCTCACCATCACCATGCCTTGCCATGTAAACTTAAGTCTTTGCTCTTCTGTGGGCCTGGATTTCTTCCTTTATTCAGTGCTGTGGTGTGACAAGCCTATCTGTGCACCTTTACTCTCCTGGGAGGCAGAGTATAAGGAGTGACTTGATAGGAATGTGTCCCAGACTGACATTAGCCAGCAGGCCTGGCTTGGGTATCATATTAGGCTGGGACTTTGCCATGGTAAACAGGTAGCAAGAGGACACAGAGCAGGCATGTCAACAGAGCCTTCATTGGTGGTGTCTCTCCCACTCCCTCCAGAACGGACGTTCTCTCCAGCCCTGTGGGAGGACAGTCTGACATGAAAACAGATCAGAGCCGGTCAGATGCCTACATTCTTCTGGGTCCTACAGCAAGGCCATTGACCTGCACTGTGTCTCAAGGCACCTCATTCAACCAAATATCCCATCAGATAGAGCCTTGGAGAGGGAGGAAATGATTGAAAGAGCCACCTAGGGGCCCACTGGGTGACACATTTTCATCCAGCAGCTCAGGGAATAGTGCAGCGAGTGGCCTGCTCCAGACATGCAGGTTGATTTGCCGTGACCTCCACAGGAGAAGTGTAACTCCCTTCTCTAGGCCTCAGCTTCCCCCCTGTCATCCAAGGAATGGCCTAGACCTTTCAGGGCTCTGCCAGCCCATGTTGTGCTGTGGGTTCCTGTTTATCGGGGCCCAATGAGAAGTGGGGGGCATGGGAAGGGGACAAAGATGCTGTATGACATGATGGTCACCTGCCAGGGTGACTATCCCAGGCCTGGCCATGAGCTCAGAAGCAAGTTTCCAAGTTTCCTGCCCGGTATTGGCTGCTCCAGCTCTTCCCTCAATGCCTGCCTACCTTTTTCATCAAAACTGGCTCAAGGAATTTTTTAATTCCAGCTTCACTGAGAGCTAACTTGGGGGTCAGACCTACTTGTTAGTCAAAACATTAGAACAGCAATCTCACAGAGCTCATGTAAACTAGATTTTGAGATCTTTTCACTGTCCCCAGCCCCACTAGCCATGAATTAGACTGCTGCTGTTACCCATTTATTTGGGGGAGCAGCTGAGAATTGGTTGGGTTTTAGAGCAACTTTAATCTGCTTACCAAAGGCAAAGCAGGAAGAAGACCATCAATGTCCCAAGCAGTGGGAATGAGACTGAGGGAGACTTGCTTACATTTGCACAGACTGACAGCACCAGAACTAGGAATGGTGCCAGTCATTCTGTTCCATCCCCCTGAGCCCTCTGTCACCTGAAGATTGGGATTTCAATTTTCCAAGGCCAGCCAGCAGCACCTCTCCCCCAGAATTACACCCAAGGTCCTTCAACTTTGCCAGGAGGTTCCCAAATCTAGAGTCGCAGAAGCTCTTGACATTCTGCTGGTGGCCAGTGATTCTGCTTCCAGCTGGCACGAGTGCAGGGAAGGGGCACTTTCCAGCACTCCAGTGGGAGTGTCATTGACGTTACCTTTCTTGAGGCAGGGCAGCCAACAAGATCAACGTGTTCATTTCCTATTATCCAGGAATTGTATTTATAGAAATCTGTCTCACGAAAACAATCAGATATATGGACAAAGATAAGGTATTTATTGAAGCATTACTTCTAAGAGGGAAATTTTGGAAGCTTTAAAAATGTTCATCAATCAGGGTTCGAGTCTGTGCTGTTACATGCAAGAGCACTGTGCAGTAGAATACTAATGCAGCCATGAGAAGATGTGGAACAGGGGATTTTGATAAGGACAGATAGCTTTATGTTTGGTAGAAAATGATATAAAAATGATATCAACTCATATAACCTTAATTTTGTGGGTTTTGAAAAAGAGCATGTGTATTTTTGAGTAGAAAAAGGACTCAATACATCAGATTGTATTATCTGGATGGAAATATTACAGGTGTTTCTAAATTTTCTTTTTGCTTTCCTATATTTTTAAAATTCTCTATGAGTTTTACTATTTTCCTTTCTTTCTTTCTTTCTTTCTTTCTTTTTTTTTTTTTTTTTTTTTTCTCTTTTGAGATGGGTCTCACTCTGTCATTCAGGCTTGAGTGCAGTGGCACAATTCAGTTTACTGCAGCCTCTGCCTCTTGGGCTCAAGCCATCTTCCCATCTCAGCCTCCTGAGTAGCTGAGACCACAGGTTTGTGCCACTGTGCCCAGCTAATTTCTGTAATTTTACAGAGATGAGGGTTTCACCGCGTTGCCCACGCTGGTCTCAAACTCCTGAGCTGAAGCGATCCTCCCACCTCAGCCTCCCAAAGTGTTGGGATTACAGGCATGAGCCACCATTCCTGGCCCTATTTATTATTTTTCTAATCAGAATAAAAGTGATGTTTTTATGAGCAGAATACCCTTACTCAGTATCTCTCTCAGCATCCTCCACCCTGATCACGTTCCTTGTAATGCAGGGTAGTTGTCACAGGCTCTGTCTCTCTTGGCTCAGGGTTTAGGGAAACTGTGTCACCCACCCCTCCAAGCACCAACCCCAGAGCAGGGGGTGGGCCCTGAGGAAGCCAATCATCATTTGGAGCATCCCAGTGTCCTTAATACCACAGATCGGGTCCTCAGCTGCTGCAGCCTTACACTGATCCCTACCCTAGGCTGGCTGGCACAGGGCTGTCGCTTGTCCTGTCCTGTCCTTTCTGCCTCAGAACTTAAGCTGAGCCCAGCAGGCTGTGGGGAAGTTTCCATTCGAGCCAGCTGCAGTGTCCCTTCTCCAGGCCAGGGGAGTAGGAGGTGGGCTGCCCGTCTCACTCTGTGAGCTGTTAAGGAGGCCTCAGAGCACAGGGTCAAGTAGACCCTACCTCCAAGGAGCTCACAGTCCAGGGAGACTGATAGTGGAGGCAGAGCTTGCAGCCAAGGCCCTAGTTGCCAAACTCAGGAACTTGGACTTTACTCACATGAAGCCAGACACCCTCTCCAGTCTGAGAGTGACAAGGGTTGGATTTGAGTCTTAGAATAATCACTCTGGCTGTGGCAAGGAGGATGGGCCCAGAGGGAGGGAAGGCAGGAGGCTGGCAGAGTGTAAAGAAGAGGAGCTGCGGGCCGGGTGTGGTGGCTCACACCCGTAATCCAAGCACTTTGGAGGCCAAGGTGGGCAGATCACCTGAGGTCGGGAGTTCAAGACCAGCCTGACCAACATGGTGAAACCCCGTCTTGAAAAGAAAAAAAAAGCAGAAGAGGAGCTGCTCTGTGCTTGGCTAGGGACTGAGAGGAAGAAGAGCAAACATGGTCCACCCCTTCCCAGAGACCCACAGTGCAAATGGTAACTGCCCAACACCAGCACTGTGCCCCTGAGGATGAGAGTCTGAGGTCAGGTGTGGAGAGTCATTGCAGCCCTCAGGCCCATGGAAGCCCAGGGGAAATGATACATCCATTCCCTCCCTACCCTCTGGGTGTGCCCCAGTACCCCTCTCCCAGCCAGTTTCCTCTAACCCAAGGTCATCCTTGCAGCTGGTGAAGACACACAACCTGCCGACAACCAGGAACTATATCTTTGGATACCACCCCCATGGCATCATGGGCCTGGGTGCCTTCTGCAACTTCAGCACAGAGGCCACAGAAGTGAGCAAGAAGTTCCCGGGCATACGGCCTTACCTGGCTACACTGGCAGGCAACTTCCGAATGCCTGTGCTAAGGGAGTACCTGATGTCTGGAGGTGAGAGTCCACCCCTGCCTGCTCCTGCTGGGCACTCTTGTCAAGGCCTGAGCCTCTCCATCAAGCAGGGTGACACAGGGAACCAACACACCATTCCTTGGTGCTATATTAGGAGACGGGCCTGCATTAGGAGATGCAACCTGCTGCAGACACAGTGAGTCAGGGCTGAGAAGAAAAGCTGTCCATACAGTCTTCAGAATTCAGCTTGGATAATATCTTCCTTAGGAAGCCTCCTCTGACCCCCTTTTCTGGGAACCCCCAGCCACTGTGTTGCCCTCTGTACAACCTGATTGTTGTCCTTGGCACTGTAATTGTTCACCCTCCTGAAGCCTCCCACCAGCCTATGCATTGGGATCCCTAGCACCTCGCACCAACTTGGCAGAATTAGGGCCCAGGGAATATTTGCCAAATGCATGAATTCCCAAAACAGCCTTGTATCATTAGCTGCATTTTCCAGATGAGGAAACTCAGGCTCAGAAAAATAAATAGCTTACGCAGAACTAGTCAACTCCAAAGGAGCTGAGTTAGGTCTGGGGCCCAAGTCCAGGGTTCTTTGTGTTTTGCACCTGACTGTGTACTGAGGATAGGGAGTTGATCCCTGGGTAACCCTGACTGTGTGTCCTCCCCTCCCCTCAGGCATCTGCCCTGTCAACCGGGACACCATAGACTATTTGCTTTCAAAGAATGGGAGTGGCAATGCCATCATCATCGTGGTTGGGGGTGCAGCTGAGTCTCTGAGTTCCATGCCCGGAAAGAATGCAGTAACCCTGCGGAATCGCAAGGGCTTTGTGAAACTAGCCCTGCGCCATGGGTGAGTGCCTCCCTACACACACACAGACACACACACAGACACACACACATACACACACCCTCCAGTGCTTTACACACACACTCTCTCTCTCTCTCTCTCTGGTGCTTTCCTCAGCATGGGGCAGCAGGCTGCTTGGCCCCTGAAAGCAAGACCCAGACCCCAGGAGGGCATGGAAGTCATTTTGTTAGGGAGGGGATGTTGGATCCCAGACTGCACAGTGTGGGCCAAGTTTGCCCACGTGTAGGCTGGGTGTCTGGGTGGGCACAGATGTAACTTGTGGCCTGTGGGCCCTTGCAAGTGGGCTGAGAGTCCAGGCTTAGATGCAGTACTAGACCACTTGGGGCCAGAGTACATCATTTTGCTGGGAGAACAGGAGGTCAGGAAGGAAGTTGGTGTGGAATGTGGCTGGAGGACAGCAGCTCTTTTCTTTGTCCCCTGGGGACCTTACCTCAGGCTTTGGAAGAAGAGGCTGCCCTGCAGGCTCAGCCCTGGACCAGTCCCTGGGGACACAGTTAAATTGGACCCAGTCCCTACCTTCAGGGAGCACCAAGGATAGGGGAGGGTGGAGAGACAGACGGTGACAACACAGTGTGCTGAGACTGTGACACAATGGTATGAGTCCAGGCCTGAGAGAGTCCTGGGTTGGCAGTGGGACAGAGAGAACTTCCGGCAGAGGCAGCCCTGCAGAAAGAGGTGGAAAACAGGCATTCCAGAGCAGGGTGCTTATTCTTCCCTTTGCCTGGGGGGCCCAGAGCTCTGATATGCTCCCCAGTCACTAGCAGTGGGGCAGAAGGCCCATCAGAACCTGGTAGAGAGGGAACATGTGAGCTTGGGACACCCCAGGTAATTCTGGTATACCCAGTTGGGGGAGGGGGCCACTTGACCAGTGTCCAGGGCTTCTAGGCTGACATAGAAACTGAAGCCAGTAATTAGGGTGTGATAGACCCTGGCTTCTCCCTTCCAGAGCTGACTTGGTTCCCATCTACTCCTTTGGAGAGAATGAAGTGTACAAGCAGGTGATCTTCGAGGAGGGCTCCTGGGGTCGATGGGTCCAGAAGAAGTTCCAGAAATACATTGGCTTTGCTCCATGCATCTTCCATGGCCGAGGCCTCTTCTCCTCCGACACCTGGGGGCTGGTGCCCTACTCCAAACCCATCACCACTGTTGGTAAGCCCCCAGCCTGCAGGCCACCTGGCTCTGATGGTTATGCCCTTAGCCATGAGGACTTTGAAGTGTTGGGTGCTGATGGGCTTGGTCATGACGGGTAGGAGTAGAGTTGGGGGAATCAAGCCTATGCAATGAGCCAAGCAAACTCTTTGATGCGTGAGAAGAGAAAACCTGCAGTCTCTGAGTTTGGAGCACCCACTAGTCTATTAGGGAAAACTATTATAGCAAAGACTAGTGGGGGAATGTGATGAGGATGTGCAGGTGCTCTAGGGAGTCATAGCAGATCCCAGGGAAGACGTAACTCTTGCACTGCTAACTGATAGGAATTATCTAGCAAAAGAGAGGAGGAAATAGAATTTTTATCAGAAACAACAGCCTAAATCAAGTTCAGAAACAAGATTGTGTAATTTTTTTGAAGAACAGAAAGAAAAACATTAATATGATTGCAGCATAGACCTGTCAGAAGAGTGGAAAGCATTGGGTGCACTTGGCCCTCATCTGTGTTGTTTTGGGTATATTTGGGACCATTTAGAGGATTCTAAAGAACTACCTATTGTAGGGGTGTGTGTGTGCATGTTAATGGATCCCCCAGGAGCATGTGGGCCCTCAGCAGTGGACTTGAGGGCCAAAGCTCACACAGATCTTTGCGTTCCTAGGCCAGGTGTCCTGCTTTGTACCTTTAGATAGAGACAAAACAACAGGGAGGCAGCAGGAACATTTCCACGCACAGCTGTGGTGGGGGAGGGCTGGGTCCTGTGGGCAGTATGAAGGAATTTGCTCTTCACCTTGAGAATGGAGAGTGTTTGGGAGGGGAGGTTCAGATTTGCATTTTTAGATGATCCTTGGAGCTGTTAGATTGAAAATGGGTTTGAAAAATGGAAGCCACAAGACCAGCCCAGAGCCTGTTTTGGTAGCCAGTGGCTCGGGCTAAAGGAGTAGCAGTGGAGATGGAAGAGATGTGCATGATTTGGGAGAAATTTCAGAAATAGCATTGGCAGGACATAGGAATGGAATGGGTATGGAAATGCAGCAGGATAAGAAAACAAAGCAATGTACAGATCCATAAACACTGGTCTTCTCCCTCCTGCCCTTAACCACTCTTTTTATTTTTATATTTCTTTACTTTTGAGACAGGGTCTTATTTTGTCATCCAGGCTGGAGTGCAGTGGCATGATCTTGGCTCTTTATAACCTCCGCCTCCCAGTCTCAAGTGATCCTCCCACCTCAGCCTCCTGAGTAGCTGGGACTACAGGCATCCACTACCATGCCCAGCTAATTTTTTTTCTATTTTCACCATATTGCCCAGGGCTGGTCTTGAATTCATGAGCTCAAGCAATATGTGGGCCTTTGTCTCCTACAGTGCTGGGATTACAGGCATGAGCCACCATGCCTGGCCGAGTTTTTAAAGCATGTCACATTTCTCACAGAATCCTTAGACAAGCCCTATGAGGAAGAATCCCCATGTGACAGATGAGGAAACTTGAGGCTCAGAGAGGCAGAATGGCTTGCCCAGAGCAGAGCAAGAGCAAAGCTATTTACTTGATGCCTTGACTCTCATAGATCTTCCTAGCAAAGTGCAGTGGTTTCAACCAGTCTTGATTCCATTTGCTGCTCAGCACCTGTGTGGCCTTGGGTGGGTCCCTTCACATGCCCTTGGGCCTCAGTCTTTTCATCTGTAATAGGAGACAACCTGAGATGCAGCATGTAAAGCATTTGGCACAGTTCCTGCCACATGGCAGGCCCACAGCCCAGTGTCACTGCCATCAGCATCATGGTGGATGTCCCGAGGAAGGGTGTTGACTAACCAGAAGCCTCTGCCCTGTCCTTGCAGTGGGAGAGCCCATCACCATCCCCAAGCTGGAGCACCCGACCCAGCAGGACATCGACCTGTACCACACCATGTACATGGAGGCCCTGGTGAAACTCTTCGACAAGCACAAGACCAAATTCGGCCTCCCAGAGTCTGAGGTCCTGGAGGTGAACTGAGCCAACTCCTGGGAGGAACCAGCTACAAATCATTTTCTATCAAGTGCTTTTTTGTTCTGTAAATGTGGAAGCGTCATGGGTGTCTGTGGGTTATTTAAAAGAAATTATAATAATTTTGCTAAACCATTACAATGTTAGGTTTTTTTTAAGAAGGAAAAAGTCAGTATTTCCAGCTCTTTCACTTCCAGTTTGCCCTGTTCTAGGTGGTGGCTAAATCTGGGTCTAATCTGGGTGGCTTAGCCAACCCCTCAAGACTGTCAACCCCTTAGCCAACCTGTCAAGACTGACAGGAAACTCAGTCTTGGCTCACAGGGGAAGAAGGATTGCCATTAGTGACTCAGGCCAGTTAGATGATTCACTTTTTGTCCCTAGGGATGAGAGGCAAAAGCTATTTCTCATACGAGCCCCTCTATTGCCACTATCCCACACTCGTCTGGTCCTGAAACTGCAGGACCAGTCTCTCTGCCGAGGAGGAGTCGGAGAGCATCATTGCCCCGTTGTGTGAGGCCAGTGGTAGGCATCTGGAATGCTCCAGTTTGATCTCCCTTCTGCCACCCCCACCTCACTCCCAGTCACTCACATCGGAGCCTGGACTGGCCTCCAGGATGAGGGTGGGGGTGGCAATGACACTGTGCAGGGGAAAGAACATGACAATGTGCATGCACCATTGCAGGGAGAATGCAGCCACCATGAACTTAGTGGAATAACTGGTTTTTCTTGGGTGGCTGAAGACATGCACTCAGCACAGACTCAGCTTTGGCCTGGAGCTCACACTTCCTGGGTGCCCTCAGTATACCTTCCCTACACCTGAGTCTGGGTGTGAGGAAGAGGTTCCTCTTCAGAAGGGGCCTGGCCTTCTGAGCAGCAAATTGGTTCCAGAACAAGTGGCCCCGAACCCAAACCTCACGTATTTGTGCCTTCCTGAGGGGTTTGGGGCCAGAGAGGAAACCCAAACCTCTCCTGTGTGTTATCTCTTGATGACATCATTGCACCATGTCAGACTTTTGTATATGCTTAGAAAATAAATGAAAGCAAGAATCGTCTTGAGTTATTGCTAGGGCTGCATCTGCATCTGCTGATAGCACCTGGGGAAGACTGGAGCCCCAGCTGGCTACCCACTAAGCCCTCTAGCCCCTTGTGCCTTTGGCCACATGCCCTGCTGTGGTGTGTAAGTTACCAGTCACTGTAACAAACTACTTCAGAGCTCAGTGGCTTCCAACTGTATCTGTTGTCTCCCAGTTCCCAGTCATGATTTGAGGCTTAGCTTGGTCCTCCACTCAGGGTTTCTCATAGGGCTGCAGTCATCTCAGAGCTGGACTGAGGGAGGATCCACTCCCAAGGCCATTTGTGTAGTTGTTGGCAGGATTTACCTCCTCACTGGCTGTTGACAGAGGCCACTCTCAGTTCCTTGCCACATGGGCCTTTCCATGGGGTAGCTCACAGCATAGCAGCTGGCTTAGCAAGAAGAGCCGGTGAGCAGAGTGGTGTGTGAGCAAGATGGAAGTTCCAGCCCTTATAACATAACCTGGGAAGTGATATCCTGTCACTTTTGCCATATTCTGTTCATTAAATGAATGTTGCTAAGTCTAGCTCGCATTGAAAGGGAGAGGATTACACCAGGGAGTGGATGCCAGCGGGCAGGGGTCATTGGGAGCCACTTCACATGCTGCCCACCACATGTGGTAAAGGGCTTCCGTTCAGCTGTAGGGCCCTTAGTGGCTGAGCTGAAGGGTCCTTATGGGTCACTCAGGCCATGTTCCCTGCCCCTGGCCTCAGCTTTACCAAAAAGGCAGAGCCCTCCTGCTGTCACCCTAGTGATGACAAGATGCCACCTCTTTTCTAATTCCATTCTGTTCAGTGAGTACTAAGCACCTGGGAACCCTTCCCAAGACCAAAGGACCTCATTCTAACATCTTTACTGCCAGAACCGTCTTGCCTGTCCTTGCCATTCATCCCTCTCAGGGCCAACTCCTCTGTGTCGGAAGCTGTGAGAGAGCTGCTTGGGAGCAGAGACAAGCACTGGAAACAGCTGAGGATATGCAGGGCAGTCAGATCTGTGTCAGATGCCCCAGTCTGCCTGGGGGTGCCTCACTGAGGAAAGGACGCCTGAGCTGGGCCTTGAAGGGCTGCTGGGAGTCACCAGGAAAGGAAGGCAGTGAAGGGCAGAGCAGCAGGGGACGGATAGGAAGGCCTGATTGGAGAAAACGTTGCGGTTTGAAAGATGGAGGAGGCAGAGACAGCAGTGAAGCTTGGCTTGGAAGGGTGGGGAGCTGGTTTCTCCAGAGTTTCTATGTGGGCAGGAGGGCAGAGCAGTGAGAGGAGTGCTGGGAGGGTTCAACAGAAGCTGGCTTCTAACTCCAGGCAAGCCTCAGGCTGCAGAGCTCAGGTCAGGGACAGCCATTTCCTTTGGGATGGGGGAAAGACCTTTTTTTCTGATGAGAATCTCAACATCACCCCAGCCCTAGCCTGAGGCTGACCCAAGGCTGGACTGCAACTTCAGTCTCTGACTTTAAGCCAAGCTCTGGCCCTAACTGAGGTCACCCCACCAAGGTAGGCTGTTATTCTTAAGCACTGCTTTTTGTGAAGAGAGAGCACCTTCTGTGCACTGGGGAACTCCGCCATCTGCCTAAGGAGAACAATAGCCAGGTCCCAGATCCCAGAAGAATGCCCTCAGTGGGCTGTCCAGAGCTGAGACCACCCTGCTCTTAAGCTGTGCGTGGGGTGGGAGGGACTCCAGTAGGTTCTGTGAACATTGCCTTGGGATGGGAGTTGTTACCTTGGAAGAGGGAATTGGAATCTCGTTTCCCCAAAGATCATCCCTTGGGTGTGGTGGTGAGGGCAACCCATTGAGCCTGAAGATGGTCAGTTCCATGATTTGCCTGTGGTTCCCAGATATAGCCACAAGGGGGCACTGAAGATGGCTCTCGGGCATAGGCCACACAGGGGCTTTGGCTTATCACATTGTTCCAATCTCCTGTTTCTTTGTTAATCTGCCTAGTTCTATCCATTATTCAGAGCAGGGTATTGAATTCTCCAACTGAGGGGGATATGTCTCCCTCCAGTTCTGTCAGTTCTTGCTTCATGTATTTTGGGAGTTTGCCATTAGCTGCATGCATGTTTATATCATGTTTATATTGTTATGTCATAGATTCACCCTTTATCATTATAAAATGCTGGTCTCTGTAGTAACAGTTTTTGTCTCAAAGTTTATTGTGTATAACCTACCTTGGTACAGCCACCCCAACTCTCTTTTGTTCCTGTTTATATGGAATGTCTTTTTATTCTTTCCCTTTCAACTTATTTGTGTCTTTGAATATAAAGTGTGTCGTAGACATAATAGCATTGGATGTTTTTTATATCCACATTTCTACTGTTTGCCATAAGATTGTTTAGTCTCTTTACATTTAATGTAATTATAAGGTGGGATTTACATCTGTCATTTTGCTATTTGTTTTCGATGTGTCTTATTTTTTTATTTCCTCTCTCCATTCCTGCCTTCCTGTGTGTTAGACGTGTATTTTCTAATACACTATTTTAATTATCTTCTCATTTCTGTATATCTTTGAGTTATTTTCTTAGTGGTTGGTTGACACTTTAGTCCAGATTAATATGAGTTAAGATTAACATCTGGCTGGGTGTGGCAGCTCATGCCTGTAATCCCAGCATTTTGGGAGGCTGAGGTGGGCAGATCACCTGAAGTCAGGAGTTTGAGACCAGCCTGGCCAACATGGCGAAACCCCATCTCTACTAAAAATACAAAAGTTAGCCAGGTGTGATGGCGTATGCCTGCAATTCCAGCTACCAGGGAGGCTGAGGCAGGAGAATCACTGGAACCTAGGGGGCAGAGGCTGCAGTGAGCTGAGATCCCGCCACTGCACTCCAGCCTGGGCAACAGAGCAAGACTCCATCTCAAAAAAAAAAAAAAAAAAAAAAGATTAACATCTTAATTTCTCCATCATTTGGGCAGGGTAGCTTGAGAGAAAAGAAGGGCGGGCCATATAAGAATGGTGTAGTGGGTTGAATAGTGGCCCAAACAATAGGTCCACAGTCGAATCCCTTGAACCTGTGAATATAGTCTTATTTGGAAAAAAGGGCCTTTGCAGATAAAATTAAGTTAAAGTTTTCAAGATGAGGTAATACTGAATATCTAGATGGGACCCAAATTCAATGATAGGTGTTCTTAGAAGAACAGGCCAGGCACAGTGGTTCATGGCTACAATCCCAACACTTTGGGAGGCCAAGGCAGGAGAATCACTTGATCTCAGGAGTTCAAGACCAGCCTGGGCAATATAGTGAGACCAGCCTGGCCAGCATGGCAAAACCCCATCTCTACTAAAAATACAAAAATTAGGCAGTGTGGTGGCACACACCTGTAGTCCCAGCTACTTGGGAGGCTGAGGCACAAGAATTGTTTGAGCCCAGGGGGTGGAGGCTGCAGTGAGCAGAGATTGTGTCACTGCACTCCAGCCTGGGTGACAGAGTAATACTCTGTCTAAAAAAAAAAAAAAAAAAAATGGAGGCAGAGATTGGAGTTGTGTAGGTACTAGGCAAGGAACACCTGGAGCTACCAGAATCTGGAAGGAGCATAGAAGGATTCTCTCCTCGAGTCTTCTAAGAGAGCACAGCCCTTGATTTTGGACTTCTGGACTGCAGAACTGTGAGAGAATAAATTTCTGGGTGTTGTTTTTGTTTCTGGGACACAGTGTCGCTCTGTCACCCAGGCTGGAGTGCAGTGGTGCTATCTCTGCTCACTGCAACCTTCACCTCCTTTGTTCAAGCGATTCTCCTGCCTCAGCCTTCCGAGTAGCTGGGATTACAGCCACGCCAACACCACGCCCAGATAATTTGTATTTTAGTAGAGATGGGGTTTCACCATTTTGACGAGGATGGTCTCCATCTCCTGACCTCATGATCCACTCCCTTGGCCTCCCAAAGTGCTGGGATTACAGGCGTGAGCCACCTCATCCAGCCAAAATTTCTGTTTTAAGCCACTCAGCTTGTGTCTTAAACTAACACAGTGACTTTAATATATTTATACCACCTGATAGAGAAGCTGGACCAGTGGATGACAACCTCTAGTCTTCTCACAAATCAAATATTTCACTTTTCTTTCCATGGGGTGGATGGCAAGTTTGGAAGGCACTCTTCCCTAGTACTGCTGAGAGGGTGGAATTTAATGAGTTATAATGGGATCACGAGGAGAAGGAGAGAAAAGGCATCTGTAAAACTGAGACAATAATTACTTCAGCCAGGCTTGGTGGCTCACACCTGTAATTCCAGAACTTTGGGAGGCTGAGGTGGGCAGACCACCTGAGGTCAGGAGTTTGAGATCAGCCTGGCCAACATGGTGAAACCCCATCTCTTCTAAAAATACAAAAATTAGCTGAGTGTGGTGGCTCACACCTATAGTCCCAGCTACTTGAGAGACTGAAGAAGGAAGGAGAATTGCTTGAACCTGGGAGGTAGAGGTTGCAATGAGCTGAGATCACGCCACTGCACTCCAGCCTGGGTGACAGAGTGAGACTCTATCTCAAAAAATAAAAATGCAAATACAAATAAAATAATAAAATAAATAATACCTACTTCACAGGGACCAGAGTAATGTATGTAAAATAATTAGAAAATGTTAGTTCTCTCTAGGTCCTGGGGAAACCTGTAGACTCATAGAGGGGAATCAATCTGCTTAAAATCATGCAGTGAATAAGCTAAAGGTCTAGAGTGATCTCCAGCTCCCTACCCCTGACATGGAGTCTTTCAGCCACACCACTTGGCATCCAGGGTATTCCTTCTCAGGAACCCTGTGACAATATGCCTGCCTGGGGAGTGGCTCACCAGTCAAAGGATCAGTCTAATGGGAAATCAGACATCCCTTGGATGCCTTTACTACCAGAAACGCAGCCCATTTTTTTTTTTTTGTCCTAACTGTTCTCAGACTCAATGAAGAAATGTCATAGTTTATCATCACCATTTTCACTGCTTTGCCCACCCCAAAATCCACTTGACAC
Source organism: Saimiri boliviensis (assembly GCF_048565385.1). Lineage (NCBI taxonomy): Eukaryota > Metazoa > Chordata > Mammalia > Primates > Cebidae > Saimiri > Saimiri boliviensis. Next base: position 69,903,901 of record NC_133454.1, on the reverse strand, counting down.
AACAGCCAGAGAGATATTTCTAAAACATAAATTAGAGCATGTAACTCCCCTCCTTAAAACCCTTAATAGTTGTCCATGAGCCTCAAAGAAATCCAGACTCCACTGTGGCCCACAGTGCCTGGCAGGGTCTGGCACCTGCCAGCTCTCCAACCTCCTTCTGTGCCTCATTCTGTGATGAGGACTTCAGAAGCTCTAAACACCAAAGGATAGTGTTGCTTCTGCTGTGTCAAATTACAAATAAGGGCCAGGTGTGGTGGCTCACACCTGTAATCCCAGCATTTTGGCAGGCCAAGGCAGATGGATCACTTGAATCCAGGAGTTCGAGACCAACCTGGGTAACACAGCAAAAGCCATCTCTACAAAAAATACAAAAATTAGCCAAGTGTGGCGGTGTGCTGCAGTCTCAGCTATTTGGGAGGATGGACTGAGCCTGGGAGGTGGAGGCCGCAGTGAGTCATGATCACACCACTGTACTCCAGTCTGCGTGACAAAGCAAGACCCTGTCTCAAAAAATAAAAATAAAGAAATAAAATTACTAATAAAAACAACACTAAACTGTTAAAGAAACTGAAGGTGGTCTTTGGTTTTGGTTTTGAAATACCAATTTCTTTCTCCTCTTCCTCGTCAGCACTGGCTGACCTCTTCAAGTTGCTGCAATGCTCCACGTGCTCCTTCACAGGCTGTTCCTCCTGTTTCTTTGTCCAACAGCTTCCCTTGACCTCACTAGCCTCCTTTGTCCAGTTAACTCCTACTCATCTTTCAGACCTCACTGCAAACATCAGTTCCCAGGGAAAGTTTTCTTTGGACAACTCTCACTCAATCAGCTCCCTGGGTTAGATGCACTTATATCCCATCTGTGTTACCTTCACATATGGCCCAGACATTCACAAGCTCCTGTGTTCACACTGGTACCTTCACAGTTGGTGGCAGTGGGAAAACCACTGGAACTGAGGAAAGAGCGTTGGTCTTGGGGACGAAAGGTCCAACTCTTTGTCTTAGCTTTGCTACAAACTTTGTGTGACCATGGGCAAGCTCATTTCCCCTCTCTGGGAGCTGTGTCTAGTGGGGAGGAATGGAGGCCTCCATGTAATCCAAACGTTCCCTTACTCAAGCATTTATTTGCCCATTCATTCATTGACTTCGTTCACTCAGCCATTTGCTCACTGAAATGATGGAGCCTGTCCTCTGTGTTGGGATTCTGGCGACTCAGAGAAATCAAAAGCAGAGGTTGACAGCAGAGTGGAGGGGACAAATGTAGACTGCTCAGTGTATGCCTAGGCACACAGCTACACATGCCGGAGAGAGGTCAGACAGCTGCTGTGGGAGCCCAGAGGAAGTAGCAGTTAGTTCAGACCTGGGAACGCTTTTTTTAGAAAATGACCTTGCTGAGTTGGAAAGAAGGAAAACGCTGTGTAGGCACCTGCTTTTCAGGGTTCCCGGGCACGTGCAGTTTATTTGGGGAATTGTCTTTCTCTTTTACAATGTCCATCTACCTTCTGCAAGAGTCTCGCTCTTCTAGTCCTGCCTCTTCAAAGCTACCCCTCCCATAAGGGCTGCCTGAGCCGTCTTTCTAAGTGCTTTCTGTTGCCCATGATAAAACTCACGTTCTTTGGCCTGGTAGTCAGGTTCTTCCTCTTACCAGCCCTAGCTTCCTTTTCCAACCTCTTTGCCTGTTACTCTCCCATGCAGCCTCTGTTTCAGCCATGTTAGGCTATGCTGCTGCCACATCCTCCTGTCCCTGTGTCTTTGCTCATGCTGTTCCTCCTGCGCAGGACACTCACCTCTCCTAAGACGCCTCCCTGGACAACACGTGACACGTGACAGTTAGCAACTTTCTTTTATTATTTTCTTTTTGTTTTTTTTGAGACGGAGTTTTGCTCTTGTTACCCAGGCTGAAGTGCCATGGCGCGGTCTCGGCTCACCGCAACCTCCGCCTCCTGGGTTCAGGCAATTCTCCTGCCTCAGCCTCCTGAGTAGCTGGGATTACAGGCACGCACCACCATGCCCAGCTAATTTTTTGTATTTTAGTAGAGACGGGGTTTCACCATGTTGACCAGATGGTCTCGATCTCTTGACCTCGTGATCCACCCGCCTCGGCCTCCCAAAGTGCTGGGATTACAGGCGTGAGCCACCGTGCCCGGCCCGCAACTTTCTCTTAGTGTTTCCACTGTACTTTGTACATCATCTCCATTGCTGTACTTACCACTTTGAACTGAATGATTTGCAATCTCCTCCTTTTAGTTAGGGTTTTTTTTTTTTTTTTTTTTTTTTTTTTGGAGAGAGTGTCTCTTTCTGTTGCCCAGGCTGCTGGAGTACAGTGGCTCCAGCCACTTGGCTGATCTCAGCTCACTGCAACTTCTGCCTCCCAGGTTCAAGTGGTTCTCCTGCGTCAGCCTCCCGAGAAGCTGGGACTGCAGGTGTACACTGCCACACCTGGCTAATATTTTGGGTTTTATTTTATTTTATTTATTTATTTATTTATTTATTTTTGAGATGGAGTCTCGCTCTGTTGCCAGGCGCCGGGTGGAGTGCAATGGCACAATCTCGGCTCACTGCAACCTCTGCCTCCTGGGTTCAAGCAATTCTCCTGCCTCAGCCTCCCGAGTAGCTGGGAATACAGGTGCTCGCCACCATGCCCAGCTAATTTTTGTATTTTTAGTACAGACGGGGTTTCACCATGTTGGCCAGGATGGTCTCAATCTCTAGACCTTATAATCCGCCTTCCTCGGCCTCCCAGTGTGCTGGGATTACAGGCGTGAGCCACCATGCCTGGCCTCAGTTAGGGATTTATGTGCATCATTTTTTGAAATGTAGTACCCAGGCTGCACATCTGGCAAAAGTCTGTTGGGTGTTTGACTAGACAAGCAAGTGAACGGAAGAAAGAGGGCTCTGTTGAAAGGAAGGGGATAAATTTAACTCAATAAAGTTTGAGACATCGAAAGGCCCATCTGCCCTATCCTGCTATTGTTTACCCAGGGCATCAGGCCCATGAGGTGGGAGGAGGAAGTGGAGGCAAAATCCACTGGGGTAGGCTTAGCCTTTTCACTCTGGAAACTGGATGTTTGATTTAAATACCCAACATGATACTAATTAGCTGTTAAAACACCAGTCATTCCTGAGCCCAACAGGTCTAAACACCTACTGTTCATCTACTAAACTTTCAATCATCCTTTGTAACTTCTGTGAAGTCTGCTCTGACCTTGCCCACCAGCTCCTGAAGAGTTGGCCACTCTGTTACTACTTGACCTTGAACCTCTTTCTATCATTGCTATATATTGCATTTGGCCACCTTATAATCTATGTTCCCTAAACTTGGATATATGTTTCTCTGGGGGATATATAACACTAAATAAATATTATAATAATTTAATACTGTGATGTAAAATATTTTTATGTTGAAACGAACAGCCATATTATGAAATAGGATCACAATAATAAAAGAGTTTTTAGGGCCAGGTGCGGTGGCCTCACACCTGTAATCCTAGCACATTGGAGGCTGAGGTGGGTGGACCATTTGATGTCAGGAGTTTGAGACCAGACCGACAAACGTGGTGAAATCCCATCTCTAATAAGAATACAAAAAATTAGCTGGGCGTGGTGGCACATGCCTGTGATCCCAGCTACTCAGGAGGCTGAGGCAGGAGAATCACTTGAACCCGGGAGGTAGAGGTTGTAGTGAGTTGAGATCATGCCATTGCACTCCAACCTGAGTGACAGAGCAAGACTCTGTCTCAAAAAAATAAAAAATTTTTAGAATTAAATAGGACATATGAAAATAATGACAGCTAGTATTTATTGAACATTTACTATCTCCAAGACAGTGTGTTAAATGCTTTACATTATCTTGAATACTTTGCAGGCAGCAGGCTTTTGAGTTCTTCCCAATGCCCCTGGGGTGAGAGTTCTAGTTCTCCTACCTAGTGTTTGCAGCATTTGGGAAAAGTGGGAGAAGGGTTATTTACTTGAGCTCTGCATTTCCAGCACCCAGTAGCTAGCCTGTACAAAGTTGAACCTCAGTAAAGGCCTGTGGAAAGAATGGACCCTGTTCTCTGCTGGAATATCCTTTCTTTCCTCCCTCCCTCCCCACCTGGTGAACTCTTACTGGCCCTTCAATAACCTGTTTAAATGTCATCTCCACTGTGAAATCTGACTCTCAACTATTTTATCTGGCTCCCACTGCCTTTGGGCTTCCCTTAGAACCAGCAGTGGGTAACTGGATTAACACTCTTTGTTTGTCATTGATATGGGGTCTCAGTCTGTTGCCCAAGCTGGAGTACAGTGGCATGACCATGGCTAACTCACTGCAGCCTTGACCCCCCTAGGCTCAGATAATCCTCCCACCTTAGCCTCCTCGGTAGCTGGGACTATAGGTGAAAACTACAATGCCCGGCTAATTTTTGTATTTTTTGTAGAGACGAGGTTTTGCCATGCTGCCCAGGATGGTCCCGAATTCTTGGCCTCAAGCTATCTGCCCATCTCAGCCTCCCAAAGTGCTAGGATTATAGTGTGAGCCACTGCAGCCTGCCCACTCTTTATTTATTGGACTCCAATGTAAGAGGTTGGGCGGCTCTTCTAAGAATGGATCTTGGTCTGATTTCCCAGCATCTAGCAAAGAGCTTGATAAGAGAAGCCCTCAGTGTGCATTTGTTGAGTGAGTGAAGTGATAAAGTTAGCTAATATTCAGAACTGATCATCAAAGGATAAAGAAGTGATTCTGTGTTCTTTCTCTAGGTCCATTTTCTTAACTGAGCGATGCCCCCCTAAAAGATATGTCCATGTTCTAACACTTGGACCCTGTTACTATGACCTTATTTGAAAAAACAGTATTTGCAGATGTAATGAAGAATCTCAAGATGAAATCTAAATTATCTGGGTAGGCCCTAAATACAAAGACAGTGTCTTTTTTTTTTTGAAACAGATTCTCGCTCTGTCACCCAGGCTGGAGTGCAGTGGCACAATCTCGGCTCACTGCAACCTCCGCCTTCCGGGCTCAAGCAATTCTCCTTAGCTTCCCAAATAGCTGGGATTACAGGTGCCCACTACCATGCCAGGCTAATTTTTGTATTTTTAGTAGAGATGGGTTTTCACCATGTTGGCCAGGCTGGTCTCAAACTCCTGACCTTAAGTGACCTGCCTACCTCAGTCTCTCAGAGTGCTGGGATTACAGGCCTGAGCCACTGTGACCCGCCTTCTTTCTTTTATAAAGACATTGTCTTTAGGCTGGGTGCAGTGGCTTATGCCTGTAATCCCAGCACTTTGGGAGGCCGAGGCGGGCACATCACCTGAGGTCGGGAGTTTGAGACCAGCCTGACCAACATGGAGAAACCCTGTCTCTACTAAAGATACAAAATTAGCCAGGCGTGGTGGCGCATGTCTGTAATCCCAGCTACTTGGGAGGCTGAGGCAGGAGAATTGTTTGAACCTGGGAGGTGAACGTTGTGGTGCGCTGAGATCATGCCATTGCACTTCAGCCTGGGCAACAAGAGTGAAACTCCATCTCAAAAAAAAAAAAAAAAAAGAAAGAAAAAAGAAAGAAAGAGAAAACACAGGAATAAGAGAAGGCCATGTGATGACGAAAGCAGAGATTGAAGTTATGCAACCACCAGGTAAGAAACTAGAGCTATCAGGAGCTGGAACACGTAAGAAAGGATCTCCCCTAGAACCTTCTGATAGAGCACAGCCCTCCTGACACCTGGATTTCAGGATCCTGCACTCCTGAACAGTGAGAGAATTTCTGAGGTTTCAAGATACCCAGTTTGTGATAATGTGTTATAGCAGTCTCAGAAAACTAACACAACTTAGAAACAGAAATGTGTTTTGTGTGAGATTCCCCCCAGCTCTTAGCACCACATGAGTTCAACCAGACAAGATTTGGGATTTCCTTTCTCAACAAACACCTGACCATGCACCCCAGGCTTCAGCCATGAGGAACCACTCAATGTGTCAGAACAGGAGACAGTGTGACATCTTTGTGGTCCAGCTCTGAGAAAAGATCCAAGGTGTTTTTCAGGCTTCTAAACACCCTGGAAAGACAGTATGCTTACATTTTGTTTAAAAATTTAAAATGCAAGTATTATGTGCCAGGTCCTGTGTGGGTACTTTACATATGCTGATTTACTTTAATCCCTACAGCAACCCTGTTACTATTTTAAATCTGAGAGAAGGGAACTCACTTACCCTGGGATACATAGCTCAAAGGTGGCGGAGCCAAGATTCCAGAGTGCCTGATTCCTATCGTGTCTGACTCTAAAACACTATGTTCTTTCTGCTATGTTCAGCCAGGTGGTGGAAAAATTCAGTCTAGGGGTAAAAAAAAAAGAAGATCAATATCCTGCAGAATGACTCATGCTATTTATTATAGAAGTAATTGCTGGAGATGCTATTATTGTGGATTGCAGAAGTCTTCATGGAAGAGGTGGCATTTGAGCTGGGCCTTCACTGCACAAAAACCATTTCCTGATTCTCTGTCAGGTACTGGGGATGCAGAGATGAACCAGACAAGGTCCCTTTGCTTGAGGAATTCACTCTGTGTGTGTGTGTGTGTGTGTGTGTGTGTGTGTCTGTGTGTGTGTGTGAAGGAGGGTGGCTGCTTGTGTGTGTTAAAAGACAATGTGGCCAGGTCCAGTGGCTTGTGCCTGTAATCCCAACACTTTGGGAGGCAGAGGCGGAGCCGATTGCTTGAGCCTGGGAGTTTGAGACTAGCCTGGGAAATATGGCCAGACCCCATCTTTACAAAAAATTTAAAAATTAGTTGATCTTGGTGGCATATGCCTGTATTCCCAGCTACTCGGGAGGCTATGGCGTGAGGATCACTTGAGCCCAGGAGGTCGAGTCTGCAGTGATCCCTGATTGTGCCACTGCACTCCAGCCAGGGCAAAAGAATGAGGCACTGTCAAAAAAAAAAAAAAAAAAAAAAAAAAAGAATAATCCAGATCATGGTAGAGTCAAGGTTCCTAACTTAAGGTCCCAGAGAGGCTCAGAGAGGCCTTCTGGGAGAATGGACTCCTGCCCCAGCTGAGACTAATAGATAAGAAAACATTAAGTCAGGAGGAGAAAAGTAGCAAAGGCTTTCTAGGAACAGCACAAGCAACCCACCCAAAGCGGTGAATCGGCGTCCTGGGTGCCTGGCACACCTTGTAGCTAGCTCAGCGTACTAGTTAGAGGAGTGCGGGAAGGGGCGTGTACTTGTGGGTTGGAGTTGGTCTTGGAAGAGCTGGTGCGACCGCCCGACGGTTCTCAGGTTCCAGTGCATCCTGCGTGGTGGCTCTCTGCTGAACCATAAAGCATTCCTTTTCAATCCCTGCACGCCGATGAGAATGCCTCGGGAAAAGATTACACATGGCCCTGCCACGGCAGACAAGCGATTGCCACCCAGCCGGCTTCCAAGCGGATCCCCGCCCTCCACAGCCTGTTACCACGGCAACCAGTAAAGGCGGAAGTGGCTCAGAAGACTGATACTCCCTAATCAGGTGACCTCCCTCCTCCCGCACGTGACACCGGAGCCCAGGCGCGCGCTCTACCTAATCAAGACCCCACCCTTCTTTCCCTTTAGTGACAATTGACAGCGACCTCGTGCAATGGCCCTTCCGGCTCCACCAGGAGACTCTGCCCGTTGGTAGTGAATGAACCAATTAGACTGGGAAAAAAAGAAGCAACGCCCCAGGTTTCACTCTTGCTTGACAGACGCAATTGAGGCCATCCTCGAGTCCCTCCGCCCCTTAATCCAGTCCGGCTGGCGATGGACAGGCCTTCTACCCAATAGCACGTCCCTTTTTTTAACCGTTGGGTACCGCCCCCTTGAGAGCTAAGCCAATGAGCGCACCGGGTCTCGGCGGGGTGGAGGGGTTGCACTGCGGTAATATGGCTCTTCCTTAGCCAGCTGCGGCGGCAGCGGCGGCGGCCAGTGTTGGGACGGAGCCGTCCTGCCTCTTGGGTGGCGGGTTTCTAGGCTGCAGGGGCTCGGCGGGTGGAGGGTAGGAGGCGGCGGCCGATGCCGGTGGAGCGCCCGCCCCGCCGTTTGGCGGACCCTGGATCGAGATGAGCGCCTCCGCGTCGGTCGGGGGCCAGGTCCCCCCGCCACCCCCGGGCCCAGCCGCGGCGCTGCCTCCCGGTTCTGCAGCGCGGGCCCTGCATGTGGAGCTGCCGTCTCAGCAGGTAAGCCCGCGGCTCGCGGCGCTCGGGAGGGACCCTGGCAGGCCAGCGTGGAGAGCCTGCTGTCTCCGGGCTGACCCCGCGAGCTGGGACACCCAGAGCAAGGACCGGGAGGGCTCGCGGGACTGAGGAAGGCTGTCGGGAGATCGTGTGCGGGGAGGGGTCCAGTGATGGCCGAACCTCCGGGAGATCCCAGAGTCTTAGGAGAATCCCGTTACAGGAGATGGGCTTGTGAGGAAACTAGCAGCCAGCCATCGAAAGTCCCTGGGGCCCCGGCCCGAGGCCGCTTTTCCCCACACTTAGAGCCGGGGATTCCCTTGAGCAGACCCTCCCCCTCGTCGTCCCCCCTGCAACGGACCTGGGAAAGCCCCTGTGTCCCAAGGGCCATGGCGAAAGCACTTCCCTTTCTTTCCCCACCTGGCCATCCCCTCTTACGGAGAAACCAGTTTATACTGTCGTGTGAGAGTCCTGAAAGAGACTTTGGGGTTTCTACCATTTGCTTTTTAATCTTCCCTGATAATTAAGTGTTCAGCCTCTTTAGACAAATGTGTTTGAGACTTCCTAATTCTCCGAGTCCCAAGGAACGCCTGTTAATAATGAGGAGGACTCTTTCCTACTTCATTCCCTCCAGGGAGTCTCTGTGGAAGGAGGATTTGATGTATATATTCATGTGTTCCCTCAGACTTTGGGAAAGATGTTGGGGACTTCTTGGCTCTACCTTGCCGGGAGATAAGAAGGGGAAACACTGATTTTGGTGATCTGACAAAACTCTTTGTTTCACTCACATATCTGTAGAGTACTTCCCTCCTTCTATCCGTGGCCTTCCCTCTGTACCTCCAAGGGGAGATTTTGTAGGAATCTTAGCATTAAAGAGACCTAAAGAACGTACCTTTCCCTCTCTCTGTTTATTCGTCCTTCCAAGAAGAGGACCTAGGAGAAACTGCCATTTATTGACAGCTTACAGTGTTAGACTTGTGCAGAGGGCTCAGTGACCATTATTTGACTGAATTCCCACAACTCAGTGAGTTAGCTGTTTTTACTACCTCCATGTCGCACTTGAGGACACTGAGCCTTGCCCAGAGCCTTCCAGTTAGTAAGTGGTGGGGCTGGGTTGCAGAATCCAGTGTTTGACTCTGCAGCCACGCACGTGCTTGAGACTTCGGCAGCCTTCCTCCACCACCTTTACACAGGACAGAGCAAGCTCCTTCAGAACACCCCTCCAACTTTCCGTAAGCTGCCATTGGGACTGAGGAAGGATTCATAAAGAAGAAGGGAGAGGCTGTGGGGAGAGAGTGGTTGAAAAGTGAAATGGATTTGAATGCAGTAAAGGAGGCGGGGGCTAAAGGGAACAGTTGGAGATAATAACCACAGTGGTTGCCGTTGAGTAGGCAGGCAGAAGAGCTTGCAGAAGCAACGGCTTTTTGTGTTACTACTACCGAAGAGGATTGAAAAGATACCATGTGCCCTGGTTTTGTGATGTTATTGGGCAGGGAATTTCTGAATAGTAGGAGCTTGAGGGTAGTGGGGATTTGGATTGTATTGTGACACTGGGAGAGGGTAGAAGTCTGGCTGGGGAGACTCGTTCTGCAGTGAGCATTAGTGTAGGTTTTGTGTGTGTGTGGGAGGTAAAGTGTGAGGGTGGATACAGGGAGAGGGAATAAGGAGCATCGTTAACAGCCTGGAGAAGTCCTAAGGAGTTCAGGGGCCAAGAAGTGTTTAGTTTGGGGGAGCTTTGAGAGCATGTGGGATTAAGAAAGAGAAAGCTTCATTTACTTCATAGAGTCTGTTCTTTGATAATAGTTAACAGTTGAACACTGGGAAAACTGATGCAAACAGTTCATGGAATAATTTCAGCCTCATTTGTTAGTGTTTGGCAAATTTTTGGATTGGTGCCAATGGATATATAGTGGCTTAAGTGTACAGCTGAATGCTATTTGAGTGCTGAGTGTGCTATTTACAGCTTCCTGGGGGTGTCATCCTTGAATTCTTGGAAGGCAGCCTACATAACAAAGCACTTTTACTTTTGCAGTTGACATTAATTTAGCTTTTGGAGTCAAAGTGCTCCGGTTTTTAGTGTATAAATAATATATATACAATTTTGTTGAGCCAGGCGCGGTGGCTCATGCCTGTAATCCCAGCACCCTGGGAGGCTGAGGCAGGTGGATCACGAGGTCAAGAGATTGAGACCATCCTGGTCAACTTGGTGAAACCCCGTCTCTACTAAAAATACAAAAAATTAGCTGGGCATGATGGCTCGTGCCTGTAATCCCAGCTACTAAGGAGGCTGAGGCAGGAGAATTGCCTGAACCCAGGAAGCGGAGGTTGCGGTGAGCCGAGATCGCGCCATTGCACTCCAGTCTGGGTAACGAGCGAAACTCCGTCTCAAAAAAAAAAAAAAAAAAAAATTTGTTTAAGTTTTATCTGTGTAAAGTACACAGATTATTAGTATTCATTTGATGAATTGTCACCAAGTGAACAGTTACGTAAGTACTACCCAGATTAAGAAATAACAAAATTTTGGCTGGACGCAGTGGCTCACGCCTGTAATACTCCGTCTCTACTAAAAATACAAACAAACAAACGAAAAAAGCCAGATGTGGTGGCACATATTTGTAGTCCTAGCTACTAGGGAGGCTGAAGCAGAATCACTTGAACCCAGAAGGCAGAGGTTGCAGTGACCCGAGATTGTGCCACTGCACACCAGCCTGGGCGACAGAGTGAGACTGTGTCAAAAAAAAAAAAAAAAAAAACACAATTATTAACATCCTGGAAGTCCTCCTTATGTTCTCTCCCATCTCTACTTTTCCTTTTTCTCTAAAGGAACCACTTTTCTGACTTCTAACATAAAAGATCAGTTTGTACCTGTTCTTGAGCTTTATATAAATAGAATTGTGCAAAATGTGTTATTTTGTGTCTGGTTTCTTTTACTCAGTATTGTTTGTGATAGTCAGTCATGGAGTATCTATGTGTGTCTAGTTTTTTGTTTTTGTTTTTGTTTTTTTTTTTTTTTGAGACGGAGTTTCGCTCTTGTTATCCAGGCTGGAGTGCAATGGCGCGATCTCGGCTCACCGCAACCTCCGCCTCCTGGGTTCAGGCAATTCTCCTGCCTCAGCCTCCTGAATAGCTGGGATTACAGGCACGCGCCATCATGCCCAGCTAATTTTTTGTATTTTTAGTAGAGACGGGGTTTCACCAAGTTGACCAGGATGGTCTCGATCTCTTGACCTCGTGATCCACCCGCCTCGGCCTCCCAAAGTGCTGGGATTACAGGCTTAAGCCACCGTGCCCGGCCCTTGTGTGTCTAGTTTTTTTTAGCATTCTTTTTTTTTTTTTGAGACGGAGTTTCGCTCTTGTTACCCAGGCTGGAGTGCAATGGCGCGATCTCGGCTCACCGCAACCTCCGCCTCCTGGGTTCAGGCAATTCTCCTGCCTCAGCCTCCTGAGTAGCTGGGATTACAGGCACGCGCCACCATGCCCAGCTAATTTTTTTTTGTATCTTTAGTAGAGACGGGGTTTCACCATGTTGACCAGGATGGTCTCGATCTCTTGACCTCATGATCCACCCGCCTCAGCCTCCCAAAGTGCTGGGATTACAGGCTTGAGCCATCGCGCCCGGCTAGCATTCTTTTGTTGTCTTTTTTTTTTGCTTTTACAAAATTTCAAAGGTTTAGATAAATTGGAATGCCAGTTGTTACCTTTCCTTTAAATAATACTTTCAAAACCATACACTTTAATGCATCCCATACTGGTTGGCAAGGTGTCAATATTTCTTTTTTTTTTTTTTTTTGAGACGGAGTTTCACTCTTGTTACCCAGGCTGGAGTGCAATGGCGCGATCTCGGCTCACCGCAACCTCCGCCTCCTGGGTTCAGGCAATTCTCCTGCCTCAGCCTCCTGAGTAGCTGGGATTACAGGCACGTGCCACCATGCCCAGCTAATTTTTTGTATTTTTAGTAGAGACGGGGTTTCACCAAGTTGACCAGGATGGTCTCGATCTCTCGACCTCGTGATCCACCCGCCTCGGCCTCCCAAAGTGCTGGGATTACGAGCTTGAGCCACCGCGCCCGGCCGGCAAGGTGTCAATATTTCTAAACAAATAAACAAGCTCTGTTGGTTTAGGATTTCTATGATAAATTTGTCTCAAAGCATAGATTGAGTGGTTCCCAGCCCTCTTCTAAGATGGGGTTTGTCAGCCTTGGTACTGTTGACATTTTGGAGTGAAGGTGGGCTATTACATGTTTAGCCACATCCCGAGATATCAGAAGCACCTCCCCAGTCCTGACAGTAAAAAATAAGTTCGGACATGGCCAAATGTTTCTTAGGGGGCAAAATTACCCCTAGCTGAGAACCACCTTTTAAGGTTATTTTCATTTTAGGATAGAGAGTATTTTTGTTATTATTGACTCATTTATTCCAATCTTCATTAAGTTCTGTTGATTCTAGAAGTGGCTGCAGTGCTTAAAAAGTTAATACTGCAAACTCCTGAACTTTTCCATATATGAGTACTAATTATAATCCATATCAGCTCCTTGACTGTGTCGGCTGGGACTGTTACTTAATTTTGTCTCCTTTTGCTTCTATGTGATCTTACTTTATTGTAATTTAAGCAAGAACTAGTCACACATTTTCTTTGTTTTTGATTTTTGAGACAGTCTTACTCTGTCACCCAGGCTGGAATGAGGTAGTATGATCTCTGCTCACTGCAACCTGCTCCTCCGGGTTCAAGTGATCGTCCCGCCTCAGCCTTCCGGGCAGCTGGGACCACAGGTGTGCACCACCTTGCCCAGGTAATTTTTGTATTTTTAGTAGAGATCGGGTTTCGCCATGTTGACTGACTGGTCTTGAACTCCTGGCCTCAGGTGATCCATCTACCTTGGCCTCCCAAAGTGCTGGGACTACAGGCGTGAACCACCGTGCCTAGCCCACAAAGAAACTATTTTTTTTTTTTCTATTTTTGGCCAAGCATGGTGGCTTATGCCTGTAATACCAGCACTTTGGGAGGCCAAGGCAGGTGGATCACCTGAGGTCAGGAGTTTGAGACCAGCCTGGCCAACATGGTGAAACCCCATCTCTACTAAAAATACAAAAATTAGCCAGATATGATGGCAGGTGCCTCTAATTCCAGTTATTCCGGAGGCTGAGGCAGGAGAATCGCTTGAACCCTGAGGTGGAGGTTGCAGTGAGCTGAGACGGCGTCATTGCACTCCAACCTGGGCTGTAAGAGTGAAACTCTCTCTTGAAAAAAAAGTATTTCTACTTTTTAAATTTAATTTTTATTTTTTTTAGAGACAAGGTCTTGTTCTGTTGCTCAGCCTGGAGTACAGTGGTGTGATCATTGGCTCACTGAGGCCTCAACCTCCTGGGCTTAAGTGATTATCTTGCCTCAGCCTTCCCTAGTATCTAGGACTATAGGCATGTACCGCCATGCCCAGCTAATTTTTTTTTTTTCAAGATGGGGTTTCACCGTGATGGCCAGTCTGGTCTTGAACTCTTGACCTCAGGTAATCCACCCACCTCGGCCTCCCAAAGTGCTAGGATTACAGACATGAGCCACCACGCCTGGCGCCCAGCTAATTTAAAATTTTTTTTTTTTTTTTGTAGAGATGGGGGCTTGCTGTGTTGCCCAGCCCAGGCTGGTCTCAAACTCCTGGCCTCAAGAAATCCTCCTGCCTTGGCCTCTCAAAGTGTTGGGATTATAGACGTGAGCCACTGTGCCCAGTCAGAACAGTTTTAGATTTATTGAAAAATTGAGAAGATAATACAGAAAGTTCCCATATACTCTACGACTAGTTTCACTTCTTTTTTTTTTTTTTTGAGACGGAGTTTCGCTCTTGTTACCCAGGCTGGAGTGCAATGGCGCGATCTCGGCTCACCGCAACCTCTGCCTCCTGGGTTCAGGCAATTCTCCTGCCTCAGCCTCCTGAGTAGCTGGGATTACAGGCACGCGCTACCATGCCCAGCTAATTTTTGTATTTTTAGTAGAGACGGGGTTTCACCATGTTGGCCAGGATAGTCTCGATCTCTTGACCTTGCGATCCGCCCACCTCGGCCTCCCAAAGTGCTGGGATTACAGGCTTGAGCCACCGCGCCCGGCCTAAATAATTTTTAATTATACAATATAGTAGCATTAAAAACATACTTAATGTTATACAACCATCATCACTGTGTATTTCCAGAATGTTTACATCATCCCAAACACAAAACAACTCCCATTCTTGCCTCCCCCAAGCCCCTGATAAATTCTGTTCTACTTTCTGTCTCTGTGAATTTGACTACTCTGGGTACTGCATATAAGTGGCATTATATACTGTTTGTCCTTTTGTGTTTGGCTTACTTCACTTTGTGATGTTTTCAAGTTTCATCCGTATTGTAGGGTATGTTAGAATTTCACTTAAGGTGGATGGTATTCTGTTGTGTGTATATACTACATTTTGTTTATTCATTCATCTCTTGTTGGGTCCTTTGTTTGCTTATTTGAGACAGGGTCTCACTCTGTTGCCCAGGCTAAAGTGCAGTGGCAAGATCATGGCTCACTGCAGCCTTGACCTCCCGGGCTCAAGTGATCCTCTTACCTCAGCACCCCCACAAGTAGCTGAAACTACACAGGCATGTGCCTCCATGCCCAACTAATTTGAATTTTTTGTTTGTTTGTTTGTTTGAGATGGAGCCTTGCTCTGTTGCCAAGCTATAGTGCAGTTGTGTAATCTCAGTTTACTGCAATCTCTGCCTCCCGGGTTCAAGTGATTCTGCTGCCTCAGCCTCCCAAGTAGCTGGGACTACAGGTGCACACCACCACACCCAGCTAATTTTTGTATTTTTTTTTGTAGTAGAGACAGTTTCATCATGTTGGCCAGGATGGTCTCGATCTCTTGACCTCATGATCAGCCCGCCTTGGCCTCCCGAAGAGCTGGGATTACAGGCGTGAGCCACCATGCCCGGCTGAAAATGTTTTGTAGAAATGAATCTCACTCTCGTCTCAAATTCTTGGGCTTAAGGGATCAAAAGATTGCAGGCATGAGCCACCACACCCAGCCAACCCTTAGTTTTTACCGGATGCTCTGCTGTGCCAGGATCCAATCTGGATACCATGTTGTATTTAGTTGTCCTATCTCTTGTCTTCTCTTAGTTGTGGCAGTTCCTCAGATTTTCCTTGTTTTTGATGGCCTTGGCAGTTTGAGTACTGGTGAGATGTTTTTTAGGGTGCTACTCTATTGGAATAGATGTTTTTCCTTATGATTAGACTGGGGTGGTGGTGTTTTGGGAGCAAGACTTAGAGGTAAAGTGCCATTTTCATCATATTTTATGTATATATTATTAACATGATTTATCACTGTTGTCGTTGTTGTTTTTTTGAGATGTTTCACTCTTATTGCCCAGTCTAGAGTACAATGGCGCAATCTCAGCTCACTGTAACTTCAGCCTCTTGGGTTCAAGCTATTCTTCTGTCTCAGCCTCCTGAGTAGCTGGGATTACAGGCAGCTGCCACCACACCTGGCTAATTTTTTGTATTTTTAGTAGAGCTGGGGTTTCACCATGTTGGCCAGGCTGTTCTCAAACTCCTGACCTCAAGTGATCCACCCACCGTGGTCTCTCAAAGTGCTGGGATCACAGGTGTGAGCCACCATACCTGGCCAGTTTATCACTGTTGATACTTTTATCATCACCAACTAAGGTAGCATATTATAATAGGAAAAGCAAACTAGCTGTTTTCTCCTGTTATACTCTCAACATAACCCTTCTGACATTAGATGTGTATGGGTTTTTCCCCACACACCCAGCAATCCTTGTGTGAACACCAATGTGGTGTCCTATGATTCAGTTCAATTCTGCCACGATCTCCTTAGAGTTAATACCATATTCCATAAGTTAAAAGCACAGTCCCATGAAACTGTCCCCCACTTCAGATGCCAGTCATAAGTCTAGGTCTCTGGAACTTCTGACCAACTAGCTATAAATTGGGAGTTCCTGCGTTCCCCTCCTTAGGCTCAATCATTTACTAGAGCAGCTCACAGAACTCAAGAAAACACCTTGCTTGCATTTATTGTTTTTTAAAATAAACTCTATTACACAGGATACAGATGAATAGCCAGATGGAAGATACGCATAGGGAATAGTATGGGGGAAATGGCCCAGAGCTTTCATGCCCTCTTATGGCCACTCCACCCTCCACATGTTCAGCAACCCAGAAGCTCTCCAAAAGCTGTAGTTCTGTGATTTCTATGGAGGTTTCATCTTGTAGGCATGATAAGTTATTAAGTCAGTCTTTAGCCCCTTTCTGCTTCCTGGAGGATGGGGCTGAAATTCCAAGCTTCTGATCATGGCTTGGTCTTTCTGGTGACCATCCTCTTTCTAGGAGCCCACCAAGAATTGCCTCATTCGAACAAAGGATGTTCCTATCACCTAGGAAATTCTGAGGGACTAGGCGTTGTGTCTGGAACTGGGCTCAAAGACCAAATATTAAATGAAAAGATTCTCCTAGCACACCTGTGACTTCCAGGGAATTACAGGGGTTTTAAGAGCTCTGCACCAGGAACTCTGTACGAAGACCAAAGTATGTATTTATTATTATAAATTACAGTGCCACAGGTAGTGTTTGTCAGGTTTCTCTGCTGTAAGGTTACTCTTTCCCCACTCCCCTTTTCAGAAGGAAGTCACTATGTGTAGTCCACACTTGAGTGAGATTTGTGCTCCCTCTTCTTGAGGGTAGAGTGTCTGCATAAATTATTTGGAATTTTTCTGCTTGGGATATTAAATCATGGCTCACTGTAGCCTGCAGCTCCTGGGCTCAAGTTATGTGCCTTAGCTTCCCAAGTAGCTGGGACCACAGGTGCATACCACCATGCCTGGCTCATTTTTTTCATTTTCATTTTTATTTTTGTAGCGACAGGGAGGGTCTTGCTATATTGCCCAGGCTGGTCTCTAACTCCTGGCTTCAAGCAGTTCTCTCGTCTTGGCCTCCCAAAGTGTTGGGATTACAGGCATGAGCCACTGAGCTTGGCTGGTAACTTACAGTCACACAGATTGTCAACATAGGGACTACATTCTAGGTGTTTCCTATTTGCCCTAGAGACTTATTCTTTGCCGGGTTCTGGTGAAAAGTTTTAATTACCTCAAAATTTGGGACCATCAGGCTTTATCTTTTATTTCCCTCAGCACTTGTGCCTGACACTCTGCTGATGATTTAGTAGGAACTCATGTACAGTCTTTTTGTTTATGAATCTTTCCCTCGAAGAACTTTACAGCCTAAAGAGAAGAGGGAAAGATTGGATTCAATGATATTGAAACGCATACCAAAAAACAAATGGTAGAAGCAGAAAAGTAGATCTAAAGTTTGATTTCTCAGTACAGGATACATATTTTCCCTTCATATATTTATGTTTATTTGGATACTCTACTTTTGTTAATCTAATTTAATCATGTAAAAAGATCAGTTTTGTTGGCAAGGCCGTTGATCTTATCAGGAATGTGTGCCTCACGCAACGTAGTACCATGCTGTATGCATTTATTCCTTCTGTAAATATTTATTAAGCCCTTTGTAACTCAAAGAAAAAATGTAATGCATAATTGAGTATCTACAAAATAAATTGATGGCAATTTCTGTGCTGCTTTGGCTCTCTTAAATAAAACAATATGAGGAAGCTTCAGAAACTTGATATCAGCATCCTGAAATCATTATTTTTATGTGACAACGTGTTATTAGGAATTTATGTTCTTTTCTGTTTGTTTCTCTTTTTCCTGTGAAAATGAGTTTTCTTTTGAAAGGAAAAGTTATGTTTATATAGTGTTTACTTTAAAATTTCTCCACAGATCACAATTTTTTGTGGTGGAAAATTCAGCAATGAAATTGACTAGAAATAGAGCACAAGCCGAATTGAAACTACTAAGTTGGGCCTGAAGTGAAGTGTATGGTAGAATGAAAAAAAATTAGATTTTCATAGTTTCCAAATGTGTATTTTTGATAAGTTGTGTATTTTTTACCTGTCAGACATGTTACTCCTGGGGAGAAAAAGAAATTTGTCATTTGTAACGTACTGGATTGTGTATAGCTACAAACTAAAAGTGTTTTAGAAAAATTAAAGATATCTCTCTTAAGAGAGAGGTTGAAACATTTTAGTTTTTTTTTTTTTTTTGAGACGAGTCTCGCTCTGTTGCCAGGCACCGGGCTGGAGTGCAGTGGCACGACCTCAGCTCATTGCAACTTCCGCCTCCTGGGTTCAAACAATTCTCCTGCCTCAGCCTCCTGAGTAGCCGGGACTACAGGTGCCTGCTACCACACCTGGCTAATTTTTGTGTTTTTAGTAGAGACGGGGTTTCACCATGTTGGTCAGGCTGGTCTCAAACTCCTAACCTCAGGTGATACCCTCACTTCGGCTTCCCAAAGTGCTAGGATTACAGGCGTGAGCCACTGCGCCCGGCCACATTTTAGGTTTTATGGTTTGTTTTAGGTTTAATGACATAAGTAATGTCTTATATTGTTAAATTTTTTCAATGCCTTGTACAGTATTTTAGTAGTTGCTTCTTTTTTTTTTTTTTTTTTTTTTTGAGACGGAGTTTCGCTCTTGTTACCCAGGCTGGAGTGCAATGGCGCTATCTCGGCTCACCGCAACCTCCGCCTCCTGGGCTCAGGCAATTCTCCTGCCTCAGCCTCCTGAGTAGCTGGGATTACAGGCACGCGCCACCACGCCCAGCTAATTTTTTGTATTTTTAGTCGAGACGGGGTTTCACCATGTTGACCAGGATGGTCTCGATCTCTTGACCTCGTGATCCACCCGCCTCAGCCTCCCAAAGTGCTGGGATTACAGGCTTGAGCCACCGCGCCCGGCTAGTTGCTTCTTTAGATTATAAATGTAGGCCGGGTGCGGTGGCTCAAGCCTGTAATCCCAGCACTTTGGGAGGCTGAGGCAGGTGGATCACGAGGTCAAGAGATCGAGACCATCCTGGTTAACATGGTGAAACCCTGTCTCTACTAAAGATACAAAAAATCAGCTGGGCATGGTGGCAAGTGCCTGTAATCCCAGCTACTCAGGAGGCTGAGGCAGGAGAATTGCTCGAACCCAGGAGGCGGAGGTTGCGGTGAGCCGAGATTGCGCCATTGCACTCCAGCCTGGGTAACAGGAGCGAAACTCCGTCTCAAAAAAAAAAAAAAAAAAAAAAAAGATTATAAATGTAGATGAGTACATGGATAATGGAAACTTGAAATTGGAATTTTACAATTCATAGTATACCTTCTTGATTAGTGTCACATAACCTTGTTTTCCATCTTATTTTAAGATGGAAACATAAATTTTGAATCATAGAATTTTACAGATGTAAAACCTGAAGCCTTTTGAGGTGAAACAGATAGACTTGGTCTATCTGTTTATTCTTGCCCTCAAGGATTTAGCAAAGAGCATTAGTTTACAGATCTGTGTTGTGTCTTGTTCCTGCTTGTGGCAGATAAATAAACAGAACCTGGGTTTGTGAACAGTTCCACTGTGCTTGGCTGGGTTCGTTGAGAACTTGTTTCTTTTTTTTTTTTTTTTTTTTTTTTTGAGGTGGAGTTTTGTTCTTGTCACCCAGGCTGTAATGCAATGGCATGATCTCAGCTCACTGCAACCTCCGCCTCCTGAGTTTAAGCGATTCTTCTGCCTCGGCTTCCTAGTAGCTAGGATTACAGGTGCCTGCCAGCATGCTCAGCTAATTTTTGTAATTTTGGTAGAGATGGGGATTTACCACATTGGCCAGGCTGGTCTCGAACTCCTGACCTTAGGTGATCCGCTTGCCTCGGCCTCCAAAAGTGTTGGGATTACAGGCGTGAGCCACCACGCCTGGCAGAGAACTTGTTTCTTAAACTTCACTCAGTGCTTTGGTACATTAGCCTCACAGCTTTGGGTATTTTAGGCTAGAATTGAAACAGAGGAGAGACTGTATTTTAAAGTTCTCTTTAAGGGCAGAACACTCAGAATCTACCCACCACCTCCCTTTTATGGTGTGAATTAGAGTGAAACTTTGGAATGTTCCTTTAAATGGCCAGTCTTCCTGTTTTGTCCCTGAGTACTTACCATGCCTATCTTTTTTTTTTTTTTTGAATAGTCTGCTTAAGAACTTCTGTTCTCTACCTCTTTTTTTTTTTTTTTTGAGACGGAGTTTCGCCCTTGTTACCCAGGCTGGAGTGCAATGGCGCGATCTCGGCTCACCGCAACCTCCGCCTCCTGGGCTCAGGCAATTCTCCTGCCTCAGCCTCCTGAGTAGCTGGGATTACAGGCACGTGCCACCATGCCCAGCTAATTTTTTGCACTTTTAGTAGAGACGGGGTTTCACCATATTGACCAGGATGGTCTTGATCTCTCGACCTCGTGATCCACCCGCCTCGGCCTCCCAAAGTGCTGGGATTACAGGCTTGAGCCACCGCGCCCGGCCTGTTCTCTACCTCTTTAAGTTTCTGAAAGAGTAACCATCTGGTGATTGTGGGTTTTTTGATGGCAAGGGTTTTATTCTGTATAATACTTGGTGTTGATTGCTGTAGACCCTATTTAGTGGTAATGTTATTATGCGTTTTACTTACCCATTCTTTGTGAAAATGCTGGTAGAGTGTGTTTATTAAGAGGCCAAGACAGATAATGCTGAAGTTGAGCATCAGAACTTACTACTTTGGATTCTCACTTTGTTGGTCCATTGAAACAGCTGAAATTTTTTCCTACTGTGGTTTTTATAGTGTCCAAAAAATGCAGTCAGATGTTTTTGAAAATAATGAGGAATACCAGGAAGCTGAAACTAGTGGCAACCTTTGGCTTTTTCAACAGACTCCTGGGAAAGAAAAGAGGGAAAACATAAAAGTGAGAATCAGACTTGGTAAATCATAAAAGTAAACATGAGAATCAGGCTTACGTTTTTTTTTGAGATGAAGTTTCGCTCTTGTTACCCAGGCTGGAGTGCAATGGCATGATCTCTGCTCACTGCAACCTCCACCACCTCCTGGGTTCAGGCAATTCTCCTGCCTCAGCCTCCTGAGTAGCTGGGACTACAGGCACGCGCCACCATGCCCAGCTAATTTTTTGTATTTTTAGTAGAGACGGGGTTTCACCATGTTGACCAGGATGGTCTCGATCTCTTGACCTCGTGATCCACCCGCCTCGGCCTCCCAAAGTGCTGGGATTACAGGCTTGAGCCACCGCACCCGGCCTTAATTTTTTGTATTTTTTAGTAGAGACGGGGTTTCACCATGTTGACCAGGATGGTCTCGATCTCTTGACCTCGTGATCCACCCGCCTCAGCCTCCCAAAGTGCTGGGATTACAGGCTTAAGCCACCACGCCCAGGCTTTTTTTTTTTTTTTTCCAGGAAAAACTTTATACTATTTAACATGACTACCTTTTGTGACTAAGGGTTTAACACTGAATACAAGTAATTCATGTGTTCACGTTAGCCTATGTTAAAACTAATTCTGGGCTGGGCGCAGTGACTCATGCCTGTAATCCCAGAACTTTGGGAGGCCGAGGCAGATGGATCACCTGAGGTCAGGAGTTTGACACCAGCCTGCCCAACATGGCAAAACCCCATCTCTACTAAAAATATAAAAAATTAGCTGGGCGTGGTGGCAGGTGCCTGTAATCTCAGCTACTTGGGAGGCTGAGGCAGGAGAATTGCTTGAACCTAGGAGACAGAGGTTGCAGTGAGCCGAGATTGTGCCATTGCACTCCAGCCTGGGTGGCAAGAGTGAAACTCTAAAAAAAAAAAAAAAAAAACAACAAAAAACAGCAACAAAAAATAACTAATTCTGAATGAGGAATAGGAAAAACTGAGAGCCATTTATTTGATACTTTTAAAGTGCCTTCTTTGAATTGTTGGGCACAGGTTTTGGAACTGTAAGTATGTGTTTGCCAACCTACTTATGTCTTTCAGGGGATATGAATTATTTCCTTCCTCAATTCCAGTCATTCTTTTGTATGAGAGCTAATCCAGAAAACTAAACTTTTAAACAATACGAAATAAAAATAGTCTTGGATTTTGAAAAGCCTTTTTTTTTTTAACGTTGTCTCATTTTAATGAAAATAAGATTGTCCTCAAGGAAATCAGTATTGCTTTAATCCACTAAAACATTAATATCTAGGCATCCATGAGAAGCAGGAACATGAAGAAAGCTTTCTGGTTTTTTGTTCTGAAAATAGATTATGAAGCAAGGTAGGCAGGTAGGCTGTGCGGTGCTTGTTACAGGTCTTGGGGATTTTAAAGCACTATACTCATTACAGGATAGAATTGGTACCATTATAGATTTATATATGTATTAGGTATTTCAGACTTGTTTTCATGAATTGACTTATTGTAATTTATTCTACAAGGCAGATGTTTAATATAAATATAAAAATAAAGAGTAGCTGCCTAGGTGCTCTGGAGTGATTGGTTGACTGGTGATAGTCATACACTTCTATCAAAAACATCAGTATAAATTGGGCGTGGTGCTATACACCTGTAATCCTAGCCTACCTGGGAGACTGAGGCAGGAGGATTGCTTGAGGCCAGGAGTTTGATTCCAGCCTAGGCAACATAGTGAGACCCCTATCTCTTAAAAAAAAAAAAACCACACCAGTCTGATGATGATAATGATGCTGCTGATGATTAATTAATTGTCTCAGACAAGATTGCCCAGGCTGGAATGCAGTGGCACAATCATGGCTCACCTGCAATCTTGACTTCCCTGGGCTTAGGTGATCCTCCCACCTTAGCCTCCTGAGTAGCTGAGACCACAGGCATGCACCACCATGCCTGGCTTATATATCTCTATCTCTATCTGTCTATCTAAATTATAATATATATTTTATTGGAGACTAGCCTGCCCAACATGGCAAAAGTCATATATATATATATTTTTTGTTTGTTTGTTTGTTTGTTTGTTTTGTTTTGTTTGTTTGTTTGTTTGTTTTGTTTTGTTTTGTTTTTGTTTTTGTTTTTGTTTTTTGGTAGAGACAGGTGTAGAGACAGGGTTTTGCTGCCAGGACTACAGGTGCATGCCACCATACCTGGCTAATTTTGTACTTTTTTTTTTTTGGTAGAGATAGGGTTTTGCCATATTGCCCAGGCTGGTCTCAAATTCCTGAGCTCAAGCAATCCACCCACCTTGGCCTCCCAAAGTGTTGGGACTATAGGCATGAGCCACAGTCCCTGGCCAGTCTGATTATTAGATGAAGACACTGTAGAGTTACAGAATTTCTTTTTTCGAGACACTGGGTCTCATTATATTGTTCAGGGTTAGGCTGAAGTGTAGTGGCTATTCACAGGTAATGCACTACAACCTCAAACTCCTGGGTTCAAATGGATTATTCTGCCTTAGCCTCTGGAATAGCTGGGACTGTAGATGTGTGCCACTGTACCCGGCTAAATTGCAGAATTTCTTAACTGCAGAATTGCTGCATTTTTGATATTGTATAACTATCCAAAAACTAAAAAATTAGAAAGCTGCTTCTCGTGTATACCTGGGCATTAACATTTTAGTGAATGAAGGCAATACCACTTTTCTCAATGACATTCTTCTCTTCTTTAAGGTATCCAGTAAGGATCAGTGCAATTGAAAGACTTTCTTAACTATGATCCATTTTGTTTGGCTTCTTTAAGTTCATTTGAGTAATTCCTCACTTATTTAACATTGTACAAATGTGAATGCCTGTAAACGCCAGGGACTGTCTAATAAAACAGCAAGCAAGACAGAGGCACTGCCTTTATGGACCTTCTGATGCATGAGAGACAAGGGGGTTAGCACGCTTTTCTGTGAAGAACCAGATAGTTAACATGTTTCTGTCTTAGACCTCCTAGGATCTTAGTAGCAAATACTCAGCTGATTGCTGTAGTGCAGAAAAAAACCCATTACTATATGTTAACAAATGAGTGTGGCTGTATTCCAGTAAAACTTTAAGGATACTGGAATTATTAATTTTCATGTGCCATGAAATATTTGTCTTCTTTTTATTTTTATTTTATTTATTTATTTTTGAGACAGAGACTCGCTCTGTCGTCCAGGCTGGAATACAGTGGCACAGTCTGTGTTCACTTCAACCTTTGCCTTCTGGGTTCAGATTCTCCTGCCTCA
Source organism: Saimiri boliviensis (assembly GCF_048565385.1). NCBI lineage: Eukaryota > Metazoa > Chordata > Mammalia > Primates > Cebidae > Saimiri > Saimiri boliviensis. Next base: position 69,879,692 of record NC_133454.1, on the reverse strand, counting down.
GACTCCTGAGTAGCTGGGACTACAGGCATGCACCACCACACCTGGCTAATTTTTGTATTTTTAGTAGAGACAGGGTTTCACCACATTGGCTAGGCTGGTCTTGAACTCTTGACCTCGTGATCTGCCTGCCTCGGCCTTCCAAAGTGCTGGGATTACAGGCATGAGCCACTGTGCCTGACCTTTTCTTTTTATTTTTTTGAGACAAAGTCTCACCGTGTCACCCAGGCTGGAGTGCAGTGGCATGATCTCTGCTCACTGCAACCTCCACCTCCTGGGTTCAAGCAATTCTCGTGCCTCAGCCTCCCAAGTAGCTGAGACTACAGGCGCTCGCCACCATGCCCAGCTAATTTTTGTATTTTTAGTAGAGACGGGATTTCACCATGTTGACCAGGATGGTCTCAATCTCTTGACCTCGTGATCCACCCGTTTAATGTGGTTGCATAAGAAGGCTTGTTGTAAGGCTGGTCCTCAGTGTAACTAAGGTAACTTTGGAAGAATCGCTTTGTTCTGATCCTCAGGGTCTTAACCTTTACAGTGAGAAGACTAGGTTATCTGTAGCTCTGTGCACACTGTGTGCCTCCATTTCTTCAATTGCCAAATGCTTTTGTCTCAAATATTTTCATTCTACAAATACTGTGTTCAACTCTGTTCTATACCATCATTAGTTCAACAGTTATGTTTTGAGTTTCTACCATGTATCCCACAGTGGTTGAGAATATGGACACTAGAACCTGATTGCTTGTGTTTAAGTTCTGGTCCAGCCATTTCCCATGTTCCTAAACTAAGTTAGGCACTCCGGAAGTTATTTAATCTCTGTATGCCGCAGGGAGACTTAGGTAAAATGGGCATAACAGCCTACCCTGTAGGGTTGTCGAGAGGGTTAAATGAGTCATAAATTTCCCTAAAAAGGTGCTGAGTTTATGGTAAGCATTCAAGAAATGTTAGTTGTTGCTACTGTCATTGCTATTTCCATTTGTCAGGCACTGAAGATGCAGGATAAATGTGTCCTTGCCCTAGAGGGACTCATAATCTAATGAGTAAGAGAAGTATGTCACTAGGCCATTTTAGTGTAATATAAGAGATGCTTCAAAAAAAATACTGAAGTGGGAAAGACGGGAAATGCATCTAGCAGAGGGACCAGCTTGAGCAAAAAGGTAAGAAGGTATAGAAAGGAATGGTGGATAATTAAGTGAGGCCAGAGTTTAGGAGCTTAGGGGAGGATGGTGGAAAAGAGTTGGAGAGTACAGATGCCCTTGGACTTAACGATGGGGTTATGTCCTGATGAACCCACTGTAGACTGAAAACATCGCTGAATTGAAAGTGCATTTAATGCACCCAACCTCTTGAACACCGTAGCTTAGCCTAGCCTGTGTTCTCACACACTTTCCATTAGCCTATGGTTGGGCAAAATCATCTAACACAAAGCTGATTTTAAAAAAGTATGGAATATCTCATGTAATTTACTCATGTAATTTATTGAATGCTGACCTGAAGGTGAAAAACAGGATGGTCGTATGGGTACTGCATGTACGATTTCTACTGAATGCATTTTACTTTCATGCCATCGTAAAGTAAAAACATCATTCAGTCAAACCTCCTAAGTCAGGGACCATCTGTACCTGGGACAGTCTGTACTGTTCTACTTATGACACTTCTGACAAGTATCCTTGCATTCAGTTAAATTCTGATGCTATTTACCAGGAGTTATGGCCTACAAGTTAAGGGCACAGTCCTGTAAGGCTGCTCCCACTTCACATGTCGGTCACAAGTCCCAGGTCGCAGGGCTCCTTTACTTCTCAGCTGTCAGCTATAAATTGAAGGTTACCGTGACCTTCTCCTTGTGTTCAGTAGTTTGCTAGAATGGCTCACAGAACTCAAGAAAACATTTTATTTATTATTATAGGTTCATGATAAAGGATACAACCTGGGAACAGCCAAAGGAAGAGATAAACAGGGCAAGGTATGGGTGAAGGGCCGTGAAGCTTCCATGCCCTCTCTGGATGTGCCACTTTCCTAGCACGTCTATGTGTCCACCATTGCCGAAGCTCTCCAAGCTCTGTCATTAGGGTTTCAAGGAGGTCCTATTATGCAGCCATGATTGTTTATATCATTGGCTCTTGGTGAATAACTCAATCTCCAGCCTCTCTCCCCTTGCTGGCTGTCAGGGGTAGAGCTAAAAGTTCTAACTCCCTAATCACGCCTCTGTGTTTCTGTCCTGAAGCTCTCTGAGGGACTCCAACCACCAGTTATCTCATTAGCATGCAAAAGACACATCACTCCAGAGATTCCAGGGGTCTTAGGAGCTCTTGTGTCAGGAACTGGCAACTACCAATTATTACATTATGACAAAAGATGCTTCTGTCCCCCTATACCAAGGGTTTTAGGAGCTGTGTGCCAGAAACCAGGGCTGAAGACATACATTTCTTATATCGCAGTGTCAGAGAGAAGTAGTACTAATAGTTTGGAGTTAGATTATAAAGGGCCACGTATGCCATGCTTTGGAATTTGGAATTTGGACATTATCCTGTAGGTAGAAAAGAACAGTCTCTATTTTTTAAATTTTTATTTGGGAAGAATTTCAAGCTTATGGAAAAACTGCAAAAGTGAAACACTTTATGTCATAAATTTCTGTTTTACAGAATACCTGCATACCTGTTACCCAGATTTGTCTGTTAACGTTTTACTCCATTTGTTTCATTTGTAAGTTTGCTCTCTTTCTGAATATGTATACAGATACATAATTTTATGTGAATCATTTAAAGTTGTTACATCATGACCCTTTATGCTGAAATACTTGAGTGTGTATTTCCCAGAATAGGGATATTCTCTTTCATATCCACAGCATAGTTATCAACGTCAGTAAATTTAATATTGATACTTTAATCTGAGGTTCATCAGTTGATTCCATAATGTCCTTTATAGAAATTTTCCTCATCCAGTTCAGGATCTAGTCTAGGGTAGGTAGCATTACATTTATCTGTTGTGTCTCCTTTAATGTAGAACATTTCCACAACTTTTCTTTGTCTTATTTTAAATGTCACTATCATAATACGGATCCTGCTCCCTTTTAAAAAAAATAGAACATTCCTCATTTTCTGTTTGTCTGATGTTTCCCTCATGATTAGATTCAGATTATACCTTTTCATTTGGAATATTGCATGGGTGATAATATGTCCTTCATAAGGTATCACTTCTGGATGTTCATTTGTCCTTCATTGGTAATGTTAATTTTGGTCACCCAGTCAAGGTATTGTCTGATTTCTCAACTGTGATTCTTTGTGCGTGTGTGTGTGTGTGTGTGTGTATGTGTATGTGTATGCATGCCCTTGCATCTAACAGTCTGTAGGGAGACACTTAAGACAATGCATGGGCCGGGCGTGGTGGCTCATGCCTGTAATCTCAGCCCTTTGGGAGGCCGAGGTGGGTGGATCACGAGATCAAGAGATCGAGACCATCCTGGCCAACATGGTGAAACCCTGTCTTTACTAAAAATACAAGAATTTAGTTGGGTGTGATGGTGCCTGCCTGTAGTCCCAGCTACTCAGGAGGCTGAGGCAGGATAATTGCTTGAACCCGGAGGCAGAGGTTGCAGTGAGCTGAGATCGCACCACTGCACTCTAGCCTGGCAACAGAGCAAGACTCTATCTCAAACAAAACAAAACAAAACAAACAAACAAAAAACAGAGAGAGAAAACAAACAAAAGTTAGAGGTTGTTTAAAAAGGACAAATGTTAAAACTGGTTTCAGCAGTTTCAGCAGCCAGGCTTGCAGAGAATTACATTCTTAGAGCAATGTGCCCTGTTACTCCTCGCCGCTCAACCCTGTTTTAGTTTGAGATGACAAGAATGACCTATTTTGTATGATCTACTTTAACACGGGTGTTCATTTTAGTCCAATTAGTGACTACCTTTTGCTGCCGTATTTTTTTGCAGTTGAGATTTATAGCTCATTATCACAGTCATTCCAGAAATATCCTTTAAAAATGATTCATCAATCCCTTTTTCATCCTTCCCTTTTTATCTTTTCCATTCTGCCTTGTCTTTTTAGTAGCTCATCTCTTTAAAACAATTCTCATAGTATTTTTAGTCATAGTAGTTAGAACCATGCCCTTCTCCTCTAACAGGTGAAAAACCAAGGCCTAGAAAAGAATATGACAGAGCTAGAGTTCAAACCCAGCTGCTTGGGTTCTAAATTCAGGCCTTTCCCCAACTACTATCTTACTTTGTTTGCTGGTTGGAATTAAAACATGGTTTTTCACTTTCACATTTGCCTGTACCTTCATGAACCTGTAAAAGCTTGAATTAGGTGGCTAGATTTTGAAACTATAGGTAAACTTACCACTAAAGGCTGCGGAAACTTTAGGGTAATTGATAATAGCGGTAATATTATTGAACTATCGTATGTACTAGTCCTGTGTTCTAAGCACTTTACACTTACTCTATTTACTCCTCATTACAGCTCTATGAGGTTGAAACTATTATTAGCTCTGTTTTACAGTGAAGTATCTGAAGCTTAGAGAGGTTAAATACATTTCCAAGTGCAATAGCGGAGCCGGGACTCAAACTCAGTCCTGCTAAGCTTATTCTGTTATCACAAAAGCTGTGTTTGGTAGCACTACAATAAATAGCTCACAACTGGATTTTAAACTGAAGCACCCTCCATTCGTTTTTTTTTTTTTTTTTTTTCCACGTAGATGAACTCAAACTCACTTTGCACTTGGGATTCTCTTATTCTAGTGCTGTAGTAGTATACAGGCTGTTGCACAGGCGTTAGCCTTAATGTCGTGGGTGGCTTATTCCTGTCTGTTCAGTTTTCCCTATTGGGGCCAAACATCTGTAAAAGACTATCTTATTTGCTCTTAATAAACATTTCTTGGTGCAGAAATGGAAATGAGGCAGAGACTGGGGCTTTTAATTTTTTTGCATTTATGGAGAAAATGTACTCAGCGGTATTAAGACCTTTGCTTTATTGCTTGTGCCTGGCACATCATGAGTACTCAAGGAACGTTGAAATACTTTGGTTTGAGATGACAAGAATGACCTATTTTGTATGATCTACTTTAACACGGGTGTTCATTTTAGTCCAATTAGTGACTACCTTTTGCTGCCGTATTTTTTTGCAGTTGAGATTTATAGCTCATTATCACAGTCATTCCAGAAATATCCTTTAAAAATGATTCATCAATCCCTTTTTCATCCTTCCCTTTTTATCTTTTCCATTCTGCCTTGTCTTTTTAGTAGCTCATCTCTTTAAAACAATTCTCATAGTATTTTTAGTCATAGTAGTTAGAACCATGCCCTTCTCCTCTAACAGGTGAAAAACCAAGGCCTAGAAAAGAATATGACAGGTTGGAATATATAGGAGAGAATTATAAAGACATGAGAATGTGGATGGTAAGAGCTATAAATTCGGAAGATGTTACTTTGAATTTACAATTGGCCCTCTGCATCTGTGGATGCTGGATTCAACCAATTACAGATAGAAAATATTCAGAAAAAAAAATCTCAGTAGGCTAGTCAAATGCAGATGTGTTCACAACTAGTTGATCAAAACCAGTTAGAGATTTCTTTGTTCCTTTTCCACTCCCAGTTTCTCACTTGCCGAGCCTGAAAAAACCAAATCAAAACAATACCACAATTTTAAAAAAGTGCAAAAAACCCCAATAGAGTATAACAACTATTTAGATAGGATTTACCTTGCATTAGATATTATAAGTAATCTAGAGATGTTGCATGGGTTATATGCATACTATGCCATTTTATATCAGGGACTTGAGCATCTGCAGATTTTTTTTAGCTGTGGTGGTGGGGGATTAGGGTGGTGGCTCTTCTGGAATTAATTCCCTTGAGGATACTGAAGGATGATGAACTGTATTTTAGTAAAGCTTGATTAAAATGGGAGGACCTTGTTACATAAAAGTTAGTTCCAGGGCAAAGAAAAGGAGGTAATAGGAAAGAAATAATGGAAGGGAAGAGGTGAAGATTTTTGAGTTAGAATTACCAAGTTATAGCTGCTAATCTTGCTGGGTTTCAAATACAAATTCTGCCTGAAATCAGCATGTTAAACTTTAATGCTTTTTAATGACTTGCACCTTCTTGAGGAATTATATAGAGCTTGCTATTTGAAAGTGCACTCTTGTTTGCAGAAGAGGAAGTTGATACATGCACAGGAGATGGAAGCTGGTTTTTCATAGTATGAACAACAGTAGCTTTAGGGCAATGAATGAAGTGGGTGGAAAAGAAGCAGTGTGTGCCAAAGAAATTGTGAAGAAAGAATTGATGGATCTAGATGGCCAATTAGAAATGGGAAGGGGGGCCGGGCGCGGTGGCTCAAGCCTGTAATCCCAGCACTTTGGGAGGCCGAGGCAGGTGGATCACGAGGTCAAGAGATTGAGACCATCCTGGTCAACATGGTGAAATCCCGTCTCTACTAAAAATACAAAAAATTAGCTGGGCATGGTGGCGCGTGCCTGTAATCCCAGCTACTCAGGAAGCTGAGGCAGGAGAATTGCCTGAACCCAGGAGGCGGAGGTTGCGGTGAGCCGAGATTGCGCCATTGCACTCCAGCCTGGGTAACAAAAGTAAAACTCCGTCTCAAAAAAAAAAAAATAAATAAATAAATAAAAAAAGAAATTAGAAATGGGAAGGGGAACATGGAAGGTTTGAAAGGCAAGATGTCTCAAAGGTTTTGAAACAGGGTGTCTGGGAAGCAAATACATGGTGTACCCAGTCCAGGGGATCAAGCCTGTGTCCAAATCTGCATTTTGCTACTTACTAACAATGTGAACATGGGTAAATCCCTTTACTGAGTAGGGCCTCAGTTTTGTTATCTGAAAAATAAAGAAGATGGCCTAGAGCACTGCTTCTTTTTTTTGAGATGGAGTCTCACTCTGTCGCCTAGGCTGGAGTGCAGTGGCATGATCTTGGCTCATTGCAACCTCTTCCTCCTGGGTTCAGGCAGTTCTCCTGCTTCAGCCTCCCAAGTAACTGGGACTACAGGCGCACGCTGCCATGCCTGGCTAATTTTTTTTTTTTTTTTTGAATTTTAGTAGAGACGGAGTTTCACCGTATTGCCCAGACCGGTAGCAAACTCCTGAGCTCAGGCAGTCCGCCCGCCTCAGCCTCCCAAAGTGCTGGGATTAGAGGTGTGAGTCACCTCGCCCCGCCTATCAGTGCTTCTTAAACTTAAAATGTCTGTATGAATTGCCTAGGGAATCTTGTTAAAGTACATATTCTGATTGAGTAGGTCTGTGGTGGGACCTGAGATTCTCATACATTCCCAAGTGATGCAGAGTAGCAAAGGCTTAGAGTATCTTCAGGGTCCTTTCTGGTTCTGTAGTATTACACTTGTGTTTGTTGAATGTTTATCCTTCAGAGATCTGTTATACTTCTGTGACTTACAATCACTTCTATTTAAAGAGGTGAATTCTAAATCTTTGTCTCTTTACTTCAAATTAGAATGGCCTAAATTCATCATTTTCCACTGATAACCACATCCCTCTCTTGACATCTCTATTTTCGTAATAATTTAGATTTATAAAGCATGTATTATATGTACATATGGAAATACTTCCATTTGATGGATGGGGAAACAGGCTCAGAGACGGTGTGTGGCTTGCTCACTAATGAGTGCTAGAACCACCCTAGAGCTGAGCTGAAGTCCACTGTGTTACATTGCTTCTGGAAAGGGTCATCTGCATACTTGTGTTTAAAGGTTGGTTGCCATTTCGCTGTTTTTTTGAAATGTGAACATAAGCTGGTCCAACGTTAATGAGTTTTCTCAATTCAGTGTTCACAGTCAGTTACAGATCAGACTTGTTCTACTCTTCCCCCCTTCTCAGTACTGTACTTGACTGGTCTTAAAAATTAAAAGTAAAAAGTATCTTTAATTTTATTTTAAAAAATATGGTAGATATGTATTCATATGATTCACAATTCAAAAGGCACAGTGTATAAGAGGATATGGTGAACAGTCTCCATACTATTGTGTGCCCCAAATACCCATTTCCTTTTCCCTGGGGCAACCAGTGTTATCAGTTATAGTTTATGACTCTCCAATCATATTCTTTTTTTCCCTATCAAACACAAATGAGGTTGGGCGTGGGGGCTCACATTTGTAATCCCAGCACTTTGAGAGGCCCAGGAGGGAAGATATCTTGAGGCCAGGAGTTCAAGACCAGTCTGGGCAATATAGCGAGACCCTTTGCTACAAAAAGTTTTAAAATATTAGGCAGGTATGGTGGCACTGGCCTATAGTCCTAGCTACTTAGGAGGCTGAAGTAGGAGGATTGCTTGAGCCCAAGAGTTTGAGGCTGCAGTGGGCTATGATTATGCCACTGCTCTCCAGCCTGGGTGAGAACAGTGAGACCCTGTCTCTATAACCATCACCCCCTCAACCCAAAAAAGCCACAAATGTTAAGCACACTGACTGTATAAACTGTACTTAAAAAAAAAAAAAAACAACCCACAAACTAATAGTGTATCTTGGAAATTATTCCGTATTTGTGTTGAAACAGCTGCCATGTTATTTATTCTTTATGGCCACATAGTATTTCACTGTAGGATATACTATAATTTAGTCCCCCATTGATGTACATTTCAGTTATTTCTAGTTTTTTTTTTTTTTTGCTAATAAGCAATAGTCTATTACATACATCATATTGCTGAATCAAAGAATATATGCATTTGTAATTTTTTTAAATTTAAGGTTTTTTTTTTTGTTTGTTTGTTTTGAGATAGAGTCTTACTCTGCTGCCCAGGTTGGAGTGCAGTGGCTTGATTATGAAGCCTTAACCTCCTGGGCTCAATCAATCCTCCCCCCTCAGCCTTCCAAGTAGCTGGGTCTACAGGCATGCACCATCATACCCAGCTAATTGCTACGTTTTTCATAGAGATAGAGTCTCCCTGTGTTGCCCAGGCTGATCTTGAACTCATGGAGTCAAGTGATCCTCCCACATTGGCCTCCCAAAGTGCTGAGATTACAGGTATGGGCCACCGCACCCAGCCTGCATTTGTAATTTTGATAGATATTGTCAGATTGCCATCTGCTATGGTTTAAATATTTGTCCCCTCCAAAACTCACGTTGAAATTTAGTCCCCAATATGGCAGTACTGAGAGGTAGGGCCTTTAAGAGGTGATACCGTGATACCATACCTCTGCCGTGATGAATGGATTAATCCATTTATGAATTAATGGGTTAATGGGTTAGTGGGTTAATGGGTTATCATGAGAGAGGAACTAGTGGCTTTATGGGAAGAGAGGCCTGAGCTAGCACGTTAGTGCTCAGCTCCCTTGCCACGTGATACCCTGCAAGTCCTTACCAGCAAAAAGCCTCTCACCAGAGGCTGCCCCTCGACCTATCTTATCAGATTTTTTGGTTGGTGCCAATTTTAATGTAGTTTTAATCTGCATTTCTCTTATGAGTGAGGTTGAGAATCTTTTCATGCTTGAGAACTATTTGTGTTTCTTTTTTTGTCAATTATCTGTTAATGTTCTTTGCCATTTTTTTTTCTGTTGGGTCATTGGACTTTTGATTTCTAGGAATTCTTTATGTTTTAGTGAAAATTTTTTATATGACTTCAAATTTTTTCTTGTTTTTTTTTTTTTGGAGGGGGTGAGATGGAGTCTTGCTCTGTGTCAGGCTGGAGTGCAGTGGCATGATCTCGGCTCACTGCAACCTCTGTCTCCCGGGTTCAAGTGATTCCCCTGCCTCAGCCTCCTGAGTTGCTGGACTACAGGCATGCACCATCATGCCCGGCTAATTTTTTGTATTTTAGTAGAGATGAGATTTCACCTTGGCCAGGATGGTCTTGATCTCCTGACCTCATGATCCGCCCACCTCGGCCTCCCAAAATGCTGGAATTATAGGTGTGAGCCACTGTGCCTGACCTGTCAGGTTATTTTTTTCTTTGACTTTGCATAAGATAGTTTTAAAGTGTTTTATTTAGTAATTTTTTTTCTTTTATAGCTTCTGAATATCATTTTTAGACCTTTGTGTTTATAAAATAATTTTTCATGGTTTCTTTGGGTACTTTTTTGCTTTATTTACATTAAATATTTTTAAGCCTTCTGGAATTTGATATAAGGCATAGGGTATGTGTGTGTGTGTGTGTGTGTGTGTGTGTGTGTGTGTGTGTGTATTTTTGATGGCTATCCTATTGCCTTAACACCTTTATTGATTAGTTCTCTTTTTCCCTAGAGGTCATCTTTGATTTGTTTGTCTCTTTTGTCAATCTTCTCTTCATCCCTAAGCACATCCATTATCTAATTAGTTAACCCAGTAAGCTCAGTTTTTCTTTAGGCTCCTATATGGTATCTTTTCTTTCTGTTTGTATTGATAATACTTTAAACCTTTTTTATTGTGGAAATTTCAATGTATATTGAAATGTATATTTTATATATCAATATATTAATCAATAGATCAATGTATATTGAAATGCAAGTGTGTGTGTGTGTGTGTGTGTGTGTGTGTGTGTGGAGAGAGAGAGAGAGAGAGAGATTGAGAGAGACTGAGAGAGGAATATATGAACTCCCAGGTACCTATTATCCCACTTCATTAACTATTAAGTCATTGTGGATCTTGGTTAATCTATATGCCTACCTACTTGTTCTCCTTTCCTCCCTCCAATTATTTTGAAGCAAATTACAGGCCTGATATTACTCTTAACATCTGGACCTCTGACAGCTAATTTCTGTCTTCAGTTTTTATCATCCTAGTTCATCCTGTATAACTCTGTCATTCTTCATTGGTCATATATATATATCTATATATTTATATATTTTTTGATCTTATATTCCTAAATACTGAAATTGGTGTGAAAATTTACCAGAAATTTGCTCTTTTCATCTGTACAAACTCTAGTTATTTAGTAAGATCCTATACCCCGAAATTAGGTTGTAATTGCTTATAATAGTTTGTAAAGGAAATATCAAGATAGGAGAAAGAAGGAAACATAAAGGGCTGTTGAATTTTGTAGAAGGCCTTTTCTGCATCTATTGAGATAATCATGTGGTTTTTGTCTTTGGTTCTGTTTATGTGGTGGATTACGTTTATAGTCTTGCGTATGTTGAACCGGCCTTGCATCCCCGGGATGAAGCCTACTTGATTGTGGTGGATAAGCTTTTTGATGTGCTGTTGCAATCCGTTTGCCAGTATTTTACTGAAGATTTTTGCATCGATGTTCATCACGGATATTGGCCTGAAGTTTTTTCTTTTTCAGTTGTGTCTCTGCAAGGTTTTGGTATTAGGATGATGTTGGTCTCATAAATGAGTTAGGGAGGATTCCCTTTTTTTGTATTGTTTGGAATACTTTCAGAAGGAATGGTACCAGCTCCTCTTTGTACTTCTGGTAGAATTCAGCTGTGAACCCCTCTGGACCTGGACTATTTTTGGTTGGTAGGCTATTAATTGCTGCCTAAACTTCAGACTTTGTTATTGGTCTATTCAGGCATTCAATTTCTTCCTGGTTTAGTCTTGGGAGGGTGTAAGCGTTCAGGAATTTATCAATTTCTTCTAGAGTTATGTACATAGAGTTGTTTACAATAATCTCTGATGGTAGTTTGTATTTCTGTGGAATCTGTGGTGATATCCCCTTTATCATTTTTTATTGTATCTATTTGATTCTTCTCTCTTTTCTTTCTTACTAGTCTGACTAGCAGTCTATTTTGTTGATCTTTTCAAAAAACCAGCTCCTGGATTTATTGACTTTCTGAAGGGTTTTTTGGTGTCTCTATCTCCTTTAGTTCTCTGACCTTAGTTACTTCTTGTCTTCTGCTAGCTTTTGAATTTGTTTGATCTCGCTCCTCTAGTTTTTTTTTTCCTGTTGATAGGGTGTCGATTTTAGATCTTTCCTCGCTTCTCATTTGGGCATTTAGTGCTATACATTTCCCTCTAGACAGTGCTTTAAATGTGTCCCAGAGATTCTGGTACGTTGTGTCTTTGTTCTCATTGGTTTCAAAGAACATCTTTAACAAGAAGGGCAGGGGAGAGACGCATGCAGAAGGCAGTAGTGGACCTGCCTGTTTCTTAGAGCAACACTACCTGGAGGAAAATTAGGGCAGGAGGGGAAGGCAAGTTTTGGGGGTAAATAGGATAGAGATAAGAAACTCAGAGCCAAAATGTATAAGAAATGAAGCAAGTTCAGAGTTAACAGTTTGTTTTTTCCTGTTGAGAGAAGCCTGTTTTATAATTTAGTGCTTAGTAGATGACTGCATTAAATTTAGACTGATTTGAACTTGGTGGGAGAGCAGAGTTAATTTGACAATGACGTTGTTAGTTCCAAGGTTGTGAAATTTGTGCCAGAGAAAGCTTTCAATTAGGGACAGGAACTATGAAGTGTTTCATGAGAGATTAGGGTTGTTGAGTTGTTTGTTTAAATCTGTAATGTTGTTGGCACCATTTGCTCAGAGCCAATAGCCCCAGGCAGTAGTTTTAAAGCATTCTTACGTTCTTTCAAAACTTTTCACAGTGAGGCTTTCAGGTTGGATCAAAGGATTAGGAAAATACAGGTGATTTGAGAGTGCTACATGGAGAGCTCCTTTCTGTTCTTTTTTTTTTTTTTAACTGACTTGAATTTATCAAGCTTAATTCTTACAATTGTTAATTCAGTAGTTGAGTATCTTTACCTTCTGTGGAAATGTGGAAAACCAGTTTCCCCTAGGTTTACATTTGTTACCCCTCAAAAACTTAAAACAAAGTTAGAGTAATAATATGAATTTACCCAAAATAACGTGGGCCTTAAATCTTGCCTACCATTGAGCCTCGTCTCAGGCTGAAAGGAAATGTCTGACCTGAAAAAGAAATGGAAGTTGGAAAAGGAGTTGGAAAGTAGGAATGAAAGAAGGTGTCTAGGACAAGTTTGCCTACATTTCCAAATGCAAATACTAAGAAATTATCTCATAATATCTGTGTTTATCTAAATCAGGGGTCAGCAAACTGTGACTAACAATGGCTGGTTTTGTAACAACTGACAAGCTAAGAATGCTTATTATTTTGTTGAAGGATTGTTAACAAACTAAAAAAGAAGAGTATGTAGATAGACTAGGTGTGCGCTGAAAAGCTCAAAAGATTTGCTGTCTGAGCTACATTATTCAAAGTATATAGTAATATTTCTTTATATGAACATTAAAAATTTCTTGCTCTTTTGTTTTGTATCATTTTCAATGACTTTTAAAAAAACTGGTAATACGGTTTTCCATTGTATATTTACATTGTACCACAATGTAAGTGTTACTCAGTTTTTGCTTTTATAGCAATACTGGAATAAACATATTTGCACACAGTTTTATGACTTGTGGAGTGCTTGGTAAAAAATTGTATATGCATTTTAAAATTTGATAATTTTTGCTAAATTGCCCTTGCTCCAAAGCAGACCAGTTTTATGTTTTCCCCAATGTTGTTGGCTTTCCTTGTATCAACCCCAGTAGAGACTAAAATGGTTTGACTTTAATCAGGTCCCTTTAATTATCTATTACTGTATAACAAACAAAAAACTTGAGTGGCTTAAAATAACATCATCATCATTAATTTTGCTCACAAACCTGCAGTTTGGCTGGAGCTTGGTGGGAACAACTTGTCTCTGCTTATTATCTTGATGTCATTTCTGGAGGCTCAAAGCCTGAGGACATGGTCACTTACATGCCTGGCTTCCTGCTGGAATATCAGTTGGGGCTGTGGAGAACACCTGTGAAGCCCATGTGACTGGTTGGCTTCCTCACAGTATAGTCACTGGGTTCCAAGGAAGAATATCCCAAAGGACCAGGTGGAAGCCATGTCACCTTTCATGATTTAGCCTCAGAAGTTACATATCTTCATTTCTGCCCACATTTTTTGGGGATGAAACATAGACCTCACTTCTTAATGGATGACAGGAGCGGCAGCATTACATTGTAAGAGAGCATGTCAGATGGAAAGTATTGGGGCAACTTGTGTTTGGAAACTGCAGTCGGGCACGAGGTGGAATGTTTATTTTGATGTACATATTTTAAAATTATGGGTGTGATTATACGTCTTTTCTCATGTTCATTGACTGTTTCCTTTTCATATTCTTTGTCCCTTTTTCTGTGGTCTCTAGGTTATTGATTATTGGTTATATTATTGATTTGTAATAGCTCTTGTAGATAAAGCAAATCAGACTCAAACTTGGTTTAGAAAGTACTTCCTTGTGGGCCTGGGAGTTGTGAAAGTTGTATGTGGGATGGTTTAGTTAGGTAATGGTGGGGATTTATGGAGTAATTATATTTAAGAATCATAATACGGAGAGAGATCCAAGATGGCTGGTCACTAGCAGCTCTGGAATGTAGCTCCCAGTGAAAACGCAAAGAATGAGAGGACGCCACACCTTCACGTGAATTCTTGTTGTTCACGCACCAGGAGATTCCCAGCGGAGGAGCCCCATGGGTCGCCAGCGCGACTCTTGTGACCGGCGAGGTGGTTTTGCCAGCGCCTCAGAGCGTCGGTTCTCGGTGCAGAGTCAGAAAAGCACCATCAATCTTAACGCAGCTGATTTAGTCGGTGCAGTGGGTTGCTCAGATTTCGGCGCTGAGAATCAATAAGTTGGACGTCCACTCAGAAACCCAATTACAAAGACGGTAATTATAAAGACCACAGATGGATAAATCTACAATGAAGGGAAAAAAACAGTCAAAAAAGGCTGAGAATACCCAAGATCAGAACGCCTCTTCCTCAGCAGGGGATCCCAGTTCCTCATCAGCAACGAAACAAGGCTTGATGGAGAACGAGTGTGTTCCAATTACAGAAGCAGGCTTCAAAACGTGGATAATAAGAAACTTCTGTGAATTAAAAGAACTTGTTCTAACACAATCTAAAGAAACTAAGAACTTTGAAAAAAGGTTTGACGAAATGTCAACAAGAATACAAAATTTAGAGAGGAAAATAAGTGAATTGATGGAGCTGAAAAACACAATACAAGAACTACGTGAAGTATGCACAAGTTTTAACAGCCGAATTGATCAAGCAGAAGAAAGGATATCAGAGGTCGAAGACCAACTTAATGAAATAAAACTAGAAGACAAGATTAGAGAAAAGAGGATAAAAAGGAATGAGCAAAGTCTCCAAGAAATATGGGACTATGTGAAAAGACCTAATCTACGCTTGATAGGTGTACCTGAATGTGACGAAGAGAATGAATCCAAGCTGGAAAATATGCTTCAGGATATTATTCAGGAAAATTTTCCCAACTTAGTAAGGCAGGATAATATTCAACTCCAGGTAATACAGAGAACACCACAAAGATATTCCTCAAGAAGAGCAACTCCAAGGCACATAATCGTCAGATTCGCCAGGGTTGAAATGAAGGAGAAAATACTAAGGGCAGCCAGAGAGAAAGGTCAAGTTACCCACAAAGGGAAGCCTATCAGACTTAAAGCAGATCTCTCAGCAGAAACCCTACAAGCCAGAAGAGAGTGGGGACCAATATTCAACATCCTTAAAGAAAAGAATTTTCAACCAAGAATTTCACATCCAGCCAAACTAAGCTTCATAAGTGAAGGAAAAATAAAGTTTTTTGTGAACAAGCAAGCACTCAGAGAATTCATCACCACCAGGCCTGCTTTACAAGAGCTTCTGAAAGAACCACTACACATAGAAAGGAACAAACAGTATCAGCCTTTCTAAAAAATACCAAAAAGTAAAGAACATTAATATAATGAAGAATTTATATCAACTAATGGGCAAATGGCAGTATTAAACTCACATATATTATTATTAATTCTAAATTTAAATTGACTAAATTCCCCAATTCAAAGACAGACAGCCAATTTGGACAAAAAACTAAAACTGTATGCTGCATCCAGACCCATCTCACATTCAAGGATACACAAAGACTCAAAACAAAGGATGGAGAGAGACTTACCAACTAACCAGAGAGCAAAAATAAATAAATAAAAAGCAGAAGTTACAATTTTTGCCTCTGATAAAATAGTATTTAAAGCAACAAAGATCAAAAGAAGCAAAGAAGGACATTATATAATGATAAAAGAATCAATGCAACAACAAGAAGAGTTAAAGGTCCTAAATATATACGCACCCAATACAGGAATACCCAAACATACAAGACTTATAAAGAGACTTAGACTCCCACACAATAATAGTGGGAGACTTCAACATTAATATTAGACAGATCAATGAGACAGAAAATTAACAACGATATCCAAGACTTGAACTCAGATCTGGAACAAGTAAACGTAATTAACATTTATAGAACTCTCCACTTTATACAAAACATACACTCTTATCAGTACCACATCATATCAACTTAGAAGTTTAAACGAAATGTTGGTTGGCTCCTTGTTTGTTACTCTCTTCCCTCATTTTCTTTCATGTCTCCATTATTAAGGATAATTATAGGCATACCCATATTTAGACTGCATTCTAGCCCGGGCAGCAAAGCAATACCCCTATTCTCTCTCTCTCTTCCTCTTTCTCTTTCTTCCTCTTCTTTATTCTTTTTCTTATTATTCTTTTTCTCTTTCTAAAAAAAAAAAAAAAGATTTTTTCATCAAGTGGGATTTATCCTAGTGATACAAGGATGGTTCGACATGCAAATCAATCAATTTAATACAAAAAAAAAAAAAAAAAAGAAAGAAAAAAAGAAACACTAAAACAGCAATGGCATTAAAGCTGTTCAGAATGAACACAGAACAGAACTAAAGGGCATTATAATGGATTACAAAGAGGATTTTCTATAGCTTTGCAAAAGTATCTAAATCCTACACATCCTTTTAACAGCAGTTTTCATTATTGAAGACATGACTTCAGTACAAAAAGAAAAGTCCAAACTGTCAGCTTTCAGTCCTCCACATTCCCCTCTTTAATATGGCATTTTGCACTATATACATTAATGAAAATTTGAAACAAACAAAAGAACTTTAGTCAAAATAAAAAAAAAAAAAAAGAATCATAATACTTTTTTTTTTTTTTTTTTTTTTTTGAGACAGAGTCTTGCTCTGTCACCAGGCTGAAGTACAGTGGTGCCATCTCGGCTCACTGCAGCCTCCATTTCCAGGGTTCAAGCGATTCTCCTGCCTCACTCAGCCTCCTGAGTAGCTGGGGTTTCAGGTGTGCGCCACCACACCCAGCTAATTTTTATATTTTTAGTAGAGACGGAGTTTCACCATGTTAGCCAGGATGGTCTGGATCCCTTGGCCTCATGACCCACCTGCCTCAGCCTCCCAGAGTGTTGGGATTACAGGCGTGAGCCACCATGCCCAGGCAATACTTTTGTTTTTTAAGCAAGTGATCCAGCAAGGGAGGGTGAATGGGAGCCATTTCCTTGTCTTTCGGTTATCAGCCTCCCTGAATCACTCTCAAACACTTGATGCAGAACAACATTAAGGACACATCAGTTCTCTTTGGTCATTAATATACCTCAGAAGCCAGAGAGTTTTAGATGCATGCAAAGGAAAGGTAAAATATAGGAGGAACGTAAAGCCCCAGTGATTATTTCACTGCTGAAAATGGCTTTGAGTTCTGTTAGTTATGGTGTGTGATTTGACTGTTTTTTAAGTGTTGCCTTCCCCTATATTGAGGTTCAAAACTGTATCAACAAATATAGATTGACCCTACAGAAGTGATCACTTTCTAAAATATGGGTATGTTTAACAAAGTAAAATATTTCTTTTATCTTGCCACTAAGTTAGAATGTTACCCTTCATCTGCTAACCTGCTATGGGATACATCCTTAATAAACATTACAATGTAAGTCCTTTCCCTAGTTGTAATCCTTGACAGTTTTAAAGGGATGGGCTGATGTTTGTCATCATAGTACTTACTTTAAGTATAGTTTGAGCCAGACTTAAATTGTGTCAGCAGGGTCTGAATCTCACATCTCTTGACTCTGCTCTCTTCCTTGTTCGTTTCATTTCTTGGCTTCACTGTGATGGAAAGATGGCTGACAGGATCTCTAGCCCTATATCCTTCTAGGTTCAGAGCCAGTGGGGGTAAAAATGAACTCATGGCTGAGCGCAGTGGCTCATGCCTCTAATCCCAGCACTGTAGGAGGCCGAGGTAGGTGGATCATTTGAGGTTAGGAGTTCAAGACTAGCCTGGCCAGCATAACCAAATCCCGTCTCTACAAAAGATACAAAAATTAGCTGGGTGTGGTGGTATGCGCGTGTAGTCCCAGCTACTTGGGAGGCTGAGGCAGGAGAATTGCTTGAGCCCGGGAGGCAGAGGTTGCACTGAGCTGAGATTGTGCCACTGCACTCCAGCCTCGGTGACAGAGCAAGACTCCATCTAAAAAAACCAAAAAAACTCAACAGTTTAATTTATGGATCTTTTGTTAACCCTAATTGGATCATATGTTATGATGAGGGGAATAGAATGTTCGATTGATTGGCCTGAGCTGAATCGCACAAATATCCCTGATGCTGCAGGTAGAGTTAACTCTGCTGGACTGTGGATCTACAAGGCCATAACAAACAAAACAAAAAATATAAAAACAAAACAAAAAAGTTGTTTTATTCTACTATTAAGTTTTAAAGCAGCTTTCTAAGAAAATTACTGGTATTAAGAAGAAAAACAGCTCTTCTAGGTTTTTTGGAAGCACTGGTTTATAATCATACTAATGCGTACAATTGTTAACACTTTTTTTCTATTCTTTTTTTTTCTTTTTTTTTTTTTTTTTAACTAAAGCAGATGTTTCTTTTCTTTTCTTTTTTTTGAGACAAGGTCTCACTGCATTACCCAGTCTGGAGTACAGTGGCACCATCATGGCTCACTGTAGCCTCAGCCTCCTGGGCTCAGGTGATCCTTGCACCTCAGCCTCCCAGGTAGCTGGAACTACATGCATGTGCCACCACATCCAACTAATTTTTGTAGAGAAGGAGTTTTGCCATATTGCCCAGGTTGGTCTTGAACTCCTGGGCTTAAGTGATTTGCCCTGTTTGGCCATCCAAAGTGCTGGGATTACAGGTGTGCACCGCCCATGCCCAGCCAGATGTTTCAAATTTACTATGCGTACCACTTAAATATTGTGTTAGAATTTGTATTTGAAAGATTTGTAAAAATTTAAGGAATTTAGGGTCATATTGCTCTTTTGTCCACTGCCAACATTTCAGGTAGTTAAATTGTGAGCTATAATCTGTCTATCCCCCAAATCAAAGCTGAATAGGTTTTGATTTTGTATGTTAGTGAATGGTTTTAACCTTTATGTAAGAATGTAATAGGTAGTGTTTCAAAGATTTTAAAGCCATGCTAATTTAAAAATTAAAATCCCCTATTAAGCTTTGGAGATGGATTTTACTAGAGCACAACTCAGCCACCTAAATCCACCACTGTAGAATCATGCACAAAGAGCATTTTATAACTGTGAAAGTATAAAGTAGAGCATTTGAGGAAGTTTCTGGAGATTGCTTGACCATATGACAATTCACAATCACAAAGACGTGGAGTCAACCTACATGCTCATCCGTGGTGGACTGGATAAAGAAAATGTGTTACATATACACCATGGAATACTACACAGCCATAAACAGAGAATGAGATCATGGCCTTTGCAGTAGCATGGTTGGAGCTGGATCCTATAATACTGAGTGAATTCATACAGGAGCAGAAAACCAATAACCTCATGTTCTCACTTATAAGTGGGAGCTAAACATTAAATACACATGGACACAAAGAAGGGAATAATAGATACTGGGGCCTGTTTGAGGGGTGGAGGATGGGAAGAAGGTGAGGATTTAAAAACTAGCTATTGGGCATTATGCTGATTACCTGGGTGAGAAAATTATCTGTACCCCAAACCCCAAGACATGCAATGTTTGTTTACCCATGTAACAAAATCTGTATATGTACCTCTTGAGCCCAAAAGTTGCCCCCCTACCCCGAAAAAAAAAAGTTAGCAGATATTAGGAAGCTATGTCACAGACATGAAAAAAAAGAAAACTGCATGGGATGTCATCTTAAAGAATAATTCCAAAGTCTGTGTACATTTTAATTACTCAGAATGTTTTTACTTTCCTGTGATATTTGAACCAATTTAGATCATAAAAAAAAGTTTGACTTAAATATCTGTAGGTGGACCATTTGAAGAGTGAGCCAGTAATTCTGTTTAGAAAAGATCAAAGCATTGTTATTTGTGCTCGATGGTGCACTAGGACATGAAGTACCACTAGATCTTAATGCCCGAGAGCAGTTAAAGGACAAGTCTTAAGGATTTCCTGTAGGTGAACAGTGCTGTTAAGACTTGCCCCGTTTCAGTCATCAGGCAAGTTCTTAGATTTGAAGTGCCCTGTGTTCGCCAACCATCTGGTGGGTGGGCATCAGAATCTGGTAAGGCTTTCAGACCCCTCAGAACCATTGCAAGGCATAAGAAAAACCAAGTTTTAAGTTTTAGTTAAGTCTTACTTAATCAGTTTCATCTTTTATGAATCATAGTTTTGGTTTTGTATCTAGAAAGTCATCATAAGCCCAAGGTCACCGAAATTTTTTCCTATGTTATCTTCTAGGAGTTTCATAGTTCAGCATTTTCACTGAGATCTCTGATTCATTCTGAGTTAATTTTTGTGAAAAGTGTAAGATCTGTGTCTATATTAATTTTTCTGGCATAGAATGTCCACTTTCTATACCATTTGTTGAAAAGATGGCTGTCTTCTTTGAATTATCTTTGAGCCTTTATCAAAGAATAGTTGTGACTATATTTGTTTAAGTATATTTCTAGACTCTCTATTCTATTCTCATCTATTTGTCTCTTCTTTTGCCAATGCCATTCTGCCTTGATTACTGTAGCTTTATAGTAATGTCAGCTCTCCAACTTTGTTCTTTCGCTTTTTTTGAGATGGAATCTCGCTCTGTCACCCAGGCTGGAGTGCAGTGACATGATCTTAGCTCACTGCAACCTCTGCCTCCCAGGTTCAAGCGATTCTCCTGCCTCAGCCTCCTGAATACCTGGGATTACGGGTGTGTGCCACCTTGCCTGGCTAATTTTTTGTATTTTTAGTAGAGACAGGGTTTCACCATGTTGGCCAGGCTGGTCTCAAACTCCTGACCTCAGGTGATCCACCTGCCTTAGCCTCCCAAAGTGCTGGGATTACAGGTATGAACAACCGTGCCCAACCTGGTTTTTTTTTTTTTTTTTTTTTTTTGGAACAGAGTCTCACGCATTCTGTTGCCCAGACTGGAGTGCAGTGGCGTGATGTTGACTCGCTGCAACCTCCACTTCTGGGGTTCAGGTGATTCTCCTGCCTCAGCCTCCTGAGTAGCTGAGATTACAGGTGCATGCCACCACACCTGGCTAATTTTTCTATCTTTAGTAGAGATAGGGTTTCACTCTGTTGGCCAGGCTGGTGTCAAACTCCTGACCTCAAGTGATCCTCCTGCCTCAGCCTCCCAAAGTGCTAGGATTGCAGGCAAGAGCCATTGTGCCTGGCTTGGCTAATTTATTTTTATTTTTTCTAGAGATAGGGTCTCACTATGTTGTTGCCTAGGCTGATCTTAAACTTCTGGGCCCAAGTGATCCTCCTGCTTTGGTCTCCCAAAGTTATGAGCCACTGTGCCTGGCTCTGAAATGAACGTTATTAAAAAAGACAAGACCTAGGGCACAAGAGGGTTTACATGTATATTTACAGCCTTTCACTAAGAGCGTGTCAGTAATTTACCCGTAAACAGTTTATTAGCATGGGCAATGTAGGGGGATCCTGTCTCTACCAAAAAAAAAAAAAAAAAAAGAAAAAAAAACGAAAAAGAAAGAAAGAAATAGCTGGGCATGGTGGTATATGCCTGTCGTCCCAGCTACTTGGGAGACTAAGGTGGGAGGATTGCTTGAGCCTGAGAGGTTGAGGCTATAGTGAGCTGTGATCACTGTACTCCAGCCTGAGCAACAGAGTGAGACCCTGTCTCACGAAAAAGAAAAAGAAAGTTTGTTTTCTTTGTCCATTTCAGTTTCTGGAAGCATCTTGTATTTTAATTAATTTCAGTATAATAAGAATACTTATGCTAATGCTTTTGAAATAAGTAAAATAAAGGAAAAGAGCAAAAAGTCATACATTCTACAGTCAGTGCTTTAAGTATAGTTGGTCAGTTTATGGAGTTTTTAAACCTTCTTATAAAATGCTCTGAATGTGGTTAGTTCTGTTTATTCGGATTAGTGGATTACACTGGAAATCCACCCAGTTAAGAATGTCATAGAGTTTAGAATCAGAAGGTGTCTTGGAGGTGGTTATGCTAATTTCCTACAGTTGCTACATAATGCAGAGATCTCTTTGGTAATAATATCCATGCATCTATTACAGATCTGATCTCCATCCAAGTCCTGTACACTGCTTTGTAAGGCAGTCAATTCCATGATAATTGAATGTGTCATAAAGTTATTCTCTTAGTTGAAGAACAGTTTATTTCTCTGTGCTCTGTAGCAATAAAGGATTGTAATCTTACGGCAAAATAGATGTGATTATTATATATAGATAATTAGTGGTTCCTGTTGTTAAAGTTTTGACTGAAGGGGCTAATGCAAAGTGTGTAGCAGGAGAAAATGGTTGCTATAATCCAGAGTGTGAAATGGAAACCATTGCAGATTGTGGAAAAATGAGCCTTTTAGAGTAAGCCCAGGAAACTTTTGTAAATACATTCGAGACTTTTGATACTTAGAAGATTAAACAAATTTATGAGACAATAACCTTCTCTCTCGAAGAATCTTAATCTCTAGATTGGGTGAAAGGATTGGATTGGTATGTACATGGGAAAAAGACCTGGGCTCTTCTGGTTGACTGTGCATGTAATGGAAAGTAGACTTACCTCAGGAGAGCAGACTGGCTTTCAGCCTGAGGGAGAGCTGTAAGCATATTTTAAGTGTGAGCTGAGCACTTGGTTTCTGTTTTTAAGTCTCTGAGGATAATTGTCGGACAGAGGGAGCTAGCTTTTGGGGATGAATCTGCTGTGCCCAGACTCGAGCATTGCCAACATTCTCTTTTTGATATAAGAGTTGATTTGGCTATCCCTTAATCTTATCTTGTATTTTTGTTGATTTCTACTATTGCTTATGAAGCTTTTGCATTTCCAAACTTGGCATTTCAAATCACTAAAGAGTCTGGTTGGAGAAGTTGTTAGGAAAAAGGCCTGGTTAGGAAATTGAGACCTGGTTGATTACTGGTGAAATGAGAATTGAATTGAAGCTCACAGCAGTTGTTTTACTGGCTGGATAGAATGACCAGTGAGTCACTATTTTTATTTTTTGACTTTGGCCTCTTTTCCTGCTTGTATAGATGATCTGGCATCTAGACTGAACTAGCATCAGGGGTGAGTGTATGTGTTAATCTTTGATTATCTCTTGGTATGAGATGGATTCTACATGTCTATCAGAATCCTTCTGTGGAAAAAAGCAAATTACTACTTAGTTTATGTTCCAGGAAATACTAATGCTATTATGCAGGTATGTAGTACTCACAGTGCTTTTCAGAAATATTTCATGTCTGTTGTCACTTCTTTCTCCACTCACCTTTTAAATGGTTGTCATTTCTGTTTGACAGAGGGAATGCCAAGGCATAAATAAGAGACTGGATTATGATTTCTGGCTCAATAAATAAATGGCTGAGACAACCTATTACATTTCATTTTTAAACTGCAACTTTCAGAAAGTTTTATAGGTGAAAAAGGCTGAATGCCCTCTCTTTTTGTTGTTGTTTTTCAGCGGCGTCTTCGACATCTTCGGAACATTGCTGCCCGGAACATTGTTAATAGAAATGGCCATCAGCTCCTTGATACCTACTTTACACTTCACTTGTGTAGTACTGAAAAGATTTATAAAGGTAAGGGAATCTGTGGACTTGCTACCTGCAGATTGACTCTCAGTGCCTCCTGCTGTTACTGCTTCTTAGAAAGCTAAATTGTTATCCTGTCTGAAAATATCTCACGAGTAGTTGGGATGTATACTAAAGAAACATGGCGACTGGATAGTTATTTCAGATAACCGAGGCTTACATTGATAACTTTCTCATTCCTTTATGAATGTTAGTTATTAACGGTCTAGTAGGTAGCATTTCAAGTAGATTGAATCCAGTATCCTGTAGTAATTTTACTTTTATGAAAATATAGGCCGGGTGCGGTGGCTCAAGCCTGTAATCCCAGCACTTTGGGAGGCTGAGGTGGGTGGATCACGAGGTCAAGAAATCGAGACCATCCTAGTCAACAAGGTGAAACCTCGACTCTACTAAAAATACAAAAATTAGCTGGGCATGGTGGTGCATGCCTGTAGTCTCAGCTCTTCGGGAGGCTGAGGCAGGAGAATTGCTTGAACCCAGGAGGCGGAGGTTGCGGTGAGCCAAGATTGCGCCATTGCACTCCAGCCGGGGTAACAAGAGCGAAACTCCATCTCAAAAAAAAAAAAAAAAAAGAAAATATAGTAAATTTCTTTTCTTTACTATTATGATAAAATAGGGGACTAGTTTTTATCTTCTCGTGTCTGTAACTTCCTGTATATATGGGATCATTTTCAGAAGAATGGCATAGTTTTTTCTAATTCAGTTTTATATATTGTACTGTAGATTATTCTATAAGTGAAATTCTTTATTACCTAATTTGGTGATCTTATTCAAGTCTCAAAGTTTTATTTATTTACTTTTATTTATTTTTTGAGACAGAGTCTCACTCTGTCAACCAGGCTGGAGTGCAGAATCATAGCTCACTGTAGCCTCAACCTTCTGGGCTCAGGTGATTCTTCCCACTCAGCCTCCCAAGTAGCTGGAACTACAGGCACACACCACCATGCCCAGCTAACTTTTTTTATTGTTTGTAGAGCTGAGTTTTGCCATGTTGCCCAGGCTGATCTCAAACTTCTAGGATCAAGCCATCCACCTGCCTTGGTTTCCCTAAGTGCTGGGGTTACAGGCAGGAGCCACCAAGCCTGGCTCAGGTCTTACGGTTTTAAATGTCACCTGTTGACCTTTCTTCTGAACTCATACCCCTATAATTCAGTTGCCTACTCTACAACTCCATTTGGAGCCTAGTAGGTGACAAACTTGGTATGTTCAAAATTGAGCTTCTGATGTTCCAGCTGGGATCCACTTCCTGTATTCTTCCTTATATCAGAAAATGGCAACTCTATTTCGTTGGCCAAAAACTTTGAAATTATCCTAGATTGTCCTGTTTCTCTTACATTCCATATCCAGTCTTTCAGTATATACTTCTGGCTTTTACTATCAAAATATATTCATAACCTGATCACTTCTTACTATCCTCAAACCACAGTCATCTTTTGCCTGCATTCTGGAAGTAGACGTTTAACAGGTTTATCTGCTCATGCAACTCCCTCAGTCTGTTCTCAACTTTTATTAAAATGAAAGTTCGATCCCTTTATTTCTCTCCTCAAACCCCCCCTGTGGCTTCCCATCTCATTCAGAGTAAAAGCTAAACTCCTTATGGTTTTCTAGAAGGCCTTCATGATATGATTCTTGGTTACCTCTCCGAACTCATCTTCTCCTACTCTTCCAGCTGTCTGTGTTCCAGCCAGCTGACGTTGTAGCTGTTGCTTGAGTGCATTGGTTTTAACTAACTTAAAAACCTCTGCATTTGCTGTTTCTTTGACTTGGATATTTTTCCTTTACATATTCACATGACTAGTGCTTCCAGCTTCTTGCAGATCTTTCGTTTTTCCCTTTTTTTTTGAGACAGAGTCTTGCTCTGTTGCCCAGGCTGGAGTGCAGTGGCACAGTCCCAGCTCACTGCAACCTTCACCTTCTGAGTTCAAGTGGTTCTTCTGCTTCAGCTTGAACTACAGGTGTGCGCCATCACACCCACCTAATTTTTGTATTTTTAGTAGAGATGGGGTTTCACCATGTTGGCCAGGATGGTCTCGATCCCTTGACCTCGTGATCTGCCTACCTCAGCCTCCCAAAGTGCTGGGATTACAAGCGTGAGCCACCCTGCCTGGCCATTTTTTTTTCCTTTCAATTCTGCTTCTTCTGAATTGCAGGTCTTTATTCCAAATGTTTCTCAGATAAAGTGTCCTTGATCACTGACTAACCCTTTTATAAATTGTGATTATTTTCCTCTGTCTTTTGTGCTTTATTTTTCTCCATGGTACTTAAGATCACTTGACATACTATATGTTTAATTATTTGATTATTGTATGTCTCTTTCCATTAGAATGTAAGCTCTATGAAGGCAGAGATTTTTAGGTCACTTTTGCTCATTTCTCTGTCCCCAATATGCAGAACCAGGCTTGACACATACTAGGTCCTCAAATATTTTTGTCTTTTTAATTTAATTTTTTAATAGTTAAAAAAATACATATGTAAAGATATAAAGGTTTATATTAAAGCCTCTCTTTCACCTGCCTTCCATCACCCTAGTTTTCTACCCCACCCTGATAACCACTGTTACTCATTTCTTGTTTGTCTTTACTGAGATTCCTTCTGCAAATACAAGTACAAATACAAATATTCTTTTTTTTTTTTGAGACGGAGTTTCGCTCTTGTTACCCAGGCTGGAGTGCAATGGCACGATCTCAGCTCACCGCAACCTCCGCCTCCTGGGTTCAGGCAATTCTCCTGCCTCAGCCTCCTGAGTAGCTCGGATTACAGGCATGTGCCACCATGCCCAGCTACTTTTTTGTATTTTTAGTAGAGATGGGGTTTCACCATGTTGACCAGGATGGTCTCGATCTCTTGTACCTCGTGATCCACCCGCCTCAGCCTCCCAAAGTGCTGGGATTACAGGCTTGAGCCACCACGCCCGACATACAAATATTCTTATTCCTTTCTCTCCTCTTTTTTTTACACAAAATGTGCCATACTATTTATGTTTCTATACCTTGCATTTTTCACTTACTGTCTTAGAGTTTTCTCCATATTGATTTATAGACAGCATCCCTGTTTTTTTTTTTTTTTTTTTCCTGCATAGTTTTGCATTGAATAGATACGCCATAATTTATTTAACTGGCTCCTATTGGTGGACCCTTAGGTTGTTCTAGTTTTTTGCCATATGCACAGTATTGCATTGAATAACTTTATAAACAAATTGTTTTGTGTGAGTGGCAGTATATTGGTAGGGTAAATTTCACAAAGTGGAATTGCTATGACAAAGAGGATGTGAATTGCCCTCTGTGGGAGTTGTTTTATGTGTGAGTGCTTCTCCCCACAGCTTTACCAGCAAGCCTGTGCAAGATTTTGAATTTTTGCCAATCTGTTAGGTGAAAAATAGTTTTGCAGTGTACCTTAAAGTTTATACTTTTCCTGTTGTGAGTATGGATGAGGCACTAACGAAGCATTTGTTGACTGAATGGAATGCTGCAGAACAGCCAAAACGTGCCATTGAAACCATGCTCTGCAATCTGTGATTGCTGTGTTTCTTTAGGTCTTAGCATGGCTACATAGAGAAATATTTGTATCTAATGGTCCCTTTCATGTGGAAGTAGGTCTTGGATTATATCTTTTTGAAAATTTAGGCTGGGTGTGGTGGTTTATGACTATAATCCCAGCACTTTGGGAGGCTGAGGTAGGTGGATCATTTGGGGTCTGGAGTTCAAGACCAGCCTGGCCAACATGACTAAGCCCCATCTCTACTAAAAATACAAAAATTGGGCTGGGCTCGATGGCTCATGCCTATAATCACAGCACTTTGGGTGGCTGAGGGGGCGGATCACTTGAGGTCAGGAATTTGTGACCAGCCTGGCCAATGTGGTAAAACCCAAAAATTACCCAAGCATGGTGGCAGACCCCTGTAGTCTCAGCTACTAGAGAGGCTGACGCAGGAGAATTGCTTGAACCTGGGAGGTGGAGGTTGCAGTGAGCTGAGATCGTGCCACAAGTACTTCTGCTTCAGCCTCCCAAGTAGCTGGGATTACAGGCACCTGCCACCATGCCCAGCTAATTTTTGTATTTTTAGTAGAGATGGAGTTTCACCATGTTGGCCATAAGAGCAACATAGAGGTGACTTGGGTAGGGTTAGCAGAGGGAATATTGGAAGGTTTTTGGGAATGGCTGAACTTCTGACAGATTTCGATTGCATCCTTGAGTTTTGTAACATTTTCCAACATACATGAAAGTTGTAGAATCATGAAATTTTAATGTTTACTGAGGACCTTCAATTATCAGTTTAATTCTCTAAGTTGTCTTAGAGCAATAATGAGCCCAAGAGAATTAAAGAGGCAAAATGTTAGTGACAGAGGTAGAAGTTGGGCTTAGGTTATCTAGTTGCTAGTTTTGGTTAAAACGCTAGCAACTAGGTAACCTAGATCAGTATTCACTCCATAGTACCACAATAGGTAATCATTAGAGATGTTTGAGGAAAAACAGAGCAGATGGATTCAGTTGTGAGGGTGGAAGTGGGGAAGGAAAAAAGTTGGGGTTTTTAAGGGCTCAAACTAGATTTGGAGGAAAAAGGAGCCAGTAAGGCATTGTCACTAAAATAAATCTGAAAGGTTTTAACTGCCCTTACAGAAGTGAAGAAGGTTAAAGTAAGTGTTTTATTCCCTTTGAAACACTTTCATTTACTTCTTACTTTTTTTTTTTTTTTTTTTTTGATAAAGATGTAGAGAGAATAATCCCTTGAAAATATTTTAAATGTTTTACTGGAATATATGTTTAAAAATTTAGAGGATTAAGGGTTTGTTAATGGGCTTATTTTCTTTTATATCACTTATCGTTTTTTTTTTTTTTCTTTTCCAGAATTTTATAGAAGTGAAGTGATTAAGAATTCCTTGGTAAGTTTGCTTTCTGACAGGTACATGTGACTAAATATATACACTTTTTTCTGTTTTCAGAAAATGCAGAAATGTAAAATAAATTGAGGTTCAGCTCTGGTTTTAAAATACTTAGCAGATCTGCTCAATTGTTAAATCATCACTGTTTTGTTCATTGCTGTATCGCTAGTGCTTCGAACATGACTGGCATGTAGTAGGTATTGATAAATATTTACTGAATGAACTGATTTTTCTCTTAAGAACTTCAAATGGTATAAACTCAAATTCTATAATTTTCTCACTTTCATTTACTATAAAGATATTTCTGACCATTTCACTGGCCATATGTCATAATAAATATCTTAATTTAGATACAGTTCTTTTTTTTTTTTTTTTTTTGAGATGGAGTTTCGCTCTTGTTACCCAGGCTGGAGTGCAATGGCGCGATCTCGGCTTACCGCAACCTCCGCCTCCTGGGTTCAGGCAATTCTCCTGCCTCAGCCTCCTGAGTAGCTGGGATTACAGGCACGCGCCACCATGCCCAGCTAATTTTTTGTATTTTTAGTAGAGATGGGGTTTCACCATGTTGACCAGGATGGTCTCGATCTCTCGACCTCGTGATCCACCCGCCTCGGCCTCCCAAAGTGCTGGGATTACAGGCTTGAGCCACCGCGCCCAGCCTAGATACAGTTCTTAAGAATTTTATGCTTAGGGCTTTTGTATAGGATACTCCTACTTGTTTTTTGGCAGTGGCATTGCTCGGTTGGAAAGTTGTAAGTATCCTGCTTTTGATAATGTGTACCCTCGATATTTGCATAAATGTCTCAATTTATTAGGCTGTGTCGAAAACAAAGTAGAGCTTTATGTTAATGAAAGTATCATTTCAATGGTCCAATACCATCTTTTCTGCAAGACCTTCTATGATTATCTCATCCAGAGTAGTTCCCTTTTCCCTAGTCATGCTTTTTCATGACCCTGTTTTGTTTTTTTTCTTTGTTTTTATTTTTAATCTTTTTTTCTTTTGTTTTCTTTTTATTTCTTATCATGACCCTGTTTTATCTCTGAATGTTAACTCCTGTCTTCAACTCCTTTTGGCCTCCATCTTCAATTGCTTTGGAATTATTTGTGTGGTCATGATACCTTCATCCTTAGTGCACTTAGGCAGAATACTGAATCCAAAGAATATTGTAGAATAGATTCAAGACAAGGGAGAGGATTGGACTAAAAGACTTCTGGGTCCCTTTCAACTCATACTTTATACTGTATTTGTTTTCTGAGTGCACCACAAACAATGTTTGCTAGCATTGTGATCATTCACGAACATTCTGTCTCACAAAGTAGATAAAAACTCCTGGAGGTGGAGGTCACAGACTATATATCTTTATATCCCCTTAGTTCCCAGTGTATTTCTATTGGGTAATTGTTTGACAAATATTAATGTTTTCATGTTCCTTTTAAAAGTATTCTTTGATATTTTGGCAAGTATTCTTTTTTTTCTTGTTATTTCTTTTTTATCTTAATATAGGTTCTATGAACCTAATTAACTTTTTTTTTTTTTTTGAGACAGGGTTTGTCTCTGTCACCCAGGTTGGAGTGCAGTAGGATGATCTCAGTTCACACCCACCTCCTGGGTTCAGGTGATCCTCTCGCCTCAGGCTCCCAAGGAGCTGGGACTGCAGGCATGAGCTACCATGCCTAACTAATTTTTGTATTTTTTGCAGAGACAGGGTTTCACCATGTTTCCCAGTCTGGTCTTGAACTCCTGACCTCAAGCAATCTGCCTACCTTGGCCTCCCAAAGTGCTGGGATTATAGGCATGAGCCACCATGACAGCCCTGCTTAACTCTTTTTTTTTCTGAGGGAGCTCTTTTTGCTTAGCAAAAAGCTAAGGAGTCAACAACCCTCAGAGAATATACCAGAGATGGCATGTTGTTACTGCCCTTCTTGCTGTCTTCGAAGAATCACTGCCAGGCCAACAGATAGCAGAATTGGTTGGTTTCTTCCCTGTTTATGATTTTTGCAATTATTAAGCTATTGTGTTATTTACTGAATAGAGTTAGTGATTTAAGTGTGTTTGTATCTATTTGTTACCATTATGCTTGGTGCATAGAAGATGCTCTGCAAATGTTTCTTGAATAAATGAATTCTTCCGTAAGTATATTTATTGATTTTGAAGTTATATTCTGAAACTACAGATCTTCAATTAGATGCTAAAGGATTAGGCAAAGATTTGAATATTTTATTTCTAACTAAGGCTTTGGGTAAATTTTCACTCTGGTGAACTAAGGTTGGACTTTGACGAGCTTGTATGTAATCTTTTTCACTCATGTAACTTTAAGATATAGATTGTTGTTCTTAGTTTATATCGTGAGCTTGGTTCTTAGACCAGAGTGGCTTGGTTTCATCACTCTGATGTCAAAGGAGACATCGAAAAATGGACTCAAGATTAAAAAGAGTGTTTTCCCCCAAAGATTAGATAAAATGTTCTTGTGCCCCTACACTGTGCCTGTTTCTAACTCCTGAATAGTCCAGATCACCTGTCCAACAAAACTTTCTACAGGGATGGTAATGTTCTATGTGTTGTTCAGTACAATTGCCACTGGCCACTTGTGGCCATTGAGCATTTGAAACGTGGTTCAGTCCTACTTCAGAACTGAATTTTAAATTTTGTTTGATTTTAATTTAAATAGCCACATTTGGCTAGCAGATATCATATTAGACAGCACAGTTCTAGATGCTTCTGAAAAGCTTTCTTTTTCTTTTTCTTTTCTTTTTTATTTTTTTTGAGACAGAATCTCACTCTTGCTGCCCAGACTGGAGTGCAGTGGTGTGATTTTGGCTCTACCTGTGCAACCTCTGCCTCCCAGGTTCAAATGATTCTCAGCCTCCTGAGTAGCTGGGACTACAGGCGACTGCCATCACGCCTGGCTAATTTTTGTATTTTCAGTAGAGACAAGGTTTTGCCATGTTGGTACCCAGGCTTGGCTGGTCTCAAACTTCTGACCTCAGGTGATCTGCCTGACTTGGCCTCTCAGAGTGCTGGGATTAAAGGCGTAAGCCACTGTGCTCAGCCAGAAGGCTTTCTTATAATCATTAGAAGGAAGAAATTTCCCCTTTTTCTTTCTTTAAAAGTAATTTTGGGCCCAGTGCATTGCTCATGCCTATAATCCCAGCAGTTTGGGAGACTGAGGTGGGTGGATTGCTTTAGCCTAGGAGTTCAAGACCAACCTGGGCAACATGGCAAAATCCCATCTCTACCAATAAATGCGTAAATTACCTGGGCTTGGTGGTGCTTGCCTGTAGTCCCAATTACTTGAGAGGCTGAGGCAAGAGGATTACTTAAGGCTGGGAGGTGGAGGTTTCAGTCAGCCAAGATTGTGCCACTCCAGCTTGGGTGACAGAGCGAGACCCTGTCTTGGAAAAAAATTATTTCAAGCTAAGTATGGTGGCTCACACCTGTCTCCCAGTACTTTGGGAGGCTGAGGCAGGAGGATCATGTAAGTCCAGGAGTTTGAGATCAGCCTGGGCAAGGTGATGAGACTCCCATCTCTAAAAAAGAAAATTAAATAAATAATAAAAATAATAATAAAATTAACTGGGCATGGTGGTGCATACCTGTAGTCCCTGCTAGTCGGGAGGCTGAGGCAAGAGGATCCCTTGAGCCCAGGAATTAGAGATTGTGGTGAACTATGATCGCATCACTGTACTCTAGCCTGGGTGACACAGTGGGGGGAAAAGAAACTAAATAAAAAACTTTGTCCCTTTTTTTTATATCTCTAGTCTCATTCTAAATCCATATAATAGCTCTTTGTATGGTGGTCTTGTCTTAGCTTCTTTGATATGTAATAATAAACTTCAGAAAGCAGGGACCTCATGTGCTTCATGTTTGAAATCTCCACAGTCATTATATCGTGATTTGCTTTGACTTGGCAAACAAGTAAGTTTGGTATAACACATATATATGTATCCAAATCTAAGTTGCCAGCTGTAAGACTCACTGTTATTTTACATTTACAAAAAATAGTTAAACACTCTAATTAAACTGAACTTAGGACCTGGGCAGTAGTCTTAGGAGTTGTGATTCAATTTTACTGTGAGTTTCTTCAATCCATTTCAAGATATTTAGCAATTTTGCCTTCCTTTGGGTGCATTATTGACCTCTGATAAGGAATCCTATCAGCAGGAAACTATTTACTTCCTTAAGTTCTTTAAAGAGGTTGAAGTCATTTCTCCACTGACATATATTTGCATCTCTAATACCAAATTCATGACTCACTGCTCTGTTTCTGTGCTTTCTGCCTACACAAAATCTTAATACTTTTTATTGAAGTTTGACATTTATAAAAGAGTTTATAGATTATAAAAAGAGTTTATAGATCATAAGTATACATCATCTTGAATTTTCTCAAACTGAATAAACCTGTATAACCAGCATCCACATCAACAAATAGAATATTTTCAGCCCCTGAGAAGCCCTCTCATACCCTCTTCAGTCACTGCTACTTGGACTTTTAACACCGTAGATTGATTTTTACCTGTTTTTGAGCTTTATAGAAATGAAATCATGTAGTATGCACTCTTTTGTGTCCAGTTGCCGTGTTTCAACTTTATATAGTAAGATTCATTTATTTTGTGGGATATATTTGTGGTTTGTTAGTCCTATAGTATTCCTTTTTGTGAGATCACAGAATTAACTCATTTTTTCTGTTGATAGGCATTTGGTTATGTTCTAGTTTTGAGCTAATATGAATAGTGCTGCTATAGATACTATCCTGTATGTCTTTTGGTAAATGTATGGATGCATTTCTGTTGAGTATATTTCTGGGAATGGAATTGCTAGAAATATGCATTTGGTCAGCTAAAGAAGCCAAACAATTTTCCGAAATTACTGTTTGATTTATACTCTTACCTCTAGTCTGCGAGAGTTCTGTTTGCATTGTTGTGAACACTTGATTTTTTTTTTTTTTTTTTTTGAGACGGGGTTTTGCTCTTGTTACCCTGGCTGGAGTGCAATGGTGCGATCTCGGCTCACCGCAACCTCCGCCTCCTGGGTTCAGGCAATTCTCCTGCCTCAGCCTCCTGAGTAGCTGGGATTACAGGCACGTGCCACCATACCCAGCTAATTTTTTGTATTTTTAGTAGAGACGGGGTTTCACCATGTTGACCAGGTTGGTCTCGATCTCTCGACCTCGTGATCCACCTGCCTCTGCCTCCCAAAGTGCTGGGATTACAGGCTTGAGCCACTGCGCCCAGTGTGAACACTTGATTTTTAAAAACAATCTTTTGAATTTAAGTTGTTGATAATTTTTTGTTTCAATATAAATTAAGAGAAATATTTTAAAAAGCAATTAAACTTGGCGCATGTAGGGCCAACATTGAGCCTGACTTAATCTCAAAGAGAGCTACTTTAAAGGGTGTGCAGGTATACAGTGACACTGGATGACTGCCACCTGGTGGTCAAAGATTGTAGGACTTTATTGATTTTACTATTTCTAAAATCAGAATTCATCTTACAGTGTGAAAAAACATGCATGTTAGAACTGGTAAGTGGGACTATGTTGGATGGAAATAAAGAGAATGAAGTACACTGAAGCAGAATAAGGGAGTACCTGCCGGGGGCGATTGCGGTTTTTCTGCAGCAGTCACATAGGAGGTATCACTTGAGCAGACACCTGACAGAAGGGAGGGAACAAGCTATATAGCTATTTCAGGAATACTGTTCCAGGACAAGAAACAGGAAAGTACAGAAACAGGAGTGTACTTGAGGTGTTCAAGGAATGGCTAAGAAGTTAGTAAGGCTGGAGTGCAGTGAGCAGAGGTGGTTTGAAGTTTTGCTAGGCATATGACAGAGAGACAGGTGCAAGGGAATTGAGGATCAGGGCAGCAGAGAGAATAGCCTGGAGCAATAGGAGATGATGGTCAAGGGCTAAGGAGCATGAGAATGAGATTTTGGAAGGCTTAGCATTGCAAGTAATGTAAAATGGGGCGTATCTGGTAGACCAGGACCCTCACCTTATTCATGATATATTTAGCATAGAACAATTCATAGTTCGGTGTTAATGTCCCTGGCTTCAGCGAGCCGCGCCCTCCAAGTAATCTCTTCTTCAGTTCAGGGAGAGGTTAGATCCTTGATATTATTGAAGGGTCATTGGGTTAATTAATAACTAAGATTATTGAAGCAATAACAATGGAAGTGACTAAATTCTCTAAAGTTGTTTTTTTCATGTTTATAAAAGCGGAGATTACCAAAACTCATTTGTTAAAACTTAATCACCAAGATGATAATATTACGAGGTAGGGCCTTTAAGGAGTTATTAAGTCATAATGGCAAGTCCTCATGAATGAGATTAGTGCCTTGTAAAAGCGCTTGTGTGTGGGGGTTATCTGTTCCTTCTGCTGCATAACATAGCATTTGTCCCCTCCAGAGGAGCCAGCATTCAAGGCACCATCTTGGAAGCAGAGACCAGGCCCTCACTAGACACTGTACTTCGCTGGTGCCTTGATCTTGGACTTCCCAACCTCCAGAACTGAGAAAATAAACTTCTATTGTTTGTAAATGAATAAATAAATAAATAAAGTAGAGATTAATTATGTGATGAACCCACATCTGCCTTTAACACTTATAAAGTTAATCTGATCATTGGGTATTTTCCCAGAAAGGAGTTTTTAACTTTTATTAGAATATTAAAAATTTCATGGTGGGAGTAAGAATACTGATAGCTAATTTGTTTTGAAATTTCTCTGTACATGGATTTTTTAAATAAAGAAGAGGTATCAATTATAAGTACGCACCTATGATTTAAGTAGCATGTTTGTTGGGTGTGCCATAACATTATTGCTTATCCCTGTAACAACATTCCAAGCTAAGAGATATGCTTGTTTTACAGCTGAGGGACCAGGTTCAGCAGGCTGAGGAATATGATCTAGGTCGCACAACTAGTAACTGGTAAAACCAGTGTTCCAGAGCCCTGCTGTTTCACAGCCTCCCTTATCCCACTTCCTTCCACTGATTGAGTCTGCTAGAGGTCTAATAGAGGTCAATGAAATCCTTCATCATTAAATAAACAAGTTCTAGAACTTGTTTGTAGGGAAAGCATGTGACATTAATTTATCAGAACTATAAACTTATGTTGAGACTATGACTGAGCTGTTTTTAAATCTTTGGGGAAAAAACTGGCTAAATAGTATGAATACTTTTCATGAGTTACTAGTCTGAGTGATTTTCCAACCAACTTTGTTTCAGTTGAGTTATAATTGAATGCATTAACATTTAATCTCTGTGTGTAGCTTATGTCAGATTATGTTACTTTCTGTTAAAGTGCATCATTGTCAAGGGTTTCCAATTTCTGTCTGGTTAACTACACGATTTGAAGGGAGACAGAGATAGTCAACACATGGAATTATATATGGTACCAGGGAAGAATAGAATGCCATGAAAACATGTAAAAGTGTTATTTATTTTAGTTTGGAGAGAGGAGTCAGGAAAGGTTTCTAACAATTTCTAAATTGAGAAATTAGAAAGGAAGTCTGAATAAAAGTGAATGAGACAAGGGAAGAGAGTTTATTGTGCTATGACTAGTGATAAAATCAGAGTATCAGTGTCAGATATTCCAGGGAGATATGTTATATGTTTCAGAAAGTTAGAACACCTTTTATGAGTTCTTGGTTGTATTCTTGTAACCATACATTTGTTGCCAAGCAACCCTATAGTAATAATGATTTTAGGTCCTCTTGTGGGTACGTAGTAGACAGTGAACTTTTCAGAGTTATAAATATCCTGATATTCTGCTATTGTACTTTCAGTGAATATGGTGGTATAGGTCCCTGGATGATATTAGTACTTGATTAATTTGTTCCATCTAGAAATTGAGCCAGTATGTATAGGTTAAATATAAATTAAAAAGCCGTCTGAGCCTATAGAGTAAAAATAGTTGGCTATAAAATCTTTGAATGTGTGGCAGGCTGTATCTGCCTGTATCTGAATGTACCAACTTAGAAATTATTGCTCATGGTCTGGCAACTATTTTGTAATAGTATAAAGGAACGTCTTTGTAATGAGAAGAGTGACAATAGCTCTGCTGTATTAGTGTTTCATTGGCTTAGAAAGAACACCCAGGTCATCTATTCAACTACACAAAATAACTTCAAAAAACTTCCCTCTCCTCCAGAGGTGTTTGATTTTGAATGAAGCACTTAAGAATGTTTCATACAATAGCCCGCAAGAGTATCTGTCCCCTCTTCCTTGCCATGCGTTAATGTCCCTTCAGATACATTCACTAAATCTTATTTTTTCACTTTGGAAGGAGGTCTTATTTCATGCTTTTTCTGATTCTTTATCACTCCAATAGTAAGAGGAAATTTTGCTACTTCATATTTTCGAATACATTTACTTTTATTGAAAGGTGATCTTACACAAAGGGGAGTAAATGGCTACCTTTTAAGGTGGTATAATTTGAAGACCAGGAAGGTTTAGGCTTTAGGACATACATCAAGAAGAGATGGCTTCATTTGATTTATTTCTGTGGGCTACCTCCTACTTTTTCCCTTGTTGGGTCTTCTAAAAAATAGTTCCATTACTTTTTTTCTGGGATATAGCATACATATAGAAAATGCACAAATAATAGTCTTATGACTTTTCAAAAGGAACAGATCAGTGTAACCAGATCAAGAAACACGATCATCTCTTGCTTTTCAATCAGTACCGTTTCCCAGAGAGAACCTCTCTTCTGATGTCTAACACCATAGCTTACTTCTGCCTGGTTTTGAACCAGGTAGAAGCCCTTTGGCATAAGCCTGATGGCATAAGCCCTTTTTTTTTTTTTGAGATGGAGTCTTGCTTTGTTGCCCAGGCTGGAGTGCAATGGTGCGATCTCGGCTCACTGCAACCTCTGCCTCCCAGGTTCAAGTGATTCTCCCACTTCAGCCTCCCAAGTAGCTGGGATTACAGGCACCCACCATCATGTTGGCTAATTTTTGTATTTTTAGTTGAGACAGGGTTTCACCATGTTGGCCAGATTGGTCTCAAACTCCTTACCTCAGGTGATCCACCTGCCATGGCCTCCCAAATTGCTGACATTACAGGCGTGAGTCACCACGCCTGGCCTAGCCCTTTTTATTTTTTGAGATAGAGTCTCACTCTGGTTGCCCAGGCTGGAATGCAGTGGCGAGATCTTGGCTCACTGTAACACTCTAACCTCCGCCCCCGAGGTGTAAGCGATTTTTCCACCTCAGCCTCCCAAGTAGCTGGGATTACAAGTGTGCACCACCATTCCAGGGTACCTTTTTTTTTTTTTGTATTTTTAGTAGAGACAGGGTTTCACCATATTGGCCAGATTGGTCTTGAACTCCTGACCTCAAGTGATCCACCCATCTCGGCCTCCCAGAGTGCTGGGATTACCGGCATGAGGCACTGCACCTGGACTGCATCTGCTTTTTTGCTCAGCATATTTGTGAGATTTGTTTATGTTGTATGTAGCAGTTCACTAATTCTAATGAACATATCCTATGCTGAACACATGTGTGCATTTCTCTGAGGTATGTACTTAGAAGCGGAATTACGTGCTGGGTTGTAGGTTATGTTCCGCTTTAGTAGATATTGCCAAATAATTTTCCCAAGCATCCATCTTTTAAATTTTATCCATTCTGGTGGGATTATGGTATTATGTTGTGGTTTTAGTTTACACTTCCTCATAGACTACTGTAGTGGAGCACTTTTCAAGTGTTTATATTATTGGCTGTTGAGATATTCTTTTTTTGTGGAGCACTTGTTCTGGAAAATCATGCCAGTTAAGAATAAACAAATCTGCTGGGTATGGTGGCACATGCCTGTAGTCCCAGCTACTCAGGAGGCTGAGGCTGGAGGGTTGCTTGAGTCCAGGAGTTCTGGGCTGTAGTGTGCTATGCCAATCAAGTGTCTGCACTAAGTTTGGCATCAGTATGGTGACCTCTCGGGAGCAGGGGACTACCAGGTGGCCTAAGGAGGGGTAAACTGGCCCAGGTCAGAAACGGAGCAGGTCAAAACTTCCGTGCTGATCAGTAGTGGGATCGCGCCTGTGAATAGCCACTGCACTCCAGCCTGGGCAACATAGCGAGACCCCATCTCTTTTTAAAATAAAATAAATAAATTAAAGAATAAACAAATCCTGGATAAGCATTGGAAGCTTTTTAAAAAAGTTTATGGGATATATTTGATCTACCTTGATAGTTAAGAAGTCCTTTTTCATGCTCTTTTTGACTACTCAAGGATAAATGGAGTTAGTGGTCTGCTGAATTCCAGTTTAGGAAAATGTTACCATTTGCGTTTTTCATATCCATATTACCTTTTAATGGGTTTCCTTCCTCTACCCTTTCTTAAATACTGGAAGATTATTTAACCTCTTCTGCACAACTCAAGGTTATCCTGAGGAACATTAATGACTATATTATACTTGACCTTCAGGGGCTGCCTGGGACGTAAGGCCCCATTATTCTTACTTTGGGCAATCCCCACAGCATGGCCTTCCTCATATGCAAAAG
This sequence comes from Saimiri boliviensis, assembly GCF_048565385.1. NCBI lineage: Eukaryota > Metazoa > Chordata > Mammalia > Primates > Cebidae > Saimiri > Saimiri boliviensis. The sequence continues at coordinate 69,840,546 of NC_133454.1, read as the reverse complement.
TGACCTAATGCTCCCATGTCTTTAAAGGCAGTGTCAGGTATTGACTTTGTTTTCCTGTTCCAGATACAACCAACCATATGACCTTAGACAAGTGACTTCATAATTCTTATAATCAGCTTCTCCTGAAAAATTGGGATAATGCTGTCTGTTTCATAGGACTCTTGAGTTTCGTGAAGATTAAGTAAGAATATATAGTCAAATGAGTAATATAGTACCTGGCAAACTGAACCCTTGGTAACGGTGCTGGATATTGTAGAGGATAAATACACTGGTAGAAATCCCTGCCTTTGAGGAGCTCACGTTCTGGAGGGGAACTCAGGCAAAAAATCAGTGATGGTGATGTGATACGTCATGCCAGGTGCCATAAGAAAGTTAACCACTCACAGGTTCCTGTGGGAGCATGGAGGAGCGGCAGCCAGTCTCAGGGATATCAGTGAACACACAGCTCTCATTGTTCCCCCTTTCTTGTAATAATTATACCAGGAGTAAAAATGAGTAAAATCGTTTTTATTCTCTGTTTATAAAGCATGATTCATATTAGGTGAGAAAGTGAATCACTTTTTCCAAATGAATCTTAAGCTATGCTTTCTGGTCTTGGCCTTAAATTTAATGTTTTCAACCCCAAAGTGATTAGGTCTTCTTGCAGCAAAGTGCCAGGAATAGGTGTTTTTTGTTGTTGTTGTTGTTGTTTATTCAGCCAATAAACTGTGTCGCCAGGTAACTGTATTATCTGCTTGGGAAAACAATGGCAAAATAGCCCCATCCTCGCAGTGGGTGGCAGGCAAAGAAGGCTGACAGTTGAGGAGAACCGGGAAGGCCTCTCTGAGGAAGAAATGTTTGAACTGAAACCTAGTGGTCAGAGAAATGTTAACCAGAAAAGGAATGGGTGGCATTAGAGGCAGGGAGGGGCTCCAGCCAGAGGCTCTCAACTTCCTCATTTCAGAATTTGAGTTGGACTAGGCAAATTCAAAGGTCCCTTTTAGTGCTTACCTTCCTAGGATATGTAAACTAGAGGAAGCCCTCATTTTGTATGTGTCCTGTCGTTCATGTTAAATTAAATCAGGTATAATGCTCAGCATGTAGTTAATGGCTCACAGATGATTGCTGTTATTCATTTAAAGTAGAATTGGTAAAGGATACTCAGTTCAGGGGAGCAAGCGCATCCTCAGGCTGCAGGCTCAAAGGCTTTTCCCCAATATTCCTAGCTACAGGTTTCTCAGCGTCCTGGGTGGACAGTTGGCTGAACTAGCGAAGGGCCAGTTCCTTCTTAGCTAATCTGTAACGAATGCTTCATTCTTGTAGTAGTGGTCTAGGCTTTGCTATTATGTTTAGTCACTTGTTTTGTCTCAGCCCTAGTCAGCTGTAGAGTCTGGTGATGGAGCAGCAGGAGCAAGAGTGAAACCTATGTTATCTTCCCAGTTCCTTTCTCCCAGAGAATAGGGCATAGGCAGAGGGCAGAGTTCTTTCTTCCTGTTTCTGCCTCTGGCTGTGAGATCTAAAATAAGGAAATCATTGACATTCCCTTTAGGTCTCCTTTGTTCTAAATTCTGTCTTTTGTAATTGATAGGAAAACAAAACAAACACACAAAATGAACATGAGACAAATCTAGAGACTTAGATTCAAATTCTGATACTGTTTTTACTAAGTGACCCTAGACAAGAAGACTCAGCTTCTGTGTTTTATTGATTTTATTGATTTTAATTTTTTCACAGTTTAACATTCCTGGGCAATCTAGGTACATCTTAAAATCAATTCTTTTTAGTTGTATATAAAATTATGATGCGTTTTATGACTGGTGGTGTCTTGGATTTGATGAAATTTTGTCTTAACTATTGGAATTAACAAATTGTCTTATTTACTTCATGTGGATTTATTGTTAGGATTAACAAGGCTAATTTATTCAGCAGTTTAAATATTTGTATGTGCCAAAATAAGCATTCTTCTATTCCCTTTTTAAAAATCTATTATTAATCTTCATATAGTAACTATCATTGGTAAGTATTAAAATAGTAGCTAGTGCTATAATTAGTTATTTATTACTGTTCTGTTTAAGCTTCATAAAAACCCTGTGAGGTGATAGTTTTTATAACTGAAGATTCTGAGACACAGGGGATCATGTAATTCAACAATGTAGCTTCATTATACCACTTTCCTATCTACCACTCTGCCTGTAAGCTCTCTTCATTTGCCAGATGAAAGGCTGAAGCTACAGGACCCTCCAAAGCCATTCCACAAGCCAGTGTTTCTGTTTGGGTGACTGTCTGCTGCTGTTCCCAAGCCCATCCACATTTCTAGTGATTCCTTCTATGTCTGTGCAGCTTAGTGGTCACCCAGTGATTGGTGACTTTATACTCAGATACCTCAAGCCAGTCTTTTTTTTTTTTTTTTGAGACGGAGTTTTGCTCTTGTTACCCAGGCTGGAGTGCAATGGCGCGATCTCAGCTCACCTCAACCTCTGCCTCCTGGGTTCAAGCAATTCTTCTGCCTCAGTCTCCCGAGTAGCTGGGACTACAGGCGTGCGCCACCATGCCCAGCTAAATTTTGTATTTTTAGTAGAGACGAGGTTTCACCATGTTGACCAGGATGGTCTCGATCTCTTGACCTCGTGATTTACCCGCCTCAGCCTCCCAAAGTGCTGGGATTACAGGCTTGAGCCACCACGCCCAGCTAGATTCACTCTTATAGATACCATTTATTTGCTATTCATTCTTTCTTGCAGCAAAAATGTTCTGACTTCACTTTACCTAAAGTGCATCCTACTTTCATTTATTTCTTCTACATTAAACATGAGGACTTTCACTGCTGAATGTAAGGAAATCAACCTTATTAAATTACCAATTTTTGTATTATTTAAATTAGTAAATCAGAAGGTCTTCAGATAAGGGTCACTAACTGTTCTTGGTTTTGTGGCAGTTTTCTTTAATGAACTCATTTTCTTTAATGAGCGTGTTAGTATCATACTCCCAAGTTTTCTTGTCTGAAAATATATTTTACTCGGATTCATGAAGAATATTTTCATTAGGTAGAATTCGTAGTTGTCAGTTATTTGGTTTTAACGTGTTCTGATATGGTTTCATTTATCTTGTGTAGGACCTGTTAGGTGTTTAAACCTGTGAATTAGTTTTTGTTTTTTTTTTTCAATCAGTCTAGGAAATTGCTACTTATCTCTTCAGATAATTTCTTCCTTCCTTCCTTAATCCATTTTCTCTCTCTGTACTGCTTACTAAATGCTTACCAGATCTTTTACACTGTCATCATGTTTTAAAATCATTGTTTTCATATATAAATTTATTTATTATCTCTGCTGCATTCTGTGTAATTTTTTTTTTTTTTTTTTTTTGAGACGGAGTTTCGCTCTTGTTACCCAGGCTGGAGTGCAATGGCGCGATCTCGGCTCACCGCAACCTCCGCCTTCTGGGTTCAAGCAATTCTCCTGCCTCAGCCTCCTGAGTAGCTGGGATTACAGGCACGTGCCACCATGCCCAGCTAATTTTTTTTGTATTTTTAGTAGAGACAAGGTTTCACCATGTTGACCAGGATGGTCTCGATCTCTTGACCTCGTGATCCACCCGCCTCAGCCTCCCAAAGTGCTGGGATTACAGGCTTGAGCCGTCGCGCCCGGCTCATTCTGTGTAATTTTTTTCTTCCAAGGAAGGTTCTCCTCCCACCCCTCATGGCCACCTTTCCTACAGACATTTGTGGGTAGGGATTTGGTGGACTTAGTTTCACTCATGCTGTTTAGGGATATAGCCCATTTGTGGTCCCAGTTCAGTGTGGAGACATTTTTTAGCCATGGGTGGGACCTGGGCTTGGCTCTTGAATTATGTTCTTGTCTCCTTTAAGAATGCTAAAACTGTCCAGGTGCAGTGGCTTACATCTGTAACCCTAGCACTTTGGGAGGCTGAGGTAGGAGCATTGCTTGAGCCCAGGAGTTTGAGACCAGTGCAGACAACAGAGTAAGAGCCTGTCTCTACTCCAAAAAGAAAAAAGAAAAAGAATGTAGAGGCTGGGTGTGGTGGCTCACGCCTGTAATCCCAGCACTTTGGGAGGCCAAGGTGGGCGGATCACGAGGTCATGAGATCGACATCGTCCTGGCCAACGTAGTGAAATCCCATCTCGACTAAAAATACCAAAAATTAGCCGGGCATAGTGGTGGGTGCATGTAGTCTGAGCTACTCAGGAGGCTGAGACAGGAGAATCACTTGAAGCTGGCAGGTGGAGGTTGAAGTGAGCCGAGATCATGCCATTGCACTCCAGCCTGGGCAACAAGAGCAAAATTACGTCTCAAAAAGCAAACAAACAAACAAACAAAACTAAAGAAAGAATGTGGAAACCAAAGCCCCAGCTTTGTATAGGTTCATCATGGCTTCACGATAAAGACCTCTAGATCACCACTTATCCCTCTGGGTTCTTTCTTCTTGGCTTAAAACTTCTTTTTTTTTTTTTTTTTTTTTGAGACGGAGTTTCGCTCTTGTTACCCAGGCTGGAGTGCAATGGTGCGATCTCGGCTCACCACAACCTCCGCCTCCTGGGTTCAAGCAATTCTTCTGCCTCAGCCTCCTGAGTAGTTGGGATTACAGGCACGCGCCACCATGCCCAGCTAATTTTTTTTGTATTTTTAGTAGAGACGGGGATTCACCACGTTGGCCAGGATGGTCTCGATCTCTTGACCTTGTGATCTACCCGCCTCGGCCTCCCAAAGTGCTGGGATTACAGCTGTGAGCCACTGTGCCCGGCCCGGCTTAAAACTTCTTGATGATAATGGTGATTATTATTACTGTTTAAAAACATCTTAGCTGAGACATTTTAGTTGTTTTCAGTGAAAGAATTGTCTCGTCTGCCATTATTAGAAATGGATGGCTCCCCAGAAAATCAAACACCGTATATTCTCACTCATAGGCGAGTGTTGAACAATGAGAACACATGGACACAGGGAGGGGAGCACTACACACTGGGGTCCGTTGGGGGGAAATGGGGGAGGGACGGGGGGGTGGGGAGGTGGGAAGAGATAGCATGGGGAGAAATGACAGATACAGGTGAGGGGACGGAAGACAGCAAACCACACTGCCATGTGTGTACCTATGCAACAATCTTGCATGTTCTTCACATGTACCCCAAAACCTAAAATGCATTAAAAAAAAAAAAAAAAAAAAAGAAATGGATGGCTCCCTTCCATTCACCCTTGGGCCATATAGTCTTTTATATTTACCCACATATTTACAATTTCCAGTGCTCTCGTTCCTTCACCTAGATCCAAGTCTGTGTCCAGTGTTGTTTCCCTTCAGCCTGAGGAACTTGTAGCATTTCTTGTGGTGTGGGGCAGCATAGTTACTCCTAGACCTTAATGTTATCTTCACATTTAAATGAAACTCTGCCCCTATTTAGCAGGGCTGCTAAAACTAAGTTATAGTGACATGCAGACTGGAGATCATGTAAGAGTAGAATTCTGTTGCTATTAGACTGAAATTCTTGCATGGCTAGACTTTAGTCTTTATACAATCCAGTATAAAACTGACCGCATAAAGGGGCACACTGTTATCATCGTGCTATTTGTGGTAGGATTCCAGTGTCCCCTCCCATCTCCCACTTTGGTCGGGAAAAAACTGCCACAAGGTAGCAGTTAGTGACCAGTATCTGAAGACCCTTTGATTTATTGATTTACATAATGTGAAAAGTGGTAATTTAATAAGGTTGATTTTGTTTACATTCAGCAGTGAAAGCCCTCATATTCGATGCAGGGGAAATAAGTGAAAGTAGTTGATGTATTATATTGTAGTTCATTCCTTTGATGTTATGAAAGTTCTTTAATATTTTTATTTTTCAGAGTGTTTCAACTATCTATCTAGACGATTCTCTTAATGAGAAATAATGTTCTTTCAGAGCATAAAGCTGACCTTGTTATTTTCAACTTGAAAGCATTTCAATGGCCTCACTGTTGAACAGAGTCAAGTATTCCTGGCTTAGCAAAAGGCATCAAAGGATCCTTCAGTTCATTGCCTTGTGTGTCTGTCCAGCTTTGTGTCCTGCCACTTTTGTGTCGTGTGCTCCAGCAGTCATTCTTAGTGCCATGACCACAGCTTGGCATTTGACACCTCTGAGCCCTTGTCATCTTGTGTTCCCCATTGCCTGGAATTCCTTATTTTTTTTGAGACGGAGTTTCGCTCTTGTTACCCAGGCTGGGGTACAATGGCGCGATCTTGGCTCACCGCAACCTCCGCCTCCTGGGTTCAGGCAATTCTCCTGCCTCAGCCTCCTGAGTAGCTGGGATTACAGGCACGTGCCACCATGCCCAGCTAATTTTTTGTATTTTTAGTAGAGACGGGGTTTCACCATGTTGACCAGGATGGTCTCGATCTCTTGACCTCGTGATCCACCCACCTCGGCCTCCCAAAGTGCTGGGATTACAGGCTTGAGCCACCGCGCCCGGCGGAATTCCTTATTTTAAACTGGTGAAAGCCCTCTTATGTGTTAAAAGCCAGGTTTCACAGCCTTTGTGATATCATCCCTGTTCTTCAGAGTTTATTTTTCCTTTCTCTGCTGCTGTGTTGCCTTATGCATAATTCTGTTATTGAACTTTGCACAAACCAATGTAATTATTTAAATAGAGGTTTGAATCCAACAATAAGTTGGAGCCTCTTTGAGGGCATTGCTTATGTGTTGGCTCTTGATCATGTATTAAGTGTTGAATAAATGATTGAATTACCATATGAAGCCATGTCAGTGAGAGATGGGAATATGCACTTCTTCTAATGACTATAATAAGTAAGCAGAAAAATTCAAAAGTATCATTATCACCCCTTTTGTGTTAATTGGAATGTCTTCTTGGTTTACTTAAGTTTGCAATTTAATGTATTTATGAGGTCTTTTGGTTTTGAAAAACAAAACAATTCACCACCTAATTGAAATAATTGTAAACAAGTTGGAGTTGTCCTAAAGCGTGTTTTCATTTCCACGAGCAGAATCCAACGTGGCGGAGTCTCGATTTTGGAATTATGCCAGACCATCTTGATACATCTGTGTCTTGTTTCGTGGTGAAGATATGGGGTGGAAAGGAGAACATCTACCAGCTATTGATTGAATGGAAAGTCTGTTTGGATGGGCTGAAATACTTGGGTCAGCAGGTAATTTTTAGACTGTGATTTCAAGTAGTTGTCACCTCCAAATTAACCTGTTTAACCTTTCTGTTGATTTTTCTGATTCTACGTTTCTTAGTATAAAGACAGACTCTTGTAACTGTTAAATTACTAAGAGAGACCTTGTGATCATTTACACATGTTATTGTTTCCTTATGTTACTTATGTTGTTATGTTGGAATCATTGCCTAGTTTAAAAAACACCTCTATCTGAAGAAATTTATGAAGACCGATTTGTGTGTGTGTTTAGGAAAGATTGTGCTTTCTCATAGCATTTGGTTTTTCTGTCTTACTGGATATCCTCACCTAGAATCTGAAAATTAAGTTGAAATAAGGAATATCATGTCAAATACCTCTCTTTTGACTAGTAGGGTTGGGTTATTCCAGAAATAAGAGGAGCTACTATTTATTGAGCACAGGATGACACATGCCTGGATTATATGCTGCTACTGGCTCTCCACCTTTGCTGTACCATGACTGATATAGCCAGTTGATTACAGTTCTCTTTTAACTGGGCTCAGAAGTAGCTCCATAATATTTTCTTTCTTCCTTTCTTTTATTTACTTCTTCTTCTTTTTTTTTTTAAAGACAGGGCCTTGCTCTGGTGCCTAGGCTGGAGTGCAGTGGTGCAATCATAGCTCACTGTAGCCTCAAACTCCTGGGTTCAAGTGATCTTTTGTGCCTCAGCCTCAGTCCCTTAATACCTCATGCCTCAGCAAGTAGCTGGGACTACAGGTAGCTGCCACCATGCCCAGCTAATTGAATTTTTTTTTTTTTTTTTTTTTGTAGAGATGGGTATGAATCCATTAAAAATCTGAGACACGTCACAGTTAATTTAGAAAGCTTATTTTGCCAAGATAGGATGCACCTGGGACACTCCCAGGAAGACATGTACTCAAGGTGGTCAGGGCACAGCTTGGTTTTGTATATTTTAAGGAGGCATGAGATATCAGTCAATATATATAAGAAGGACATTGCTTCAGTCTGGAAAGGTGGTACAACTTGAAAAGTAAAAGCAGGAAGACTCGAAGCAGGGAGGGAGCTTCCAGGTAACAGATAGGTGATATATAAAGGGTTGCATTATCTGAGTTTCTGATTAGCCTTTCCAAAGGAGGCAAATCAGATTTGCATCTATCTCTGTGAGCAGAGGGGTGACTTTGAATAGAATGGGAGGCAGATTTTCCCTAAGCAGTTCCCAGCTTGAGTTTTCCCTAATGATTTTGGGGGCCCAAGATGTTTTCTCTTCACATGGGGGTTTTGCTATGTTGCCCAGGCCGGTCGTGACCTCCTAGGCTCAAGCAGTCCTCCTGCCTTGGCCTCCCGAAGTGCTGGGATTACAGGCATGAGCCACCGAACTTGGCCTTCGTAATCCTTTCTAACAGTATTACAGGACAAAACTAGCCATCTGTCAGAATTGCAAATGAAATGAAATGTATTTGCTGTCATCAGATATAGATTATTATAATTAAGGTTTATAGCAACTTTGTGAAGGTTGATATTATTGCCCTTATTTTCCAGGTGAGAAATTGAGCCTCAGAGACTTTAAGAAATGATTCAAGATCACACAGGTGGAGCTAAGATTTAAATTCAGGTCTGGCTGATTTAAAAATTCATTCTAGGCCAGGCTTGGTGGCTCATGCCTGTAATCCCAGCACTTTGGGAGGTCAGGGTGGGTGGATCATGAGGTCAGGAGATTGAGACCATCCTGGCCAACATGGTGAAACCCTGTCTCTACTAAAATACACAAAATTTGCTGGGTGTGGTGGCCAGCACCTGTAGTTTCAACTACTTGGGGAATTGCTTGAACCCGGGAGGTGAAGGTTACAGTGAGCTGAGATCGGGCCACTGCATGCAGCCTGGCAACAGAGCAAGACTCTTGTCTCAAAAAAAGAAAAAAAAAATCATTCTCTTTGTGCTGTACTGCACTGGTATATACATATGGTCCTTGGTAACCCTCCACTCTACCTTGGAATGAATCCCGTTTCTATTTTGTGATATCTATGGTACTACTATTAAAGATAACCATAAAATGTTAGTCATAGATTATCTATAAACATCTTGATGCTTTCTTCACGTTTATTCAATATGTTACTTTCTGAGATGTTTCTTATTAAAGGAACAATTTAATTCTGCGTTTTTTCAGATAAAAATCTGAAAATCCGGGCCAAGTGTGGTGGCTCATGCCTGTAAACCCGGCACTTTGGGATGCTGAGACGGAAGGATCACTTGAGGCCAGGAGTTCGAGACCAGCCTGGCCTACATGGCAAAACTCTTGTCTCCTCTACTAAAAATACAAAAATTAGCCAGGCACAGTGGCACATGCCTGTAATCCCAGCTACTCAGGAAACTGAGGTGGGAGAATTGCTTTAACCCAGGAGACAGAGGTTGCAATGAGCTGTGATCTTGCCACTGTACTCCAGCCTGGGCAACAGAGCGAGACTCTGTCTCAAAAGAAAAAAAAATCTGAAAATCTAACAAAAACCTAAAAATCTCTAGGATCATTTAGCTTACCATACTTTTTATCTTTAAATTTTTTACCTGTAGTCACCATGTTGTACTCTCTTGAACTCATTTCTACTATTTAACTGAAATTTTGTTTCCTTTGACTGGCATCTTCCCAATCCTCCTCCCCTTCATGCAGCTCCTGCTAACTGCCTTTCTACTCTCTACTTCTATGAGTTCAACTTTTTTAGATTCCATAGGCAAGTGAGATCATGCTTTTACCATATTTTTATTTATGTTGTGTCCTATGGCGACCAGAACAATGCATATAATATATATGTTCTTTACATTCTAAACTACAATTTAAACATTAAAAAAAAAAACCTTTTTATTTTTTTCTCTGTTTTAGGAATTATCTTAATTAAAACTTTAAAATTAATAACTTTTGTTTTAGGCTAGGACCTTTGTTTTCTCTTTTGCTACTTGCTACTTGTTGCCTTTAGACTGGCCAACCAGATGCCCACACTGGGGTATATACTCTGTCTATCTTCCCACATGCCATACTTGGCTCTCTGTGGATAGACTCTGATATTAAACAGTTGTTTCTCTTCTATCTGAAACTGTTTACATTCCGTGGAGGGTGGTGTTTCTTAACACTGTGGTTGCAGGGCTCTAGGTCAGAAGGGCTTTTTGGCCACTGAAGATGGGCTTCATCATGTTTTTCAAGTCACACATTCCTTTGGTGGTGATCTTGTTGACATACCCAACTGTGCTTATATCTAACCAGCCCCAATTTCAGAGAGTTGGCGTTCAGGTATCTTTGTATAAAGTTAGTTATACTGGAGTAACACAGACAAAAAGAAAAAAAAAGGAAGGAATGAAAGAAAAGAAAAAGAAACAACATGTTTCTTAAAGTAGATAGGAACTTAAGATCATTGTAGAATGTCAAAACTTATCTATAAAATAGCTGTAACAAGTCACATACTGCTAAAAATAGGATTAAATAGAGTTGCATAGTTTTGGAGGAATGTGAGGCTAAGATGTTTTAGGACAATAGCCAGAATCAGTTAGGTTCATTGATAGATGATATGCTTTCTGCCAGGCATTGTTCTTTGTGTTAAGGATCCAGAGATGTATAGGACAAGGTTCTTAGACCCGGTATACTGATGACTGATGAATACCTTCGTAGACAGTTGTGAGAGTGGTCCAAGGAAGAGATATTTAGACTAGCTTGGATAGAATCAGAGCAGACTGACTTCTGAATAAAGTGTGTGTGTGTTTTTTTTTTAAGTTTGGTTTATTGTGGTACAATTTACATGTCATAAAATTCACCCTCTTAAAAGTGTGCAATTCAGGGAATTTGAAAAATGGATAGTTGAGTAACCACCACCATAATAAATAAAACTACTATGAATATTTAAATATAGATCTTTGTGTTTCTTTTGGGTAAATCTCCAGGAATGGAATTGATGGGTCTAATGGTAAATGTATATTGAAATTTGTAGGCAACTGCCAGTTTTCCAAAGTGACCATAACATCCTCCATTCCCACCAGCAATATATAATAAATAGTTCTTTTGTTTCACATCTTTGTTATTTCACATCACTTGTTATTTTCAGTCTTTTTAATTTTAGCCATTCTAATGGGTTTGAGGTGGTATCTCATTGTAGTTTAATTTGAATTTTCCTCATGACAAAATTAAATTGAGCTTTGTAAGAAAAAAAGTCTATTTGAGATCAGTCTCTCTCTCTCTCTCTCTCTCTCTCTCTCTCTCTCTCTCTCTCTGTCTCTGTCTCTCTCTCTCTCTCTCTCTCACCGTCTCTCTGTGTAAAGTGTTTATTCAGATCCTTTGCTCATTTTTAATTGGGTTTCTTGAATTATTGAGTTGTAAAAGTTCTTTATGTGTTCTGGATATAAATCACTTCTTTATAAGATGTGTTTTCCAAATATTTTTTGCCGGATTGTGGCTTGTCTTTTCATTTTTTAATGTTGGTAGAGTCCACTGTCAGTTTTTGCTATTGTGTTTCATGCTTTTTGTGTCTTATCTTTGCCTAACTCAAGATCACAAAGACTTTTTCCTTTATTTTCTTTTGTAAGCTTTCTTCTAGTTTTAGGTTTTACATTTACATCGATGATCCATTTTGACTTTTCTTTCTTTTTTTTTTTTTCTTGAGACAGAGTTTACTCTTTCACCCAGATCTTGGCTCACTCTAACCTCTGTCCCCCGGGTTCAAGCAGTTCTCCTGCCTCAGCCTCCCCAGTAGCTGGGATTATAGGTGTGCACCACCACACCCAGCTAATTTTTGTACTTTTAGTAGAGACAGGGTTTCACCATGTTGGTCTTGAACCCCTGACCTCAGGTGATCCACCTGCCTCAGCCTCCCAAAGTGTTAGGATTATAGGCTTGAGCCACTGTGCTCCGCCCATTTTAAATTTTCTATATAAAGTGCAAGGTTCATTGTTTTGCAGATGCATGAACGATTGTTCCTGTACTCTTTGTTGCAAAGGCTATTATTTCTCCATTGAATTACCTTGTCATCTTTGTTGAAAATCAATAGTTGAGAATCATTAGTGTGGTTCTGATTCTGGACTCTCTGTTCTATTTCATAGATCTGTATTTCTGACCTAATGCCAATACCAAATTGTCCTGATTACTGTAGTTTTTTTTTTTTTTTTTTTTTTTTGACACGGAGTTTCGCTCTTGTTACCCAGGCTGGAGTGCAATGGCGTGATCTCGGCTCACCGCAACCTCCCCCTCCTGGGCTCAGGCAATTCTCCAGCCTCAGCCTCCTAAGTAGCTGGGATTACAGGCATGCGCCACCACGCCCAGCTAGTTTTTTGTATTTTTAGTAGAGACAGGGTTTCACCATGTTGACCAGGATGATCTCGATCTCTTGACCTCGTGATCCACCCACCTCGGCCTCCCAAAGTGCTGGGATTACAGGCTTGAGCCACCGCGCCCGGCCTTACTGTAGTTTTAAAAGGTGTCTAGAATTCAGTCAATGAGTTCTCCAACTTTGTTCTTCTTTCAGAAATTTTCTGGCTATTCTAGGCCTCTGGCCTTTCCATATACACTTTACAATCAGTTTGTCAATTTTTATAAAAATCCCGGGATTTTGATAGATGTTGAATCTAAGAAAATTTGGGGAGAATTGATATCTTAATAATATTGAGTCTTTCAGTCTACAGATATGATATATCTCTCCATTTATAAAAATTTTCTTTGGTTTCATGCATCAGTGTTTTGTAGTTTTCAGCATACACATCTTACACATATTTTGTTAGAGTTGTACTTATAGATTTTTTTCTTTTTTTTTCACCCGAAGTAGATGCACCTTATAGATTTTTACGCTAATTTAAATGGTATTTCTTTTTTTTTTTCATTTTAAGATATCAACTGGCGTGTATTTCTTTTTTAATATTTCTATTTTCAATTTTTTTTGCTAGTACATGTAGAAATGTGTATCTCTGTATTGAGCTTGTATTCTAAAACCTTGCCAAACTAAAAATGAAGTCTAGTACTTTTTTTTGGTAGATTCCTTTTGTAGATTGCTTATATGGGTTATGTAGCATCCTAACTTGTGTGTTTTGGAAGAAATTCTTGTGCTTAGTTTAAGTGGTTAAAACTTTGTATTAATAACAGCAGATTAAAAACAGCAATTGTGTACTCCTTCAGTATTTGAGTATTTCTATTATTTTATTTTATTTTTTATTTTGTGTGTGTGTTTGGCTATCTTTTTACATACATACAATGACCTGGAGCTTTTTAAGATCATGTGAACAAGTATTGTTGTCTTCCTCAGTATTTAAGTAAGAAAATAGAAGCTCAGAAAGATTGAGTGATTTGCCAAAGATCAGACAGTGTTTGGTGGATTTACGCTATTAGCTGTTTCATTCTTTAGACTGTATTTATTATTCATTTCACGAATTCTAGCAGCTATCTTAAAAAGTATGCTGTTTTTTGGACGGGCATAGTGGCTCACACCTGTAATCCCAGCACTTTGGGAGGCTGAGGCGGGCAGATCACAAGGTCAGGAGTTTGAGACCAGCCTGACCAACATGATGAAACCCCATCTCTACTAAAAATACAAAAAATAGCCGGGCGTGGTGGTGTGCACCCTGTAGTTCCAGCTACTCATGAGGCTGAGGCGGGAGAATCTCTTGAACATGAGAGGCGGAGGTTGCAGTGAGCCGAGATTACACCACTGCACTCTAGCCTGGGCCACAGAGTGAGACTCCATCTCAAAAAAAAAAAAAAAAAAAAGGTATGCTGTTTCTCATAAATATATCAAAATCAAAATAAATGCGAGATTGTGGTTAGATTAATAGAGTTCTAAGTTCTATGGTTTCCATGTTAGGATTCTTTTTTTTGTTTTTGTTTTTTGAGACAGAATTTTTACTCTTTTTCCCCAGGCTGGAGGGCAGCGGTGCAGTCTTGGCTCACTGCAACCTCCGCCTCCTGGGTTCAAGCAATTCTCCTGCCTCGGCCTCCTGAGTAGGTGGGATTACAGGCACATGTCACCACGCCCAGCTAATTTTTTGGATTTTTAGTGGAGATGGAGTTTCATCCATGTTGGGTGAGGCTGGTCTTGAACATGACCTCAGATGATCCGCCCACCTCGGCCTCCCAAATTGCAGGGATTACAGGTGTGAGCCACTGTGACCGGCCCCATATTAGGATTCTAACACAATTATTGTTAGGTCATTAACCTATAATTGATAAAGGATAGTACACATCACACTTATTAGCATAATTTAACAGTTCTGAAATGTTCACAGTAGTGTGCAATATGATATAGCCTGTTCTGTTAAGCATGTTTATTTAACAAAGGAATCTTTCTGAGCTTTATGGTTGCATGATTCCTAATACATTATTAGATTTTTTTTTATCAATGTTTTTTACGTCTAATTTCCAAAAATACTTTCACATCTTATTATCTCATTCTGTTTCTATGACACTCCTGCACTCTAGGGCAGGGAGTGTTTTATGGTTTTTGGTTGATGAAGGAATTAAAGTATACACCATTAACCTTGATAAACTATTATATGTTGGGTAGAGTGTGGGGTACCAGGGCTATAAAACAAGCTAGAGTTCCCTTCTCTGAAGAGCTCCTGATGAAACAGTTAAAGTTGGGATTAGAACTCAGGTTACTTACTTTTTAGGCCCATGTATTTCAAGTACTAGTACTATATTGTCTCTTATTTTCAAGAAACTAATTTAATGCCCATCTTCATGAAGTTTATACTGTGAGAACTTTATAACTAATATATTTCCCCCAGGTATATATGTGAAAAAGTGTTTTATGTTTATAAAGTTTCAGGATCCGTCTAATCTCGAGACTGCTTTCCTAATGTTTTCTCTTTTCTAAGATGAAAAACTCCTTGAGATTGATTTACAGTTTTTATTATAATTTTATGATTGCAGACTCATCTTTTGGTATAGTATTCAGTTCAGTAAATGATGCAGGTGTCAGGGAGTATGTGATTAATTTTGCTTTGGTGATAGGGGTAGTAGATATGTAAGTCAGGAAATATTCAAGGGAATCTTCTGTTGCTGGCTTTGACTGTTTTCCATCTCTAGTTAGAGAAAGGAGAGATTTTGTTCTGGTAGTCCTTCTGGTCTTTCCTCCACTTGAACTTTCACTTAAAATATTCACAGCAGAAGAATTTTTTTTTTTGGCCACAACTCTTTCTGATGAACTAACTAAATCTATTTATATATTTCATAGTTGGGCACTTTATGCTATTTTGAATTTTTTAAAAAATCTCAGTTCCTTAATTTTTTTTTTTTTGGAGACGGAGTCTCGCTCTGTTGCCCAGGCTGGAGTACAGTGGTGCGATCTTGGCTCACTGCAACCTCCGCCTCTTGAGTTCAAGCTATTCTTCTGCCTCATTCAGCCTTCCTAGTAGCTGGAATTATATGTGTGTACTGCCACATCCAGCTAATTTTTTTTTTTTTTTTTTTTTTTTTTTTTTTTTTTTTTTGAGACAAGGTCTTGCTTGGTCGCCTAGGCTGGAGGGCAGTGGCACAATCTGGGTCCACTGAAAACTCCTCCTCCTGGGTTCGAGGGATTCTCCTGCCTCAGCCTCCAGAGTAGCTGGGACTACAGGCATCCACCACCATGCCTGGATAGTTTTTGAGTTTCACCATGTTGGCCAGGCTGGTCAGGAACTCCTGACCTCAAATGATCTGACGCCTTGGCCTCCTAAAGTGCTGGGATTACAGGTGTAAGCCATGGCACCTGGCCCAATTTTTGTATTTTTAGTAGAGATGGAGTTTCACCATCTTGGCCAGGCTGGTCTTGAATTCCTGACCACAAGTGATTCTCCCATCTTGGCCTCCCAGAGTGCTTACATTACAGGCGTGAGCCACCGTGCCTGGCTTCAGTTCCTTAATTTTTAGTTTTATTCCTCCCACCTTTTAAGTAAAGTTTACTTTTTGATGCACTGACTGAAGCTCACCTCATCTGAAAGAGAGTGGTTTGCAGACAATAATTAAATAAACATTTAAGACTTTAGGGATGCCTTTTAAAAAATTGTCTTTTTGAAAATAGAATATATTAATCTTTTATGTTTGTTCTAGGGCTTCATTTCTTTTCTTCTTTTTAAGATGGGTTTGTGCTCCCTTGCCCATGCTGGCGTGCAATGGCACGATCATAGCTCACTGAAGCCTTGACTGCTCAGGCTGCTCCCACTGCAGCCTCCCGAGTAGCTGTGACCACAGGTGTACACCATCACACCCAGCTAATATTTTTTATTGTTATTATTATTTGTAGAGAAGAGGTCTTGCTATGTTGCCCAGGCTGGTCTTGAACTCCTAAGCTTAAGCTATCTGCCCATCTCTGCCTCCCAAAGTGTTGGGAATATAGGCATGAGCTACTGCACCAGGCCTAGGCTTCATATTTTAAAAAGTATTCCTGGCTGGGTGCGGTGGCTCATGCCTGTAATCCCAGCACTTTGGGAGGCCGAGGCAGGCAGATCGCGAGGTCGGAGATCAAGACCATCCTGGCTAACACGGTGAAACACTGTGTCTACTAAAAATACAAAAAAATTAGCTGGGCGTGGTGGCGTGCGCTTGTAGTCCCAGCCACTTGGGAGTCTGAGGCAGGATAATCACTTGAACCCGGAAGGCAGAGGTTGTAGTGAGCTGAGATCATGCCACTGTACTCCAGCCTGGGCAACAGAGCAAGACTCTGACTCAAAAAAAAAAGTATTAGACTTACTACATTATGTTTTCTTTGAGGTCAGAGAGTGTATAATATGCCTCTGAATGCCCTGTTGTTCAGCAATAGCCATTCTGCAACAATCTTAAGAAATGTTTTTGGAAAATGTGTGAATGATGATGCCTATGATCACATGTGATAGTTTTGCAAGGCCTTTGACTAAAGCAGGAAATGCGGAATTGATCACCTCGTCTTTTGAATAGTGATTGGTTTTCTGGTAGTATGTTTAGAAGTAGTTAGCCTGTTTCTCAGTATTGAAGTAGATCTTGTTATAACTGTCATTCTCTAGTTATATTCAAACATGATTGGAATAAAAATAACAAATATTGTATTTTCCTCCTCCCTTAGATTCATGCCCGCAACCAAAATGAAATAATTTTTGGGCTGAATGACGGCTACTATGGTGCTCCATTTGAACATAAGGTAAGAGTTATGAATTCTGTTTAGTGCAGGTGTGCCTTCAGGTGTACAGGTAGATATAACCCTGAAAAGCTCTGTGTAGATAGAATCATGCTTTAAGTTTGTTGTTTAGTGTGGCTTAAGGTGAATGTTTTTTAATGTGAAAACTCATTCTGTAAGGCACATAACCATCCAGTCCATCTTTTCTAAATCCAGATTATATTAATTTTTCTAAAGGAAATCTGGAACTAGCTGTTTTCTCTTATTCTACATAATTCTTTGCAGGTTAAGAAAGGATGGTGAATTTTGATTAACTGCTATACAGTTTTATGAAATGTTTGAGATATCTTTTATAACTTTCAATACATTTAAGAAACTATGAATCAGGTTGTTTTATGGTCAGCATTATCTCTACATCTAAAGGTTATTAGAGAAAGGAAAGGGAAGCGAATTCATATTTACTAAGTACCTACTATCAGTGTTACTGTGCCAGGTGATTCGTGTCCTTTTCCCACTTAATACTAGCCACAAACCAATGCAGTGTGTTTTGTCCTTTCCGTTTTATAGATAATGAAAAAGGTTGTCAGTGATGGCCTTCATAGGTTCATACATCTAGAAAGTATCTAAACTGAGATGTCAGGTTGCCTGCCTCTAAAACCTATGCTTTTTTTATGCTAGTATGGTGTTCTACCTATTAGCCCTGTGCATTATTTGCTCTTAGTGATCATGTTGCTTCATAGCTCTTGGTTATCTGAAATGCTATTGCTTAGAGTACTTCATTCATTCAACAACACTTTATTGAGCGCCTGTTGTATGTCAGTCACTGTACTGTACTCCAAGTGCTGAGAACACAGTGGTGAGCAGATGGATGTTTTTCTGCTGTTGTGGGGTGTATGGAAGAGGCAAACATGGATACAGTAGTCTAGCAGATAAACATGTAAACACAAATGGTGGTGAATGCTATATAAACATGTCATGAGGACCTAACCTATTCTAAGGGCTCAAGAAACGTCTTCTTGGGGACTTGACTTTTAAAGCTACACTCCAGATGATGAACAGAAGTGAGCTGTGTAAAGAAGATAGGGGCTGAATAGAGAAAACATTTCAGGCAGAGGAGGTTAACAGGTTGGAAGACCGTGAAGTGGAAGGGAACATGGTGAGTTTTAGGGACTAAAGGAAGGTCAGAGTGATGAAGGGGGAGTGATACCTGATGAGGCTGGGGAGCTAGGCAGGGACCACAGCACACAGGACTTTTAAAGGATTTTACCCTAAGAACAAGGGGCTGTGTCAAAGGATTTTTAGCAGGGCAGTGATCTAATCAGATTTGCATTTCAATAATTTGATTCTGGCTGCAGTAGAGACTGATTATAGAAGAGGCAGGAGTATCTGTGGGAGGTCAGTAAGGAGGATCTTACAGTATATGAGATAAGAGATGTGATACTTTGAAGCAGGATGACAGTAAAATAGAGAGAAGATAGATTTAAGAAAGTTTTAGTAGGTAAAATCGTTAGGCCTTGCTGATGGTTTGAATTTAAGGTATAAGAAAAAGGAGGTGTCATGGATGACTTTTGGGTTTCTGGCTTAGATGAAGTAACTGGATGGATAAAGGTGCCAGGCACTGAGAAGACTAAGAGATACTGGAAGACCAGGTTTGGTGGGGGCAGATTGTGAGTTGCAATTTGATCCTATGGAGTTTGAGATGCCTTTGAGACATCCATGTGTAGATGGAAGTAGGCATTTGGATATATGAGTCTGAAGTTTAGAGGAGAGAACTGGGTTAGAAATATAAATCTGGGGCCAATGACAAACAGTCATTGAAGTCATGAGTGAGGATAAAATAGACTAGGAATAGGCAGTACTGTAGGAAGAAAGGGGGCTCATGCCTTGAAGACCTCTAGCTTCTAAAGGCCGCATAGCCAAGGGGGCATCAGAAAAGATGACTGAGAAGAAGTGGTCCAAGGAAAAGAGGGCAGTTTTGTGTAGAATCTCAGAGTCCAAAGAAAGAAAGGCTTTTGTTGTTATTGTTGTTATTTCTCTTTTTGCTTTTTTTTTTTTTGAGACAAAGTCTCGCTGTTGTTGCCCAGGCTGTGCAGTGGTGCCATCTTGACTCACCGCAACCTTCGCCTTCCGGGTTCAAGCGATTCTCCTGTCTCAGCCTCCCGAGCAGCTGGGATTACAGGCATGCACCACCATGCCTAGCTTATTTTGTATTTTTAGTAGAGATGTTTTTCCGTGTTGGTCAGGCTGGTCTCGAACTCCTGACCTCAGGTGATCTGCCTGCCTTGGCCTCCCAAAGTGCTGGGAGTACAGGTATAAGCCACCGTGCCCTGCCTTTTGGCTTGTTTTTTAAGAGGAGAGAGTGATCAAATAGGAGGACCAAAAATTGCCCATTGGGTTTAACAAAATGGAATTTATTCAAATGAATTCTTCAAGATTCAGTTCAAACTCTGATAGACATTTTTCTTTCTTTATTTTAAAGCTCTCCTCTTCTAAGTTCCTACAGCAACATGCTGTGTATGCCTTTGACATAAGATATATCACTTTGCAAACAAGGCCTGTCTTCCTTTCTAGTCTGTTAGCTTTTAAAGGACCAATTTCAATAAGTAATATTGAATTCCCAGCATCTGCCACAGTTCTTGGGGTATGCAGTTTGCTTAGTAAAAGTGTTTGTGATTTAATGAAAGAATCGTGGGACTGCTACTGCTGTGTGTGGTTCGTAATATCTCATTGACAGGGTTAGCTGTTCTCATACTGTTGTGTCATGAAGTTCCTCCTGCAACTGGTATAACTCACCTTTTAGGACAATGTCTGGCACATATAATAATAATATTAGTAGCTAAAATCTATTGAGCATTACTGTATATTAAACACTGTATGAACTTCATATCTGTTACTGTATTTAATCCCCAAGAACCTTATAGCCAGATCCTCACAGTTGCTGACCTCACAGTTGTTTGAGACCTTCCTACAAATATATTTGTAAAATGTAAAAGAAATATTCCTTCCTGAAACAAACAAGAAACAAGGCAATAAACATCTCTGGAACAGAAATGGAATAGAAACACAGAGAAGTAGGAAGAAGCAGAAGACTCGGGCCTTCTGACTTCCCTGCCCAGAAGTAGGCAGAAAGATGGGCCCCTTGGGGCAAAATGAGCACTAGATGAGCATGAGAAGCTGAGTGGGGCTCTCCCTATTACAAACGGGGCTGAGAAAAGACAGCTTAGAGAAACTGCAGAAGTTTAATAATAATCCTAAGAGGGGAAATTTGAAAAGCTGCCAGCAAGAAAGGAAATATTACTTACAATTTAGGCGGATAACAGACTTTTCATCAGCAATTGTAGATGCCAGAAGAAATATGTCTTCAGTATGCTATTAATTATTAATGTATTAATTCAGTATTTAGTAAACTTTTAGTCAAGAGTGAGGGTAACTTGAGACCAGCCTGGGCAACATAAGGAAATCCTATCTCTTCAAAAAATTTTAAAAAAAATTAGCCAGGCATGGTACATGCCTGTAGTCCAAGCTCCTTGGGAGGCTGAGGTAGGAGGATTATTAGAGCTAGAAATTCGAGGCTATAGTGAGCTATGATCGCAGCATTGCACTCTAGCCTATGTGACAGAAAAAATAAAGCAAGAGTGAGAGAGAGAGAGAGAGAGAGAGAGCATTTTATTGATTGATTCGCAGAGGGTCTTGCTGTGTTGCCTAGTCCCACCCTAGCTTCTGAGTATCAGGGATTATAGGTGTGAACCACTGCACCTGGCAAGGATAGTTTTAAATTCATAGAGACTTAGAGTTTACTACCCACAGACCCTTTACCCATGCTGAATGATGCAAATAGAAAATGATACCAAAGGGAGGATATAGTATGTACAGTCAGAGATTAATTCACTAATTTAACCATTTGTGTACCCCTTGTATACAAATGGTTAAAACACAGGATATACAAATGGTTAAAACATTAGTGAATTTAATTTCTGACTGTAAGCTAACAAACAGAAATAAATATCTGATAAGCATATGTATTTTAAGGTGAAACAAAGTAGGCCGTTCTTATTCAAAATGCAGTCTGGACCAGTGCTAGTCCAGGAACTGTCTGTCACTAGTCTGTGGTGAGCAGAGTGGAAAAAGTGAGAGTAAAATTTTCCGAACTTCTAGAGCAATTTGACATTATTGAGACTTTTCATTGTATTTTACAAAAGTATCAGTTCACAATGGAATAAAGAAAAAGAAAACCCTACCAGCTGGTGCTTCCCCACACAGAGAGAAAAGCATTGCCCTAGACAACAATAATAGGGTGACAGTGGGTGTTCAAAAGGTTAAGAATCATTGAGGTCACTGATTTGTTTGGAAGGAGGATAAAGATACCAACTTTAGGGTTTGTTAGAAAAAAATATGGTCAAGTGTGCATGTTAAAAATGTAAGGATACCTAAAGTAAAGGCTAAAAACAGAGGGCCGGGTGGCTCACACCTGTAATCCCAGCACTTTGGTCTCGAACTGTGGATCCCAAGTGATCCGCTCGCCTCAGCCTCCCAAAGTGTGGAAATTACAGGCTTGAGCCACTGTGCTCGGACTATAATCCCAGCACTTTGGGAAGCTGAGGTGGGAAGATCACTTGAAGGTAGGAGTTTGAGACCAGCCTGGGAAACAAAGAGAGACCCCTGTGTCTACCGCCCCCGCCCCCCGCAAAAAAAAGCTGAAAAACAGAGATAGTAGATTTCTAATTAGCAGAGGAAAAAAGGGAATAGAAAGAGTATAGAGAGCTTTGTAAACTTGGTAGGAAACAGAAAAGGAAATAAAAGGTAAAAAGAAACGTGTAGTGTGGGGGTAGCATTAAGTCCAAATATATTTGTAATCACACAAAAAATAAATAAAAAATTATGAAAGATATCATATAGGTTTGAAATATTTCGTTTAAAGCTTTAAAATGCTAAAGTAACAAGGCTTTGAGAACAGGATTAAATTTTAAGAATGAGTGTTTTATACAGAAGAGGGAAAGTTATACTTAGAAATCAATGATAGAGCACATTTGAAAGCAACTTTTAATAATGCCTAAAATTTTTGTTGACCAGTTCTTTGGCATTCTTGTTTTTTACATTAGCTGTAACCAGAAACAGTTTTCTATTATTGCTGATGATTATGTTGATGTTAATACTTCATCTATCTACATTCTCTTCATATGTCTTCAAGTCATTATGGATCTAAAAGCTGAAATCACGTTATTTGTTCATAACTTTGCTCTCTTTGTCTGTTTCTCCCAAAGGCGTTATACCTTTCTGTTGAGTTTTTAGGAACCAAAATCTCCTAACTTGAGAATACAATGGATAAGTAGTTCATTTTCACTTCTAGGAGTGTGTTTGGACATTACTTAATATATTGAAATTTTTTTCCCTAAAATAAACACTGTGGATTTTAATCCTTTGTTCACAAACCTCTCCTGGCATTATTAGGGATATATTCTTGCTAATTTTATGTAGCATAATGGTCCTTATTTGTCATACAAATGTGACACTCTTTTTTTTTTTTTAAAGAAAAAAATAGAGATGAAGTCTCACTGTGTTGCCCAGGATGGTCTTGAACTGCTGGGTTCAAACGATCCTCTTACCTCGTTCTCCCAAAATGTTGGGATTACGGCGGTGAGCCACCACACCCAGCCACATACTGCAACCTTAAGTATTTAATAGCAATGCAGACAAAAGAGAAGTTGAATAAGTGATGATGCAGATTTTTATCTTAGTTGTAAAAGTGATTCATGATTTTTTTTTCTGTTAAAAAATATCAAGCCCATTATTAAACTAGGTACTGTGGGATAAAAGTACAAGACATGGATTCACACTTATTTTCTTTGTTGAGGAGATAAGATAGCATATATTCCAGAAGACATCTAGTTTACAAAGGAGTTTAGTTTGAAAAATTGTTTTTCGTGTCAGTTGTTTGTGTCTTGCAGATAATGCAGGCGAGTTTTAGCAGAACCTTAAGTAATTTGAAGAGCATTTCAGGCAGAGGTTTTAATGTTTGGTGACTATTGGGAAGCAACGGAGCTTTGTTATACCTTGATGTTTTGGATGGCGGTTGGTGAGTAAGTCTGGGTGGCCTGGAGAGATTTTGACATGGGTTTTCTAGATGGATTTAACTGCTACGATGGTGATTAGGAGAGGGTGAGAAAAAAAAGGCTGTTGAGCCAGTAAGCTGGAAATCTTCAGATTCCCATTCAGGATTTTGCCTTTAATGTATAAAGGTAAGATTATCTTTGCCTGAATTTCCTTTTGGTGACCACTCTTCTTTTGTGGGACTGCTGACAGCTACTTTGGATGAATACATAGTCCTAATCGTTAGGAATTTGGGTATTGGAGTCAGATTGATGTGAGTTTAATTATAGGCACTCCTGGCAACTACTACTCACTAGGCACTAAATCCTATGATAAAAGGAATTACATCTCTAATGCTTACCATTGTATTAACACTATATCTCTAGCACAGTGCCTGGTGTGTAGCAGGCGTGCAATAAAATTTTGTTAGTGAATGCAGGTGAATGCCTGCTATATTTAGGGCTATCATAGCAATAATTGAGAATAAAAATCTTAAGTAGATGATTTTTGTCCCACCCTGGATTACCTCCAATCTCAACTTTTAGTATTTATTTTTATGTAACTCATAGTGGTATAATTACTGCAACTATTGTACTATTTATTGATAAGGTGCAAAAGCATTAGACCAGTAAGATTTCTTTTCTGACTAGAAGCTATAGCAGTAATATCTTTAGAGTCCAGTAGATGGCAATACTTTCTCATTTTAACGGAAAAAATTAGAGCAGGACTAGAATCCAAGTCAAAAGGAGAAAATCTTTGTGAATGAAAGAAACTCTCAGGATATTGAAATAGCAATTTGGTGACGAATTTCACAGAAATAACCATATAGCTTGATTGTCTCAAGTACATAGGCTGAGATTGAAGATTTAGTTATAACAAGTTGAAAACCTGCACAAATGAAACTTCCTTATTTTGTATTTTTCAGTTTGTTCTGGTACTGTGTTCCTTGAGCAAATCATGTAACATCTCAGTTTTAGGTTCCATATCTCAAAAGTAAGAAAATCCTAATTAGCTGGATAACACTGTAGGGAATATTAGTTATCTAGCCCAATACTCTTATTTTATAGATAAGGTTCAGAGGGCTCATGATCTGTTGAACTTGACATGGCAAGTTAGCTCCGTGCTACGGATGATAACTTAGATGTAGCTATAATTTATTTTATTATTTATTATTATTTTTAAGACAGAGTCTCACTCTGTCACCTGGGCGGCGGTGCAGTGGCGTGATCTTGGCTCACTGCAACCTCTGCTTCCTGAGTTTAGTCGATTATCCTGCCTCAGTCTCCCAAGTAGCTGGGATTGTAGGCATCTGCCATCACACCCAGCTAATTTTTGTATTTTTAGTAGAAATGGGGTTTCACCATGTTGGCCAGGCTGGTCTCAACCTCCTGACCTCAAGTGATCTGCCCACCCCGGCCTCCCAAAGTGTTGGGATTATAGGCATGAGCCACCATGTCCAGCTGCTATAATTTATAGATCTCTGTACATCTATATACTTACCTTCTAGCTCTTTAATCTTTAGAGATTTGCCTATAAGTAATTTCACTCCATCCTTATAACAACCTTAGAGGAAGGTAGGGAAAATAATGATTTTTATTATTTGCTTAAAGGAAATTGAGTCACAGAGAGGCAAAGTGACTTTCTTTCACTCCATGACTTAGTCATTTCTATACAATAAATTGCCCCTTTCTCTTTGCTCCTGAAGCCCCTTTGACATACTGTTAGTAGCTGTTGAATTTTATTCTAATTTTTTGAATTGTATATCTGTCTCTCTTTCTAGAAGTTACAAACTGTATCTTAACTTTGTATCTCTAATACTAGTAGCAGGCATCTAATAGGTATATAGTAAGTACCTACAGAATAAAAATGAATGGCCAAGATATTAGGATGAATTGTGCCTAACCTGGATCAGAACACATTTCCCCCTCTTTGTAAGCATACACTTTCTTCATTATACCATGTCACCTGGGAAGAGGTGATGGGATATAAGATTTTCATCATTTAATTTCTGTGTGAGGTTTCTTCCATCACTTAATTTCACTAACTGTGATTATATACTGTTAGAGATATCTTCTTTAACTTATAGCATCTTAGGGGGGCAAGTAGTAGTAGTGTTTTCATTTTCAGATGAAGATGCTGAAACCCAGACAAGTTAAGAGATTTCCGTGTAGTTAACTTGTAGAACTGAGAAATTAAATGGATGGTTATTTCCTCTTGTTAGTCATATTAATGGATACTAACTTATTTCCAAAGCACCTCCCACATAGTACGCAAGCAGAACATTGTTCAGAAGTAGGGATTAAGCGTCCCAAGTAAAGCCTATGTTTTAACCAGAGAGCTGGATATGGTATATTTCTGTCCAGGTCTTTCAGTACATTATCAAGGAGAAGTTGGAAAATCATTTAAAAAACCCATTCCTATGCATATTCTGTTTAGTTTTCCTCCCCCCGCCCCCCGCCCCCCGCCCCACCCCATTACAAAGTAGAAGAATCAGAGACTGGGCCAACCCTCAGTGGCTGTTAATAATAACTGCTTGCTTTATCATAAAGCATCTAGAGATCTGAGCCCAGATTAAAGCCAGGGTAAAATTTTATTTCTCAACTATTTGAGCTGGTGTGATTCCATACCAACAGTATTATACTAGGTAGGTATAGAGCTTTTATTTTATTTTATTTTGTTTTATTTTTTGAGATGGAGTCTCACACTGTTGTCAGGCTGGAGTGCAATGGCGTGATCTTCGCTCACTGCAACCTCTGCCTCCCAGGTTCAAGTGATTCTCCTGCCTCAGCCTCCTGAGTAGCTGGGACTGCAGGCACGTGTCGCCATGCCCATCTAATTTTTTATATTTTTAGTAGAGCTGGTGTTTCACCATACTGGCCAGGCTGGTCTCGAACTCCTGACCTCGTGATTTGCCCGTCTCAGCCTCCCAAAGTGTTGGGATTACAGGCGTGAGCCACCACGCTCAGCCTATTTTATTTTTTAATGTTTTTCCTATTTCTCCTCTCAGGAATACAGAGCTTTAAAAAACTACCATTACCGGTTTTCATTTACTGAGTGCCTGCTATGAGACACTATTCCAGATAGGTTACGTATTTTTATTTGATCTGTATATAATAGCCCTGTGAGGTAGTTATCCTCATTTTATGAGTGAAGTACCTTAGAAGAAAGCATTAAACTACTGACCCAAGCAAGATTGCATAGGTGGTAAGTAGCAGATCCATGATTGGAGCCCAGGTCTGATTCATTTGAAGACTTATTTTCTTGACCACTATGCTACATGGCTTCTGTACGTTTCTTCCCACTTCATATAGCGTGACAACGTACCAAGGCTCTCCCTTCACTTTAACCAGCACACAAAGCATAACTAGTTGTGCAATGTGGGAATCAAATGAGAGTACACATGCAAACACTTTGAACAGTATCAAAGTGCTTTATTCTACAGATTTGGGTATTTATTATTGTAGAGTGGGCATGCAATGCCCATGAGACCATCAACCCACTGGAGTCTACAAAAGTTCCACACATTAGTCACTATATTTGGCTTCCCTCTGAGTCTTTTTTCCCCTTTTCTCTTGGATCGAGTTAGCTTTTGACAGATGTTTGGAAAATCATCTTATCCCGTAATTCATGTTTATAAATCCTGCTGCTGCAGTGTGGTCCCCATTCTCTCTCTTCATTGAAGCCAGAGAATAATCTGGGAAAATGCCATGTTTCCTGTTATGAATTTGGAGGATCTTGTCTCCTTAGCACAATTTTGGAGCTTTTGAGAACTTTAGTACTGTAAAATTCAAAGCCAAGTATGGTTCTTCATATATAGATGTTTTAGATTCTCGAGAGGTAAACAGAACAGAGCTCGACTTGTTCTCACCAGGGGATTCAGAGAGCTTAAAATTTTGTTTTGTTTAATATTTTAAACACTTGTTTTCACTATTCTTTTTTAGATTTGTAATGAGGGCATTTGAGCCCCCTCACCCCATCCTATAAGTCAATTTCTGTTTAAACTGTTATACAAAACTGGAAATTTTCTCTCACTCTCCTTTTTTCTCTCTCCACAAATGCTAGTTAACATGCTGTCACTGTTGCCTTCTCTTCCTACTCTCCTCTCTTCTCTCACAGTTACAGTAATTTAGGTATACATCCTTTCTTCCTGTTAGGGCATATGCTCCTTTAGGGCTGAGGTTATGCTTTACTCAGTTGTATAGTCTCAGGGTTTAGCATAGACTTTGCTTACTGAATATTTTTCCATGAGTGAATGAAGCCTACTAGGATCACATTGTTCCCATCTCTGTTTTAGGGTAGACTTTTCACTTAAGGGATGGCTACTTCGGCAATGTTACTTCAGTCCTCATGTCATGGAGTAGCATTGAAGGTACTTAGTCGACTTCCTACTTGGAGTGTGTGCCTGTGATTGTGATTATTTTCTGAGCATATTTGAAGTATAAACAAAAACATCATCTCTGTTTACATTTAAAATCATTAATTTTAGTTTCAGGATCTGTATACCTTTGCTAAATAACGTTATTCTTTTTTTTTTTTTTTTGAGACGGAGTTTCGCTCTTGTTACCCAGGCTGGAGTGCAATGGCGCGGTCTCGGCTCACCACAACCTCCGCCTCCTGGGTTCAGGCAATTCTCCTGCCTCAGCCTCCTGAGTATCTGGGATTACAGGCACGCACCACCATGCCCAGCTAATTTTTTGTATTTTTAGTAGAGACGGGGTTTCACCATGTTGACCAGGATGGTCTCGATCTCTTGACCTCGTGATCCACCCGCCTCAGCCTCCCAAAGTGCTGGGATTACAGGCTTGAGCCACTGTGCCCAGCCCGTTATTCTTATTTCTCAGTGTTTCTCCCTGTTTTAAAGGAGAGGAAAAACATCCTCTGTTTTCTCAAACGTTGGGCCAAATCTGCGGGGATGTACTCATTCAGCTCAGGTTAATTGTCTAAGAAGAGGTTTCACCTTCCTCCTTAACAACTTAGCATCTGGGCTGCATCAGATCTCAGAGCCAGGGGTGTCTAAGGCTTGGTGATACTTAACAGAGATATATGCACAGTTTCATTTGGCTTAAACTTCACTGACACCTGAAAGTGTTATTAATGTCCAATTGAACATATCCATCTAGGAACACAGGCTTTCTGTTGACTCATTAGGCAGCTGTAGTCACACAAATAAAGCACTGTATTTTTAAAAAATCTACTCATTACATCTGAAAACGTGGTCAAGTAGTAGGATGAGCCATTTTTTTCCCTTGCCTATCAAGATTTCTATTTTACCTAGGTTAAGTAGAAGAAGACTACTTTCAAAGCTCACTTACGGTTTCATGAATAAATATAGAACACTGACAAGTCCTGCTGGGAAAAGCTTTCCTCCCAGATAGACACCTCCAGTCTAGATTTCCACGTACCTAGACATGTGTCAATTTGCCTGGGTGTTTCAGAGATACACATGCTCTCCATAGCTCAAGCTGAGTTCAGTTCCCCTTCCCCTCTCACAACTCTTCCTCTGTGTTTCTTAGTAAAGTGAATGGTACCACGATCCACCTACTTTCTCAAGTCAGAACACAGAGTTGTCCTGAGTCCCTTCTTCTGTGCTTCAGTCACTACTGATGGTGGCTGCTAAATATCTACCTTTTTCCTGGTTCTTGACATTATAGCCAGATTTATCTTTCAAAAATGCTGATCGTGTTCTTCCTTTATTCAAATCTTGTCAGCAGTATTTGTCCTCAGTAATTAATGGCTTATGAGGTCTTGCTATTCCTTATTTCTAAACACTCCATCCTTAACACTCTTAGGCTAAGATTTGTTCACATCAGTTTTAGCTAAGGCCCCATTTCCATAGGAAGGTTTTTCTGTGATGTACCTCTTAAATCCGATGTGAATATATTCCTTTTATATGCTTCCATAGCACCTGTATTATATTTCCCTCGTCACTGACCCTTATCCTGTTATATTCTGATTGACCATTTGCTTATGTTTCTTACCTGCTACACTGTTTACTGTGCGAGGGTAGGGACAGCATGTTTTCAACAGTTGATCCCTACTACTTAGCACTGTTTCTGACATATAATAATAATCCAGTAAATACTTGTCAGATTAGTGAAGGAAGCTTCTGTAGCAGCAGATCATTAGAAATTCTGCTGGAATACACCACTTGGTTGTCAGCAGCATAGCTCAGCAGTCCCCAACCTTTTTGGCACCGGGAATCAGTTTCGTGGAAGACAAGTTTTTCCACAGATGGGAGTGGGGATGGTTTCAGGGTGAAACTGTTCCACTTCAGATCATTAGGCTTTAGTTAGATTTTCATAAGGAGTATACACCCTAGATCCTTTGCATGTACACTTTACAGTAGAGTTCAAGCTCCCATGAGAATCTAATGGCGTCGCTGATCTGACAGGAGGTGGAGCTCAGGTGGTGATGCTTGCCCTGGGAGTTGAGATCCCCTGGTATAGCTTGTTACTCAAAATTCTGATTCTCTGTCTTAGTGGGTTCTGACATTTCTGCACAGACACCTGTCGCATTACTATACTTTAATTGGAGCTCTTCATTTTTCTTTCCAGGATTGCATTCTCATCCAGTTTTCCATGTCGTTATTAACTATTTTTTAATTTATCCAGGCCTCAAATTTTATAGTTAGTGTTGATACTTTTTTTTTTTTTTAGATTTTATCCACTCTATTTAGTCAGCCACTAGACTCTTCTGAGTTCTTCTTTGAAATAGTTCTGGTATCTGTGGCTACTTTTCCACGTCCATTGCCGTAATCCAAACTCAGATCAACATTCCCAAAGGGCTGGGTCGCTGCAGTAGTTTCCTGTTGGGGCTGTGGACTCTAGTCTCTTTGTATCCACTCTGTCTTACTGCTGCCTCATTAATCTTGCTAAAGCACACTTTCATTTTTTATGCCTTTGCTTAAAGATTGTATAGAATAAATTTGTATTGTCTGCTAGATGTCTTCAAATGTCTGCCCTGATCGCTTTCTCTCCATCAGCCCAAATTCAGTCAGTTGTATAGTACTTTGGGTTCTAGCTCTGCTTTTATCTCCTTCCTTTTCCTCCTCCTACCCACCTTACTCCTCTGTCTCTTTTTCTGTTTCTGTTGTTTTTCATTACCCTTGCCACTGATGGATTTTGAACCCTCATTATGTCTAGTATGTATGGATTTTTACAGTAGCCTCCTATCTGGTAGTTGGACAGTCTTCTCCCTCCAATTTATCACATTTGTCAATACCAGAGTAACCTTCCTTAAATGTAGCTCTGATTATAACCCAGACTGTTAGAAACCTTTCATCAGTCCTTACTGCCCATAGGTTGTCTTTACATTTTAGCGTGGTATTCAAGGCTTGCTGTGTTCTGGCCCTCCTCACTTACTTATTCAGCTGTATCTCCCACTACTTCCCTCTCCAGGGATCCAAATAATTTCAACGTCACTGAAGCTAAACGAATTGGACCACTATTTAATTTTCTCTGAATGCAGCTTGTGTTTTCCTACTGTCGTGCTTTGGCTAAAGGTGTTCAGTCTGTGTGGGACTTTCCTTCACTGCCAATCACTTTTCAGTACTACTTAATCCATCCTTAACACTGCCACCCCTGCAGCTTTGATGTTCCTGTTCTACTGGATGGAATCTTTACTGCAGCAGAACTCCTGTAGCTTTTTAAAAAAAACCTTTCTTATGGCACTCTTGTATTATTTTATTTACTTGGAACCTTCACTGGGTTGTGTACTTTGTGAGGACGGTAGTAATAATTGACTAACACCATCTATGTGTTCAGTAAACACTGAAAGGAATAAGTATATGTATAATGCTGTACCTGGGTTCTTCCTGTATAAATTTTGTAGTTTTAATGAAGTTAAGGACAGTCTTGTGTTGCTACAGCTAAAAACTCTCAAAATATATAGTAACATGTTTTAAAACGTGACTCATCCAATGAGTTAGTACAGGGGTAAGCAAACTGTGCTCCAGCACATGTTTTTGTGTGGCTTGCAACTAAGAATGACTTTACATTTTAAATAATTTTAAAGAAAAAAATAAGAATATGTGATAGAGATAACATGTGGCCTGCAAAGCCTAAAACATTTACTATTTGGCCCTTTGTGGAAAAAGTTTGCTGACCACTCATCTAGAAATACACTTGACTTGCCTGGAATTACTCCTCCTCATTGGATATGTGGAATTATCTGTTTTCCTGAGAAGTTTAATAGGCACTCACCCAGACTGGTTACTATTCCATTCCTTGAAGAAGAATTGTTGGGCCTGACTTCAGAAGAATTTTGAGTGACATGTAAATCTCTTCTGGGCTCTTTGGCACTTGGCAGTATCTCACACAGATAACCAGATACAAATGAGCCATTTCTTTCCATTATAATCCTTCATCAGAAGTCTGGGATCGAACATCTGGTGAAGTTAGATGTCATTCAGAACAAGGCTCTTAGCATATTTCAAGAATGTTAATTGCTAAGTGATGGCTGAAACAGAAGGGCTTAATAATGTCCTTAAATTGCCTTAAATGTACATGGACTCAGAATTTTAGAATTGGAAAAGGTCTTAGAGATCATCAAGTATAGCCTGGTTCTTAAGAACATGGGCTGTGGAGCCAGACTGCATGGCTCTTCTCTTTAATCCTCTTTGTGTCTCAGTTTCCACACCTTTAAAGTGGGGATAATAATAGTACTTATTTCACAGGGGTTTGTGAGTATTAAATGTGTTAACATTTAACATATTAACAGTTAGTTAACATTGACATGTAAAATACCATTCTGTCTACCACACTGTATGTAAATGCATATAAACATTGCTCTCAATATTGCTGTTATTTTTTATTATTGTTTTTATTAGTAGTAGTTGCATCTTATTTTATAATTAAAGAAACTGAGGCCTAGAAGAGTTAAATTATTTTCCTCACTTATGTGATAGGCAGGGTAGATTAAAACCCAGGATCCAGGATTCCTTCTCTGGGTCCCCTCCCACGTGGGAGCTGTCTCTCTCTCATTCCGCCCCCCCTCTGGCCCCCTCTAATAAATCGCTTTTTCGCAAACAGAAAAATAAAAACAGAAAAACAAAAAACCGCAGGATCCTAGCTTTCAGTTGAATGTTCTTTCCCTGTTATATGTGTTGCTTTTAGTTGTATGTTGGTGAGTGTGGATAAATTTTTTACAGTCAGAAAAAATACTTGGCCACTTTTTGCATAAAATAAGAAAAGCTAAGTAGAACATCATTAATAATTTCTCCTGAGAATCTTAAATCAACTTCCCAAGTCTCCTATTATTTGGATTTTGTTGATGGTTTATAAGACTGTCTCCTGTTTCTGTTCTCTTTTTCCTCATCTGTCCTCAAAATGTGTAGATTATTTCGTATAGCATCCCTTTTTTTTAAGTTGAGGTGAAATTAATGTAACATAAATTAACTATTTTGAAGTGTGCAATTCAGTGGCCCTGGGTACATTCACAATGTTGCGTACCACCATCTCTGTCAAGTTGTAAAACATTTTCATAATCCCCAAAGAGAATTTTGTACCTGTTAAATGCTCACTTTTTATTTTGCTGTCCTCCAAACCCCTGGCAAACACTCATTTGCTTTCTGTCTCTGTGGGTTTACCTATTTTGGGTATTTCCTACAAATTGAATCATATAGTATGTGACCATTTGTTCTGGCTTTTTTCACTTAGTATAATGTTTTGGTGTTACATCTACAGGTAGCACGTGCTTCATTCCTTTTTAGGGCTGAGTAATATCCTGTTGTATGTGTACACACACAGACACACACACATTTTAATTATCTATTCATCTGTTGATAGACATTTATGTTGTTTCTATTGTTTTTTTTTTTTTTTTTTTGACTATATTGAATAGTGCTGCTGTGTACATTTGTGTACAACTGTTTGTTTGAGTGCCTGTTTTCAGTTCTGTTGGGTATGAACCTAGGAGTGAAATTGCTGGGTCATATTATAATTCTATGATTACCTTTTTGAGGCACTGCTAAACTTTTTTTTTTTTTTTCTTTTTTAACAGTGGCTGACCATTACATTCCTAACAGCAATATGTGAGGGCTCTAATTTCTCCACATCCTCACTAACACTTACCTTCTGTTTTTTATGCCATTTGTATACCTTAATTTGGAGAATTGTCTCTTCGAGTTCTTTGCCCATTTTTAAATTGAGTTGTTTGTCTTTTTGTTGTTGAATGTAAGAGTTCTTTATATCATCTGAATATTAGACCTCTATCACATATATAATTTATAAATATTTTCTCCCATTCTGTTGGGTTGTTTTTCTACTTACTTGATAGTGTCTTTTGATGCACAAAAGTTTTTAATTTTAATGAAGTATAATTTACTGATTTTTCATACTCATGCTTTTGATACCATATCTAAGAATCAATTGGTAAATCTAAGGTTATATAGATTTACCTCTGTGTTTTCTTCTAATAGTGTTATAGTTTTTTAGCTTTCTTTAATGTTTAATTTTTTTTGAGATAGGGTCTTACTCTGTTGCCCAGGCTGCAGTACAGTGGTGTGGTCTCAGCTCACTGCAAACTCTGCCTCCCAGGTTCAAGCAATCTTCTGCCTCAAGCCTCCTGATCAACTGGGATTACAGGCGTGTGCCATCATGCCTGGCTAATTTTTGTATTTTTAGTAGAGATGGATTTTACCATGTTAGTCAGGCTGGTCTTGAACTCCTGACCTCAAGTGATCCTCCTGCCTCAGCCTCTCAAAGCGCTGGGATCACAGGTGCAAGTCACTGTGCCTGGCCACCTTTATGGTTTTACAGTTAAAGCTTTGATTCATTCTGAGGTAATTAAAAAGTTAATTACCTCAAAGAATGAAGGGGCAGGTCCAACTTCATTCTTTCATATGTGGCTATCTAGTTTTTTCAACACTATTTGATGAAGAGTTATTTCCATACTGAATATTCTGTGAACCTTTCTTGAAAATCAGTTGATCATAGATGCATCAGTTTATTTCTGGATTCTCAGTTTTATTTTGTTGATTTATATGTCTGTCCTTGTGTCAGTGCTATCCTGTTTTGACTGTCATTGCTTTGTATTAAGTTGAAATTGGTAAGTGTGAATTTTCGAACTTTGTTCTCTTCAATATAATTTTGGTTGTTTTTTGGCCCCTTGCAATTCCATATGAATTTGAGAATTGGCTTTTCCATTTCTGTAAACAAGGCTCCTGGAATTTGAATGGCATTGAATATCTAGATTGCTTTGGGTATTGTTGCTATGTTGGCAATATTAAGTCTTTAAATCCATGAACATGGGATGCCATTTTATTTGTTTTGGTTGGAATACAGTTTATTTATTTTTCTTGGCTAATTGTTCTGTTTGGAACTTAGATTACAAATGTTGAGTAGAAGAGCAATCACCTTGTCTTTCCTGTTTTTTATATTGGGGGAAGACTTTGAGTCTTTTACCATTGAGTATGATGTTAGCTGTAGGTTTTTTGTAGATGCCCTTTATCAGGGCTGGGAAATTCCTTTCTATTCGTAGTTTGTTGAATTTTTTTTTTAAATCATGTAAAGGTGATGAATTTTGTCAAATGCTTTTCTGCATCAACTGAGATGACTGTGTATTGTGGTGTATTACATTGATTATTCCTTCCTTATTTCTTTCTTTCTCTTTCTTTCTTTCTTTCTTTCTTTCTTTCTTTCTTTCTCTTTCTTTCTTTCTTTCTTTTCTTTCTTTTTTGACAGAGTCTTCCTCTGTCACTTAGGCTGGAATGCAGTGGTACAATCATGGCTCATTGCACCCTCAAACCTCTGGGCTCAGGTGATCCTCCTACCTCAGCCTCCTAAGTAGCTCAGACAACAGGCATGCACCACCGTGCCCAGCCAATTTCTTTCTTAAAATTTTTTTTTTTGTAGAGATGGTGTCTCACTATGCTACCCAGACTGGTCTCTAATTCCTGGGCTCTAGTAATCCTCTTCCCTGGGCCTCCCAAAGTGCCGGGATTATAGGCGCCCAGCCTGATTGGTTTTTATATATTGAAACTCCCTTGCATACCCTGTATGAATTTCACCTGTTCATTGTGTACAATCTTTTTTAAAATTTTTTTTTGTGGTAAATTACAAATATATAAAATTTACCATCTTAACCCTTCTAAGTGTACAGTTAAGTGGCATTAGGAACATTCACATTGTTGTGCAACTATTGCCACTATCCATGTATTTCATCTTGCAAAACTTTTCATCTTGCAAAACTGGAACTCTCTATTAAACAATAATTCCTCATTCTCCCCTGGGCCCTGCCAGTTACCCTTCAACTTTCTGTTTCTGTGAATTTGACTACTCTAGGTACCTCATATAAATGGAATCATGTAATAGTTTTCCTTTGATTGGCTTATTTCACTTAATATAATGTCCTCAAGCTTCATCAGTGTTTTAGCATGTGTCAGAATTTCCTTCCTTTTTAATGCTGAATAATATTTCATTGTGTGACTATACCATCTTTTGTTTATCCATCACCTGTCTGTGGATACTTGGGTTGCTTCCACCCCTTGGCTATTGTGAATAACGCTGCTATGAATATCCATGTACAAATGGCACTTCCCATCCTTGCTTTCACTTTTTTGGGGCATATATCCAGAAATACTTGCTAGATTGTGGGTTATAATTCTTTTAATATGCCGCTAGATCAGTTTTAGTAGTATTTTGTTGACAATTTTTATATCTGTATTCATAAAGGATATTGGCTATAGTTTTCTTGTGACTTTTTTATCTGGCTTTGGTATCAGGATAGTATTGGTGTCAGAGAATAACTTAAGAAGAGTTTCCTTGCTTTTACGGTTTTTGAAGACTTTGAGAAGGATTGGTGTTAAATAATTGGTAGAATTCACCAGTCAAATAATGTGGTTCTGGGCTTTTTTTTTTTTTTTTTTTTTTTTGTGGGAGTTTTGTGATTACAAATTTTATCTACCTCGTTATCTGCTATAGGTCTGTTCAGGTTTTCTGTTTCTCCTTGAGCCATTTTTAGTAGTTTTGTGTATTGTTTTGTCTAGGCTGTCTGATTTCTTGGCGTACAATTAATTGTTTATTATATTCTATCATTATCCTTTTTATTTCTGTAAGGTTGGTAATAATGTTCCCATTTCTGTCCTGATTTTAGTGATCTGAGTCTTCTTTCTTTTCTCTTTAGTTAGTTTACCTTAAGATTTGTCAGTGAGCCAGGTGCAGTGGCTCATGCCTGGAATCTCAGCACTTTGGGAGGCTAAAGTAGGAGGATAGCTTCCGTCCAGTTCAAGACCAGCCTGGGCAACATAGTAACATCACCCCGCTTTATAAAAAAATAAATATTAGCTGGGCATGGTAGTGGATGCCTGTAGTTGCAGCTAACCGAAGACTGAGGTGGGAGGATTTCATGAGCCCAGGAATTTGAGGTCAGTCTGGGCAACATGGAGAAACCCCATCTCTACAAAAAATACAAAAATTAGCTGGGTGTGGTGGTGCACGCCTGTAATTCCAGCTACTCAGGTGGCTGAGGCAAGAGGATTGCTTCAGCCCAGGAGGTCCAGGCAGCAGTGAACTGTGATGGCGCCACTACTGTCTAGCCTGGGTGACAGAATCCGACTTGTTTAAAAAAAAAAAAGATTTGTCAAAGTTGATCTTTTTAAAGAATAAGCTTCTTTAATTTATAACAGCCTAGTTTGAATTAATACCAACTTAATTTTAATACTGTAAAAAGCTTTGCTTCTGTATAGCTCTGTTTCCCCATCTTTATGTTGTTGTTTTCACATTACATCTTTATATTGATTTGCCCATCAAGATAGATTTATAAGAATTGTTTCATGTATTTGTCTAGTTGACTGTTTTTTAAAAGGTAGATTAACTAGACATTCTTAGGCTATATCCAGTAAATACTGTGTCCTTTTTATTCTTCATAATGTATTGCTGGTTCAATATGCTGATATTTTGCTAAGGATTTTTGTGTTTCTGTTCATGAGGAATATTGTATAATTTCCTTTGTGTGTATGTGTGTTGTCTCTGTCTAGTTTTGGCATCAGTGATCCTAGTTTTATAAGTTGTAAATTGTTCCCTTCTCCATTTTCTGAAGGAGTTTGTGTAAAGTGGATATTATTTCTTTCTTAAATGTTTGATGAAATTCATCAGTGAGACCATTTGGACATGGATTTTTGTGTGTGTATGTGGGAAGATTTGTAATTGTTTATTCACTAAACAAGTAGATATGGGGCTATTTAGATGTTTCATAGTGTGTCTGGGCACTTTGTGTTTCTTTTCAAGGAACTTGTCTAATCTAAGTTGTCACAGTTATTAGCATGAAGTTGTTAATAATATTCTCCTAATATCCTTTTAATGTCTGTAGTGACATAACTTTTAATGCCTCTACTAGCATTATAGCAAACATGTACGTGGTGCTTATCACATACCTTTCATTTTACAGATATTAACTTTTAATTCCCACAATTTGTGAGGCAGTTACCATCTCCATATTACAGATGAAGAAACCAAGGTTAAACTAAGAGCACTCTGGTGCCTTGCTTAAGATTATGCAGTGGTTGTATTGAAGGCTTGAATTGGAATCCTGGTGGGTCCAGAGTCTTTTCTTCTAAACTACTGTTTACTCTGCGTTTTTTTGTTTTTTTTTTTTTTTTAAGAGAAAGGGTCTTACTTTGTCGCCCACGCTGGAGCACAGTGGTGTAACTGCTCAATTGGTTCACCTTGCCCACTGCCTAGACAGAGCTGATTTATCAAGACAGGGGAATTGCAGTAGGGAAAGAGTAATTCATGTAGACTGGTTATGCAGGAGACTGGAGTTTTATCATTACTCAAATCAGTCTCCTACTCTGACTTTCTTAAATGACAGCGATACCTATTCTGTTCTTCTTCTGGAATTGTCCTAAGTTCTTTTTAGAAAGTATCCTCACTCCTTTGTACCACAGAGTGGAAATATTTGTTTCTGGTGTTCCTAATCAGAACTTGGAATGCCCTTTCCCCCATAAAAACATTACATATGATGGCTAGGCATTGTTGAAATATTATTGTTAATACTCTTTTTGAGTCACATAATATGTTAAAATGACTTCTGGAGCTTCCTTGGGAGGTTCACCACAATTTATAATGTGAAACATTGTTTCCATGGGAAACTGTGAGAAAAAATGTATTTTATTTTATTTTTGACCTCACCCCAAATTTACCTTTTTTTTTTTTTGAGATGGAGTTTCGCTCTTATTACCCAGGCTGGAGTGCAATGACGCGATCTCGGCTCACCGCAACCTCCATCTCCTGGGCTCAAGCAGTTCTCCTGCTTCAGCCTCCTGAGTAGATTACAGGCATGTGCCACCATGTCCAGCT
Organism: Saimiri boliviensis; assembly: GCF_048565385.1. Classification (NCBI taxonomy): domain Eukaryota; kingdom Metazoa; phylum Chordata; class Mammalia; order Primates; family Cebidae; genus Saimiri; species Saimiri boliviensis. The sequence continues at coordinate 69,801,965 of NC_133454.1, read as the reverse complement.
AATTTTTTGTATTTTTAGTAGAGACGGGGTTTCACCATGTTGACCAGGATGGTCTCGATCTCGTGACCTCGTGATCCACCCACTTTGGCCTCCCAAAGTGCTGGGATTACAGGCGTGAGCCACCGCGCCTGGCTCTATTTTTTTTTTAAACAAGAGATTTTCCCCAAAAGTGAAGACATAAGAAACAAATCCAGTGTGCAGGCATTCCCAAACTGCAGTCTTGATTCCAGGATACCTCCTTCTCTCAAGCTGAGCTGGCTTCTGGGAATCCAGTGGTGGCATATCGGTTGAGGGTTCCTTTGTGCTGCATTTTTTTACTGCCTCTCTCCTGAGTTGTGGGGATAGATTGTGCAGGCACTTGTAATGGCCCAAAGGTGCCCAGCCCTGACTCCACTTCTGTGTCTGTGATCCCAGGTGGGCAGGTCTCCTGGGTCCCTGTGCTCTCAGCAGCTCCCTCAGGCACCTCTCCATGCTGCCGTCGCTCCAGGTGTTGTTCAGCCATCATCTGGAGCCCTCTCATTGTAGGTGTGATCCTTGTCGTCTTCTGTCGCTGTGGAGATATTACCAAAGTGGGTCAAAGATCTGTGGTCATCTCTCTTTAGGGATGACTGGTCAGCACAAGGGTGGCAGTGTAGGGCGACACCTCCAAATCTGCTCTGCCCCCTTAGGGCCTGGGGGCTGTTGTCTTGCTCCATGGCTGGGGCAGCAATCACTGGGCCCACACTGTGGTGGAAGGGAAGGCTGCAGGACTCGGGGCTGGGCTGGGTGCGTCCCCTTTCCACTCTTGTCAGATCCCCACCCCCCAAAACTGATTTTAAATTTCCTTGCCTGAAAGGTTAGACTTCTGTTACATGGCAAATATACTTTACTATTTGGAATCTCTAAAAGTTTAGATTTATTCAGTTATTAATATGTCATATTTTTAAAAAGACAAACATAATTAATTTGTGCATAGATTTTATTTGGTTTGGTTTTGATTAATTTGTTGATTAATGTCTTTCAGGGTTATTCAGTTGCTCAGAAGAATATTCTTCTGCAGGTGGATCAGAACTGTGTTCGCAATTCTTATGATGTCTTCTCTTTGCTACGGTAAGAAACTTCTTCGATCACCCTGAATTCTAAAGAATCTTTCTCATTTTGAGTTTGTGACGTTTCAACATGAGAAAATTAATGGGGGTTTTAGAGGCTGTTATTTAAGCTTAGCATTTTTTAGTACAAGCCTCTTAAATTTTGTAGCTACAGTGATTTAAGTTTATCTCTTTTACAAAGTCTTTGGAAGACCATTTCCTTTCTCTGGACAGCGGGAGAGAATATTTGGAAGCCAGTGATCTTAAAACAGACATGAGCTATTTTCTTGTCTTCTGTACCCTACAGAATAGCAATCAAAGGTACAAAAGTTAGACTTATCAAAGTCTTAACAACTACAGCATCACTCGGAAAGCCCTTCAGCAGCCCCAAACATGGCTTTGAGATTTGACCTGTTCTTCGTCTTAAAAGAATTATGTTTGGCAAGCCAAAAAAGCTTTGCATGTATCTAATGCTCAGAGGCTTAAAGGCCTCAGTTCTATAGTTTCATAATATCTGGACTTAATTTTGAAAGATTTTAAAATTTGGCTTTAATTTCAAATGTGATAGATCATCAAGGATATTTTTCCAGGGGGCAAGCTACCAAAATAAATGCAATTCCAAATAAAGTTAGCAGTGACACTCAACCTATGTTCACCCTGCTCAGACAGATTGTTCATTGAAATTTGATTTTGACAATACTTTTAATGTTTACATGACATATAATACATTTCAGACCATTAGACATCCTCTATATATGTACTTGAGGAAGAATCCAGAAGGATGCTTGGAGAAATGGTTATTTTAGAAACATTACAAAATTGGCCTTTCCTTTGTGAACTTGAATCTTATTACACTTGATGATATAGAGTTTGGTCACGTGGACTGTGTCCATTCATCTTAAGGAACATGATTTTGACTAAAGTAACCACATACATTTTCTGAATTTTGGTTCTTGCTTGAGAGATGTATACACCTTGACTGCTTAGGATATGTAGGAGAACACACAGGGTTCAGAAGTTAGAGGGTGGAGATAGTGGGAGGTGTCAATACATAAACATATTTTAAAGCCTCTTCAGTTGGAGACATACTAAGTTTCAAGTATTAAAAAGAATGTCTAGAAATGGTTTGAAATGTTAGTAAGCCACTAATATTTCTTGATCTCAGTTTTCCTTAGTAAAATGAGGTATAGGTACAGTTATTTTAAAGACATGTTCTAAATGTGAGATTGTGTGCCCTTATTAGAGAAAACAGTAGAATTAAAAGAAAAAATACTAAGGAAGAAGAGGATTTGGGATAGTGTAGCATCATAGATGCTAAAAGAGGATAGTTTCAAGGAGTAGCGAACACTGTGGTAATGTAGAACAGGAACTGAAGAAAGACTGTTGGATCTTGCGAAGCAGTGTGGTATAATGTAGGATGCTTTGATTAATCTGATCCTGCCTTTATCTTTGATTTATCCTGATTTATTTAACCTCTGGTGCTTCGAAAAAGGGGAAGCAGTGTAATTTTCAAGCATCTTCACATTTGTTATCTTATTCTCTTTTTTTTTTGAGACAGAGTTTCGCTCTTGTTACCCAGGCTGGAGTGCAATGGCGCAATCTCGGCTCACCGCAACCTCCGCCTCCTGGGTTCAGGCAATTCTTCTGCTTCAGACTCCCGAGTAGCTGAGATTACAGGCACACGCCACCATGCCCAGCTAATTTTCTGTATTTTTAGTAGAGATGGGGTTTCACCATGTTGACCAGGATGGTCTCGATCTCTTGACCTCGTGATCCACCCGCCTCAGCCTCCCAAAGTGCTGGGATTACAGGCGTGAGCCACCGCGCCCGGCTATCTTATTCTCTTAAACGTTTTTCACACATCAGGGATGATAGATAGCCTTTGTCTTGATTGTAGCCAGGAGGCATTAAATGTTTTATCTTTCCGAGGGCACACAGAAGTAAGAGCCAGACTGAAGGATGCTTTGAAGGTTTTCTGACAAGCATGTTTTTGTAGATCCTTTTAATAGTCTCACCTTCCTAAACTGGTGGTTGTAAGGTACACATGGCATAATGACTGAGGAAATTGGTTGGTACACACAGTACCCTACATAAATACAAAGTCGTCAGGCTAATTTGGATGAATTGCTCAGTTATTGAAAATTGATCTTGCAATGATTCGGCTCTTGAGGGATTCATATCTAGGGTATTTTTTAGATTCTTCAGGTGTGTCAGTAATTTGAACTGCCTTATTGATAGTGGTCTCCTCATCAGTATTGTATAATTCATGCCTAGCTAATAACAGATATACTTCTTCTAAGCCAGATTAAGTGGTAATTTATCAACCAAATTTACTGAACCCAGGGAGTTGTTCTGGAACTGGGAACTTTGAATTGTTCTTATCAAAGTTGATGAGTCAGATGGGACTTTTGGTGATTGTTCTCTCAGACATTAGTAAAGAGTCCCCATCATCTGCTCTATTAAATGATCCTCTTTTCCCTTAGTGCTTGCCATGCTATATGTGAAGTGATTTTTAGGGAACTTAATTTTATGCCTATTGCATTAAACTCTAGTTCATGGTTTCCTCTCTAACATTGCCCTTGGATGGAGTCATTTACAAAATGTATATCTTTTCTTTTCCTGATGCTTTCTTGGTTTATAAAATTTCTCCTACTTGATCTGTAATTTTATGTGCAAACACACATCTAAATTCTTTAATGTCACTTAACTCTGTAAACTTCTACATGTTGTTTGCAGTCATGATTAGAACCCCAGTCTCCTGATTCTGTTTTTTGTTTTTGTTTTTGAGACAGTCTTGCACTGTTGCCCCATCTGGAGTGCAGTGGTGCAACGTCAGCTCACTGCAACCTTCATCTCCCGAGTTCAAGTGATTCTCCTACCTCGGCCTCCTGAGTAGATGGAACTACAGGCAGGCACCACCACACCTAGCTAATTTTTGTATTTTTAATAGAGACGGCGTTTCACCATGTTGGCCAGGCTGGTCTCAAACTCCTGACCTCAAGTGATCTGCCCGCCTCGGCCTCCCAAAGTGCTGGGGTTACAGGTGCGAGCCACCGCGCCCAGCCCTGATTCTGTTTTTTGAGAGTGTATTCTAGTTAATTAACTTTCATTGTGCTATTTGGCCACTAGGATACATCTGATCTTTCTACTTTTTGTGTGGGAGTGTCACAGAAAAATGGGCACTCTTTGGAGCACCTAAAACCAGGGTATTAAAAGGTCCTTCAGTCTGGGCATGGTGGCTCACACCTGTAATCCCAGCACTTTGAGAGGCTGAGGCAGGCAGATTACCTGAGATCAGGAGTTCAAGACCAGCTTGGCCAACATAATGAAACCTCATCTCTACTAAAAATACGAAAATTAACCGGATGTGATGGCACATGCCTGTAGTTCCAGCTGCTCAAGAGGCTGAGGCAGGAGACTCACTTGAACCTGGGAGGTGGAGGTTGGGATGAACTGAGATTGTGCCACTGTACTCCAGCATGGGTGGGTGACAGAGTGAGACCCCATCTCAGAAAAAAAAGAAAAAAGAAAAGAAAGAAAAAAAGCTCCTTCAGATGGATAGTGACCTAAGATCTTTTATTCAGATACTTTGGCTCACAGTTAAGAATTTAGGCTAATTTTAGTGTTGCGAAAGATTAGCAGTTCAGTTCTTTCCAAATTTACATTTAATGTGGGATAGCAATTGAACTATTGCTTCTTAACCCTTGGAAATGTCTGGATTAAGGGTTTGTTTTCTATAGCCATTTAATTAGGAGCAACTTTACCCATTGTTATATTTGATATTTTAGGGTGTTCACCACAAGGTGTTGATCTTATTAACTGGCATTTGAAATTTTATTTATTTTACAATTTTCTGGTGAGAAAATTAGGGAATTAGAATGGATTATTAAGCAGTGTTGTGAATTATAAGTAAGCATTTATTTTTAGGAGTTAACTTAAAAAATCTCTTAGCATGATTTCTTCTAGGTTAAGGCATATAGAGTTATTAGAGAGCTTTCTAATAATCTTATTAGGTAGCTTTTTCCTTTTGGTTCTGTTTTTTTTTTTTTTTTTAAATCCTGTTTATGAGAGGGAATTATTGAAAGATTGTAAAGATAGGAGGAGTAAGTGACGTAGTCAGGTTTGCAGTTTAGAATTCTAACTAAGGTGTCAGTGTGGAGTAGACCCGAGGGATGAGACTGGAAGCAATGATTCATGTCTAATCTTACCTATTCTCTGATTGAGAGATTATTTTTAGTGTTAAAAAACTCATATTTTGGTTGCTTTTTCTTTTATACTTTTTCAAAGAGGTAGCTCTGTTACAGTAAGAAAAGTAATAATTCTTTTTTTCTAGTATAGTTTTTATTTTTATTTTCCCCTTCTCCTTTAGAAATATCCTGCTTTTGCCAATTTAATAAGTGGAAGTATGGTGGAAAAAGCAAGGGCTTTGCTCCTTCACCTAAACTACCATGTGTAGGTAGAGTGGATGCAAGACCTAGAGCAAGTATGCATTAACTTTTTGTATACTTTAGTCTGCTTTTGTAAAATGGGGCTAAGATTTGTCTCTCCTATTAGAAATATTGTTAGAATTAAATAAGGTAAATTATTTGAAAGATCTTAGGACAGTCACTGGCGTATAGTAGACATTCAATAAACGTTAGTTTTCTTCTTCCTCTTTACTCACCCCATCTTGGAATTAGCTTCTCCTCCAACCAGTGTTCCTTCTCCTTGTTGCCACTAGCTTTTCCACTTTTCAGCATAATTTTCCTTTCTCTCCCTGCCTTTCTAGTGTTTTCTGTATCTGCTTTTATAACTGCCTGATGGGGTCTTCTTGCTCACTGCCAAGAAAAACCAATGCATGGAGAACAGGTTTTGCAGCAAAGAAAGAGTTTAACTATCACAGGGCCAATGGATTATCACTTGCCAGTGGCAAGTGGATGGATGGGAGATAATTCTCAAATCTACTTCCTCAGAATTCATACGCTAGAGTGTTTCAAGGATAGTTTGGTAGGCCGGGGCCTAGGAAATGGGGAATACTGATTAGTTGGGTTGGGGCTGAAATCATAGAGGGTCTAAGCTGTCTTCTTGTACCAAGTTAGTTCCTGTATGGGGGTCATAAGACCAGTTGAGCCAGTTTCTTGATATGGGTTACCTGTTTGGCACCAGCTGGTCCATCAGAATACAGGGTCTGAAAAAAAATACCTCAAGCACCAGTCTTAGATTTTATGATAGTGATGCTATCTATAGGAGTAATTGGGAAGGTCACAAGGTCCTCTTATTTACTTAGGTCCCTAAGTAATAAAGAGGAGCTTAGTTTCGGGAATGGACTGTTATCATCTTTATTTTAAAGTTAAACTATAAACTAATTCCTCTCATAGTTAGCTTGGCCTCTGCCCAGGAATGTGCAGACAGCTTGTGAGGCTAAAAGCAAGATGGAGTCAGCTACTCCATCTCGACTGATTTCTGTCACTCATAATTTTTGCAAAGGTGGTTTTACTTTCAAAGTTACTTTTATTCTAAACAGTCATAATAAAAATATTTAATGTGTGTATGTCTTTTCTCTTTAATGACATTAAAATCTTCTTGAAGGAAGAGATTATTTTATTGCTGTATTTCTCCTCCCCTTTTATCTTACCAACATTTCTTGGTTAATTGTAGGAGTTCCTTTGGCTTGTGAGCTTACCTGAACTCTTTTGTATCACTCTTTTTTCCCTACAATACCCTCTTGTGTTACTAAAGCTACAACCAACAATATCCACATGTTAATATGTCTTCAATTTATATCTCTAGTCCTACCTCTCTTTTGAATTTCCAGTGCGCATTTTTCAACAACCATAGATATTTGTACTTTCTTGTCCCTGAGGAACCTCAACACCAACATGTCTGGAGCTACATTCATTGTTTTAATACTCTTCTTTTCCTTTCTTTTCCCTGGTTTGTCTCATGGTATTATCACCATCCTAGTCTCCCAAGCCAGTTATCTTACTCATTTTTGGTTTCTTTCATTTTTCTTCCCTTAGTCATAGATATAGTTGATGATAAATCATGTTGATTCTTTGGTGAGATTTTTCATCTGCCGACCCTTCTTTGTTTTTAATCTGTATTTTCCTAAGTCCTGATCTTCTAGATGAAGAAATTAAGGCACAAAGCAGTGAAGTAACTTACCCAAGGACACACAAACTAGTGTTAGAGCCTGTATTCAAATCCAGGCATTCTAGCTCTAAAGCCTATCATATAAACCAGTCTATCTTAAATCCTTACAATCTTTTACATAGTTGCTAGAGTATCTTTTAAAAGATACATGGATTTTCTTACTTGCTAGGCTTAGAAAGCTTTGATCCATCATGTTCAACTAAGTACTTGCAACTGAAAGGTTCATACTTCTTAATGTGATATTGAAAGGACTTTTTAGTACACACCCTTAGGGACCATGGTCTTTATTTCACTTTCTCCTACTCCATATCTATAGCTATAATTTATGAAATACTTAATGTGTTATAATTAGTTATTCATTGTCTGATCTTCCCTCCCCTCCTCTTAATACCTCCAAACTAAGAGTGCCTTTAGGCAAGAACCCTTGTTTTGTTGGTCTTTGTATTAGCCCTATGACAGTGTATATTATGTGTATGTTAAGCAGATAATAAGTGCTTTTTCTATTGATCAAATTGAACTATTGTTCAGGTTACTGGAGGACTAAGGTTTGTTTTTCCTAATGGTTTGCATCTGGTAAAATGAGAGTTGTAAAAAATTTCCAGGCTAATATTTAAAAGTTGTTGAAAATGCAGTCAGGTCTGTGAACCTTCAGCTGCTTCTTTCTTTCAGCCACTGCTCTCCACACAACATCTGGTAAGATTTTCAGGATTTTGTGACTTTTTTTTTTTTGAGACGGAGTTTCGCTCTTGTTACCCAGGCTGGAGTGCAATGGCGCGATCTCGGCTCACCGCAACCTCCGCCTCCTGGGCTCAGGCAATTCTCCTGTCTCAGCCTCCTGAGTAGCTGGGATTACAGGCACGCGCCACCACGCCCAGCTAGTTTTTTGTATTTTTAGTAGAGACGGGGTTTCACCATGTTGACCAGAATGGTCTCGATCTCTCGACCTGGTGATCCACCCGCCTCGGCCTCCCAAAGTGCTGGGATTACAGGCTTGAGCCACCGCGCCCGGCCTTGTGACTTTTAATCTAACCTTTTCTATAAGTGTTTTGAGAAGATCTTTATTTGGCTCTCTAGAAGCAAATTCCCCTCCCCTCACTTTGCTAGAAAGTACTTTCAGCTATAAAATTCCAGTTTTAACAGGAAAATGCTCACAACCAATAAATTATCATTAGCACAGTGTTTAGAAGAGAGATCAGATGAGAAGTATAAATGTATAACTTTGTTTATATCATCTTAAAATTATGGATATGGTAACCAACTTTTAGGTTGCAGGAGAGTTTTTTTTCTCCCCTCCCTGCCTAATGGACTCTCTGTAAGTGGTAGTTGCAATTCTACAGAATACAGCTAAGAACCCAGCTGTAAGCAGACTTTACAAAGTTTATATACTAAAACTCGTGTACTTACTTTTCATAGTAGAGTCTAGGCTCTTACCCATTTTCTGTATGATTATTTTCAGTAAGTTATGGGAGGAATTAAGAGGATTACTGTTAAAATAGACACACTAACAGCAAGAAGTGAAAGCTGATAGTTTGCTCTGTTTGTGGTGTATTCTTTGATTCTGGAATATTGCTGAGTGATAAATCATATTAGCTACTGTCCTACCTTTATAGTCACTGTGTTTGGATTTTTAAACAGCTGTGTCTCACTACTTCATGTAAAAAGAGAGAGGGGGAGAAACAGTTCAACTATAAGAAGAGGCCGACTAAATAAAAAAACCTAGCCAACTGCTGTGTGTGTGGTTGGCCCAAGCACATCTCTGTATTGCAGTTCATAACTCAAGTTGCCCATGGGAATTATGAGTGCACTGTCTTCGTTTTTAATAATATGTCTCCATTTAACAGAAGAGGAAGCAGGCTTTGAATGGCCAGAAGACTTTCCTGGGCCACAGGCTGGTTAAGTGTGGAAGCAGGTCTGAATAAAGATCTGCCAGGCCCCAGGGCACTTGCTGTTTTCCATTATGCCATATTGGTGCCTGCAACATAGAAAATTGTAATTATCTGAGCCTTCGTAAGAAAGCAGGGACATAGAAGATTTAGGAAGGTTTTCAATCAAAATTTAAAATAAAATAATTTTGGTATTTAATGTAAGTCTTGGTGGACCAAAATTTGTATTTATGCATAGCAGCACATTTTATTCTTCTTTATTCATCTCTTTACATATAATACAGCTATATCTATGTATGTATACCTACATATAAAGACACACATATACACACACACAGTTTTACAAAAATAGGATTTAAGCAAAATACGGGAGTAATTAGAGGGTGAAGTGTTTCCCCTCCCACTTCTTCGTATTTTTTGGCTTATCTTCTTTAAGTTCTTCTCCCTAGTTCCGCTGCCAGAAAACCACCCAAACTCAGAACACATGTCCACATGACCCCAGTCACCCTTCACCTATGTTAACAATCTGATGTGTATCCATCTGTATTTTTTCCCATAGTCTCTATGTATATGTCATAGTTATGATTTATAGATATATGTGTACCTGTTTTCTATATGGTTTATATATATGGTTTGAATTATTGTTTTATAAAATTGGAGTAGAAATACATACTTGGGTTTCTTGTTCAATGTTCTATGTGTACATTCCTCTAATTCACTTTTTTAATGGCTTGATCATAGTCCATGGTGTGGCTGTGTCATATTTATTCAGCCACTACCCTATTGATAGACATTTAATATAATATTTCTCCTGGCTCTGGTTTTTAATGCTTGTTTGTTTTGACAATATGCACATTACTGAAGGAAATATTTATATACATAGATAACCTTGTTTTTATGATAATTTTGTTTTCCACGGATTACATTCCCAGCAGTGGGATTTCTGAGTCAAAGGGTATGTATTGTTTCAATTTTCAGAGACATCAGGTTGTTTTCCCAAAGGGCACAGAATAAATGGCATTACTGCTTATGCTGATTTTGTGCTGGCAATGGCTATCACCATTTTTTATCATTTTTACTAATTTGATGAGTTTAAATGACACTTCAGTATTACTTTAATTTTTGTCACCCTGTTGCAAGTACTTAGAGCTACAAGTGAAATTTAATATATTTTCTTAAGTTTATTAGCAATTTAGGATATTATTCTGTGAATTTGCCTGTTCATTTACTTTACCTATTTTTAAAAAATTGAGTTGCTAGCATTTTTCTCGTAATTTCTAAGAACACTTGGTATTTTTTCCCAAATCTGACAATTACATCTTGACTTATGATACCTTATACAAAAGTTCTTATTTGTAATATTGTATAATTCTGTTTTTTGTTTTATATCTTCTGGGCACTCTTGCATTGAAGAGGACTCTCCTGTACCTTGCTTCAACAGATATTTTCTGTTATCTTTGAGATTTATATTATTTTACTTTTTAAATTAAATAGTTAATACAAATTGCAATTTATTCTTTTTTTCTTTTAATTCGTAAAAGAAAAAATATCCTGATATTTTAAAAATATCTGATATCCTTAAATATCTTGTATAGATAGTCCATATCTTGTAAGGTAGAAATTATTTCTTCACAGATGAATTCAGTGTGTCAGCACCTTTCTTTTCCCACTGAATTTAAATAATACTTTTGTAATATTTTAGAAGTGCAGATATACTGGGACCTATTTCTGAATTCACTCTTTTTTTTTTAAATCTTATCTTTTTGTGTATTGTATAACTTTCAGATTGATTTAATTACAGTGGATTTTTTTTGTGTTCTAATGTCAAGTAAGGCAAGTCCTCTTGCTGCTCTTCTTTTTGATACTATTTTTTGCTATTCTCAGAACTTTATTCTTTTATGTGAACTTTAAGCTTATTTTATCTTTAAAACATCAACCCTATTGGAATTTTAATTGAAATTTTTATATTAGTTGAATTTTTACATTCATTTTGGGAAAGCTCTCATTTTGTATTAGTATTCCTATGCAAGAACATGCTATCTTTTCATTTGTTTATGTTTTATCTTATTCCTTCAACAAAATTTTATAGTTTTCTTCATATGGTCATTTGCCTCTCTGTTACATTTGTTTTTAAATATGCTATAGTTTTGGCCTGGCGTGGTGGCTCAAGCCTGTAATCCCAGCACTTTGGGAGGCCGAGGCGGGTGGATCACGAGGTCGAGAGATCGAGACCATCCTGATCAACATGGTGAAACCCCGTCTCTACTAAAAATACAAAAAATTAGCTGGGCATGGTGGCACGTGCCTGTAATCCCAGCTACTCAGGAGTCTGAGGCAGGAGAATTGCCTGAACCCAGGAGGCGGAGGTTGCGGTGATCCGAGATCGCGCCATTGCACTCCAGCCTGGGTAACAAGAGCGAAACTCCGTCTCAAAAAAAAAAAAATATGCTATAGTTTTTACAGTATTTTATGCAAAATAGGTGTTCCATTTCCATTCTTGTGTGCTTACTGCTATTTTAAGGAAAAGCTAAAATTCTAAGAAAATCTTATTTACATTTAGTAATGCATCTAATTGTTTTTATTGTTATTATTTTTAAAGGAAACTTCTCCTTTTTTGGCATACACATTATCATCAGTAAAAGGATAGGCCTTTCTTCTCTAATGTTTATACTGATTTTTCAGTCTTACTGCATTTGTTAAACCTACAACTTTCAAAATAATATTGAAAAGTAATGGGCATTGTGAGCATCCCAGTTTAATTGAAAAAGTTCGGTAGTTTGCTGTTCAGGGTATTTTCTGTTAATTTTGGAAAATACTGGCTGAGCGTGTTGGCTCATGCCTGTAATCCCAGCACTTTGGGAGGTCAAGGCAGATGGATCACCTGAGGTCAAGAGTTCTAGACCAGCCTGGCCAATGTGGAGAAACCCAGTCTCTACTAAAAATACAAAAATTAGCTGGGCATGGTGACGGGTGCCTGTAATCCCATCTACCTGGGAAGCTGAGGCAGGAGAATCACTGGAACCTGGCTGGTGGAGGTTGCAGTGAACGGAGACTGTACCACTGCATTCCAGCCTGGTCAACAAAAGCAAAACTGTGTCTCCAAAAAAAAAAAAAGGAAAAGGAAAAAGAAAAATATTTTCAATAATTCTTTTTATTCACTCAATGCTTTTATTAGGACTGGTTTACTGAATTTTTTGAAATGCTTTTCCACATTTATTAATATTATATTTCTTCTAACTTTATAATTGTAATACAGTATGTGGATTTCCCAATGTTGTATTATTGGCGAGCTGTAGTTTATTCTTTTGATCATTACTTATAAACGAGATTAGTTTTTAGCAGTTGTTGTTTTGTTGTTGTGAGGGGAGGGTGTAAATTACCATCTCTCCCAAGATCTTAAAGTTGAATTGTGAATGAATTGTGAAGCTTTCCATCTTATCTCATGATCCTAATGTGTAAAATGATGATGATAAGAGCATCTGTCTCTGGATTGTTGGGAAGATTAAAGGTATTAATGTGAAGTGCTTAGTACAGTGTCTGAATTGTATGTGTCAGCTGTCATCATCATCACCATCTGAAACAGATTAAATAATCTTGGAAATTTTTAGTTTTTTTGAAGGTTGGGACTTAGCTATTAAATCGTGCAGTCCAGGTGCATTTTATAAGGATAAGTCTTATTTCAATCCGCTTAGTGCTCATTGCTTTGTCTATTTTTTCTTGCTTCTCTTTGGTTTATTGTTGACAATTTGCTTTTTGGTAGGAAACCATCTATTTCCTCTAGATTTCCAACATTATTGCTAAAATAATGCACATAGTTTTATTTTATAATTCTTTCAATCATTTCAATAATTTGTAGCACATTTTCTAATTAAGACCAGAAACTGTGCTAATGTTTTAGTTAGAAATGTTGTTACATATAAACTCTTCCTGTACAGGATGCTTTCTGATGTTGAAATCATAATCTTTTTTCATGTAAACTAAAAGTATTTCGGATACTTTGGCCTGAAAAGTGTTTCTCAGAATGAGAATGGAGAATATAGACTATATATGTTTAGGGAATTTATAGCTCTAGTTTGCAATGTTGTTCCTAGCATATAGACCAAGCTGGCTCAGAGTGAATGCTTGGCAAATGTTTGTTAAATGAATGAATGAAGAAATGGGTAAAATACAATCCTGTTGGATAATACTGAATCAGGTAGATTTTTGGAGAAACTTTAAAAATGGTAGATTTTTAATTATCTTTCCAAAGATGATTATTACTAACCTTGGCTGTGTTTCACCACAGTTATAGTATATTTTTTAAAATGAAATAACTTAATATTTCATTTTGGATACAGCGCATGCTAATGAAAAATTAATGTTGAAAGCATTGCTTATAAATGAACTACAGTTTACTAAACGAGAGAACCAGTAGTCAGGACTTACTGATAGATCTCGTAGTCTTTTACTGGGACCTCTTATAGGCAATTCATGCTACTAAATTCATTTTCTCTAGTTTACTGAATGTTTAATAGAGAATGAAAATGTAATGGGCAAGTTAAATGAGCCATCCCCAAAACAGTCTTCAGAACTCTTGGCGTAGAGCAAAAGTCAGTTTTCTAATGTTGAAAAGGTGAATGAAGAATAAAATAGGAAGAATAAAATCAGCATAAAGAAGTAAAACATTCTTTGAGGGCAGTTAAGTATATGTAGTCTTCTGCCCAAGAGATGTTCTCTGTCTCTGCCCCTGTCCTTTAATTTTGACCTGAATTCACAGGCTTACTTTACTGAGACTGCTTTGTTTAAGATGTCACTGCGAATTAAGGCTTTACCGTCACATCTCTCATAGCTGCCTTGTAACTTCTACATTCCCACTGGTGCCAGGCATGTTCCAAGGCAGCATTCCAAGGTTTAGTGAGTTCACCCTGATGTCTCTGCCAATAAAAATAACCAGTTACCATTAAACACCTACCCCACCCATAACTTGATTTTTACATGCCATTTTATTAAGAAAACTTATCAAAGATTTTAGGAGAATTAATACGTTAAGTTTATCAGGATATCAACTGGCCCTTGCAGTAACTTTTGGTCTAAAAGTGGATGTTTCACCTTGGAAGAGAATCTGAGACTCGGCATATTTATCTATTGAGAGTGCACTTTGTAATACCTTTATTCTTACAGTCGATTCTTTATGACTGGAAATACTCTAGTAAAATGAGAAGCCAGATTATTACCTTAGGGATTTATATTCTAGTAGGACAGATTAACAGATATAGCAAGCAAAGGGTCTTTCATTCATTGAGAAATTAATAATAATCTCTAAATATGTTGTGTTCTAGGAATAAGTCAGAATTCCTTTTCTACAAAGGGCCTACACCGGGGGTTGAGAAGGAAAATAAGATTTGAGTATTTAATTTTTGCTTAAATACATTAATGCTATTAAGTGAAATAGCATTTCACTTAAATGCTAAAAATTAGCATACGTCTTTTTATTGTGTTCATAATAGCCATGCTACTATTACAATTCCATTGTCCTGGTGAGCAAACTGAAGCTTCCAAAAGTTGAGAACTGTAGTTCCCAGGTGTTCAGCTAGGAAGTCATGCAGAGCCCAAGTCAGGTTAGTGGTAAAGGCCTTTCCATTATACTTCTCCCTTTCTTGTGGAGGAGTTCCCCATAACATTCTTTTATCTTGTTGAGACTGCCTTACAGCACCCTTACTCTTCCCAGTAAAATTGTTTTTGATGGTGCACCAACATAAAATGGGCCAGGAATTTCTTAGAGTCTTGTGGCACCCACACAATGGAGACTTTCCTAATAGGCTTTCCTGGAGCCCTTCAGAGTGTGCTTAATACACTCCTTGCCTCGTGCCTCCCGGTGGAGGAGGTCTTAATGGTTTGCTATTGAGGAGTGTCTCTGACTCTATGACCACGACCACATGAGTCCTTTTACTTCTTTTCCCTCAATATATGTTAAGTGTGAAGTGATTGGACATGATGATTTTTTCTTAGTTGGCATCCCTGACTGTTCTGAGGCTTCTATTCCTTAAATTCAGACTCTGCAAGAAGCAAACTAATGTCATAAAGGAAAATGACTTTGCCACAGTAGCACTGATTTTTCTGTTCCTGAGATTCTTTGATTCTAGTGACAGAGTTAAATTTGAACATGGGAGGAGAACTGACTTTAAACAGTTTTATGGGGAGAACATCTGGAGATTTAAACTTACGAAAAATTCAGTGTAAGCCAAGAAATTGACTCAGCAGCATTAAAAAAGGAGCTAAGATGATCTTATGTTGCATTAATTAAAATATATTATCCAGATCAAGAGAAGTAATAGTCTTCCTGGACTTTGTGTTCGTTAGATCATATTTGGAATATTCTGTTTAATTTGGGTCCCAGTTTACTTTGATGGGAAAGAGCCAGGGGAGATGGCCAGGAAGATGAATGATTTTAAAGCAGTCATGTAAAGACTAGTTGGGAATAGCGGACATTTAGCCTGGAGAAGGGAGGACTTTGGGGATACAGTTGCTGTCTTTAAACAGTTACGTAGTTAATTTGGCAAACCATTTTGGGGTAATAATAGTAAAAGACACATTTACTGGATATGTCCTATCTGCCAGGTAAGTTTTTTACATGCTTTATCTCATTTAATCCTCAAAGCAAGTGTGTGGATTGCTGCTAGTTATTGTTATTGCTTTTTTACTCATGGGATCCAGAAAGGAAAATGGATTTTCCTAAGGTCGCATTGTGGCAGAGGCAGGATTTTTTTTACTCCAGTTTCTTTCCTTTTTTCCTGTGCTGCCACCCACTTTCTATATAGAATTTGGGCTCTTTCTGAAGGATTTGTAATTTTTTTTTTTTTTTTTTTTGAGATGGAATCTACTAGGCTGGAGTGCAACAACGCTATCTCAGCTCACTGCAACATCCGCCTCCCAGGTTCAAGTGATTCTCCTGCCTCAGCCTCCCAAGTAGCGGGAACTGCAGGCGCGTGCCACCATGCCCATCTAATTTTTATATTTGTAGTAGAGCTGGGATTTCACCATATTGGCCAGGCTGGTCTCTAACTCCTGACTTAGGGTGATCTGCCCGCCTTGGCATCCAAAAGTATTGGGATTACAGGCTTGAGCCACTGCACCTGGCCAGGGTGTAATTTGGAAGAGAAAAAGTATATAGGTTGTTGTTATTTCTGAGAGTAGAATATAATGATAGCTACTTTGATTGAGTGTTTTTTATTTCTAGGCTCTTGCTATATGGTGAAAAAGAAAGAAGTACTGTTTTCATGGAGTGTACATTTTAGTAGGAAATTCAGAAGTAAATTAAGTAATTAGTTACAAATGTGTTGTTAGTGGTAAGTGCTATGAAGAAAAAGTAGTAGGAGGAGGATAGAGGTTGGCAGATACTGAGGATGGTGGGATGATCAGGGAAGACCTCACTGAAGAGAGGAAAATATTTGAACAAAGACTTGCAAAAGATAAGACAGCAAGGTTGGATGGGCATTTGGAGAAAGAACATTTCAGAGAGAAGAGATAGCAGGTAGGAATGAGTTTGGTTTGTTGTAAGAATAGCTAAGAGGTCAGTCTAGTTTGGGCACAGTGAGCAAAGTTGGCAAAAGTCAGATCGTGTGGAGTTTTATTTTTTTTTCCCAAGCATAAGAATTTGTTGGAGGGCTTTGAGCAAGGGATTGATGGGATCTGATTTTTTTTTTTTTTTTTTGAGACGGAATTTCGCTCATTACCCAGGCTGGAGTGCAATGGCGCGATCTCGGCTCACTGCCACCTCTGCCTCCTGGGTTCAGGCAATTCTCCTGCCTCAGCCTCCTGAGTAGCTGGGATTACAGGCACGCGCCACCATGCCCAGCTAATTTTTTGTATTTTTAGTAGAGATGGGGTTTCACCACGTTGACCAGGATGGTCTCGATCTCTTGACCTCGTGATCCACCCATCTCGGCCTCCCAAAGTGCTGGGATTACAGGCTTGAGCCACCGTGCCCGGCTGATTTTTAGTTATAAAAAAAATGCCTCTGATTAGCCAGGCATGGTGGCGCATGCCTGCAGCACCAGCTACTCAGAAGGTTAAGGCTGGAGGATCCCTTGAGCCCAGGAATTTTTTTTTTTTTTTTTTTTTTTTTTTGGAGACGGAGTTTCGCTCTTGTTACCCAGGCTGGAGTGCAATGGCGCGATCTCGGCTCACCGCAACCTCCGCCTCCCGGGTTCAGGCAATTCTCCTGCCTCAGCCTCCTGAGTAGCTGGGATTACAGGCACGCACCACCATGCCCAGCTAATGTTTTGTATTTTTAGTAGAGACGGGGTTTCACCATGTTGACCAGGATGGTCTCCATCTCTTGACCTCGTGATCCACCCGCCTCGGCCTCCCAAAGTGCTGGGATTACAGGCTTGAGCCACCGCGCCCGGCCGAGCCCAGGAATTTAAGGCTGTAGTGAGCTCTCATTGTGCCACTGCACTCTATTCTGGCCAACAAAGCTGAGACCCCATCTCTAAAAAGAAAAGAAAACAAAACAAAACAAAAAAGCGCCTCTGGTGTAGAGAATAGACTGGGCTTCAGGGTCAACCCACCACAATCAGAAAACTGCTGCTGGTGGAGTAGCCATCACACACTTACCAGACACCTGAGTGCAGAAACTCACTCCTGAGAGAGCTTGTCACTGTTGCAGGAAGAATGGCCTCTATCCCTTCTACCTTCCAGATTTCACTCAAGGCATTCCAACATTTAAGAAGAGGATGATAGAACAGAAGAGAAGGATAGCTAATGAGGTTGGGGAGAGTCCAGGACAAAGAAGTGTCCCAGAGGTCAAAGTAAATTAAATGTTTCTAAGAGAGTGATTAATTGAATTAAATATTGATGGCTGGGGCATGGTGGCTCATGCTTGCAATCCCAGCACTTTGGGAGGCTGAAGTGGGAGGATCGCTTGAGCCTAGGAGTTTGAGACTGGCCTAGGCAACATAGTGAAACTCTGCCTCAGGGGGAAAAAAAAAAAAAAAAAAAAAAAAAAAAAAAAAAAAAAAGGTCGCTGATTGGTTGAGTAATGTGATTGTTAAGAACTGAAAGCTGAATTTAGCAACTTGGGGCTCACTGGTGACATATATGAGGGCAGTTTTGATGTGTGGTGGAAATGGTACAAAGAAGAATGGAAATGTTTTCCAACATTTTAAATGCTTGAACAATTAGGATTATGTGATAGTGAGAATCAAGAAAAAGAATGCTCATTAATTATTTGACATAAAATGTCATCAGTGGCAAGTCTTTATTGAGGATCCGTTTTTAATAGACCTTGTGTTACTCTGTCGGTTATCCTCCTCCATTCTGTCAGTTCAGATGAGAAGCTCTGCACAGAATTAACAGTAGCAGAATGAAAATCAGAGAGTTGTTTTATGAGTAGGTGCCCAAAGGAAGGGTGTAGTCGCTGAAACTGTCTGGAAAAGGGCTGGGTTCAAACAGGTGGATTTAGGCCTGAGGGAACCTCCTACATCACCCTTAAATCTGAATTTTGGCCTCAGCTCAGTCATATTTTTATTTTGGGGTATATGTTAGTGAGGGAGAGAAATGAAGCCCCTTGTCATCTTCTATTACAAAATTTTAAATGGTGATGGAATTCTATGTTTAATTATTCTGTAACCCCCAAATAGATTTTTGGGGGACAGGGACTCTAGTTTATCTTGCGTACGGTTACAGTCACTGGTGCTAAGCTTGTTCCCTGTCATGTGGCGGGTGTTAAATTATTAAGGAATAAATGAGAGTTTACAAGGCAATGTAAGGAACAGAAGATTACACCTGGGTACCAGCATGTGGAAAGGTGGGGAATGCTTGCCTGGCTTGTTAAATACATTCTTACAGATGTAGATCACATTCCTCTGCTCTAGGAAGCATTGTTGGATCTCACTTCATTCCTGTACTCATATTGCACATAGAAAGCATTCTGTGCCCTGGATACTTTGCTTTATTAACCTTGCGTTATCTTTTTATATAGATACCTCATCTCCTCAATACTAATCACAACTTTTTTAGATTGCCTGTCATTTGCAAATATTGTGCTAGGTGTTGTATATATTTTATGATCCTATTTAATTCTCTTAACAACCTGGAACATTAGGCAAATGAAGAAATTGAGGCTCAGGAAAGTTTAATAATGTGTCTAAGATAGTTCACTGCTTTCTTAGCACCTTCCAAAAGCTTGAGGCCTCTTCTGTTCCATGGCATTTTTAACAGGATACATTGCTTCAGTAGAATTTATATGCTTGATGAAAGTCTTTTATCCTTTTTTAAAGATCTTACCACAATTCCATTCTTCTTTGTTGATTATTTGATCAAAGGACCATGTAATTCTAACATTTCTTGAAACATTGGTGCTGAACAGTAAGACTGGTGAAATAGCTGACTTCAAATGTTGCATTTTCAAGGCTAAAAATGAATGTCTAACTTACTGATTCTTTCTATGATAAACTATTATTATAGAACTGTTCTTATATAGAGCAGACTGAAAAAGTTTTATAATTGCTCTGAGAAAAAATCTTATTCAAAATGTTTTAAGCATTCCAATTTTGATGCTTCAACACGAGCTGTCCCCTGTAGCCTTGGAGATCATAATTTCACAGTGCTTGTTTTAAAGTAACGTTTTCTTTTCAATGTGAGCAGATTTTGATGGTAGAAAGAAGTTGTCATGTGGAATTACTCTGTGGAGCCATTCGAATAGACTTGAAACATTATTTATGCATAAATAAATTCACCACTCTGAAAAGTATTCTGACAAGGCACATTATGTGTTGGCATCTGCAAGTCAGCCTGTATTTGATGCTGAGTTTTTACTACTCACAAGAGGTGGCAAAAATGACCTCTTATAGAAAGCAAAAGGTAAGGTGTTGGATATTTCTTTCTTTCTTTTTTATTTTTAATAGAGATGGGATTTCACCTTGTTGGTCAGGGTAGTCTCGAACTCCTGACCTCAGGTGATCCACCCACCTCGGCCTCCTAAAGTGCTGGGATTACAGGCGTGAGCCACCATGCCCGGCCAGAAATTTCTTTCTTTTCTTTTCGTCATTTTAAATTTCTTTTAACTTTTCCTGGGAACGTATCAAAAGTTTGTTTTCAAAATGAATTTTTTGGTGAGATATAGTTATCATGACAGAACTATAAATGTTGAGGTTCATTTTATGATTTTGAGGCATTTGTTTTCTCTTTTCTTTCCCTTTTTTCAATGCTGTTTTCCAAATAATTTGTATGATCATGTTTTTGTGTTGTTTTCTTTTTTATTTTGAGACAGAGTCTGCTCTGTCACCCAGGCTGGAGAGCAGTGGCACCATCTTGGCTCACTGCAAACTCTGCCTCCTGGGTTTAAGTGATTCTCTTGCCTCAGCCTCCTGAGTAGCTGATATTACAGGTGTGTGCCACCACGCCTGGCTAATTTTTGTATTTTTAGTAGAGATGGGGTTTCACCATGTTGGTCAGGCTGGTCTTGAACTCCCGATATTGTGATTCACCCTCCTTGGCCTCCCAAAGTTCTGGGATTACAGGCTTGAGCCATGTGCCTGGCTCATGTGTTGTTTTCATTCAGCAGATATTTACTGCTCTTGTAGTTATTGTGGTGTTACATGCTAGAGATACAAATGTCACGACACCAGCCCTCCAGGAGATTTTAGTCTAGTGTGTTAGTCATACAACTAAGCACACAGACACAGTATAGTATATTAAATGCTCTGATAGTGTCTCATGCTTGCTTCTTGGAAACACAGGGAAGAGACCCCAAGGTAGTCATGGGAAACTTCCTGGAAAAAGTGATACCATCTTTCCTTTTCTCCCCTGACCAAACTCACCCCCCAATCCCACCCAGCATATTTTTTAAAAAGTGAAACCTATATACAATTAAAAAAAAAATAAAATTCTAAAGTGAAAAGCAAAAGTTACCGTTCGACCCTCCCAGCCTTAACCCCAGTTGCACTCTTTAGCAATAATTCACCTTTCACACTTTCTATTTTCCCTTATAATGGTTATCATTAAAATGTGAAACAATGTACTTTGTTTCTGTTATTTGATACAAAAACTTTTCATCCTATTGGAACTGCAGTTCATTACCAGCCTCACACATTCTCAAATGTCTCCCAAGCCTTTTAATCACTGATAAGCAAAAAGCAATCTGAAGAGGGTGAAAACTTTAGACTATATGCTCATGAGGCTTCCTGAGTTATACAGTGTGTGTGTGTGTGTGTGTGTGTGTGTGTGTGTGTGTGTGTGTATGTGTATGTATGAGTCTATATACATATATGTGTAGGGGTTATACAAGGACACTTTGCTATAGTGAAAAAGACATTCAATGGGAAGGCCAAAAGATGGTTCAAAACTCAATTCTACCAATTCAAGAGCTGTGATTTAGAGGATATTATGTAACTCCAAGCCAGGGGTCCTGAAACTATGGCCTGTGGGCCGCATACGGCGCCCTGAGGCCCTTTATCTGGCCCTGCCGCACTTCAGGAAGGGGCACCTCTTTCATTGGTGGTCAGTGAGAGGAGCACAGTATGTGGCCGCGCCGTGGCATCGCTCACGTACAGTACTACTTCCGGTGATGCGGGACGCAAACGTCACGGCTCCGGAAGCGCATCATATGACGCACATCTGGTCTGCGGCTGCGGTGCCCCACATCACCAGAAGCAGTGTGAAATAACAGCAGAAGTAGGAAGAAAGGCAAAGCACTATAACCATTACTACACAGTACAATGGCCCCCATACTCCCCCAAATGTACAACAACATCATGGCCCCTGTAACCTCCCTTTGCCCAAAAGTCTCCCCCCAGATTACTACACACTGTGTTTCCCCTGTTAGTAAGACCCTGTCTTATATTAATTTTACCCTCAGAAGATGGGGGCTGTCTTATTTTTAGGAGATGTCTTATAATAGGGGAAACATGCAGCAGTGGGCTTCTCACAGAAGAGGCCCACTGTTGCTGCAGATGTCCAGGACGCTGTATACACAGTGTCACAGGCTAATCACCACCATCCCTGTATACAGCACTGGAGGCGGTGCTGGGCCTGTGACATTGTACACCGCTGTCTGGGATAGGGGAGGCAGCAGCGCTGGCTGTGAAGGGTGTCACACCTTGCATAGTCCGGCCCTTCAACGGTCTGAGGGACAGTGAACTGGCCCCCTGTGTAAAAAGTTTGGGGACCCCTGCTCTAAGCTCTGAGTTCTCTACGGGAAGGAATCAGATCCTATGACTCTAACTCCCATTCTACTCTGCCTGGCCCGTAGTCAGCTTTCCATAAGATTGGCTCAAGTTTGAACAAGAACAGAGAGGACAAAGAACATTTGGGTAGAAACTGTTCAAAATGAAACACAGAGAAAGTAAGACTAAAACACAAACATAATAAAAGGCATCAGTGTGTGGTAGCACAGTTTCTCGAGGCCCAATATACATCTAGTTGGAGTTCAAGAAAAGGCAAATAGTGAAGGAGGAGACAGAAAAATAGTACTTGAAAAATTAATGGCTGTAAAATATCCAGATGTGATGAGTATTACAAACCCATAGATCCAAGAATACCAACAAATATCAGGCCCGAAAAACGCAAAGAAAACTATACCAAGATACATAGAAGCAAACTGCCTTACAATAGTGATGAAGCAGCCCAAGGAAAAAGACACACTACATAAAGGAGAGAATACTAGAATGACAGATTTCTCACTGGAAACAATACAGGCTAGAAAACAGTGGAGCAACATCTTTAAAGAATTAAAAGAAATAAAAAACCCGTAACCTAGATTTCGAAACCCAATGAAAGTATTTTCCAAAAACTAAGATGATATAGAGATGTTTTCAGACATACTGAAAGAGTTCAATTACCAGTAGAAATACACCATGAGAAACGCAGAAGGAAATACTTCAGACATAAGGAAAATGATACCAGATGAAAATAAATGAAATGAAGAGCACCAGTAATGGTAATTATATTGGCAAATATTAAAACCTTTTTTTTTTTGAGACGAAGTCTCATTCTGTCACGGAAGCTGAAGTGCAGTGGTGTGATCTCGGCTTGCTGCAACCTCAGCCTCCCAGGTTCAAGTTATCCTCCTGCCTCAGCCCTCTGAGTAGCTGGGATTACAGGCGCCCACCACCACACCCAATTAATTTTTGTATTTTTAATAGAGACAGGGTTTCGAATGTTGGCCAGGCTGATCTCAAATGCCTGGCCTCAGGTCATCCACCCACCTCAGCCTCCCAAAGTGCTGGGATTACAGGCATGAGCCATGGTGCCCCGGCTAAAAACTTCCGTTATTATTTAAATTGCTTTAAAAATTAATTAACTGGAGCTTGGTGACCTGTCAGCTACTCAGGAGGCTTAGAACAGAAGATCACTTGAGACCAGGATTTTGAGAACAGCCTGGGCAACACAGCCAAATCTCATCTCTAAAAAATTTTAAATTAGTCAAGCGTGGTGATCTGAACCTGTAGTCCCAGCTACTTAAGAGGCTGAGACTAGAGGATCCCTTGAGTGAAAGAGTTTGAGGAGCTGTGATCAGGGCACTGCATCCCAGCCTGGGAGACACAGCAAGATCTTGTCTCTTAAAAAAAAAAAAAAAAAAAAAAAAAAAGAAATGTTAAGTCAATCAACAGTGCTTCCCCAGCCCCCCCCCCTTAATTCTGCACTAAAACAAAACTCCTTAGAGAGGGCCAGCCGTGGTTGCTCACACCTATTACCAAGCACTTTGGAGGCCAAGGCGGGCGGATCACCTGAGGTCCGGAATTCAAGACCAGCCTGACCAACATGGTGAAACCCCATCTTTGAAAAAAATAAAAAATAAATAAAATGAAAATAAAAGTAAATAAAATAAGAACTCCTTAGAGAAATGACTAATTCTAATGCAGGGGAAAAAAGAATATGCGCCTACAATGTATTGTGCCAGAAAGAGTAAGGACATACTCAAAGAGTGATGGAAATATGTCTTAAGAACACAGAAGCCAGATTGAAGAGGTTCCCACGGCCAATACTGGAGTGATTTGAGTATCAAAATAAATAATTATACCAGGCAATCTGATTCTATGTACCTTGGTATAGTTTTCTTTGCTTTTTTTGGGTCTGATATTTGTTGGTATTCTTGGATCTATGGGTTTGTAATACTCATCATATTTGGATATTTTACAGCCATTAATTTTTCAAGTACTATTTTTCTGTCTCCTCCTTCACTATTTGCCTCTTCTTGAACTCCAACTAGATGTATATTGGGCCTCGAGAAACTGTGCTACCACACACTGATGCCTTTTATTTTGTGTTTTAGTCTTACTTTCTCTGTGTTTCATTTTGAATAGTTTCTACCCAAATGTTCTTTGTCCTCTTAGTTCTTGTTCAAACTTGAACCAGTCTTTTGGAAAGCTGATTACGGGCCAGGCAGAGTAGAATGGGAGTTAGAGTCATAGGATCTGATTCCTTCCCATAGAGAACTCAGAGCTTAGAGTTACATAATATCCTCTAAATCACAGCTCTTGAATTGGTAGAACTGAGTTTTGAACCATATCTTTTAGCCTTCCCATTGAATGTCTTTTTCACTATAGCAAAATGTCCTTGTATAACCCCTACACATATATGTATATAAACTCACACATAGACACACACACATACACACACACACACACACACACACACACACACACACACACCCTGTATTACTCAGGAAACCTCATGAGCATATAGTCTAAAGTTTTCACCCTCTTCAGATTGCTTTTTGCTTATCAGTGATTAAAAGGCTTGGGAGGCATTTGAGAATGTGTGAGGCTGGTAATGAACTGGAGGTCCAATGGGATGAAAAGGAGAGGAAAAGGAGAGTATGGTGTTTTATTTTTTGGACCAGACTTCAATAATTGTAATTACTAGTATGCTGGTAGAAATGACTTTGGAGACACTGTGGTAATTTTGATTTGTGTCCAGTTAAAACTGCAACAACACTGCCAATACAGAAAGGATTTCGTGTTTGCTCTTTTTCTTCAGATAGCAGGCCAAATGGAGAAATTTGTTAAGTCAATTCTGAAACGCTAAACCAGAAACATAAATGAGCAGATTTAATCACATGTATTGGCAATAGGGGATTCCATGAAAATGTTTCAACTTCTGGGAGCAACTTTTAAGTTTTCGAAATCTTGTAATAAAGCCATTGACATAACTCTAAATGTAGCAGGCAAATGGTACAAAGAAGACAAGAAAACAGTGTGGTGTAGAGAAAGAAGGGAAGTAGAAATTAAGAAACTTGGCCTTTAGTCTTAGCTCTCTGACTGGCATAGCTTTGAGACACTGGACAAGTTATTTAATCTTAACTGTTGTTTCATTTTTGTATTTAAGTGAGAGCATCAAATTAAAAGACTTCTAAAATAACTCCTAGTACTAACGTTATCATGGTCCTTTGACTGTAAAGGTGACCTTAATTGACATAAGAGTCAGCTTTGTTATTTCTAAAACTAACAACATTTAAAAAAAAAATGGTTTACTATACCATCACATTTTCTATTCTACTTAAAAGGTCATTATCCAGTTTGATTGATTGCCTTATAATTCACAAAAATTTAGCCCAGATTAATTTTAATGATTCCTAAAATACCAAGTCCTCTAGCAAAGGTGGAGATTTGCCATTATAGAGGATATTCATGACAGTACCACAAGTTTTGTGGAGAACTCCCAGAGTGCTTTGGACGGTGGCCTTCTTGCTGGAATAAATATGTAAGTTTTAAGGGGATAGTAATAATTAGAACTACTGCTAATATTTGAGTACTTATCAAGTGATAAAACTGTAGATGCTTTTGAAGTATTTAATTATCAGAATAAACCTTTGAAGAATGTACAGTTTTTATCTCATTTTGCAGATGAAGCACAGAAAAGTTAGACCTATGAACTTTTGGCTGATGGTTAATAAACAACTGAGCTGGGATTTGAACCACCACTGACACCACAGCCTACTTTCCTAACCACTACACTGTACTACCTGTTATATTTATAAAATTCAAATGTGTCAAATTGCCTGATGTATTTCCACAAGTAGATATCATTAATTATGAAAATTCAGCCTTCAAAAAAAATCCTGTGACTTTATTATTAGATTGCCTGTCAGTATGAGTGTTTGTTACCATTCTGGAAAAAAAAAAAAAAAAAAAAAAGAGGCTGTTGTGCCAGTGTTTTCAGCTATATCCTTAATAAGAACATTGTTGAGTTCAGCTGACATTTTGTAGCAAGATTTTCTCAAGGAAGGAAGTAGTCATTCATTGACTTACACTGGAGAGCAAACTGCATAAAAATCGCCTTCTAACTTTGCTTTTATGAGCTGCCTGAAGTCTGTGTAAACCCAAGAATATGGATGAAACCAGCTGTTTCTCTTCAGATTTTTATTGTTGTCTATACTTCTCCATATCTTTGTTATTAATTTCTCTGGAAATTAGAACTTTTCTAAAACTGTAAGATATTTAAAAAATCTTAAAGTGCATTTTCCTTTCTGTAAAGCCTTCTTTAAAGTTACTAATTCTTACAGGAGTATCCCTTAGCCAAAATGCTTGGGACTAGAAGTTTCTCAGATTTTTGTTTTTTTTTTAATATTTGCATTATACCTACTGGTTGAACATTTAAAATTCCAAATGCTCCGGTGAGCATTTCCTTTGAAAGAAATGTTGATACACTTTTTATGCTCAAAAAGTTTTGCAATTTGGAGCATTTTTGAATTTTGGATTTTTAGATTAGGGCTGTTCAACCTGTATCACCATATCTGACCTCTCCCTCTCCAACCTGATTTTGTTTCCTTTGGTGCAAAGTTTCATAATCAAGTTAAGGAAATGTCATGTTTTCAGAGTTGAGTTCTCTGAAAAACTTCCTCTTACAGTGAAAGTCATAGACCAGAAGAACTTTGGATGCCAGAACGTCAGGGCCAAGTGGAAAGCCATTATGAACTCTCACATTAGCTAGCTTATGATTAGAAGCCTGAAAGTACAGAATCCTGGAAAAGGAGGCCTCTCTCCACACCCATGTAATTGTTTAAAAGGAAAGAATGAAAGAAAGGTGGCTAAAACTTGATCATAAAAGATCAGGGCAATGAAAACAAATGATAATGACTAATGAGTACTAGAAATCAAAATGCAAGACATTTTAAAGAGACGGGGTGCCCGTTGTAATTCAGTTTGGAATACTCCATTGCAAAAGAATTATTTTAAAAAACAGTTAAGGGAAAAAAGTATCTGGATTGTTAAATAATTTTACCCTATTTATTCCTGGTGAACTTCAACCTCATCTATTGCTTCATTCTAAGTTCCTGTGGAGTGTGAATGTCAGCAATTTTCTGACTTTCAAAGAGGAAATTGAATAAAGTCGTTAGAACTCTGTATTTGATAGTATGATTCTTTGAGTTTCTTGGGATGTCATTTTTACCTTGCAGTGAACCTCACTATTGTCCTATCTAATGATTTTAAATTAATTTTTTTTTCTTGTCTCTGAAGTCCATGGTAGAAGCTTTTGCCTTTTGTTTAGCCATGGTGATGGTGGCTTTTCCTTCGGATCTCCACAAACAGCGAATTCACAGTGGGCGAGATTTTCTCTCTGAGATTTACAAATCCATGTTTTTCTTTACAGCTCAACACCACTGCTTTCTGTTAAGGTGTAAACAAGGCTAATCATTTCTTTTTCAAATGCCATTCTGATGAAACCTGAGTAGTCGAAAAATATTATGTAAATTAGAATTTTAAAATTACAAAATTGTTAAGTATCTATTAAACACTTGCTAAGTGTACAGCTGTTTATCAGACACAATACAGGAGGGGATACAAAGGGAAAACACAAGAAGGTAATCGTCCAGTTGAATAAGATTTAGCATGTGGAAGAATTAGTGTCAAGATAAATGTATTCAAGTGCTGAACTTCATGGTACATATGCTTACTGAATAAAACAGGATGCAAGGTACTTAGTATCCTTAGTTTTGAGAGCCTTAAAACAGGTTTGGAAAAAGGAGAAGCCGACTGGACACAGTGGCATGCACCTATAGTCCCAGCTACTCAGGAGGCTGAGACAGGAGGCTCACTTGAGCCCAGGAGTTTGAGGTTACAGTGAGCTATGATCATTCTACTGCACTCCAGTCTGGGTGGCAGAGTGAGGTCCTGTCTCTAAAAAATAAAGGAAAAAAGGTCTCACTTCCCAATACTGTGTCAATATTTCAACATGAGTTTGGGAGGGGACAAATATTTATACTCTAGCACCTATAAAATCATCATGGCCTACCCCCACGCACCCCCACTTTGGTAGCATTTTTAGTTTCTTTGTAGTTATCGATCTATTCAGGTTGTCATCGTCTTATGAGACAATTTGGTCGTTTATAGTTTGCTAGAAAATCATTCACTTTAAAAAAAAATTTTATTGGCCTAAAGTTGTATATAATATTCCTTTTAAATTGTAAAAGTTTTGTCCATATCTATAGTTTGTTCTGTTTATTGTTTCTAATCCTGAAGTGCTTTTCTGTGTACTTCCTCAAGTGTGTTTATTGTATAATGAATACGTTTTAAATTAAACGTGCTAAAATGCACATGGATAGTATTATGAAAAAATCTGGGAATGATTTAGCTTGCTTTTATGCCAAACGTGGTTCTTTTTGCCTGAAATGAGTTAGTTGAGATGTAAATTGGAGATGTGAAGAGTTGATTATTGTTCTTTAACTGTTGCTTCATCAGTGTTGTTGGTTTTTGAGGGTATGCATATCTTGGTTAGACTTGATGCACTCATTATCACATGCTTTCACACCACCTTCCATCTCCTCAGTAGAACTTTCCCACCCATGATGCTACTATTTACTTTTCCCTGAAAGTAGGTTACTTTTATAAATAGCAATAGTATTGTCTTATTTGATGCCATTACCATGAGATTGTGTTCTTCCCAACTATGTGCATGGTCTAGACAGAGGAATGTAGAAGCAGGCTTTTGGGTAGACTCCTGGTCTTTTGGGAAATGGTTATATTTAATAAATCCATCAACAAGTATTTGAGTGATTCCCATGTGTCTGAGACTGCTGTAGGTGCTGTGGAGATGCAGAGAATTTATTAGGCATTTAAAGTCTACAGCACTGTAGTGCTGATCAACCTTTCCAGCCTGCCTCTTATGATATTGCTCTTGTGCCCTCTTTGTTTTATAGCACACAACCTACTTTCTGTTCTGAACATGTAATGCACTCTGCTTCCTTAATGACTTTGAAAGGCTATTCCCAATACCCTAAACAGCAGTTCCCTCACATACAGTTGTCAGAGTCTTACTTACCCTCCTTCATATTGGAGCTTAAATCCTGTCTCCTTTAGTGAGCCTTTCCCAAGAACAAGTTATCTGAGACTAATGTATCTATTTTGAAAGGGTATTTAGATTTGTAGATACAGATGAATTCAGTAATGTGTTTGACAAGTTATATCAGGATAGCTTTGGGGGCAGGATGAAGAAATATCAGCTAAATGACAGAAAAGGTAGGTCGATTGGTAACTACTTGATGACTTGCTGTCAATATAGAGGGAAATTTTTAATAGCATGGCATAGGGCTCTGTTTTTGACCTAGTCTTTTTCAACATGTCCATTCATTTGATTACTTACCCGCTAGATGTTTATTCTGTACTACATGCTGGAAACTGTGCAATATGCTGGGTATACAGTGGTGAGTAAGGGAGACATGGTTTTTCCTCTTGAGAATACCACAATCTAAGCGTTTGAACAAAGATACAGAAAACTTACTAAGCTAATGCAGTGATAACATGGAGCTTATAGAGATGGTAATAGAATTAGTACATAAGATCTCTGGGTACTGGAAAGATAGAATTTTATCCAGTTCATCCTAAATTTTAAGATGCAGTTTAATTGGGAGGAGAATATAGTCTTATACTTGAGTCCTAAAACCAATCGTATGAGAAGAGGGAGGCTTGGCATATGGGCAACAGTCTGATTAAAAAAAGATACAGAACCTTTAGTCAATAGTCAAATCAATGTCAATAATCAGGGGGATATGACTGTCAGAAAATGTTGGGTTATTAAATTGATAGACATGTAGTATCTACAGTGAGAAATAATAAATATTATCTGCTTTACAAACTTTAAAAAATGTTCTCAAGGCAGTTTCCCAGGAGTTTTTCTATGCTTGATATACATCTAAGAAAACATAAATTTATCACTGAATAAATATTGCATAGACTCTGAGAAAAATAGAATCAGAGAAATCTTAAAATAGTCATTTTTAATTTATTGAGTGTCTGTTGTATTATGAGGGGTAAGAGAAGGGTGAGATGGGTCCTTCTGTATTTCTGAGGAAGGCAAGGGGAGTAATCTTTATTATAGTCTGTTACTGAGGGCCTGTATATATAAGGTTCTACAGGGAAGCTCAGGAGCACAGATACTACTAAGGTATAGGCCTAAGTTTTCAAAGAGTGTGGAATCCACTGCTGGAGAAAGCCAGAAAACAAGTGATTACAGCATGATATGAGGTCTAGATGGAGCATGCTCCCAGTGCCATTGAGGGAGACCACAACCCTTACCGAATATTAACTATTCCCGAGCTCCTACTTGAGTTCTTCCTCTTCCAAAATGAATTCACGGGTCTGTTTTGTACCTAGAGGTGCCTGGTCTTTTTCGCATTGCAGCCCAAGTAGTCTTTAGTTTAAAACATATATTTGGTCAGGCTTCCAGAACAGTTTAAAGCTTATTTATTTGCCTTGGGAGTAAAGCTCCTTAGCCTGATACACCAGGTCTTCATAATCTGACCTCTGCCTGCCTTTTTGCCTCATCTCTTGCCATCCTCTCCCATATGACCCTGTGCTCCAGCCTTGCTAAGCTGCTTACCGTTCCCGAATATGTTAGGCTACGTTTGTTTTTGTACTTGTTTTTGCTTTTGCCTGGAATATCTTTCTGCCTTTTTACCTAGCTAATTCCTACTTTTCCTTCTAACGTTGGCTCAGTCTTTACACCCTCCTAGAAGACTTCTGCTTCTACTCGACCCTCCCGCTAGAATAGATGCTCCTTTTTTATGTTCAGCCCTTAGCCTGTGTAATGCTGTTACAATTGTTTACAAACCAATTTCTCTACAAAAGTTTGAGCATTATGAAGACAGTGCTCTGACTGATCTCTGCATTTTCATTACCTAACAGAGGGCAGGGTGAACATTTAGGCCCTCAGTATTTATTGCATGAATATGTAAATAAATGGTGTACTTCTAGAGAGCATAGACTGCAGTATTTTTTCTCTTAACACTAGACTCAGTATTAGCAACATAGAAAGTGCTCAATGTGAAGACAGGATGAATGAATAAAATTAAAGATATGTTAACCATTATCCGATAAGGAATTAGTCCAAAGATTTATAATGTACAGGTGTTATTTTGACTACTGTTGTGATAATGTGCTCAATATATGGGATCGTGATGAGATGGCTTTGAAAGAAGGATAGTTAATATTTGAATTGAAAGAATGTATTAGTTTTTGATGGCTGGATAAGAAATTATCACAAATTCAGTGGCTTAAAATAATATCTGTTTTATTATCTCATGGTTTCTCTGAGGGCTGCTGTCGGCCCCATAGAGGCCACTTGCAGTTTCTTGCCACGTGGCCCATTTTAGAGGCCCTCTCATGCTTCAAATCTCTTCTTTCAGGAAGGGCCAGACCCTTCTAAGGGCATACCTGGTTAGAGCAGACCTACCTTGTGTATTGGTCAGCTTGGACTGCCATAACAAAATACCAGTCTGGGTGGCTTTAACAACAGACATTTATTTTCTCAGAGATCTGAAGGCCGGAAGTCTGAGATGGAGATGCCAGCATGGTTCAGTTTCTGGTGAGGGTTGTCTCCCTAGCCTACAGATGGCCACCTGCCTGTTGTGGCTTCACGTAGCCTTTCCTTGGTGCATGCATGTGGAGCGGGAGAGATCTTCTCTTCCTGTTCTTAGAAGGCCATCTTATGACCTCATTAATTCTACCTTCTGAAAGTCCTGTTTCCAAATGGTTTCTTTAGTCAGAAATTTGGGAACAGCGCTGACTTGCTTCTCTGCTTATGGTCTCATGTGGCCGAAATCAGTGTCGGCTGCTCTGTGTTCCTTTTTGGAGCTCAGGGTCCTTATTTAAGCTCACATGGTTGTTGGCAGAATTCACTTCCTTGTGGTTTATAGGGCCATGTGCCTTGTTCTCTTGCTGATAGTGGTCTGGGTCACAGTCACAGTAGGAATTAGAACACTTCATCATGAATTTGGGTCGGGGGATGGAGGGATACAGTTCAGTCCATAGCACCCAGCTAATCTCCCTTCCGGTTAACTCAAAGTCAACTGATACGTGACCTTAATTATAGCCCCTCCAATTCCTTTACCTTGTAGAGTAACATTTCTGGGAGTAATTCCTATAGTGTTCACAAGTACTGGTAATACCCAAGGGGAGGGGATTATGCAGGGCATGTACACTGGGGAATGGGAATCTTGGGGTGACATTTTAGAATTCTGCCTATCCCCAAAGGTAGTGGGATAAAATGCAGCAGCAGATTTAGTTGAGATATGAGGTATATTGTGAATAGAATCATAGAATAATGGATGAGAAAAGCACAGAGCAACCTGGTATAAGGGAAGGAATACTGAGATTGGACACATATATTTGGAAGATTTAACATAAATAATGTGTCTGCGAAGAAGTGCTTTGGAAACTAAAATTATTTAACATGTAAGGTGTTACTGATGCTGAGGTTTGTGGGGAGATAGTGGCACGAGTGGCTTGGGAACGATGGGTTTGTGGGTGGGAAATAAGGTAGCAGTGAAGATCATGGGCTGTAGAGTTAAACAAATCTGGATTTAAATTCTGATTCTGCCACTTATTAAATGTTTCAGTTTTCTCACAGGTAGAATGGGAATGATTATGTGCAAAGTCTATGGATTGTTGTGAATTAAAGGAAATATTCAAGTTTTTAGCTTAGTGCCTGGCACATAGCCAGCACTAAATAAATGTTTATTCATTCACCAACGAATTATTAAATATACATCTTTTATGTGCCAGGCACTGTATTAGGCCTTAGGTTTCTGGTAAATATTAATACTATTATGCCTGAGCTAGATTTGTTTGGACTTTGAATTGCCAAGCTGAAACAACAGAGTTTAAATGTTTATTTAAATAGCCCTTGGATGTTTTCAAGCAAAGAATAACATCTAATCATAGATTTTTAGAATTTGGTGCTAGTACATGGTGTTTTTTTGTTTTTCTGTTTGTTTTTGTATAAAGAGCTCAGATTTGCCTGTAGTCCTTCTAATTACTGGTACACTAAGACTTAAAATCTCCATACCTCTTATGTCATTGTTTAGATTTTTTGAAGGACACTATTGAAATCTGTTTTAGGAGAGTATTCTGATGGCAGTGTTCCAAATGGATTGAAGAGGGCGGAGATTAGAAAGGAAGGCCTTTTATTAATGCTGAACCAGGGTGCTTACAGTGGGAATGATGAAAAGGAAATGATGCGGATAAGAGCATTGGGAAAGAAGAATCATGAGGTTTAGGTGATTGAACACAGAAGTGTGAGCGAGGGAAAAGACAGCACTGGTATAATGCGGTGTCAGTTCTGGAGCACTGCATTGATTCATGACTATCATGGAATGGATTTATTTGATAAAATTTATTTGAATAGATGGATTTATTTGAAAAGAATTCTTTTAAAAATAGAAAATGCATTTACTGTAGAAAAATGTTGATCACGCCTTTTTAGACACCAGAAAAATCATTTTATCATTGATGGAAGATGTTATCAATATGATTAGAAGTACATGTATATTAATTACCCATAGACACATTACATAATGAAAGGAACTGTGTAGGCAACCAAACACTAGCTATTAGAGGGCCTAGAGTATCTAAAAGGTTAGTGTCCATCAGAGAAGAAGAAAGATAAAGTGGTGAGGTACTGGATGCATTAGCACAAATCTTTGAAATTGTAAGTTTGTGGATTATGATATTTCTAGTTGTCTCTAAGGAAAATGTAATTTTAGATGTATATAAGACCGGTATTCCGGATGCTGTTGGGGAAGATAAACTACAATTACTAACTGAGCAAATGAAGAACAGGGGTTCTTTGGTACTAAGTACAGAATAGAATTGAGAAAAACAAGAATTGGAAGCTAAGAAATCAATTAGGGGCTATTGACTAGGTGGCAGTGGATCTGGGGTGAGGTGAATGGATTTGAAATGGCTTTAATTAAGTCCTTGCTGCTAAATATGTAGAAACTGTCTAGGCCTTAGGTTACTTGGGTTTTGTGACAGTGATCCTACCTGCATTAAGATGTCCTATTCCTTTAACTGCTGTCATATCAGTTCTCCCAGCTGTCCTTTGACTTCTCTGTGGATATTCTGGTTTAGAATTTTTTTTTCTAATTTCTTAAATAATTGATGTTGCTCTGGATTCTGTTCTAGGTTCTGTTTACTCTCATTCTCACAGTCTTCCAGAGTGATCTCATTCACTTTCATAGCGTTCATAACCATCTGTGTGCTAATGATTGCCACATTTTTATCTCTAGCCAGGATCTGTCTTGTGAGCAAAAAATCTTTATATTCAACTCATATTCAACACATCCTCTTGGATGTTACACAGGCATCTCCAACCGAAAATAGAACTGTCTTCTCAAACTGCTCCTCCTGTGTTCTACCTCACGGTAAATGGCATCACCATTTTTCTGGTTCCGCAAGCCATATACCAGCAAACAAATTTTCTTTTTCTTTGGCAGTGTAATTTACATACAATATAACACAGAAATGTACATGCAGGTTGATGAATTTTAATAAATTACATACTTGTATTGCCATCATTAAATCAAGGTATAGAATATTTTCATTATATCCAGAAGTTTCCCTCATTTGCAAGCATTCTGACACCCTCATTCCCACCCCTGACTGAGTCAGACACTTTTCTTCCTGCCTCATCATTTATTAGCTTCCCCTGTTTTTTTGAACTTCTTATAAATGGAGTCATATAGTGCACTCTTGGTTTCTGGCTTCTTTTGTTTAACATACAGTTTTTGGAATTGATCCATGTTGTTGTATAGATTAGTAGTATATTCTTTTTATTGGTGAA
Source organism: Saimiri boliviensis (assembly GCF_048565385.1). Classification (NCBI taxonomy): domain Eukaryota; kingdom Metazoa; phylum Chordata; class Mammalia; order Primates; family Cebidae; genus Saimiri; species Saimiri boliviensis. Next base: position 69,766,843 of record NC_133454.1, on the reverse strand, counting down.
GGTGTATTTCATTTTTTGAATATACTACAGTTTGCCTATTTATTATTCTGTTGATGGATATTTGGATTGTTTCTACTTTTTTGGCTATTCTAAATAAAGCTGATAGGAACACCTTACACAAGTTTTTTGTGGTCATGTGCTTTCTCTTATTTATTTGTTCGATTTTTTTAGAGACAGGGACTTGTTCTGTCACCAGGCTTGGAGTGCAGTAGTGCAGTCATAGCTCATTGTAACCTTAAGCTCCCAAGCTCAAGGATCCCTTCAACCTCTCATGTAGCTGGGAACGGGTGTGCACCACCATGCTTGGCTAATTTTTATTTTTATTTTTAGCAAGGAGGACTTGCTATGTTGCTGGGGCTGATCTCAAACTCCTGATGTCAAGTGATTCTCCCACCTCAGCCTCCCAAAGTGTTGGGATTACAGGTGTGACCCACTGCACCCAGTGCACATAATACCTGAGAGTGAAACTGTTGGCTTATACAAGAGGTGTATATGTAACTTATTAGATATTGCCACACAGTTTTCCAAAGTAGTTAAACATTTTACAGTCCCTCCAGCAATGTTCGAAAGTTCCCGTTGCTCCACCTCTTGCCATCATTTGGTATTGTCAGTTTTGTAAGTTCATGCCATTATAATAGGCTTGTAGTAGTATATCATTTTGATTTTGATTTTTTAATTTTATAATGATTGAAGATATTGAGCACCGTTTCATGTGCTTATAGCCCATTCTCATATGTTATTTTTTGAAGTGTTTATTCAAATATTTTGCCTATTCTAATTTATTGGGTTGTTTATATTTTTATTTTTATGTAGGACTTTTTTACATATTTTGGATAAAAGTCCTTTGTCAGGTGTGTACACACACGCACACACACACACACACACACACACACACCCCAACCTAAGTTTTTTTTCCTAGTCATGATTTGATTTTTTTCATTTTCTCAATAATGCCCTTAGGAAATTTTTACCTAATCCAAGTTCTTGAATATAATTTTCTATGTGTTATTCCAGAAGCTTTGTAGTCTTAGCTTTTACATTTAGGCCCCTAATTCATCTCAAATTAATTTGTGTGTATGAGGTGAGGTTGATGTTAAGGTTCATTTTCTTAACAGGTATTTCCTATGTAGATATTAAGTTATTTCACTGCCATTTGTTGGCAAAGCTTTTCTTTTCTTTATTACAAAATTGGTTATGTATAATTCTTTCTATAATCTTAATTATGTTTCATTGATCTGTTTGTTTAGTTCTGTGTAACTATTGCTGCCTTACTCACCGTAGCTTTATGAGAAGTCATAAAATCTAGTACTCTGAGCCCTCCAGCTTCTCCCCTTCAACACTTTCTTGGTGTTCTAGGTCTTTTGTATTTACATCAATTTTAGAAGCAGTTTGCCAATTTCTCTTAAACAAAAACCTTTTGGATTTTTTATTGGGTTTGCTTTGGCTCTAGATCAATATAGGGAGACTTGACTTCTTAATAATATCACATCTTCCAATCCATGAAACGGGGAATCTCAGCAGTGTTTAATGGTTTTCAATGTACAGGTCTTTCATACCTTTCTTTAGATTTATTCCTAGTTGTTTATTGATATTATATAGAAACACTGATTGATTTTTATATATTAATCTAAACTCTTGCAATTTGCTGAATTTACTTATTAGTTCTAGTTGTTGGATTGTAGATTTCTTTGGATTTTTCTACACACACCATCATAGCACTTTTAAGTAGATTTTTTTTCTTTCTTTCCTATACCTGTGACTTTTATTTACTTTTAAAATGCATTATTACAATGGTTTGGACCTTGAGTACATATAGAATAGAGTGATGAAAGGATATCTTTGCCTTATTTCGGATTATAAGTGTAGGATTAGCTGTAGATTTTTTTCTATAAACCCTTTATCAGATTAAGAAAGCTCCCTTTCCTCCTAGTTTGTTGAGGTATTGTTGTTAATCAGTAACAGGTATTAAATTTTATCAAATGCTTCTTTTTTGAATCTTTCAAGATAATCATATTTTTCTTCTTCATTCTGTCATTGATTGATTTTCAGATATTGTACCAACTTCGTATAGTATTTGAAAGTCAGTCAATAACAGAATGATATAACCTATTCAGATAAATCCCGTTGATGAAGTTGCTTTATCCTTTTCATATATTACTAGAGTTGATTTGTTAACATTTTGTTAATGATTTTTTCGTTTATGTTCATATGTAATAATTGGTTTAACTTTTTTTTATAGTATTTTGGTATCTTGGTATCAGGGTTATGTTGACCTCATGAAACAAACTGAAAAGCATCTCCTCTTCTTGGAAAGATGTTTGATACTACTGGCATTTTACCAGTGAAGCTGTCTGAGCCTGGAGTTTCCTGTGCGAGAAGATTTTTAATTACAAGTTTAATTTCTTTAACAGATAACGGTTCTTTAGATTTTCTGTTTCTTTTGGAAATTTGTAGATTTTAAACAATTTGACTATTTCATTTAAGTTGAATTTATTGGCATAGAGTTGCTGATAATTTCTCCTTAATTCCTTTTAAATATCTGAAGGATCTGTAATGATGTCTTCTCTTTCATTTTTATGTTGGTAATTTGCTTTCAAGCATCATTCTTTATCTCCTCTCTCACTTTTCACATCGACACCATCTTGTCACTAATTTAGGACAAAGCCGTCTGTTACTTGGACTGTTGGAATAGCCTTTCTCTGTGTGCCATTCACCTTATTACAAGAAGAAATATCTTTCTGAAGTGCAAGTATAATTAAATCTTTCCCAGTTTAAAACGTTTTAATGGTTTTCTAATGCTTCAGAATAAAAATCTAAGCACCTTCATATGAAATACAAAACCATTAATGATAAGGTGTTGATTTGTTTCAGCAGACGCCTGTCTTTCCTGCATTTCTTCTCCCTTTTTATCTCTCTACAACCCATAGGAAACTATACTTCACTGCCTTTTAGGTGTTCTAATTTGTCATTCTTCACCTTAAACTTGAATGCAGGGTTTCTCATGTGATATGATCAATATTATCTTCTAACTTCTCCTTCAGTGAGATCATTTTTAATATCTGATTGGCATGGTCTCAGTCTTTATTAATAATTTGACATAATATTTTTTTATTTAATGTATCTTTACATTCACAGAAATATGTAGGCTCAACGCACTTTTTTAGTCCAGTTTCAATTTATTATCTGAAATCATATTAAAAAATAGGAATGCATCTCTTTGCTATCACCAGAATACCTGTCAGATAGCTACTTGATCTCTCCTTCCCAGCACCAGTGATGATGAGTTTTATTTCAGCTTGAGAGTGTTAGTGTTGATATTGACCACTCAGCCATATTGTTACATGATATATATTTCTTTCTTTATAGATTATTTTGATAGTTTGCAAAATCAAGAAACATTCCTCTGAAATTGCCCAACCAGTTTGGAGGTAAAGCAGTTGCTTCTTTTCTAGTTAGTCCTTCACCTCTTCATCCCCAGGGCAATCAGGATGTCCCATGTTATTTTTCAAAGCCTAAATACTTCAAACTTTTATTCTCCTGTTGGGTTTGAAAGGGGGACGTTATTAGCTCTGTCTTGATGTAGCAGGGGCTCTGAAAGTCTATTTGGATAACACTGAAGATTGGAGGAAATGTGACTCTGTCTGTGTGTTTTAAGCCCCTAAGGTAAGATCAGAAAGCGTCTGGGGCAGTGAGAGCCAAATAGTTGAAGTCATACATTAATTATGGTCATGAATCATTTTTATTTTTAAAGTCTTTACCATTTGACAAGGTTGTTTGCATAGTACCAGTGAAGTTTTAGGCAGCGCTTTCCTACTTTTAAAGTAACAGGCTATTTTGTTGATTTCTCCTCTGGGTTGATGATGCCTATCATTTTTAGAGTTCTGATAACATTTTTAGTAAAAATTGCTGTTTCCCTACATGAATAAATGGTGTTCATGTGATTTTTATTTAAATACACTATTTTCAATTTACAAGTATAGGGAACTACCACATTGATCTTCCAATTAATCTCCCACTGATGTCAAAAATCTCAAATTTTGGGACTGTACTTTTTATGTTCAGATGTTAAACATTAAGCCAGCAAATATATTTTGAGTGCCTCCTTTGTGCCACATTCTGTGTTTAGCATTTGGAATATATATGAGAAGGTGGAATTTATTTTTCTCCAAGAAGATCTAGTGAAAAAAATAGGCAAAGAAATAGAGAGTTGCTGTAAAGTAGGGTTGTATAATATTTATTGTGGTGCCATACATATGATGTAGCAGATTTCCAGAGGAAGAAGTGCCTCTACCTCTCTGGAATAGTCAGGAAAGGCCTTTCAAGAAGAGGTGGCTTGAGCTGCCTCTAAATGAATTAGGAATTTATTTATCTGTTAAGGAACAGGAAGAACCAGTAGGCACATGGAACAGCTCACACAGGGGTACAGAAGGAAGAAATGGGAGGATATGTGTGCGGAGTTACCTGTAGTTCAGTATTGCTGGAAATGAGGGTGCAAGGTAAAAGGTATTAGGAATGAAACTCGATGTTTCAGCAGGGACTACATCACAAAGGGCCTTAACCTTGATGTGAAATTACTTTAGAGCTGTCTTTTTAAGAGAGTATTACTGTCAATGTAGATTAAACACACAAACACACCCAGACCAAGAGGTAACAGAATGGAGTATAATCTCCTCTGATGGATTCTTTAGGAGCCCTGAGAGATTTGTTAAATTACTGATCCAGTGAGCGACATAGCTATATTGGGAGTTGGTCCTTTTTAGATGACCTAAGAAATCATCAATAAATATCAGGCAATAGAAGTCATCAATAAATATCAGGCAAAAGTACAGAATAGAATATTTCATGAATATATCTAGGGTTTAGGGTAATAATAATAATAATGTGGCAGAGTTAGCGATACCATGAAACAGCTAAGAAAATGAACCTCTTGCATATATGATGACTTTTAGGTTAGGATTTGATGACCACCTTTTAAAAACAGGTAAAATTCACACACAGTGAAAAGCACAGATCTTGAGTAAATTCTGTGAGTTTTGGTGTACTCCTTATCATTGTCAAGACGTAAGTGTCAGGTGCAGTGGCTCAGTCTTGTAATCTCAGCACTTTGGGAGGCTGAGGTGGAAGGATGGCTTGAGGCCAAGAGTTTGAGACAAGCCTGGGCATAGCGAGACCCTGTCTCTGTAAAAAAAATTAGCCAGACCCGGTTGCATACTCCTATAGTCCCAGCTACTTGGAAGACTGAGGTGGGAAGATCCCCAAGTCCAGGAATTTGAGGGGGCAGTGAGCTGTGGTCGTGACAGTGCACTCCAACCTAGATGACAAAGTGAGACCCCCATCTCAAAAACTTAAAGACTTAGAACACGTCTATCACCTCAGATAGTTCCTTTGTTCCCTCTTCTCCCGATGTCAGTCCTCACCCACATAGGCAGCTGGACAGTCTCTTAATTTGTCACCATAGGTTGGTTTTACCTGTTCTTAAACTTTGTAAAAAGGGAATCATGCAATGTGGACTTTTCTGTTTCTGGCTTTTTTCATTCAACGTTTTGCTTTTGAGATTCATCCATATTGTTGTATGTACCAGCGGTGTGCTCCTTTTTATTGCTAAGTAGATTTTTATTATATGAATATACCACAATCTGTTGATTCTACTATTTTATAGACATTTGAGTGGTTTTCTGTGAACATTCTTATACAAAGCTTCTTGTACACATAATTTTTTTATTCTTCTTGGATAAATACCTAGGAGTAGAGTTGCTGGGCTATAGGTTAAATGTATGTTTAACTTAATAACTAATAATTTCTAAAAAATGGAACTATTATTTTATTAGGCTGGTGCAAAAGTAATTGTGGTTCTTGCAACTTAAATTTAAAATAATTGCAAGAACCACAGTTACTTTTGCACCAGCTTGATACATTTTTGCCAGCAATGTGTGCAAATTTTAGTTGTTCCACATCCTTGCCAGCATTTGGTGGTGTCCTTTTAATTTTATCTATTCTAACAAGTGTGAAATCACCTCATTATGATTTTAATTTACATTTCCCTGATGACTAAGACTTTGAGTGACTTTTCCTATGCTTATTGGCCATTCTTGTATCTTCTTTTGTTAAGTGTTTATTTCACTCTTTTGTCCATTTTTAATTGGCTGTCTTGATTACTGATTTGTAAGAATTCTTTATAGTCAGATAGGTGCTTTACAAATATTTCTCCCAGTCTATGGACTGCTTTTTTATTTTCCTAATCGCACCTTTGTTAAGATTAACAGGTATTTCTCATTTTGGTAAAGTCTAGTTTATTCCTTTTTAACTTTATGATTAATTCTTTTTGCGTCTTTTCTAGTGAATATTTGTCTACCCCTAGGTTGCAAGAGATGGTCCTATATTTTCTGCCATAAGTATTACGATTTCAGCTTTTATATTTACTGTGATCCTCCCTAAATGAATCTTTTGTTTATAGGAAGTAGGGGATGAAACTGATTTTTTTTCTATGCTTATTCAATGTTCCATAGCACCTTTGTTTAAAAAACTTTGTTTTCTGCATTGATTTGCCTTGATTCCTTTGTCAAACATTAATTTGCTATATATGTGTAGGACTATTTATGGTGCATTTTATTCTGTTCCATTGTTCTGTTTTTTTTTTTTTTTTTTTTTTAATTCCCATGACCACACCATATTGTCTTAATTATGTAACTTAATAGAAACTTTTGAAATCTGGCATATTTCAAGATTGGCTTGTCACTTATAGATTCTTTGCTTTCCTATATAAATTACGGTATCAGCTTATTAATTTCAACAAAAAACAAAAGCCTTTGGGGCTGTGATTGGGAGTCTCAAATTATTTACCCATTTGGGAAAAGCTGATATTTTAACAATATGGAATATTCCAGTCCATGTACATGCATTTTTTTTTACTTACTAGTTCTTCTTTCTCATAGCAGTGTTTTGTAACTTTAGGGTTGGGTCTTGCACATTTTTGTTTATTTCATCCCTAAGTATTTTTTTTTATGCTATCATTAAAATATTTAAAACATTTTGTATCTCAGTTGTTTGGGGCTAACACATAAAAGTTATGTTTACACTATGCTGTAGTCTGTTAAGTGTGAAGTAGCATTATGTCTAAGAACGATGTACATACCTTAATTAAAACATACTTTATTGCTAAAAAATGCTGATGATCGTCTGAACCTTTAGCAAGCCATATCTTTTTGCTGGTGGAGGGTTCTGCCTCCATGTCGATGGCTGCTGACTGATAAGGGTGGTAGGTACTCAAAGTTGGAGTGACTGTGACAACTTCTTAAGATAAGACAACATGAAGTTTGACATATCAATAGACTCTTTTTTCATTAATGATTCTCTGTATCATGTGATGCTGTTTGACAGCATTTTACCCACAGTAGAACTTCTTTCAAAATTGGAGTCAGTATTTTCCTTCAAACCTTGCCACTGTTTTATCAACTAAGTTTATGATAGTATAATTTTTTTTGTTGTCATTTCAACAATGTTTATAGCTGCAATGCCAGGAGTAGATTTTATCTCAAGAAACCACTTTTCTTACTCATCTATAAAATGCAACTCCTTATCCAGTCCAGTTTGATCATGAGTTGACAGCAATTCAGTCACATATTCAGGCTGCACTTCTAATTCTAATTCTCTTGCTATTAAAACCACGTCTGCAGTTACTTCCTCCATTGAGTATTGCACCCCTCAAAGTTATCCATGAGGGTTGGAATTGGCTTCTCCCAGACTCCTGTTATTGTTAATATTTTAACTACTCCCATGGATCATGAATATTCTGGGTGGCATTCAGAATGGTGAATCCTTTCCAGAATGTTTTCAGTTGATTTTGCTCAGATCCACTGGAAGCATCAACGTCTATGGCAACTCTAGCCTTATGAAATGTATTTCTTAAATAATAAAACTTGAAAGATGAAACAACTCTTTCATCCATGGGCTACAGAATGGATAATGGGTTCACAGACATGAAAGGATTAATCTCCTTGTACATGTCCATCAGCACTCTTGGGTGACCAGGTGCATCGCCAATGAGCAGTAATGTTTTGAAAGAAATCTTTTTTTCTAAGCAGTAGGTCTCAAGAGTGGGCCTAAAATATTCAGAAAACCATACTGAAAACAAATGTGTTGTCATCCAGGCTTTGCTGTTCCATTTATAGAACACAAGCAGAGTCGATTTAGCGTAATTCTTAAGGGCCCCAGGATCTTTGGAATTGTAAATGAGCATTAGCTTCAACTTAAAATTAGCAGCTGCATTAACCCCTAATAAGAGAGTCAGCGTGTTCTTTGAAGCTTTGAAGCAAGGTATTGACTTCTCCTCTCTATTTGTGAAAGTTAGATGGCATCTTCTTTTAACACAAGGTTGTTTCATCTATGTTGAAAATCTGTTGTTTAGTATAAACTGCCTTCATTGGTGATCTTACCTAGAGCTTCTGAATAACTTGCTGCAGCTTCTCTATTAGCATTTCCTGCTTCCCCTTGCATGTCTGTGTTCTAGAGATGGCTTCTTTCCTTAAATATCATAAACCAATTTCTGCTGTCTTCCAACTTTTCTTCTGCAGCTTCCTTGCCTCTTTCAGATGCCAAAGATTTGAAGAGAGTTAGGGCCTTACTCTGGATTAGATTTGGGCTTAAGAGAATGTTGTGGCAGGTTTGATCTTTTATCCAGACCAGTAAAACTCTTCATATCAGCAATAAGGCTCTTTTACTTTCTTATCATTCATATGTTCACTGGAGTAGCACTTTACATTTCCTTCAAGAACTTTTCCTTTGCATTCTCAACTTGGCTGTTTCATGCAAGAGGCCTAGCTTTTGGCTTACTTGGCTTTTCACATGCCTTCCTTACTAAGCTCTGTCATTTCTAGCTTTTGATTTAAAGTGAGAGATGAAGGACTATTCTTTTCACTTGAACACTTAAGATACCATTGTAAGGCTTGGCCTAGTTTCAATATTGTTGTGTCTCAGGGAATTTGGAGGCCTAAGGAGAGGAAGAGAGACTAGAAATGGCCAATCAGTGGAGCAGTCATAACACACACATTTATCGATAAAGTTCACTATCTTATATTGGTGCAGCTCATGTTGCTCCAAAATAATTATAATAGCAACACCAAAGATCACTGATCACAGAGCACCGTAACAGATAGAATAATAAAGTTTAAGATATTGTGAGAATTACCAAAATGTGGCAGAGAGACACAAAGTGAGCACATGCTGCTGTTGGAAAAATAACTCCAGTAGACTTGATTGACTCAGGGTTGCCACAAACCTTTAATTTTTTTTTTTAGTTAGTATCTGTGAAGCATAATAAAGCAAAGTGCAGTAAAGTGAGGTATGTCTACATGCAGAAGTATAACTGATTTTTTTGTATATTGACCTTATATCCCATGACCTTGCTAAATTAACATTAATTTTAGTAGTTGTTTTGTAGATTTCTTGCAATTTTTTTTTTTTTTGGTATATTTTTTTGTAGATGTCTGACAAAATCTGATGATTTTTCACCTGACAGTTAACATCTACAAATAAAGACAGCTTGACCATTTGATATGGAAATGTGTAAGAAATATATGAGCTATATTTAAAGATAAAGAGGCCAGGCGCAGTGGCATAAGTGCTATAATCCTAGTATTTTGGGAGACAGAGGCAGGTGGATTGATTGAATACAGGAGTTCGAGACCAGCCTGGGCAACATGGTGAAACCCCGTCTCCACAAAAAATACAAAAATTAACAAGGCATGGTGGTGCATGCGTGTAGTCCTAGCTATTTTGGGGTCTGAGGTGGGAGGATCACTTGAGCCTGCGAGGTCAAGGCTGCAGTGAGCTGCCATTGTGCCACTGTACTCCAGCCTGGGCAACAGAGTGAGACCCTGTCTATAAAATAAAATTAAAATTAAAATAAGGAGACCAAAAAGCAAACACACACACACACAAAACCCACAATTTAGAAATAAAAATAGCTCTTAATGTTCTTTGAAAGAGACCTTACTGAGAATATAGTTACTAGTTTGAATCTGGCCAAGTATGTAATTCCTCCTATTACTTTGTCTTTTCTATCATCTTTTTGTTTTCTCTTATCTCTTTGAGAGTGCTGTCTGCTTTGATTTAACCTTCTTTACTGGGATTATTGTGGATTCTTTTTTTCTTTATGGATACCTAGAAGTAATTGTCACCTTTGATAGCAGTGATACTCTCTTGGTGACTTTAGCAATCCACTTAATTTCATTGTGCCTCAGTTTCCACATCTGTAAAATGATAGGATTTTACCATATTATTTTCTCAGGGCTCTTTCAAACTTGTTTGAGCTCTTCATCTTACCTCACAGTACATCAAGGGCAGGCAGGCAGGTACAAAAAGGGTGTTTTAGAGCTTTATTTTTAGGATTTATTGTATTTCCTGTAATTTTAATGTGACTATGCTAGAGAATTGAAAATCAATTGAGTTCATTGTTAATTCTATGTATCCTCAAGGTTTGTATTTATATCTGAGGCTCTTTGTTGAGTTTACTGTTAACTCATTTACATTTTTCTATAACTTATATTTCTAGGCTTCATAGAGCCCAGTGTGCAATTAAACAGACTCAGGTAACTGTTCAGAAAATTGGAAAGGAAATTGAAGAAAAACTAAGACTCACATCTACAAGCAATGAGCTGGTAGGTTTTCGTGTATTTACCTGTTTATGCTTCTTGTTTTCTAAAGGAGAGTATAGTATTCTTCTAGGATTAATTTTGAAAAACCCCTTAGATAGTTGTTACTATCTTCTTAATGTTTCACCGAGAGTTCTATTGGCATTTAAATGTTGGAAATAAACTTTCCCATCTGCTAATATTGTAACACACAAAGTGCCTGCTTTATTCTGCTAGATGAAACTTTATATTACATAAAATTACTTAGAAGATAATTAAAAGGCAGTTTTATTAATGTGAACTCTAAACATGAACTATATAGTAAATGAAAAATAGCTGCCAGGAGGAGAAAAAATAAACTATAGGAGCTCATCTACTTTTTGTAGACAGTGATCCATTTTGGGAAATACTCTATTAAGGAGGCATTTCCAAAGAAATAGAAATCCTAACCCAAACGGACAGATTTAAGATTTAGTGTAATTTTGAATTGTTTTATACTCTTCCTAGTGGAGCAGAAAAAATGTCTATTTTTGTAATGAATATTGTGTTTTTGTAAGTATAATAGTGGATATGGCTAATAAATTGAGCATTTTTAAAGCCACTTTGGAATGAATAGCTTTTGAGGAACTTTGTGCTGTGGCTTAGACTTAAAATAAAATTTAGATCTTCAAATTAAGTTCTAGATAAAATTATTTGAGTATTTGTTTGTGTGAACTCATTATCACAGATAGGCAGCATCTTCCTGTTGTCATTAACAGCTTTCTCAGCTTAGCAGAGGGCCTTTCCATCACCAAACAAAAGCTTTTTGCTGCCCTGAAGATTTGCCCAAGATAATCATATAGTGGAAGTATAGAAAAGCAGCAATACATATAACCTCAAAGAAACTTTTCTCTCATGGAATTTGAAATTAATATATTAGTTCAAACTGCATACAACTGTTGATTTTGACCTATAAATGGCAGTTTCATATAGTTCAACCTGATATATAACAGCTAGTGCAATACCTGGCACGTAGCAAGCATACAAAATATGGTAGCTGCAGTAACTTTAGCAGTAATTCTTATTATTCATGTGACTTTCCTTGTCTATAGAAACATCTTTCATTTCAAAGGTACTATTAAACCACCTCTTGTTGTAACTTAGACCCAATAAAGGACTAAATTTCAAACCATAAGTATATTGAAGGAGAGGAAAAAAAATCACATTTTAATTCTTTCTGTCATGTATAAAAATGCTAGATTTTTAGAACCTTTGGAAAAAATTGCTAGGTTTTATTTTTATTTTCCTCTCCCAAGGCAGGACTGAGAAATTACTTGTTTCATTAAATGACAGCATGTATTTTATCTCAGTGTGGAAAAATGTGTTTTTAATCCTGTTTTTTAAAAAAACCTAAGTGGTGACACAGAGCAAAGTAATAGAATATGTGAGTTTAAAGAGGTCAAGTTCAGAGGTTCACTGTATGTTATTACGCAGCCTCATCAACAGAAGAAAATCATTGGATTTTTGAACTGAATGTGAACCTAGAAATCATCTTGTTCTCTAATAACCCCGTTTAAAACTACAGCCCCCTCAGTATATTCTGTCCCCTTTCCTGCTTTACTGTTCTCTATAATATTCATTATTGTTTGCCATGGTATATATTTTACATATTTTTCTATCTCTCTAAACTTTGTAAGGGGAGGGGTTTTTATTTATTTATTTATTTTTTAAAAACATTGGTGTATTTCTAGCATCTACAAAAGTGTTTGCCACATAGTAGGTGCTCAATAAGTATTTGTTGAATTTAAAAATGAATCTAGCTTAATGTCTTCTTATAATAGGACAGGAAAATGAAGCTTAAAGAAAGGAAACAACTTTCCCACAGTAATTTGACAATAGAGGCAGAGAATTCAGTTTACTTGTTTCCTTTCAGAGAATAATACCATCTGCATGTTAGTTAGTCACCTTAAGTTTTACCTGTAGCATATTAGAAAACTTTACTATTTGTCTTTTTTCTCATTTACTTTTCAAATTGGCCCATGGCCATTGTATTCCAGCCCATCCATTTCCAGCATTTAGAAATCATTTTCACTTTAACCTGAGTAACGATGCAGCAAGAAGGCATATTTGATGTTGAAGGAAATCAGATTACCTTCTGAGACTACATGTGATTAACTCTATTACAAGAAATTGGGTTCATACTTGGTGACTTTCAGAAATTTGCCATCTTCTCACGTAACATGAATGCCTAACACTTTTTGGCATTTAATTACATTTCTTGTGAAATTTCTGCTGTTTAATTTTTACTATGTTTTAGAATTTTTTTTTGTTTTGAGGTGAAATTTCACTGTGTTGCCTGGCCTGTTCTTGAACTCCTGGCCTTAAGTTGTCCTCTCACCAGAGCCTCCTGAGTAACTGGGATTATAGGCGTGTACCACCATGCACAGTTTGTGTTTTAGATTTTGTCAAATGCCTTTCCGATATCTGTTTCAATGAATGTATGCTTTTTCTCTTCTGTTATGGTAAAATACATAGGTTGATTTTTGAATGTTAACTCAACTTTGCATTCCTGGGGAAAGCCCTCTTGATCATGGTGAATTACCTTTTAATACTTATTACTGGATTTAATTTGTTAAAAAATTTTAAAGGAATTGTGCATATATATTTATAAAGAATATTGGTCTGTAGTTTGTTTTCTTTCTTTTTTTTTTTTTTTTTTTTTTTTGAGACACAGTCTTGTTCTGTTGCCAGGCTGGAGTGCAGTGGTGTGATCTTGGCTCACTGCAACCTCTGGCTCCCTGGTTCAAGCGATTCTCCGATTCTCCTGCCTCAGCCTCCCAAGTAGCTGGGATTATAGGCACGTGCCACCATGCCTAGATGATTTTTGTATTTTTTAGTAGAAACAGGGTTTCACCATATTGGTCAAGGTGGTCTCGATCTCCTGATTTCATGATCTGCCTGCCTTGGACTTCCAAAGTGCTGGGATTACAGACGTGAGCCACCGTGCCTAGCCTGTAGTTTGTTTTCTTGTAATCTCTTTATTCCATTTTGTTGTTTGGGTGATGTCCTCAACTCACTTTTGGAAAGCGTTTTCCCCATTTTTGTTTTCAGGAAGACTATGTATGGAATTGGGATTATTTCTTAAATGTTAGGTAGAATTTGCATTGATGCCATCTGGGCCCAGAGGTTTTTTGTGAGGTTTTTGAACTGGAAATTCAATTTCTTTAATGACTTACCTTTTGAGTGAACTTTGGTAGCTGTGTCTTTCAAGGATTTGTTTATTTTATTTAAGAGGTCAGTCGTTTTACATGTTAGCTATTCTAGCAGTTATGTAGTATTTTCTCTTTTTGTTCTAAATTGTATTTCCATGATGAGCATTTTTCAGATCCTATTGGATACGCATGCATCATTTCAGGGCCAGGTGTGGTGACTCATGCTTGCAATCCCAGGACTTTGGGAGGCTGAGGCGGGTGGATCTCTAGGTCAGGAGTTCTAGATCAGCCTGGCCAATAGGGTGAAACCTCATCTCTACTAAAATATAAAATGTTAGCCAGGTGTGGTGGCACATGCCTATAGTCCCAGCTACTTGGGCGGCTGAGGCAGGAGAATTGCTTAAATCTAGAAGGCAGAGGTTGCAGTGAGCTGAGATCGTGCCGCTATACTCCAGCCTGGGCAACAGAGTGAGACTCTGTCTCAAAAAAAAAAAAAAAAAAAAGAAAGAAAAAGAAAATAGTATCAGTTAAAATATTTTTGCCCGTTAGAAATAAACTCTTTATTTTAGATTTATAGGAAACTTGCCAAGATCATTCAGAGTTCCCACATACCTTTCATCTGGTTTTCCCTAATGTTAACATCTTATGTGACTATGGTACATTTGACATGGTACGTGGTTAAAAAAATATTGGCATTGATATGATACTATTAACTATGCAGTTTATTCACATTTCACCAGTGTTTCCATTAATGTCTTTTTAAAAATGAGTACACTTTTAATTTTAGAACAGTTTTAGATTGATAGAATCATCACAAAGTTAGTATGGGGACTTACCCTGTATGCACCACACCCAGTTTCTCCTATTATTATCTTATTTTAACGTGGTACATTTTTTATTATTGATGAACCTATACTGATAAATCATCATTAACCAAAGTTCATGCTTTATTCAGTTTTTTTTTTCAGCTTTTACCTAATGTTCTTTTTCTAGTCCATAATCCTATCCATGAAAACATACCGCATATAGTAATAGATATCATGCCTCCTTAGATTCTTCATGATTGTGAAAATCTTTCAGACTTTTCCTATTTTTGATGACCCTTACGGTGCTGAGGACTTTGACAGGGCAGGTATTTTATAGAATATTCCTTGATTAGGATTTGTCTGATGTTTTTCTCTTTATTAGACTGGGTCCTGATTCCTATTTTTGTTGCGGTATTTAGTTCAGGATACCACACTCGATTTTGTCGTCATGTTTTCCTAGTCTTCTCCAATCTATGTGTTTCTCTGTTTTCCTTTTTAAAATCACTGTGACTAATCACTGTTGATATGAACCTCAGTCATTTGGTTAGGATAGTATCTCCCAGGTTTCTCCAATACCGAGTTTCCTTTCTGTACTCTGCTTTTTGAAAGCAAGTTACTGAAGTTACCAAGTCAGCCTATAATCCAGAGGAAGGGAATTAAATTCCACCTCCTGGATGGGGAAATATCTACATATGTTATTTAAAATTATTTGTGAGGAAGATGTGTCTCTTCTCCCACCATTTATTTGTTTCTTTAATCAATTACTAGTGTGGACTCATGCATGTTTATTTTATACTTTGGGTTATAATCCAGTGCTATGTTATTTATTTTCTTGCTCAGCTTTTGGATTTGGCCATTGAGATCTTTCCAGTTGGCTCTTATGTCCTTTGATATACCCCTATCTCTTTTTTTTGTTTGTTTGTTTGTTTTTAAAAATACTTCCTTACTCCTTGGCACTATGTGATCCAATCTCATCTTATGTTTTTCCCATCCCAGCCCTAGAATTAGCCATTTCTCCAGGAGCCCTGTTCCTTTTGTTTAATAATGATATTTAGAAACAAGATCTGGGCCTGTTGCCACTAGGTTGCTTCGAAGACCTCTCAATGGACAGAGCTATATATGCACACGTCTCTGTCTCTCTGTATATTAAATTGAGATAATATTAATCATTTACACTCTGATGCCACAAAATGCATTCTAGTCATCCTCTTGATGTTGTTTATTTGTATTATCTTTTTCTGATAGTGAGAAACCTGGCTCCCATTATCTGTAATTTATTTTGCTTATTTATTCAGTCCTAGAAACATGTAAAGTAGTTTCAGATTTGTTCTCTGTCTCACTCCCTCTGTCTTCTTTAAGGAGATTAAGTCTTGTTCTGTCACCCAGACTGAAGTGTAGTGGCACGATCAATAGCTCACTGCAGTCTCAAACTCCTACGCTCAAGTTATCCTCCTGCCTCAGCCTTCTGAGTAGCTACCGGGCTCAGATAATTTTTTTATTTTTTTGTTGAGAGAGTCTTGCTACGTTGCCCAGGCTGATCTTGAACTCCTGGCATCAAGCAGTCCTCTCGCTTCAGCCTCCTGAAGTTTTTTCTCATTTTTAATTCAGATTTTTGTCTTCTTATTTTGGGCTTGTAAGTATACATGTGTGTTTCTATATACAAATCCTTTTTCTGTTGTGTGTGTTAGGAATATTTTCTTTTTGGTCTGTGTCTTGCCTTTTTGTATTCTTAACAGTATTTTCTAAAGAGCAAAAGTTCTGAAGTTTGATGAAGTCCAATGTATTTAATTTTAATTTAATTTTTTATGTTTAGGGATTTTTGTTTTCTTCATAATAAATATTTGAGATATTTGCCTAACCCAAGGTCAGAGGAATTTCCTCCTATGTTTTGTTGTAGTAGTTTAATAGTTTTGGGCTTTACGTCTATATCTATAAGGTACTTCTATTATAGTTCATTGTTTTGTATCAGATAAGTAAGGGTAATTTTTTCCCCCTGCATGGATATCCAGTTGATTTAGCATCATTTGTTGAGTAGTCTTTTCATTCTCCATTTAATTGCCTTGAGATGTTTGTTCAAAATCAGTTGATCCTGTATATGTTCATCTATTTCTGGATTCTTTGTTCTGTTCCATTGATCTGTGTCTGTATTTAACCAATACCAAACTCACTTATTATTGTAGATCTGTCATCTTAAAACTTGATAGGGTAAGTTTTCCAACTTTGTTATTTTTAAAAACTTCTGTGGTTTTTCTAGATTCTTCATATTTCCAAGTGAACTTGAGAATCAGTTTGTCAATTTCCACAAAAAAAAAAAAAAAAAAAAAAGAGAGAGAGAGACCTGCTGGAATTTTGATAAGAAGCAGTGGATAAAATTGTGGAGAATTTCTATCCTAATAATATCGGGTCCTTCAATCCGTGAACATGGTGTTTATCTCTTTTACTTAGATTTCTCTCTAATTCTCTTTATTATGTCATAACTTTCACTGTAGAGATTTTGGACATCTTTTGTTAGAGTTATTCCTAAGTGTTTTATGGGAGGTTTTTGGTTTTTGGTTTTTTTTTTTTTTTTTTTTGGCAGAGGACGCACTATTGCAAGTGGAATTGTTTTTGAATTTTTATTTCTCATTTTTTTGCTGCTAGTTTGTAAGAATACAATTAATTTTATTTTATTAATCTTCTATCTTGTAATCTTGTTATATTAACTTATTCATTATACTAGTTATTTATAGTTTTTTTGGAATTTTCTATGTAAACAATTATAACTGCAAACTTGAACAGTTTTATGCCCTTTATTTGATTTTCATCCAGTACAATGTTGGGGAAAAAAAATAGTAAGAACAGGAATCCTCATCTTGTTCCTGGTTTTAGGAGAAACAATTCATCGTTTCTCCGTTAAATGGAATAATAGGAATGCCCTTCATTAATTTTAGGAAGTTCCCTCTTATTCCTAGTTTCTGAGAGTTTTTATCATGAATAGATGTTGAATTTTGTCAAGTGGTTTTTCTATATCCACTGAAATGATCATATGATTTTTTTCTTTATTCTCTTAATATGATGAACTTTTTGGTTTATTTTCAAATATTTAACTAACATTGCAATTCTGGAATAAACCTAAATTGATTTTGATATATAATTTTGGTATTTTGTTGGATTTGTTCTTATAAATTTTTTCCCTTTGTATCTTCTTGGATTTGCTTTGGTAATAATTTAAGGAATTTTGCACCTATATTTATTAGGGATATTGTGATACAACGTTTTGAATTGCTTTATCAGATTTTGGTAGCCTGGCAAAATTAGTTGGGCAGTGTTCTTTTTTTCTTACTCCATCTTGCCCAGAAGCAGAAATCTGGACCTTTTAAATATTCTAGTTCTCTGCTTATAATTCACATCCTTTTATTCACTATAAGAGTATTTCAATTTTTGTCAACATATTTATAAGAGTGCCTTTAAAGTTTTTGGTAATTCTAACATCTGGATCATCTTGGAGTTGGCATATGTTGGTTTTCTCTTCCCTAGAGAGTGAGTCACATTTTCCTGACTCCTCATATATTGGGTAATATTGCATAGTATCCTGGACATTGTGAATGTAATTTGGTGGAATCTCTGGATTTTGTTACTTTGTTCCAAAAAATGTTGATATTTTTATTTTAGCAGGTAGTTAACTTGGTTCGGATCAAACTGTCATGCCTGCAATCAACACTGGCTCAGATTTCAGTGTAGTTTTTGCCCATGGGCACAAGCTTCTTTCTGTTTGTTTCAAGCATGTGTATCGTAGGATTCAGGCTGAGACTTGGGTTGAATTTAAACAGAATTTGGGGTGCCCATTTTCTGCCTTCCTCCGTTCTGGCGCACTTGATCGCCTGGCTCTTGATTTCCCTGGTTCCTTTGGTCAGGAAGAAAGTTGACTTTTGGAGTTTGCAGCCACCCTCAGGGAAAAGCCACCCTGAAATGGGGAAATTCACTTTGTTGGTTGCTTATGGCAACTTCTGACTCACCTCCAAAATAGGCCTGCCATTATCATTCTCAGGAAACCTCAAGTAGCAGATTTTTGTATTTTATCCATAGTCTATATCTGTTATCCATAGTCTGTATCCTCTATGAGAGGACCAGTTTGTTGCATACTCATTCTTTTACACCAGAAGCAGAGCTCCTGTATATTTTATTATTATATATTTTTTGCTGTATCTTCCTGGCTAAACCCAGGTTCTCAGTTACTGCTAAGTCTATGAAATTAATGGATTGGAAATATTTTCTAAGGAAAGGTTTTCCTTTTCTTAGTGATTGACTAGGTGTAGGTGCAATAGAAACAACCTATAAAATGACATTGAGAAGCAAATGTGTTAACTTTTGGGACAGCTGCCACAGCTTTAAAAGCTTTTTTCTGTGTTAATTATTTTCCATTTTGGGGGGAAAGTTACTATAGATGAACATAAAATATACCCTTAATCACCAGTTCTCAAGTTTTTGGTCTCAAGACCCCTTTATACTCTTAAAAATCTCAAAGAATTCAGTAATTCAGTTATATATACATGCATATTTATTTATTTATTTATTAGTTTGTTTGTTTGTTTGTTTGTTTTGTCTTTGAGATGGAGTCCTCGCCCTGTCACCCAGGCTGGAGTGCAGTGGCACAATCTCTGCCCACTGCAACCGCTGCCTCCTGGGTTCAAGCGATTCTCCTGCCTCAGCCTCCTGAGTAGCTGAGATTATAGGCATGTGCCACCATGCCCAGCTAATTTTTTGTATCTTTAGTAGAGACGGGGTTTCACCATGTTGACCAGGATGGTCTTGAACTCCTGAGCTTGTGATCTGCCCGCCTCAGCCTCCCAAAGTGCTGGTATCATAGGCGTGAGCCACTGCACTCAGCCTGAGTAACATATTTTTATGAAAAATAAGCATATTTTTCTGAACAAAAGGTTTCATTAGCATTGCATTGCTAAAATATTTTGTAAATTTAACTTCTCTTAAGCTAATGTCTGGCCTAACAAAAGACTATGAATTTTCACATCTGCTTCAGTGAATCTGTTGCAATATCATGAGTCTCATCATATACTTATGAGAAAATGAGAGTGGAAAGAGGAATGTAGCTTAGTGTTATGCAAATATATTTTATCTTGCGAGACTCTGTAAAAATGTCAGGAACCCTCACGATTCCCAAGAACATGCTTTAGGAACTTTTGCCCTAAGGCATTTTAGCTCCAACATGATCATTGTGAAGACACTTGTTCCATTACTTGGTCGAACATCTGAAATCCAAAATCTAAAACACACCAATAAACATTTTCCCTGAGCTTCATGTTGGGGCTCAAAGTTGTCATTTTGGACTTCAAATATTTGGATTTGGAATACTCAATTTACATATGTTTTTTATACGTTAGTCATCTTTCTGAAATGAATGTTTAACATTTCCCATGTTTTTGGTGTTTTTTTTGCCAAATACTCATAAATAGGAATGTGTTTATCTGTGATTTTCAGTTTACATATAGTGTTGTATAAAAACACTAACATCTAATTAAAAGTAATCTATTGGAGATATATATTTGACATTACACTGGGAGTAAACAGGTAAATATAACACTGAATCCCATTAGAAGATTGTGGAACATTAAGATCTTTGAGCATTCATCTTTGATGCATTAGAAAGGAAACAGAACTAGATCCTACATGGGTAGGGTTTGTTTACTCATTTGAAATTGGAGCCGACCGGGCATGGTGGCTCACGCCTGTAATCCCAGCACTTTGGGAGGCTGAGGTTGTTGGATCATGAGGTCAAGAGATCAAGACCATCCTGGCCAACATGGTGAAACCCTGTCTCTACTAAAAATACAAAAATTAGCCAGGCGTGGTGGCACGCGCCCATAATCCCAGCTACTTGGACACTGAAGTAAGAAAATTGCTTGAACCCAGGAGGTGGAGATTGCAGTGAACTGAGATTGTGCCACTGCACTCCAGCCTGGCGACAGAGTGAGACTCTGTCTCAAAAAACAAAAACAAAGACAAAAAAAAACAAAAAAAAATTGGAGCCAACAATTCTGGTTTTGAATGACTTGATATATTTCTGTAAATGAGCCAGTTTCTGCACATGGACCATAACACAAACACTACACACATGCCTTCTCATGTTAATGTAGTATTTAGATTAACTTGTAAGTTTAGTTCTTTAAATCTAGAAAATATATTTCTGTTTTCTAGATTTCTGCTCAAAGACCATAACACAAATGCTATAAACACACCTTCCCATACTAATGTAGTATTTAGATTAAGTTGTAACCTTAGTTCTTTAAATCCAGAAAACATATCTTAGTATATACCCTGGAATAGAGCAGGTTAACCTCCTAGCCAGTGATATCCCTATGTTCTCTGAAGATTAGCTTTTCTTTTAGCCTATTTTCTTTCTTTGCCCAGGTAGAATTCAATTTATATGTTTTGTGGAAAAATTCACATTATGGAAGTTGAACACCTTGCTCTTTGTGGGAAAAGATTGCTTCCTAAAGATTTTACCTATCTTTTTCCTCAGTGATGTAAGAATACCTTAGGCTTCTTGATTATACTATTGCATTGCTAAAGGAAACTTAGATTGTTTCTTCATTCCTTTTTCTTTCATAATAAACAACCTCATTGATTTTTTTTCAATTATTTTTATGGCAAAATACATATAAGATTTATGATTTCATTTCATTTTTAAATGGACAGCCCAGTGGCGTTAAATACCTTCATAATGTCCTGCAACCATCATCACCATCCATCTCCAGAAGTCTTTTAAACCGAAACCCTGTACCCATTAAACACAGTTCTTGCTTCCTTCTACTCCCAGGCTCTGGCAACTACCATTCTACTTTTTATCTCTGTGACTTTGACCGTACTCTAAGTAACTCATTTAGTGGAATCATGCAGTATACACTTTTTTATGGCTGGCTGTTTCACTTAGCATAATGTCCTCAAGTTTCATCCATGGTGTAGCATATTGCAGAAATTTCCTTCCTGATTAAAGCTGAATAATCTTTCATTGTATGTATATACCAGATTTTGCTTATCCATTCATTTATTGATAGACTCTTGGATTGCTTCTGCATCTTAGAACCTTATGGACTTTTGGTTTCTGTTTTTACAGTGGGTTGGCAGGGCAAAATGGCTTTTATCTCCAGTAGACCTACATTCATAGAAAGTAGAGACCATTTCTCATTCATCTAGAAGCATGTAGTAGGGCCTTTATTAAAGCTTGCTTTGTTGAGGAAAATTGTTTAGGAACATTCTTTGCAAAGGCATATTTCATAGACCTTTCAAGCCAAATATGGTAGTGATTGGAAATAAGTTTTTCTGCTGTTTTCTTGGCTTGAATGTCTTTAACAGATGATCATACCATCTGTTTAGAATCAGTATTTCAGGGATGAGTAAGAAAGCATCTTGGGTGAGAAATGATTGCTGTAAGTACTTTTAACACATTGCCAAAAATCATTTTCCATGCCCGTTGCTTCAACAAGGCCATACCATGATGTATCTCACTGAGTTCCCAGACTTCCTCATTATCTGTGAATCAAATCAAGATACTTACTTTTTCCTTTTAAAGTTTTCTATCGGCTTATCTTTGCTTCTGGTAACCTATTTATTTAACGGTTGAGTTTTGTAGTTACAATTTTAATTGTTTACTTTATACCTTAGGAAGGAGATAAAAATTTACTAGCTATAACCAAATTGCTGTTTGCTTAATATTTATGCCATGAGTAGTATTGACACTGTTTGATAAAGACCAGGAGAGAAGGGCATACATATTCATAGTGCAGTAATTGTGTGTGTATGCACATGTATTGAGGCATGTACATACTCATTTTGGGTACAGAATTTCAGATTTGTATCTGAAAATAAGTTCAGGCAGGCTTTTTGGAGAAAAAAGAGGCTGATTAAAGTTTAAGCAGTGGTTTGATGTAATATTTATATGGAAACGTAAGTTAAACAACAAATTTAATTGTGTCTTTGGCTGGTAGAATGGGTCAGGGATTTTGTTTAATTAAACGTGTATTCAATAAAATTGATATTTAATATGACTTTTAAAAAATACACTTTCTTTTTCAAGGTAGTTTTAGATTTACAGAAAAAGTAGGCAGAAAGTACAGAGTTCCTCTATGCCCCACCCGGTCCCCAATTTCTTCTGTTATAACATCTTGTACTAGTGTGGCACATTTGTTATATTGACTAATTAATATGAATGCATTATTATTGACTAAAGTCCTTAGTTTACATTAGGGTTTGCTCTTTATGTTATACCGTTCTATGAGTTTTAACAAATGTATTATGTTTCTACCATTACAGTATCAAACAGAATAGGTTCAGTGCCCTAAAAATATCCAGTGCTCCATATGTTCATCCTTTTCTCCCTCCGCTGGAAACTGATCTTTTCACTGTCTCTATAATTTTACCTTTTCCAGAATTTCATACAGTAGGAACCATAAAGCTACATTAAAAAGTATGTAGCCTTTTCAGACTGGCGTCTTTCATTTAGCAAGATGCATTTTAAATTTCTCTTATGATGGGTTGATTATTTCTTTTTATCACTGAATAATACTCCATTGTATATGTACCACAGTTTATCTGTTGACCTACTGAAGTATATCTTGGTTGCTTCCAAGTTTTGGCAATCATGAATAAAGTTGTTGTAGACATTTGTATGTAGGTTTTTGTGTAAACATAAGTTTTCAATATCCAGGTTAATATATAAGAGTGTGATTGCTAGATTGTATAGTAAGCCTATTTTAGCTTTGTAAGAAACTGCCAGTCTATCTGCCAAAGAGTCTGTACCATTTTGCATTCCCACCTTCAGTAAATGACAGTTCATGTTGTTCCATATCTTTGCCAGTAATTGGTGGCATCAGAGTTTTGGATTTTATTATAATGGGTACATAGTCATATCACATTGTGGTTTTAACTTGCATTGATGAGATGCTTGTTCAGTTCTTTGTTGCATTTTTTTGTATTTTTGGTAGAGAGGGGGTTTTGCTATGTTGACCAGGCTGGTCTCGAACCCCTGACCTCAGGTAATCTGCCTGCCTTGGCCTCCCAGTGTTATGGGATTACAGGCGTGAGTCACTGTGCCCTGCCAGGGTTGTTTATTTTCTTATTATTGAATTTTAAGAGTTCTTTGAGGCCAGGTACAGTGGGTCATGCCTGTAATTCCCAGCACTTTGGGAGGCTGACGTGGAAGCGTTCCTTGAGCTCAGGAGTTCGAGACCAGCGTGGGCAACATAGTGAGACCCTGTGTGTATTTTTTTTAAATGAGAATTCTTTGTGTATTTTAGATACCAATTCTTTATCAGATATGTTTTTTGTATAGAATGTCTCCTAGTCTGTGGCTTGTCTTTACTCTTAAAACGGTGTCTTTTGCAGATTTTAATAATTTCCAAGATACCAATTTCTTTTTTCACAGATCTTGCTTTTGGTGTTGTGTCTAAAAAGTTATCCCCAAACCCAGAGTCTTCTGTACTTTCTCCTATGTTATCTTCTAGAAGTATAATTTTTAATTTCATATTTAGATCGTGAGCTGTTTTGAGTTAATTTTTTGTGAAGGGTGTAAGGTCTACATCTAGATTGATTACTCCCTCCTCCCCCTCTCTCTCTTTGTTCTGTTCTTTCTTTTTTTGCGTGTGGCTGTCTAGTGGTATCATCATTTGGTAAAAAGACTTGCTTTTGTTTCTTTGTTAAAGATTCTTTGACTTAGGTGTATTTCTGGGCTCTCTGTTCCATTTGATTGATCTGTTTGTCTGTTTTTTTTTACCCATACCACCCTGTCTTGATTACTGTAGCTTATGGTAATTCTTGACATTGGCTACTGTCAGTCTTCCAACTTTGTTCTTCTTCAATATTGTATTGTGTATTCTTTTGCCTTCATATAAACTTTAGAATCAGTTTTTATATTAACAAAATAATTTGATGGATAATTGGGTGATTGGATTCCACGTGTTCATTGCTGTTACACAGGAAGACATCTTTTTATACATATTAATTCTATATCCTGCAATCTTGCTGTAATTGCTTTTTCCAGGAAGGTTTTGTTTTGTTTTGTTTGTCAATTCTTTGGGATTTTCTATATATACAGTAATATTATCTGCAGATAAAGACAATTTTATTTCTTCTTTCCCAATCTGTGTCGCTTTTCTTTCTTTTTCTTGTCTTATTTCATTAGCTAGGACTTATAAAGTATAACTATGTTGAATAGGAGTCAAAGGGGACATCCTTGTCTTGTTCTTAGAATTAGGGTATAAGCATCTAGTTTCTTACTCTTAAGTATGCTGTTAGCTGTAGGTTATTTGGTAGTTGTTCTTTACCAGTTAAGGAAGTTCCCCTCATTTTCTATTTAGCTGAAAGTTTTTATCATGAATTGTCATTGGATTTTGTCACATGCTTTTTCTGCATCTACCAATATGTGTGATCATATCATGTTTTTCTTCCTTAGCCCGTTGATGTGATGAATTACATTAATTACTCTTGGAATGTTGAACCAACCTTGCCTATCTGGGATAAATTCCATGTGGCCATGTTGTGTAATTATTCTTATACATCGTTGGGTTTAATTTGCTAATATTTTGTAGTGTCTTTGTCTGATTTTGGTGTTAGGGTGATACTGGCTTCATAGAATGAGTTAGCAAGCATTTGTCTACTTCTGATTTCTGGAAGAGAGTCTTAAGAACTGGTATTGTTTCTTATTTAAATACTTGGTAGAATTCACTGTGAAACCACCTAGACCTCCTCCCCCTCCCCACCTCGTTTTGGAAGGTTGTTGATTTAATTGCTCTCTCTTTTGTTTTTTTGTGACAGGGTCTTGCTCTCTTGCCCAGGCTGAGTACATTGGCATGATCATGGCTCACTCTAGCCTTGAACTTGTGAGCGCAAGTGATTCTTTCACCTCAGCCTCCTGAGTAGCTGGGGCTACAGGTGCATGCCACTGCATCCAGCCAATTTTGTTATTTTTTATTCTTACGGATGGGGTCTCACTATGTTGCCCAGACTGGTCTCTAGCTTCTGAGCTCAAGCAATTCTCTCACCTGGGCTTCCCAAAGTGCTGAGATTATAACCATGTCCAGCCTAATTTCTTTAGTATCTCTTTCTCTTATGAGTTTTAGTAGATTATCTTTCAAAGAATTGGTTCATATCATCTAAATTATCAAACTTCTGAGCATAGAGTTGTTTCTAGTATTCTTTATTCTTCTGAGGTTTGTGAGATCAATTGTGATAACCCCTCTTTCTTCATATTAGTAAATTTTGCCTTTTCTCATTTTTCCTTGAATAGTCTGGCTAGAGTTATTTTTTGTTTTTTGTTTTTTAAATGGAGTTTCACTCTTGTTGCCCAGGGTGGAGTGGTGGAGTGCAATGGCGTTATCTCGACTCACTGCACCCTCTACCTCCCAGGTTCAAAGGATTCTCCTGCCTCAGCCTCCCAAGTAGCTGGGATTACAGGTGTCCACCACCATGCCCAGCTAATTTTTGTATTTTTAGCAGAGATGGGATTTTACCATATTGATGAGGCTGGTCTTGAACTCCTGACCTCAGATAATCCACCTGCCTCCGCCTCCCAAAGTGCTGGAATTATAAGTGTGAGCTACTGTGCCCAGCCCTGGCTAGAGTTTTATGAATTTTATTTACATTTCCAAAGAACCAGTTGTGGTTTCATTGATTTTTCTCTATTGGATTTATTCTGTTTGGATTTAACTAGCTTCTGACATATGTAGATTTCTTTCTTCTGCCTAATTTGATAAGCTCAGGTCCCCGAGGCCTTATTTTTTCTTTTAAAGGCTATTTTCTCTCTGTTGTTAAAATTGGTAGTTTCAACTGTTCTGTTTTCAGTTCACAGACTCTTCTCTGCTTCCTCCATTCTACCATTGAGCCTATTCACTGAGTTTTTGTTATTTTTAGTTCTAAAATTTCCATTTGGTTCTTTGTATGTTCTGGTTCTTTGCTGAGTCTTTCTAGTTTATTTTTTTTTCTACTTTTTCATTTGTTTTAATCATGTTCTTAATTGCTGTTGAAGCATTTTTGTGTTGGCTAATTTCAGCTCTTTATCAGATGATTGTAACACATCTGTCAGGTCAGTTTTGGCATCTGTTGCTTGTCTTTTTTCATTTTCTTTGATCTTTTCCTGGTTCTTAATGTGGGGGGTGGTTTTTGATTGAAGCTTGGACATTTGGAGCATTATATTTGAAGTCTCTGGATCTTATTTAAGCCTTCTGTTTTAGCTGGCTTCCTCTGAGACCTCTCTGGTAGGGAAAGGAAGAGGTACCATTTCATTACTACCAGATGAGTATAGAAGTCCAGATTCCCTAAGCAGCTTCCATTGACCCCTTAGTGGCAGGGGAGAAAGCTCCTCTTCCCTTAATTAATGCTGACAAGGAGTGGCTCCCCACTAGGCCTCCAATGCTACCTTCTTAGCTGGGAGGAGTAGGATTGCCTTGTTACTTCTCCCCAGATGTCTTCCACTGGTATCACAGAAAGGAGGGTGGCCGCATTAGCACTGGGTGGTAGTGAAAGTGACTCTCCACTAGGCCTTCTTTAATACTACCCCACTGAGGATGGGAGAGGGTTATCCCATTATAGACAGGTGGGTGGTAAAAGTCCAGGATCCCCATGTGATGTCAGTAGATACCACATGGGGCTCAGTTGGTTACTGCAGGGATAAAACCTCAGGCTTCTGCTTGGCCTTCTTTGAAACAGGTAGGGGATTAGAGCACCTTGGTTTGGTTTAGCAAACATGAAAATCTACTTTTTGTTTATATGGATTTGCCTATTCTGGACATCTCATGTAAGTGGAGCCATATAGTGTGTGGCCTTTTAAAACTGGAGTCTTTAACTTAGCATAATGTTTTTAAGGTTCATCTATGTTGTAGCATTTGTCAGTACTTAATTTCCTTTTATTACAAAATAATATTTGATTGTATGGATAGGCCACATTTTATTTATCCTTTCATCAGTTGGTGGACATGTGGGCTGTTTATGTTTTTTGACTTTTATGAGTAATGCTGCTATGAACATTTGTGTTCAGGTTTAAGGGTGGACATGCGCTCAGTTCTCTTGGTATATACCTAGTAGTAGAATTGCTGGGTCTTACGGTACCTCTGTATTTAACTTTTTGAGAACTTCATTTATTTATTATTAAGTTTTAAAAATCTTACTGTGTTGTGGTATCAGGGAAGGGACCTGAGATACTTTGTGTAGTGTCTGTTGGGTCCCCAGACTTAAGATTTACTTTTATTCTTTGTTTATATCTCTATGATTTTCATTAAAAGGATGGTACTGATAATTAAATTACTCAAGAGTTCCGTAAGTTTGATGAGTATTGAAGTGCTTTAAATCATTATTTATTTTTAAACATTGAGTGTATAATTATTTATAATCATGACATTTGTATTCAGAAATATACCTGTGATTTTATTTATTTAGAAAAAAAAAAGTGAATGCCTCCAATTAAAAATTTTGGTGCTTCAAAACGAACTGGAACGGCAGAAGAAAGCTTTGGGACGGGAGGTGGCATTACTGCATAAGCAGCAAATTGCATTACAGGACAAAGGTGAGTAGAAATACTGTACAAACAGCCTAACTTCCACATTCAGTAGTTTTCCTTTCTTCTTCACAAGCTCAAAGAGTCATTTTTTTGTGTATGTAAATGTAGCCACACATCACTTAATGACAGGGATGTATTCTGAAAATGCATCCTTTGGTGATTTTCTTGTTGAGCTACCGTCATAGAGTATGCTTACACAAGTCCAGATGGTATAGCCTACTACATACCTAGGCTGTATGGTATAGCCTAAGGCTCTTAGGCTACAAACTTGTACAGCATGTTACCATACTGAATACTGTAGGCAACTATAACACAGTGGTATTTATGAATCTAAATATATTTAAGCATGGAATAAAAATACGATATTATAATTTTATGGGACCGCCATCATATATGTGGTTTGTTGTTGACTGAAACGTCATTATGCAGTGCATGATTGTATGGTGATAGAATTTTCTCTGATTTTTAAAGTATTTTTGCAAGTATTATGAAGTTAGTTCATACAGATGGGTGTGTACAAATCTGTATTCAAATGGTCCCGGACTTATAATAGCTTGACTTGATGATATTTCAGCTTTACAATGTGCAAAAGTGATATGCGTTTAGTAGAAACCATACCTTGAATTTTGCTATTTTTCCAGGTTAGCAATATGTGGTTTGATATTTTCTTGCTATGCTAGCCAGCGGCAGTGAGCTGCAGCTTCCAGTCAGCCACATGATCATGAGGGCAAAAAACCGGTACTCCGCAATGTACTCTGTTGCCAGTGTTTTTTGGATATTGTGTTTTATGTTTTCACATCCCATCAAGTCTACAAAATGCTCATCTGTGTACAGTATTCAATGCTGTGTTATAAAATAGGCTTTGTGTTAGATGATTTTGTCCAACTGGAAGCTAATGTTAAGTGTCCTGACACCTTAAAGGTAGGCTAGGCTAAGGTTTCATGATCAGCAGGTTAGGTCTATTAAATACATTTCAACTTACGATATTTTCAACTTTACGGGTTTGTCATAATGAGTTTATCAGGTTGTAACCCCAGGGGTTTAACCTGATGTAACCCCATGGTAAGTTATGGAGAAGTTGTATACATATAGCTTGAATTTTCCCAAAGCAGACACACTCATCTGAGCAGATTCTCAGTCGAGAAGCAGGACCCCAAAACCTGGGAAGCCTTTTCATGCCTCCTTCCATTTACCACGTCTCCATCAGACTAGCCACTGCCTTGACTCAAACCAGATTGGTTTTGCCTAATTCTGAACTTTATAGAAATAGAATCATATATGTATATATGCTGTCTTCTCAGCATTATGTTTGTAGAGTCATTCTTACCTTCATGTAGTTATAGTTGATGCTTAATGCCAAATAGTATTCCATGATGTGAGTGTGAATTTATTTATCTACTCTTGCTGTTGGTTTCAGTAATTTTCGTTTTGGAACCGTTATAGTTAATGCTTCCATGAACCTTCTAGGTTTCTTAATGCAGAACTTTTATATGTTTCTTAATAAAAATTTTTTAGGTGTTTCAGTTGAGTAGAAACTGAGGAGTAGAATTACAGTCAGAGAATGTACATACCTTCAGCTTTAGTAGATTGTGTCCAACAGTTTTCCAATGTGATTGTGCCCATTTACCTCCCCTCCATCCAGTATTGCTCCTTCCTACATCCTTGTCAGGAATTTATACTTTTTGTATATTTTTTATTTATTGCATTCGGTAATTTGTATTTTTCATTTTAGCCTTTCTGTTGGATATGTTGTAATATTCTCTTGCAGTTTTAATTTTTATTTTACTGAAGACTAATGAAGTTAGTCTTTCATACGTTATAAATGTTATAAACATTTCATATGTTTCTTGCTGACTGAGATATACTCTTTGGTGATACACCTGTTGAAATCTTTTGTCCATTAAAAAAAGTTTGGTTTGACTGTTTTTTTTTTTGATAAGATTTCTTTATATGTTATGGATATGGATTCTTTATTTGGCATATGCTCAAAAATCTGTTCTCCCATTCTGTGGCTTGCTTGTTCACTCTTTAATGATACCTTTAAATGAACAGAAGTTCCATTTTATCAGTCTTTCATATATAAGGCTTTTTGTGTCTATTTGCAGAAATATTTACCTATTTTAAGATTTTATAGGTGTTCTTCTATGTGTTCTTTGAAATGCTTTACTATTTTACTTCTTACATTTATGTCTATAATTCATCTGAAATTACTCTTTGTGTGTGATGTGAGGTTAACAGTCAAGATTATTTTTTTTTCATGTTAATAGTCAGTCGACCCAGCACTACTCATTGAAGATCATCCTTTCTCCATTGCATTGCAGTTTCGCTTTTCTCATAAGTCAGATGACAATATGCTTGTAAGTCTGTTAAGAACCCTCTGTTCTGTTCCATCAGTCTATTTTTCTGATCCTTTGCCATTATTTCGCTGGTTTTTTTTTTCATGTTATAATAGGTGTTGATATCTGTTAAAGTTCTTCAGCTTAGTGTTTTTCTTCAAGATTACAATGGTTATTTTTGCTGTATGTCATTTTCATGTGAATTTCTACATAGAAAAGAAAACCTATCTAGGATATTTTTTTCTTAATTGTATATCCTTGCTGAGACTTGCTAGGATATTGACAGAACTGCATTGAATATATTATCAAATGTCATTGGGTATAATAGACATCTGTACAATATTGAGGCTTCCATCCCAGGGAAATGATACATGTTTTGTTTATTAGATCTTCTTTACAAAACATTATTGAAATAAGATAGTTAATGTATGGGTCTTTCTCATGATTCATTGAATTTATTTCTATTTTTTGATGTTTTATGACACTATTGTATGTATCTTTAAATTTTATTTTTACTAGTTTCTGGTGTATAGATACACAATTAATAGATTTTTTAAAGTGGTATTGGTATTTATTATATCATGTTTAAAGAAAAATTCACCAGAAGCCTTATAGACAGATTGGTAATTGTTAATGTTAGGGTTGGAGCCCTACATCTGCAGTCTTGCTGTGGTAATTTATTTATATTCTAATTTAGTTTCATTATGTTTAAATTTCATTATACAGTAAATTAAATTAGTAATGATTTTAATTATTTGTTATAAATGTAGAATACTGCAGAAAATTTAAAAATCAGATTTATTGAGACACAATTGCTATACTATATAATTTGCCATTTTAAAGTATATAACTCACTTTTTCTTAGTTTATTCACAGAGTTATGCATTGATCACCACAGTCTGATTGTCCCACCTAAAGAAAACTCCTGTGCCTTAGCAGTGATTCCACACTTCCCGTCCCCCCAATTCTAAGTAACTACCAATCTACTTTCTGTCTCTAGATTTGCCTTTTCTGGACATTTTTTATGAAAAGAATCATACAATGTTGTGGTCTTTTATGACCAACTTCACTTGTTTAGCATCTTATTTTTAAGGTTCATCCACGTTGTATCATGTATCACTACTTCATTTTTACTGTGAATAATACATTCAGGTATATGGATATGTCACGTTTTTAAAATCCATTCATCGGTTGTTGGACATTTGGCTTCTTTCCACTTTTTGTCTATCACAGATAAAGCTGCTTATGAACATTCATATACAACTCTTAGTAAGTAGGGATGTTTGTTTTCATTCTTCTTAGGTACACCTGGGAGTGGAACTGCTGGGTCATGTGGGAACTCTATTTTTAAGTGTTTGAGTTACTGCCAACCATTTTCCACAGCAGCTGTTTTACATTCCTACCAACAGCATATGAGGGTTTCAGTCTCTCCATTTTCTCATCAATACCTGTTATTATCTCTCTTTTTAATTATAGCCATCCTAGTGAGTATAGCATTGTATCTCATCTTAGTTTTGATTCACATTTACCAAATGACTTATATGCATATTACACCTGATTTCTGTATGTTAATTTTATATCCAAGGAACTTACTAATTAGTTCTAATAATTAGTTCTAATAGATTGTTCTAATAATTACTTCTAATAGATTATTCTAATAATTACTTCTAATAGATTGTTTTGAATTTTCTGTTTGTACAGTCATCTCACCTGCAAATGATGGCATTATTTCTCATTTCCTATTATGTATGCCTTTGAAACTTTTTCTTTTTTTTTTTTTTTTGAGACAGAATCTCGCTCTGTCACCAGGCTGGAGTCTGGAGTGCAGTAGCCTGATCTCGGCTCACTGCAACCTCCACCTCCTGGGTTCAATCAATTATCCTGTCTCAGCCTTCCAAGTGGCTGGGACTATAGGCGTGCGCCACCATGCCCAGTTAATTTTTGTATTATTAATGGAGATAGGGTTTCACCATGTTGGCCAGGATGGTCTCCATCTCCTGACCTCATGATCTGCCTGCCTTGGCCTCCCAAAGTGCTGGGATTACAGGCGAGAGCCACCGAGCCCAGCCTTAAAACGTTTTTCTTACCTGATTGTGTTATCTGGGATATCCAATACAATATTAAATAGAAGTGATATCAGTGAATATCCTTTTCTCATTTCCAGTTTCAGTGAAAGCTTTTAATATTTCACCATTAATAGAGAGTTTAAGCTTTTTGATACTTCTTATTTTGTGGTTTACCCTCCTGCATCCGTTATCCATTTTGTCATTTTTGCATTAACTTTCTTTTTTTTTTCCTTTGACACGGAGTTTTGCTCTTGTCGCCCAGGTTGGAGTGCAATGGAGCGGTCTTGGCTCACTCCCACCTCAGCCTCCTGGGTTCAAGCAGTTCTCCTGCATCAGCCTTCCAAATAGCTGGAATTACAGGCACCTGCCACCATCCCCAGCTAATGTTTATGTTTTTAGTAGAGATGGGGTTTCATCATGTTGGCCAGGCTGGTCTTGACCTCCTGACCTCAGGTGATTTGCCTGCCTGAACCTCCCAAAGTGCTGCAATTACAGGCATGAGCCACCGTGTCCGGCTGCATTAACTGTTTTTTTGTTTTTTTTTTTTTTTTTTTTTTTTTTAGTGAATTGATAAGAGCTCAATATGTGAAATTTCATTTGCTTGCTTTTTAAATTTTCATAAATATCAGTTTTAATGAGGTATATTTTACAAACAATCAAATTAATCAATTTAAAATGCACAGTTTGCTGAGTTTAACTAATGTATTCAAGCAGGTAACTACCACCACAGTCAATGCTATAGAATATTTCTATCATTGCAAACATCTTTTTGGCCTCACTGTAGTCAGTTTCTTCCTCCATCGTTTGGCCACTAGCAGTTACTGATGTGCTTTCTGATATCATTTTCCTTTTCTAGCATTTCATATGAACGGAATCATACTATCTGCCCTTTTAATATCTGGCTCTTTTTCACTTAGCATGGTATTATTAACCTCCTAATAATAAAGATACTACCCAGTTAGTGCCCAGTTTACAGATGAGGATGGTTTGTCCAAAGCCACATAACAAGTTGTGTGCCCAAAGCCACATACATAGAAAGTTATGGCGGAGCCTGCATTCAGAGTTACTGCTGCCTAACTGTGCTGCAAAGGGAGATGACAGAATTTTATAGATATCTGTTCTAGTATTTTAATTCTGACAGTCAACTCAGTTGCACATTCTTGAACCTCTGTTTTATCATGGAAAGAAAGAATGGTAACCTTCAAGTTAAATATGTATTTGTTATGGTGGGTCACAATTTATTTTTAACACTGACTTTGTACTTCAAGTGCCCTTTTCTCACTTTTATATATGTTTTTGAGATGAGAATTATTTTGTATTCCCCTGCACTATTTTGTAGTCCTCAGAAGGTCAGGATCTAATGTTGACACTCTGGTCCCTAACGTAAGTAAGAGAAAGAGTGCTGCTGCTGGCTTCACTCTTTCATCTGTTGTGCATGTCTGTGGGCTGTGGTGATCGGCACTGGGGAGTGGATACAGATAACCACATGTATTTACTAGCATAACCTGGTCTACTTTTTGGGGACCTGTGTTCTTCATAGTGGTTGTGCTAGGTAACCAGATACATACTTATTCTTCAGGATTCTATTCTAAGCATATTTTATTTTATGCTTGTGTTGAACATTATTCTTGTACGGTTACGTAAATGTACTATTTAATGAATCTTGAGCGAAGTTAAAATACTTTAGAAGCACCCCATAGTCACTTGTATTCGCTCAACGAAGGTGAAAAATGGATATGTCTCTTGCATTTGCAGCTTTGGTTTAGTGTGTTTGCTGGCAGTAGTGAAATGATTTGTTAATATGAATATTATTAGTGGTTGCTTACATACTGTGACTGGTACTTGGTGCTTATCTAGGTACTTGATTCTGAATCCAAGAGCTCAGTTAGGATACAAAGTCAGTAATTTTGATATTTAATTGTGACTTTGCTACTGATTCTTCTGTGACCACAAAGGAATTATTTACCTTCTACATCTTTTTACACATCTATTCAGTAAGGATAGCTGCTAATAATAGTGGCAAAGGAATTAATTTGTGTAAATATTTGGAAGAAACCAGGTGCTTATGTTTTTGTCTATAAAAATTCATTACAGCAGGATGATTTATTGGAAAGTGCCAAAAAGATAATTTTTATCCATGCTGCTGACTTGCTGAGTGGTCACATAACTCCAAAGGGCCTCATTACTTCACACTCATACGTTTTCCCTTCCTGTCCCTCAAAGGCAGTGGTTCTCAACCTGTGGTCTGCAGCAACTTCCAGTGGGTCATGAGCTGATCTTTTCAGTATTAATGTTTATTAGTGTATATATTTTCATTTCTTGAAGGTATTAGTAGTTTAACTTAGAGTGTTTAATAAAAAACAGATTTCCTCTCAGTATTTCAAGCCAAGTAATCTTCCCATTGATGAATTCTGTGTTGCTTTACAGGGTCTTTTGTCCTAACTCAACCCCCAGATCTTTGAAAAGCAATGCTCTTGTCAAAATTAGTTTGCTGGAAACTTAGCTCCAAAAATGGTATGAAATGTTGGTTTTAAGGAAATGTGTTCAGTAGAATCTAGGTTTCTTATTGTACTAGTTTATTTTTGCATCGCTATAAACAAATAGCTGATTCTGGGTAATTTATAAAGGAAAGAAATTTAATTGGCTTATGGTTCTGCAGGCTGTACAGGAAGCATGATGCCAGCATCTGCTCCTGGTGAGGGCCTCAGGAAGGTAAAGTGGGAGCAGGCATATCACATTGTGGAAGTCAGAGTGGGGGGGGGTGGGGAAAAGTCCTATAGGTTTTTAGGCAACCAGTCCTCCTCTGAACTGTCAGAGTGAGAACTCACTTATCACCAAGGGGATGGTGTTAATCCATTCATGAGGGATTCACCCCTATGTTCCAGTACTTCCCATTAGTCCTCACCTCCAACATGAGGGATCACATTTCAACATGAGGTTTGGAGGAGCACACATCCACACCATATCACTTATAAACAGATATTGATAAAAACCCAAGAATACTTCAGTGGTACCTGGGAAGTGGT
This sequence comes from Saimiri boliviensis, assembly GCF_048565385.1. Lineage (NCBI taxonomy): Eukaryota > Metazoa > Chordata > Mammalia > Primates > Cebidae > Saimiri > Saimiri boliviensis. The sequence continues at coordinate 69,731,247 of NC_133454.1, read as the reverse complement.
ATACATTTTACAAAAGGAGAGTTTTTGAATCTTTGTGGGAAGAAGCTACTTTTTAATATAATTACTTTGTTGATAGTAAGGATAACCATATATATATATATATATATATATATATATATATATATATATATATAAACCTTACAGTTAAAAAGTGCTTATACAAAAGTTCTTATATTTGATCCTTAAAGCATCCCTGAAAGCTAAATAGGACATATGTGAAGTATTGGGAGGTTAAGTGACTTGGCCAGGAACACACAGACAATATTAGGAGCAAAGTTGAGATGTGGACCCAAATTTAACGCAGATTTCAACTCTAAATTCTATGCTTTTCTCAGTATTCCATACTACCTAAAACTTTACAAAATACATTCATTCGAATCCCACATAAATCACATGAAGTAGATAACTTTTATTGAAATCCCGTAACGTGCCAGATATTTTAGTTTTGGTATGTCATTAATTCTCAAAATAGTCTTAAGATATCATTTTTACCTTTTTTTTTCCAAACAAGGAAAACTAGGGCTCAGAGACACTTTGCTGAGGTCCCAATTAAGTGACAGATCCCAATTCAAACACTGGTTTCTCTTACTCCAAAGCCTGTCTTGTTTCCACTAAACAAAACGTCATTATTGCTTTCTCTAGTATGTGTCCAGGTCAACTCACAGTTTGCTGTTTTTCCACTTGGCCTGTGAAGTGTTAGAGAACTTTGTTTTGCTTTGTTTCTTTTTATTATAGTATGACTGAAGTGGATTTTTTCCAATCACTGCTTTGATTTGGGTCTGTCATTTTCCAATTTTGTCCTTAGACAAGTCATTCAACCTTCTGAGCTTATTTCCTCTTCATAAACAAAACAAAACAAAAAATTGGTCAAGATTTCTTGTAGCTCTATTAAGATTTTGGTTCTCTCCGAAAGGTAGGACAGGCCAGAATGATGGTGACCTGTTCCCTTTTTTTATGCATCTCTTTATTACTGTTATTATTATAAGTTTAATGCTGATGATATATTTTGCAGCATTTTATAAAAAGATTTTTTAAAAAAATCTTTGACCCAAGTGTGTCTATGACTGTCGTCTGTTTAATACTGAAAAGCCATTTGGTGGGAATGACCTATTAGAATTCTAGCCGGGCGTGGTGGCTCACGCCTATAATCCCAGCACTTTAGGAGGCCGAGGCAGGTGGATCACAAGGTCAAGAGATCAAGACTATCCTGGTCAACATGGTGAAACCCATCCCTACTAAAAATACAGAAAAAATTCGCTGGGCATGGTGGCGCAGCATGTAGTCCCAGCCACTCGGGAGGCTGAGGCAGGAGAATTGCTTGAACCCAGGAGGCGGAGGTTGCAGTGAGCCGAGATCACGCCATTGCACTCCAGCCTGGGAGACGAGTGAAACTCTGTCTCTAAAAAATAAAAAATAAAAAATAAAAGAGAGAGAGAGAGAATTCCATAACTAGCCATACTTTTCTCCTATTTTACTTTGGCAATTTGGAGTAAAAACAATTTATTTTTGTGACATAGTGAATAGGAGAGGTCAGATATGTCAGATTTCATTGCTCAGATTTGGGGAAAGAAATTACTCTTGGTAATTTCAGTGAATAAAAAGTTGTTGCCAAAATAGAAATATTTTATGTGAAGTTCCCATCAATTGTGATAGTTTCTTACTGTCATTTCACCCCCCCAAAAAAAATGTCATTAAGGTGACCTACATATGTAGTTTGTTCTATTTAATTAGCTTCTGCTTGGTCAGTAAATTACTGTGTCCTTTTGGTCTGCATCTCAGATAAAAGAAGAATCACACAGTATGTTTAAATTGAGTCTTAAATTTCTATCAAAAGGTTGTAGGTTCTATTTGAAGTTGTAAACACGTTATTAAGTGTTGTATAACAATTTTCTCCTTTTCTTAGGTCATACAATTAGTCATGAAAAGTTGTTTCTCAGTTTTTAAACTCAAACTATATCTGAAATGATGGCAAAATTTAAATTTTATTAGTTTGTATGTATTCTGATTTTTTAAAATAGCCTCTGACAGAAATTCCTAAATCGGCTTTTTTCAAAATTATTAATATCTGACTTTCAAAAAAATGTCCAGACCTGAGGACAGATTCTCCCTGGGATTTATGTTTTTAGCACTAAAAGCCAGGCAACTTGCAGGAAGGGGAGTTTAGGGGAAGAGGTAGGTAAGTATGAGCCCTAAGCAAACTTCTGATTTTCTTTCCATTTCCATGTAAATATAGTAATTTATTCCAGTAATGTCTTATTCGGTTGTAGGAGTTGCAAACTGTCATATTTAATCTCTCCCTTTTGCCATGGAAGATATAGATGTGTAGAAATATGCCTGACAGAATTGTATATTGGTTTGTCATAATTTTTTCTTCCCTTACTCCCAAAATGCACTGGAATTGACATTTACAAAAAAAGTACATTCACATTTAGGTGGTTGAACATAGAAGGAAAAAGAGAGCATATGACATGTTAAGGAAGCAGGAAGCATTGGTTTTTATTTTTCTGTATATATGCCTTTGTCATTTTATTCATCATTTGTGGAACACTTGCAAAGAACTAGACACTGCAATTAGAGTCAAAATGGCAGGTGTGATAAATATATAACAGAAGTGTATAAAGGGAGCTATAGGAACGCAGAAGATGAACATAAGGAAATCAGAACAACAGGTAAAGGAGGTGACACACTGAGCCTAGAAGACTATACAGTATTCTTCTAAGTGTTAGAAGAATATGCAGGTAGAAGTTAGAAGAATAGACAGTATTCTAACTCAGAGAAGAAGGTGAGACTTTCCTGGTAAAGGGAGCAGTTTATACAGAGGCATGGAAGTAGATTAGGGAATTGTGAGCAATTCCAGTGAAGCTTTTCGGGGGCTGGTACAAGAATGCAAATATTAAACAAAAATGAAATTATCTCCATTTTACAGATGATGAAAATGAAGTTCAGAGAAATTGAAACTTGTCTAGAATCTTGAAAGTAGCATAGGTAGGATTTTAACCTAGATCTTTCTGATTCTTAAGTTCATGGGCTTTCTAAATACAGTTCACTGCCTTCCATAGGATCTGCTTATTGTTCTTAAGAACTAACATTAGCTCTGACCTCAGCTGTCAAGCCAATTGTGTAGAGGTATGAAAGGTATCATTTTTTTGTTGTTGTTGCCTGTTTTAAGGAAGCCTTTTAAGGAGAGAAATATACTCTCTTAGCACTAAATGCAGAGAAGAATTCAGTTTCTTATGTGCAAGATATTAAATATCATAATGAAATAAAGTCAGTTGTAATTTTGCAAAAGTTACAGCAAGAAATACCTGTTAACCCTTGAGAAGGACAACATCATAAATCATAGTACAGAAAAGGCATTTCTGCAGGGAGGGAAGCTAAAGTACTCCAAGTATATTGCTTTTTGGTCATCTGACTTGATGTAGAAAACCCAGAAGAATGACAGTTTATTGGTTTTAACTGGTAATTTTGACAGGAGCTGGCCATTGGCCAGTCTTAGACCAAACTCTGATGAGAGAGAACCAAGAGTCTGTGTTTTATTTTGTTGCTGGAAGCAAGATTCATAGTCTTAGCTATTATATTCATAGGAGCCAACATTGACATTTTGCTATTAAAATTATAGTGCCTGACTTGTGTTCTTGCTGAACAGAGAGCCTATCTTATTTAACAGAGTAGAGCATTGATATATGCCTGGACAGAGCCAAAGCAATTTTGGAAGATGGTGAACCAAGCTCCAGCATTTGTATTCCCTCTCTCTACCAGTGACCTATTGATGTGATGATAAAGATACATGTATAAAGAATAAAACCATGGTACTGGTGAAAACAAAAGAGGATGCCATTGGAATAGCAAAGGTTTTGGCACAGTTCTCAAAGTAGATAGGACTGTTTTGATGAATAAACTAAAGTAGAGAAAAACCGCAGCCTAGAACACAAATGCAAATGGCCACAGGGAGGTTTCCTGATAGAACCATCGGAGGATTCAAGGTTGGAATTTTGCAGTATTGAAATCAAGAATTAACTTAAGCAATAATCAGGGTAGTTGAGCCAGTTGGCCCATTCTTCTTCTGTGCATTTGGAGCAACTTTCTGTAACATTTTCTGTAGCTGCTTTCTAAACATAATAGATTCTTGACCTGGTTAGGTCTCATGGTGTAAGAGTTTGACATGGTAGAAAGTCACAGTAGAACCTAAAGTGACTGGACTTTTAAAGCCAACCCAGAAGAAAACATGAAAGACAAGTCTACTCAGGAGTGAAATACCTACCCAGAATAAAATCCCAATGTGAAGCTCCCTTTGACAGTTGCAGTAATTTAAAGTGAAAGTATACCTACCTTCTCCCAGCAGATATACACAGAAGGAAAGCCTAATTGTCAACAGGAGGAGCTCACTTATACTAATGGCACTAAGGGGTGAGGCCTTTTATTTAAATCTCATAGCTACAAAGGAAACGTATCCAGGTTGCCTATACTAATCAATCTAATCACTTATTCATGGGTTTGAAAGGAGCACTAATGATCATCAGATATTTGAGGAAAACAGCATGAATGAGACCAAGCTGAATAAACAGAATAGCTGACCCAAAGTAGAAAGTACAAAGAATGGAGAACTTAAAAAAAAAATCAAATTAATCTCCTCAAATTTTCCTTCCAGCCTCTACCTAAGATGTAGGTGGAAGGAGTTTCACTTCTACCCTAACAATTAAAAAAAAAAAAAACTGGGTAATGTACGAAGTCATAACTTTTCTTAAATCCTTCCGAAAACTAGGATGTCAAGGCAACCAAGTAGGTTGAGTATAATGAAAGACAGACAGTCTCCAAGGAGACCTAGGATGTGAGTACTGATTACTAATGGAAGAGCATGGAAAGAAGTTGGGGCTGCTGTATAATAAGGTAAAATAATTGAGCTAAAGTTTTTAACAAATTGTTAATGACCAAGTGTGGACTAGTATGTGACTATAGCAGTTATAAGGCAGTTCATACCAGCTTGTAGTTTATTCTGCATTGACCTCTATTGGATATTCACAAGAAAGATTGAGGACAGGTTAGGAAATCTTTGTTCTTCTGCAGGTAATGTTTCTTCTTTCTATGGCTGCCTTGAATATTTTCTCTTCACTTCTGATTCTCAGCAGTTTGAATATAGTGGTCTAGGGATGTGGCAGGGCAAGAAGGAGGGAGGAAGGGAATATGTATGTTTTTAGGCGGATCACCTGAGGTCAGGAGTTTGAAACTAGCTTGGCCAACATGGTGAAACCCCATTTCTACTAAAAATAGAAAAATTAGCCAGAGTTGGTGGTGGGCACCTATAATTCCAGCTACTTGGTAGGCTGAGGCAGGAGAATTGCTTAAACCCAGGAGATGGAGATTACAGTGAGCTGAGATTGCACCACTGCACTCCAGCCTGGGCAACAGTGAGACTCTGTCTCAGACAACAAACAAAAAAAGATAATCAACTTTGTAAAGCAAAAATAATGTTTGTGAGCTTACTGCATACATGAAGTAAAATCTATGAAGATTGAAAACTGGGAACAGGAAGAAATGGCCGGGCGCGGTGGCTTACACCTGTAATCCCAGCACCTTGGGAGGCCGAGGCGGGTGGATCACTTGAGGTCAGGAGTTCGAAACCAGCCTGTCCAACATGGCGAAACCCTGTCTTTTTTTTTTTTTAATGAAAAAAAAAAAAAAAAAAAAAAAGGAAAAGGAACAATTGAAAGTGTACTATTTTTAGTTTTCTAACACTGTACATGAAGTGGTATAATATTACAAGTTGAATATTTCTAATCAGAAAATGTGAAATCCAAAATATTCCAAACTTTGAAATTTTTTGAGTGCCAACAAGGGACATACTCATTGGAGCATTTCATATTTCGGATTTTGGGGTTTAGGGTTGTTGAACCAGTACATATAATGCAAATATTCCAAAATCTGAAAAAAAATTTTAAATCTAAAATATTTCCCATCCCAAGCATTTCAGATAAGGTATGCTTGACGTGTTTTTGAAGGTAGACTATGCTTAATTAAAGATATATATTGTAAACTCCTGGGCAACCATTAAACATTTTTAAAGAGATTAAAAAGTAAGCCAATAGTGAAGAAAAATAGAATACTAAAAAATACTCAATCCAAAAGCATTTAAAGAGAGAGAAAAAAGAAACAAAGAAGAGATGGAACTTACTGAAAACAGCTAGCAAAATGGTAGATTTTAATTTAAGCATAGCAATGATTTTATTGGGTATAATAGTCCTAGTTACAGAAGAGATTTTCCAGATTAAATTTAAAACAAAACAAAAACCAAGACCCAAATAAATACTGTCTATAAGAAATCCACTTTCAATATAAAGGCAGTTATATTGCCAGGTGTGGTGGCTCACATGTGTAGTCCTAGCACTTTGGAAGGCCAAAGCAGGATTGCCTGGAGCCAGGAGTTCGAGAGTTCGAGACCAGCCTGCTAAACTGCATTTGCTTTGATAGAGAAAGGAACCTGATATGTTACATTTTAACCCATTTGTTAGCTGGTTAGTGTATATATTTTTAAATTTCCTTTCTATCACATTCCAAGGAATTTTCTTAAGGGGAGATCATGTAATAACATTTTCTAGAGTCTTCTGAACTGAGGAGGGGGACACTCATTTGTATTTTGAAGCCCAGATCTGTCTTTGGTCCTATTTATGGTCTTGTTAATGCTATTTGAGTTTAGGCAGCCTAATTTATCTGGGATGAAGAATGATACTGCATGTTTCTCTAGTGGTAGAAGAATTCATAATGCTTTCTGATAAAGTATGTGGGGGTAGAGGGTGTCAACCTAAATGTCTTAAAATATCATTAAGTTGAAGATTTGGGAAGAAGTTATATGGTGGGCTATAAAAAAGGTAAGTTGTGTTCCTTGGTTAAGTTCTGTTAGAGGTCAGAGTTCTCAACTTATTGGTCTTCATAATATGTTGAAAGAGAAAAGAAGGGTGCTTAAATATGGTGGGAAGGCCAGGCATGGTAGCTCAGACCTATAATCCTAGCTCTTTGGGAGGCTGCAGCAGGTGGGTGGCTTGAGCTCAGGAGTTCAAGACCAGCCTGGGCAACATGATGAAATCCTGTCTCTACAAAAAATTTAAAAATTAGCTGGGCACAGTGACATGTGCCTGTTGTCCCAGCTACTTGGAAGGCTGAGGCAGGAGGATCACCTCAGCTTGAGGGGGTGGAGGTGAGGCTGCATTTAGCTGTGATCATGCCACTGTACTCCAGCTTGGGTGACAGAGAAACCCTGTATATAAAAAAAAAAAAGAATTGAAGTATCAGGGTGTCATTTAAAATGTGGAATATTCCTGTAATTCACATTCATGGAGTTAAATTTTATACAGGTATAACTCAGGCTGTCATTATGTAAAAATAGCTGAAAAATCAGATTACACATTTCCTAAATACTGATTTGTTTTTTGAGACGTAGTCTCCCTCTATTGCCTAGGCTGGAGTGCAGTGTCAAGATCTTGACTTACTGCAACCTCTGCCTCCCAGGTTCAAGCGATTTCCGGCTAATTTCTGTTTTTTTTTTTTTTTTTTTTTTTTTTTTTTTTTTGAGACGGAGTTTCGCTCTTGTTACCCAGGCTGGAGTGCAATGGCGCGATCTCGGCTCACTGCAACCTCCGCCTCCTGGGCTCAGGGAATTCTCCTGCCTCAGCCTCCTACGTAGCTGGGATTACAGGCACGCGCCACCACGCCCAGCTAGTTTTTTGTATTTTTAGTAGAGACGGGGTTTCACCGTGTTGACCAGGATGGTCTCGATCTCTCGACCTCGTGATCCACCCGCCTCGGCCTCCCAAAGTGCTGGGATTACAGGCTTGAGCCACCGTGCCCGGCTAATTTCTGTATTTTTAGTAGAGATGGGGTGTCACCATGTTGGCCAGGCTGGTCTTGAACTCCTGACCTCAAGTGATCTGCCAGCCTCAGCTTCCCAAAGTGCTGGGGTTACAGGCATGATAAATAGTGATATTTATAAGAAAGATGACGGTTCATAGAAACTACTTAGATTTATGAACTGTATTATAGTAGTCAAAATACAGGTACTTTTTACTCTTTTTTAAAACGTACTTTCAGTAATGTTATTATGTAGCATTTTCAGTTGGAAAGGAATTAACCACTCATTTTTCTAAAGTGAAGTTTGAATTTTAAAATCTTATCAATTACTGACCATCTTTCTCAGTCAGTAATTGAGAAATATCTATAGACAGAGAGTCTTAGGCATATACTCTTAGGCTTCTGCCAGAGGCTGGACTTTTGTGAAAATTGGACCAATAGGGAAATTTATCTACTCTCCCTAGAAGATCTCTGTACTCAACCTACATTCCTTAACTCTTTATTTCCCTCTTACAGTCAGGGATTTTGGGCTTGGCCTCTGGTTGTGATTGAGTAATCCTATGTTACCTATGGAATTGTCTCCTTCCTTTTCTTTCTAGGAAGTGCATTTTCAGCTGAGCACCTCAAACTTCAACTCCAGAAGGAATCCCTAAATGAGCTGAGGAAGGAGTGCACTGCAAAAAGGTAAGTGCACACTGAGAAGCATTGCTGTGAGTGTTGAGTTTACTGTGAAGATGGATTTGAACAAGTAGCGTTCTTTAAAACTGCTGGTATGAATTTGTAGTTCATACAGCTTAGTGCCACATTCATTTATTCAACACATATTCATTACACACCTACTGTGTGTTATGCACTGTGCCAGAGGCCAGTTATAAAAGCGCCTAATATGTAGTTTTAATCAGAAACATGAACACTATTTGACTTTCTCAGGCCACAGCATCATGGTTTAATATTTGAATTTCTTCCTCCTGTCTTCTATATGTGGTTTAGCTTATAGATCTTTTTAAAATATTTTTTTTCAGATTTACTTCTGCTTCTTGTTAGCTCATTTGGATTACTTTAACAACTAGATTATCTCCCTAACATCAGTTTCTTCATCTTTCCAGATTGTCCTCTGTGCTACTATCAGACCTTTCCTCTTAAGAATACTATTTTTACTTTGTTTTTTTTAATTTTTTTTTAATGTGGAGAAACATATTCATTCATTCATTCATTCTTTCAGAGACAGGGTCTCACTCTGTTACCCAGATTGGAGTGCAGTGGTGCAATCATAGCTCACTGTGGCCTCAGACTATAAGTTCTAGACCCAAACTTACGGCCTCAAGTGATCCTCTGCCTCAGCCTCCCAAAGTGTTGGGATTACAGGCATGATCCATCATGCCTGGCATTTTTATCTTCTTAATATGATGATCCTTTTGCTTAACTTTCAAATAGCCTTTAATAAATGGGCACTATGCAACTGAAGTTAATTTTAGTCACTCTCCCAGCATTCATTTAACAGATGCTAATAGTTTTTTTTTTTTTTTTGGAGACAGAGTTTCGCTCTTGTTACCCAGGCTGGAGTGCAATGGTGCGATCTCGGCTCACCGCAACCTCCGCCTCCTGGGTTCAAGCAATTCTCCTGCCTCAGCCTCCTGAGTAGCTGGGATTACAGGCACGCGCCACCATGCCCAGCTAATTTTTTTGTATTTTTAGTAGAGACGGGGTTTCACCATGTTGACCAGGATGGTCTCGATCTCTCGACCTCGTGATCCACCCGCCTCGGCCTCCCAAAGTGCTGGGATTACAGGCTCGAGCCACCGCGCCCGGCACGCTAATAGTTTTTATCTTCATTTTTTCCAACACATGCTTAATTCATTGGTACCTCTGTTCTTTTGCTCATCTTCACTCACTATTCCTGGAAAGTCCATCCACCTGCACTTTTCTTCAAAAGCTTTAGCAGTTGAGGATTAAAAAATGCTAGACCTAGAGAAAACCATAGAGAATATCTATTCTAATTCTCTCAATTTGCAGCTAGGAAGGCAAGGCTCTGGTAAGTTCCTGTTTGTCCAGCCCACTAGCAAAGCCAGGACCAGATCCCATTATGTCTTCAATGCTGTTTCAATAAGAAAAAAAAACAGTGATTTTTGCGCTGTTACACACCACTCAGCACAACACTGTTGACATTAGATTTTCCAGCAGACCCTCATTGTATGTCTTATAATTTAATTCAGTTCTCATTCTGTCTTCCTGCAAATAATATCAGCTGCCACAGATTAAGATCTTATTCCCGCAAGACTGCCTCACCACCACATCAGATGCCAGTTGCAAGCCCCAGGTTGTGACCTGTGCTTCTGATTGACCTGCTTTAAATAGGGTTTCCCATAACCCAGTCCTTGATTTGATTCATTTGCTAGAGCAGCTCACAGAATACAGAGGAACATTTACTTAACCCTTACTGGATTATTATAAAGGACATTACAAAAGATCCAGATGAACAAGATGGAAGAAATGCATAGGGCAAGGTATGGAGGAGGGAGCATGGGTTTCCATGCCCTGTCCATGCGTATCAATCTCCAGACACTGCCACAGTCTGGAAGCTCATTAAATCTTGTTGTGCGAGAGTTTGCATAGGTCTCAAGCTCCAGCCCTCTTCTCAGAGGTTGGTGGATGGGGAAGAAAGTCCAACCCTCTCATCACTTGATCTTTCTAGTGGCCAGTTCCATCCTGTCTAGGAGCCCTGCCTTAAGTTATCTCATTAGCAAAACTCTGGTGTGATCAAAAGGGGCTCATAATGAATAGCAAAAGACACTTTTATCACTAAGGAAATTCCAAGGGTTTTTAAGTGCTCTGTGATAAGAACCAGGGAGAAAGATCATATATGTGTGATATCATATCACAGTGCTCTTTGCATTATACTATAGTTTTTTTACACTTTGACGTACAGTTTCTCCTAAATTTCTTTTGTTCTTAAATTCTTGACACAGTTGATCGGACAACTTATTTTACAGGTATTTTATCTGTTGGTCGTGTTTCTTAAGTAGTGTAAGAGAAGAGCTGGTGCCAGACACAGTGCCTCATGCTTATGATCCAAGCACTTTTGTAGGCTGAGACGGGCAGATGGCTTGAGCCTAGGAGTTAGAGACCAACCTGCGCAACGTGATGAAACCCTATCCGTACAAAAAATAAAAAAATTAGCCAGGCATGGTTGAGTGCACCTGTAGACCCAGCTTCTCAGGAAACGATCACCTGAGCCTGGGAAGGTCAAGGCTTCAATGAGTCGACATCACACACTGTACTCCAGCCTGACTGACAGAGTGAGACCCCATCTCAAAAAAAAAAAAGAGAGAGAGAGAAGAGCTGGGTAATCTCATGTTATAGCTTTTTGTTTATTTGTTCTTTATACGTTTTTTTCTCATAGTACAACATGTTGGTTTTTGAGTTAATTATATGTAATTGTGAGTGAAATATAGACTATTTCTTGAGGAAATACTATCCAGATCTTTCTTGAAATCAAATTGGCCTCATTAAATTGACTATGAAATCCTGGTCAGATTACTCAGATTCTCCAAATATTGTTTCCTTGTTTGTAAATAGGTATAATAATATCAACTTACTAGAGTTGTTATAATAACTAAATATGGCCATTTGTAGATGCCAAGTGAATGATTACTTGTGCCCTTTACATTTCTTTTTTTTCAAAGACAATGTCTTTTTCTGGTGCCCAGGCTGGAGTGCAGTGGTATGATCAGAGCGTGCTGCAGCTTCAACCTCCCAGGCCCCAGCGGTCCTCCTACATCAGCCTCCCAAGTAGCTGGGACCACATGCATATGCCACCAAACCTAGCTAATTTTTTTGTATATGCCACCAAACCTAGCTAATTTTTTTGTTTTTGTAGAGACGGGGTCTTCCTATGTTGCCTAGGCTGGTCTCAAGCTCCTGGGCCTCCCAAAGTGCTGGATTACGGGAGTGAGCCACCACTCCTAGTCCCTTTTACATATCTTAGCATGGTACTGATCACACACAGTAGCATTCAGTATATAGTTAACTTGTTTGATACTATTTAGAGATAGGTCAAGACTTATGGTAGCTATTATTTATGCTTCTACTTCTGAGTTTCTGTGACCTACTACAGATAGTATAATCTTTCTTTGCATTAATTATATGGAAATAAATGTTGCAAAGCATGCAAGTATATATTTTTAATAAATGTATTTTTTTCTTTCCTCATTAGAGAACTCTTTTTGAAGACTAATGCTCAGTTGACAATTCGTTGCAGACAATTACTCTCTGAGCTTTCCTACATTTACCCTATTGATTTGGTAAGTTTCAAATTTTCTGAAAATATTTTTCTTTCTGAAAAGATAATTTCTGTGTGAAATTTCCTCTCAGTGAAAAAACTCATTGCTCTAGGCTTAATCATGTGCTCTGTCATGACTCATTCAGGAGTGAATGTCTATTTCAAACATAGATTTAGACTTGTTTAGCCTTAGGTTCCACAATTTCATTTATATCAGTTTGGTGGTGGGATGTACTCATTGTGTGAAACACTGCCAAATTATTTTTGGTTTCTTTAGGATCTTTTTACATAACCGCATTATCCACTATCACTATTTCTTTTTTTTTCTTTTTCTTTTTCTTTTTTTTTTTTTTTTTTTTTTGAGACAGAGTTTCACTCTTGTTACCCAGGCTGGAGTGCAATGGCGTGATCTCGGCTCACCGCAACCTCCGCCTCCTGGATTCAGGCAATTCTCCTGCCTCAGCCTCCTGAGTAGCTGGGATTATAGGCATGCACTACCATGCCCAGCTAATTTTTTGTATTTTTAGTAGAGACGGGGTTTCACCATGTTGACCAGGTTGGTCTTGATCTCTTGACCTCATGGTCCACCCGCCTCGGCCTCCCAAAGTGCTGGGATTACAGGCTTGAGCCACCACGCCTGGCCCACTATCACTATTTCTAACACATACATGCAGATATATGTGTACTGCTTTAAGAATGTAATTGCTAATTAATCTTCATGTATTAGTGTTAAAGATATTCCTGGGGTAATTATCAGGCTATTAGGTTTTCGAGCCTAGTTTCTTAGAAAGAATGGAAAAAGGAAAACTTTAATAAAATTGATTAGGATTATTTTTCAGACAACGAAATCTGCTAAATTTGATAGTTTTCTTTTTAATGAAAAGTGATTTAAAACACTAATTTTCAGAGAAGAAAGCTAATAGGATTTGAGTTTGCTTATAGAATCTTATTAAACCATTTATATATGTGAATGAACCAAGGATATTTTTATAATGATAATTTTACATGGCTTTTTCCTTGGGCACGATGTCTTAAATGTTATTGTAGAACATTTCAAGTATATATGTAAAGATAGGGAGAGAGTAGAATGAAGTATCATGTACTCATCATCCAGCTTTAACAATTACGATAATACTTGGAGTTTAGAACAGTGTTTTCTTTGAGTCAGCACCAACCTGCTGAATTCTTTGAGATTTGACTTCGAGTTTCTTCACTTTAATTATTAATTTTATTGTTTAATTAAATTCACAGAATGAGCATAAGGATTACTTTGTATGCAGTGTCAAGTTGCCTAATTCTGAGGACTTCCAAGGTATTTTAATTTTTTGTTTTGAAAGATTTGGTATATATTAATGTATGGAAATAGAATATCTTGAAATATTGGTTGCCTAGCACTTTATCCAAAAGTTTTTGGACCTTCTGTTCTTTCCCAATTGCAAGTATCTATGTCAGACTCCCTGATAGGAGACAGAATGTTAGGTCTGATCATTGAAAAATAATTACTGAACCTTATATTAGAAATTTAAAAGAAACCAGTTTTTAAATGGGCTTAAAGCAAATTAGGCAGTAGGGTTCTTAAGAATACAGATAACTGCCTTTCCAATTTTGGTTTGATTTTTATGAAAAATTTGTGTGTAATTGGGAGTAGAGGAACGGCAAATGCTAATCTGTTCAGTCATTATTTAGAAAGTCATTACTGCTGACCTGAAAAGTATTTGAAAATTTAATTTTGTGATGTTTTCATTACCATAGGCTTAATTTGTTATACTATCATTTCTCTTATCTTTTAACTTAAAATAAATAAATAAATAATGTTAACAGTAGTATAGAGTATGATCCTTAGTAATTTCTATATTTTAAAATCTTTTTCCTACTCTTTTTGCAAATAATAATAATATAATTTTTTTTTTTTTTTTTTTTTTTTTTTTGAGACGGAGTTTCGCTCTTGTTACCCAGGCTGGAGTGCAATGGTGCGATCTCGGCTCACCGCAACCTCCGCCTCCTGGGTTCAGGCAATTCTCCTGCCTCAGCCTCCTGAGTAGCTGGGATTACAGGCACGCGCCACCATGCCCAGCTAATTTTTTGTATTTTTAGTAGAGACGGGGTTTCACCAAGTTGACCAGGATGGTCTCGATCTCTCGACCTTGTGATCCACCCGCCTCGGCCTCCCAAAGTGCTGGGATTACAAGCTTGAGCCACCGCGCCCGGCCATAATAATAATATTAAATATTAAATAAATATTTTTAAAATAAATAAATTTTCCAAAGAATATATTTTCTTTGGCATATCAGTAAAGTGATTATTTTTATTGTTAGCAAGTGGGTTCTTTTTCTTTTTTTTTTTTTTTTTTTTTTTTTTGAGAAGGAGTTTCGCTCTTGTTACCCCAGGCTGGAGTGCAATGGCGCAATCTCGGCTCACCGCAACCTCCGCCTCCTGGGTTCAGGCAATTCTCCTGCCTCAGCCTCCTGAGGAGCTGGGATTACAGGCACGTGCCACCATGCCCAGCTAATTTTTTGTATTTTTAGTAGAGATGGAGTTTCATCATGTTGACCAGGTTGGTCTCAATCTCTCGACCTTGTGATCCACCCGCCTCGGCCTCCCAAAGTGCTGGGATTACAGGCTTGAGCCACCGCGCCCGGCAGTGGGTTCTTTTTCTTTAGGCTAAACAATGCTTTTAGGCCTACTAAATATCTTTATAGATTATTCCCAAAGCCAACATATTGTCTACTTGAGAAGTTACCGAAGAAGAGAGCATTGTTAGTTTTGATCAGAACTTTCATTTTCCTATAAACAAGCTGTTGTTATTGGTTGTCATTTAACATCTAAGACTGTTTTAATTTGTTACCCCCTTGGGACCTTACCTGTGAGTGGTTCTCAGAGGTGATGAAAGGAGAGTGATAAACCAGGACTTGGAAGACCTGTGTTCAAGTCCTGATTCCCCTTCTATAAACCATGTAATTTGGGGCAAGTCATGTAACCTTTAATTTCCTAGTTGATTAAATGAACTATTAATTTATGCCCTACCTATCTTATATGATTGTTGTGAAAATTAAGTGAAGTATACCATAGCTATAAATGCATGAGATTTTGCCAGATCTTTAATACTCACAAAAGGAAACCAAAGAATCCTATAAGGAAAATGGTATTCAGTAATTTGCTTGAGACCACAAAGCTAGGTAATAATATAGCTGGGATTTGTTTGGTTTCCATTTCATAGTGCTTCCTCAAATCTCTGTAAGACATTCACAAAAGTGTGCTTTGATGTTAATTTCAGGCGAAGTAGTGGTGTCTTGAAGCCCATGGGGCATCATTTTCCTCATTATTCATTTAGTAACTATATTGAGTACTTGTGTCCCGTACCAGTTTACTGGGATATAGAACATCATTCGTTGAAAAAAAATGTTCGTTGAACACCTAAATGTCAGGCACTGTGCCTTTTGAGGATACAAAGATACAGAAAGTAAACATTTTCTCTCCTTCCATGGAGCTTACTGGGGGAGACAGCCAGTAAGCAAGAAAATAAGTATGTAGCAAGTATTTAATAAAAGAATATGCTGTCACAGAGAATGGAAGAAACTGCTTTAGATAAAGCAGTCAGAGAAGACCTCTCTAAGGAGAAGTATAAAAATTGAAGGCTAAAAGGAGTCCACTGTGCTACAGCTGGGGAAGAGCATTTCTGGGCGAAAGGTCAGGTCAGCAAGTACAAAGGTGATGATGAAGGAGGAATGGGCGTGGTATCTCTAAAAAAAACTCAGGGTGGGGGAATGTGAGAAAAGACTTGTATTTTGGGTAAATCATGTAATCTTTCAGCTTAATTTCTTATAAAATAAGACATGTATATCTGTAATTTATTGTGATGATTGAATGAAATACCATTTGAAACAGCTTTTCATATAGGAAGTACTCAATAAATATAACTGGAATTAGTTGCAAAAGAGAGAGGAAGGAAGGACAGAAAAGACCAGACCTGTGCAGCTGGAGCCTAAGTGCGCGAGGAGAAGAGCTACATTAGAGGAGGCAGGAGAGGACAGCCAGGGCCTTGAGGTCACTGTAAGGAGTTGGTGTTTTATTATCAAGGAAGTAGGAAATGCCTGAGGGACTTCAAGAAGGGAGATGGCGTGAGCTGAGTTAGGCTTTTAGAAGTCACTCTGGCTGCTAAATACGGAATGATTTGAAGCGGGCAGTCAGGGAAGCAGGGATATCAGGAGTGGTGGCCTGATTACTCTGAGATGTTTCTTGATTCTATTTTGTTTTCTTTGAACTTCCTTGTCTCCTTGTTTTCATAGCTTTTGTAGTTATCTACACTTAGAATCCCCAACAAGCTGAATACAGTCTCCCTACCCTTTAATAACTTAGTGTAGTTTTTTAGTGCAGTTGTTAAAAAACAAAATGTGAGATAAAATGAAATAAATGTTTAATTTTATTTTAAGGTCCTATTTATTCTCCATTACCTAAGCAATCACATTTTAAGAAGCACATGCAGTAATATTGGACTTTAAAAATCTTATGTTGGCTGGGCGCAGTGGCTCACACCTGTAATTCCAACATTTTGGGAGGCTGAAGTGGGCAGATCATTTGAGATCAAGAGTTTGAGACCGGCCTGACCAACATGGTGAAACCCTGTTTCTACCAAAAATACAAAAAATTAGCTTGGTGTGGCTAATTTTAGCTGTGGTGGCACATGCCTGTAATCTCAGCTATTTGGGAAGCTGAGGCTTGAGAACCGCTTGAACCTGGAGGCGAAGGTTCAAGCCAAGATTGTGCCTCTGCAGTCCAGCCCGAGCGGCCGAGCGAGACTCTGTCTTTGAAAAAAAAAAAGAAAATCTTATGTTAGTATTCTGCAAGGCACTTCCATTGACTAAATGTATTGAATGCTCTTTGTATGTCATCCATGGTGCCAGGTGTTGAGGGTATGAGATGATTAAGACATTGATCCTGCATTAGTGAGATTACAGTCCAGTTCAGGATACCACATTTGTAATCAAGACAATCAAGAAATACTGAATTAATACTCTGTGTCAGGTGCTTGGAAGTTTATACTAGGTACATGGTACTCAAAAAAGTGAGAATAATTACTTCTATCAGGAGGGGATCAGGAAAATTTTATAGAGAAGATGATGCTTTCACTGACTTAAGAGATAAAATGTTTTCCAGTAGAAAGAGAGTAAGAAGACATTGTAGGCCGGGTGAGTAGAAATATAATAACATAGGCTGGGCGTGGTGGCTCATGCCTGTAGTCCTAGCACTTGGGAGACCGAGGTGGGAGGATTGCTTGTGACCAGGAGTTTGAGGCTGTAGTGAGCTACGATCATGCAACTGCACTCCAGCCTTGGTGACAGAGTGAGAACCCATTTCAAAATAGAATATAAAAAAAGGAAAAGGAATATAATAACATAGAACATGATGTGCTCACATTTGCCCTAATTCTCACAATTGTGAGAATTAACTTCATCTATGAGGAAAGAACCCTAAATTAAAAAAAAAAAAAGAAAAAGAAAATTAAGGCTCAGAGAGATTAATTTTTTCAAGGAGCCATGATAACCAGTGATAAAGCTAAGATTATTCCTGGTCTGCCTGATTCTAAGATTCATATTATTCCTGCCACAATGCAGTTTATTTCCTTGCTTTGAATGATAACCTCTTTAAACTTGTGACAACTTTTTAGTATTCTATAGCAGCTGCTTCTCTGGGAGAGACTGTAGTAAAGGAACTCCAAGCTGGCTATTCTGTGATATTCATGAGACTTTGCTGGGATAGACTTTACACTGCATGGGGTGATACTACCATAGTGCCCCAATATTATTGTGCTTTTCTAAATGGGTAAGTTACTGTTGGAGTATACCAAGGAGACCTGGACACAATGGGAGAAAATTGTCCAGTGAAGGGTCTTCATTTGAGTTTCACTGACTGAGACATTTAGCTTAAAAAAAATGTTTGTGTGTGTGTATTTTTAAGTAATCCATAACACAAGAGCCTTTTGTGGTAATGAGACCCAGATTTCCTTCTGTGTCTGTATCCCTTTATGCAGGCATGATTTCTTGGAAAGGAGAGTCCATATGTCAAACAGTGTCTCATTGAGAACATGGAATGATTCCATAGCTGCTGTGGCAGTGATTAGAGTCTTAAATATTTTGTCCTGTCTGGATCAGTGGGTGCTTGGTTCCTTAACAAATCAGCTGCCTCAGTGATTGGGAAGGCAGGATGGTAAGAGCTTTTAGATCACTTATTGTACTTGGATGCATTTGAATATTAATAGTTTGTCCAACCTATAAGTCAAAGGAACACTTGAATCAATTTATAATGTCACGGCCATTGTGTGTTTGTGGAATTTGTTGTCATAAAAATTACACAAAAGCTGCAGCCTTGAGTGGTTACTTACATTTTTAAAAAATCCAGCAATATTTATTATGAGGAAACTGTGAGTTTTTATTTTTAAGCTCCTTAAAACTTTGTTTGAATTAGCATCTTTTTCACATACCTGAATCTTAGGGTTCATTCCTGTTTCTCCCTGGACCCTTCACTCCTGCTCCAACTTCTCACTCACAAAACTATCGTCTGTGACCTTTCTAACCCCAGAACAAACCTCTGCTCTGCATTAGGTGTTAGGGACGTCGTTAATGCTTACTGGAAAAGCACGCCCTGGAGAGCTGGGTTTTGGCTGTGGCAGGTAAAAAAATCTTTCAGATCTCAGAATGCTGGAAACCTTAAACCTTTTGGTTTTTTAGCTAAAGTGATTGGCAACAGAATGTGACATCTGAGGTTGCATGGCCTGCAATAGCTGTAATTAACCACATGAGCT
Organism: Saimiri boliviensis; assembly: GCF_048565385.1. NCBI lineage: Eukaryota > Metazoa > Chordata > Mammalia > Primates > Cebidae > Saimiri > Saimiri boliviensis. The sequence goes on along the minus strand of NC_133454.1, from coordinate 69,712,330 downwards.
CACATTTTCCCACTGGAGATTCAGTGGTCTTAGGGTGATGAAAGTGTCTTCCCTACCAGGAGGTGGTTTTCCTTTTGAGGGCATTGGAATACCCTTGAGCCCTATAATGCTTCACTCGTGGTCCTTTTAAAATGCTTTTTAATATAAAGCTTCAATATTGGAAATCTAACACCACAATGTTTAACACTGAGGCCGTGATGGAGCACTATGGCCTGGAATGGGAAACCTAGAATGTTTAATAGGTGGAGTGGGAAGACTTGTGGCAAGAATGGTGAGTGTGAATAACCTGAATCAAAGCTGATTTCCAGTATTATTCAATTTTCAGTGTGTGCTATTTCTTTTTGGTTTTTTTGTTTTTGTGTGAGACTCCTCTTAGAGATGCCTTTTTAATCTTTAAATGTAAGTAAAATTGTTTTGTTCATTGGTGGGAAGTGATGTTAGAAAACTAACTTTTTGCTCTTTTGATAGAGATGTGGATGTAGTCCCAAAATACACAAATACAGTTCTTTAGCAGTCCTCCTTTCATAATATGGAAAAAATATAGATGCTTGAATGTTTAGCATTAGATATTTTTAAAACATTGATAGTTTGCATTTCACCTGCTTGAAAGGCTAATTAAGAAGCCTGCTGCATTCTAGAAGTTCTACAAACCTCTTCTGTCAGGTCATATAGGAAAGGAAAAGCTTTGTATAAAGCACATACAGGGAAGCTGCAAGTTAGCATAGTGTTATTTGTTTTTAGATCTTCCTCTTCTTCTTCCCTCTCCCTCTAAAAGGTGGTTATTTAAAGATCAAGTCCTTTTACTGACAGGAATATTTTAAATTTGATAAACCCTAATCTTTACAGAAAGCAGGAGGCAGAATTCAGTGACCTGGGAAGAAACTCACAGGTCCAGCTGTGACTCCACACCTTTATAGATATTCTGGAGAATTGTGGACACAGTTCTCTCAGTTATTTCACCACTCATAGTTTCTACCTATATGGCTTTGACCAAGCCGTTTATACCACCTGGGTCTCATTGGTCTCTTCTCCAAGTTGGTAGTATCAGACTCAGTGATTGCGGAAGTTTTTGTTTGTTCTATTATTGTATGATAATGAATTTATAACGTAACAAATTTATAATATAAAGTACTTTTAGTCCCTAAGGTATTATCTTTCCTTCTGCTGAAACCCATACATCATAATACCCTACGGTATTATGATGTATGGGTTTCAGCAGAAGGAAAGTGTTGTAGTAGTACTCGAGGTACTTGGGTGGGACTGGGACAAGAAGACATGGTCTCTAAAAATAATTAGGAATCTAGTTAATTAGGGCATGACTCAGTAGTCGGTGGAAAATGACTGCTCTTTGATTTTTTCCCATGAGCTTGTTTTACAAAACAGACTTTCCTTGAGAAGCCCATTTTCTGTTGAGTACTGTGCAAGTCATCGAGGACTCTCAGACATCTTATGTGTTCTTTGCTCTTACTAGAAAACTGTGAAGAAACTAAGGTGGTACATGTGTGTCACGTGCTTGGTACATTCGAGGCTTCCAGGTTAAAAAATCATTATATGTAATATGGAAAACATATTAAGTATAGTTAAAAAATATGGTGGGCACAGTGCACACACCTGTAGTCCCAGTTACTTGGGAGATTGAGGCATGAGGATTGGTTGTCAAGCCAACCTGTTTACTAGCTCTATTACTTTGGAAAGATTCCTTAATCTCTGATCCTTAGTTTCTTTATCTGTAAAATAAATGAAATAGTATTTAAAAGGTGTTTAATTTTACATTGTTAGTGAATGAATGTCATATATAAAGTACTACAGACAGTTCTGGACAGAAAATGTATACACACACATACACACACACACACATATGTGTATACACACACACACACACACACACACACACACACACACACACATATATATATATATGACTATCAAAGAAAAACCAATAGTCCAATAGTCTGCTATGGTAGTTAAGGGTAGAGAATTCACTGAGGAATGCTGTAGTGGCTATAGTGGCATTTCTACCATATTAAGTAGAAAGAGAAAGAATGCAAAAATTTTTATTAGTAATTAAGGTTAAAGCCACCTTTAGAAGTCAGAGAATAGTCAAGCCATGGTCATTGTGATCATTTTGGCCCTTCCTCCCTAGCCAGATGGGATATTCCAGATTGTGTGTTCAGCGTCTTACTGTGTGAGTGTACACACATGCACTTGTGCACTCTTAAGTAAAGCATTTTAGGAATACTGTCTACCAAAAAGATCCTATTTCCTTCCTCCTGGGGGAACTTTAAAACTTTTGATTCTATTGATCCCTGTTCTTATCACATGAATCATCATTTATCACTTAATAGATAGTGGCAGAAATCTGGATAAGTTTAAAAAATGTAATTATCTGTGGCTTTTTGAAAGCTAAATGTTTATGTCTGATTATAGGATACATGCATTTTTTTCCTAGTAATTGCTTCCACCTATATTGCATAAATGGGTTGGTATATGAACAGTGGTTTTTCACCTTTGGTTTTGCTGCTTAAAACATTTTCCCCCTTACCCCACATCAAACTTCATAGGCTTATTTATGTCACACTGCCTTTTTCAATATCAAGAACATGCCGCAGAAGAATGATTATACTATTTCATTTCCCTTTAGAATTAATAATGTTGTAAAATAGTACAACTATATTGCCTAGGAAATTGTTAATGAATAAAATATATAACCACTGTATAGTGTGTTTTTTATGTTTAAACCTCTGAAGCTAATTTTCATATCATACAATAGACTCAAATATTAATTCTCCCTGTAAAAATGCTGAGAAAGAAAGCAATGGTTATTTGGACATAGTAAGAGTTCTTGCTTTAAGATATATATCAAATGTTAATCTCATCATGTTAATTATTGGGAAATCATTTTACATGCAGTTAGTAGATGAAATTTCAAGTCTTGTTAATATGTTTAAATTTGCAGAAAATTTATATAATTTAGATAAGTGATTAATATCTTATGTACCACGTATTTCTTTAAGATATTCTTTGAAATGATTTATTATCTTGTAGTTATTTATAAGATAAATAGTAATTTTCTTTTCCTCTGCTTTTCAATTTACAGCAAAAGATGATGGAAGCATTGCTGTTGCCCTTGGTTACACTGCACATTTGGTCTCCATGATTTCCTTTTTCCTGCAAGTGCCCCTCAGATATCCTATAATTCATAAAGGGTCTAGATCAACAATCAAAGACAATATCAATGACAAGCTGACTGAAAAGGAGAGAGAGTAAGTGTCTTTTTTCAAAAATGATTTTTAAATCAAGCCAGTATATAAAACGTGGGATACAATATAATATGTCAAATGTAGCCTAAATTGTGACAACTTTTCTATAACCTTTATAGAGTGCTTCATTTTATTTAAATCAATGTAGTTATTCATATAAATTTTAGTGACTCAACCCCTGGACTTCCAAATTTTGCTAATGGTAGCAAAAATTTACTGTAGGTTTCATTTATTTTCTCCTTACTTTTGTGAGGATAAGTGCCATATAATCTACTAATATTCACCTAGTACCTCTTGCATGTTTCTTGTGGGCAACAGATCATTGGGTCCTGTTTTTTAAAAAATCTATTCAGCTACTCTCCATCTTTTGATTGGAGAGTTTAATCCATTTACATTCAACGTTATTGATATGTATGGACTTACCTCTGCCATTTTATCGTTTGTTTTTAGGTTGTTTTGTGGTCTTCTCTTCCTTCTTTCTTTTCTATCTGTCTTTTTTCAGTGAAGGTGATTTTCTCTGGTGTTATGATATAATGTCTTGATTTTTATTTTTTGTGTATCTGTTGTATATTTTCTTATTTGAAATTACTATGAGGCTTACAAGTACTATGTTATAACCCATTATTTTAAACCAAAGACAACACTGATTGCATAAACAAAAATAAAACTAATAAAAACTCTATACTTTAATTTCCTCCCCGCTTACATTTTATTGTACTGTTTGTGTCTTGAAAAGTTGTCCTTATTATTTTTGATTGGCTCATATTTTAGTCTTTCTCCTTAAGAGTAGTTTACACAGAACAATTACAGTGTTATAATATTCTGTGTTTTTCTGGGTACTTACTATTATCAATGAGTTTTTTTTTTTTACCTCCAGATGATTTCTTATTGCTCATTAAATTCCTTTTCTTTCTCATTGAAAAAATACAAAATTTAGCTGTCTTTACAAAAAAAAAAAATACGAAAATTAGCTGAGTGTGGTGATGTGCACCTATAGTCCCAGTTACTCAAGAAGCTGAGGTGGGATAATTGATTAAGCGCAGGAGGCAAAGTCTGCAGTGAGCCGAGATCACACCACTGCACTCCAGTCTGGGTGACAGAGCAAGACCCTGTTTAAAAAAAAAAAAAAAAAAAATAGAGAGGGGATCGTTTAAGTTTTATGTATTTGTGAATTTTCTAGTTTTCCTTTAGTTATTGATTTCTCATTTTATTCCATTATGATATAGAAGCAGAGAAGTTAATTTTATGATTTTAATATTTTTTAAAAATTATTAAGACTTGTTTTGTGGCCTAATGTATTGTCTGTCCTGGAGAACATTCCACATGCACTTGAGAAGAATGTGTATTCTGCTGTTGTTAGATGCAGTGTTTTATTTACGTCTGTTAGATCTAGTTGGTTTATGATGTTCTCAGGTTTTCTATTTCCTTATTGAGCTTCTGTCTAAATGTTCCACTTACGATTGAGAGTGGGATATTGAATTCAACTATTACTATAAAACTGTATTTCTCCTTTCAATTCTGTCAACATTTGCTTCATATATTTCAGACCACTGTTGTCTGGTGCACATATTTGTTGTTGTGTCAGCCTGATGAATTGACCCCTTTATTGGTATGTTTTTGACTCTTGTAAAAACTTTTGGCCAAAAGACTGTTTTATCTGATATTAGCATAACCAACCCAGCCAGGTCTCTTTTGGTTGCTGTTTGCATGGAATATCTTTCCCATGTTTCCACTTGAAACCTTTTGATCTAGAATAAATGTCTTGAAGATGGCATATAGTTAGAGCATGTCTTTTATGCATTCCTCCAATCTCTGCCTTTTGATTAGAGTTTTTAATCCACTTCCACTTAGTTACTCATAGGGAAAAACTTATGCCACTTTACTATTTGTTTTCTGTATGTCTTATGCTTTTTTGTGTGTCTTATTTCCTCTATTACTGCCTTCTTTTGTGCCTAATTGATACTTTTTTGTAGTGTACCGTTTTGATTCCTTTCTCATTTTCTTGTTTGTGTATTTTATAGATTTTTTTTATCATTATGATGGGGATTTTAATTAACATCCTATATTTATAACATTTTAGTTTGAACTGATACCAGTTAGCTTCAGTAGCATATAAAAACTCTGTTCTATACACCTCTGTTCCTCCCTCCTATCTTTATGTTGTTACTGTCACAAATTGCATCATTATACATTGTGTGCCCATACTACTGTCTTTTTTTAAAAAAAAACATATGTAATTACCTTGTCTGGATTTTTATTTCTTTGTGCAGCTTCAAGTTACTATCTATGGTCCTTTAATTTCATTTGAAGGCCTTAGCCTTCACTTTCTGGTTGCACTGAGCCTAGCTGTCAGCCAGAGGGAAAGGTAGGCCCCGCTCAGGTTTTTTCTGAACACGCGTCTTGTTTTGGGTATGAATGTAGCTTCTAAATTCCCCAGTATACTTGGACACTTTTGAATGATCTAATCTCAAAGAAACTCTCCAGCTTTTCTTCCCAGGCTTTAGGCAATCTGTTTTTTATCTGAAATGTAATTTTTTTGCCCCTGGTGGCTCTGGGTTTTTTGTTTGCCTTACTACTTGAACATTGTTAGCTGCTTTTCAGCTCCAAGTGAGTTCAGACTAGGTGAGGAACAAAGGAAAGTGACTCACATTAGTCCTTTAGGTAGCTGCCAGACAAGTTTGAACAGACACACTTGTTTTTAGAATAAGAATCTGGTCTGTTCCCTCAAGATCCAAAAATCAAGTGTCATACTGGGAGGGCGAGCTGTCTGTCGTCTGCAAGACCAATGCTGAACTGAAGAGGAGGGTGGGGCCAGGGCAAGTCAAAAAGCTGCAAAACTTTCCTCCTGATTTTGAGTTTTCTTTTTCTTGGTTCAACATTTAGGCATTTGACACAAACCTTTGACTATTTTCTGGGGTTTTGACAAAGTTGATTTTGACAATTTTCCTTGATTTTTTTTTTTTTTTTTAGATGTTTCTCTGGAGGGACAGGTCTTTGTCTATTGTACCATTTTTGCTGACATCATTTCGTTTGTTTAATGATGAAAAACATGGCTTATAAGGGATGAAGAGGGGCGCCTAGATGATTTTGAGCAAAAGAGAATACCATGACCAGATATATACTTAAGAAAGATCACCTGGTGGTTCTCTGGAGGCTGAGCTATTTCCAAACAGCCTTCTCCTAGTGCCATAATGTTCAAATTAAGTGTCTTTCCAGATTTTTATCAAAAGTTTCGTGATGGTCTGACATTAAAATTAGTTATGCAGGAAAATCACTTTGGAAGCTTGTAGGAAGGGTGTTCCTTGAGATGGTAAATATTTTTTACTCCAGATCAGTTGCACACTTTAATTTGTGAAGTAGCAACTTAACATGTGGGCATTTTCAACTAGCACACCCCAGTGTGAGTAGCAGCAGTGATTTATTGATTTATTGATCAATTTTCTCAAGTGATCTGGTAAGGCCAGCTAGTTTTAGGTGATTATGCTATCCCTTTTTTCTTTGGCAGCCAGAGGAACCGCAGGAATTGCATTTTGGTTAATGAATTTTATATTCTACCTCTATCTTCCACGTTTTGCTGAAACACATATTGTATTTTATTGATTTTGATATATAAAATTTTAATGTTGATTAAATGAGATAAAATATTGATAATTGATAATATTGATAAAATGAGATAAAATATTAAAATCTTATAATTAATGGCATGTCATATTATAATTGATAGTACCTATCTTTTCTTAGTGTTATACAAGTTGATGCATTTTGCAATTGATGCTATTTTAGATTTTATGAACTATTAAGTGTTTTAGCTGGTTTTATGCATTTTTGTGAAGTACTTCAAATCCTTTTTGAAACAACATAAATGTATACATAAATATATAAATAGAAATACGTTTATTGATTATGCTTATGCCTCTGTTATTCTTAGCCTGGATCACTGGAAGAGCAGATTAGACATGGTTTTTCTTTCTCTTGAGTTTTTAATTTTGATGTAAACCTTTCCAGGACATTAGGTGGAATCAGATCTTCATGGGAGATGGCAGATAGAAATTGAATGATTCATTGGACAATTATAATTAATGTAATGACCCTAGGAATTTTCAGCCTCTCCCCTCTCTGATTACCTGTCTCATCTGGCTGTTGGTACATGAGATATTAGAATTCAAAGCTCTATATAGCCAGTTTTGCTGGAGGAAAAAAAGGCCAATTTCTTTTCTTTGTCTGGCCTGTTTGAAACCCAGGCTTGGACTGATTTCTTGCCTAAGCCATTACTTGTACACCTGCATATTGTAAAGGGAAACTCTGAAATCTTTGCTGCATTTCACTATGAGGCTCAGACCACAAAACATGAGGAATGTAACCACAGTCCAGCTGCAATGTTCCTCCACCCCTGCTTCTTTCACTGAGGACTGAAAAGTATGTTTTAAAGTGATTTTTGAAATTAAATGTATTAGTTATTGTTATTGTGCTACTTAACTGTCTGGTAGATAATAAATTCAGAATGGATTAGTAAAACATGCCATGAGTTAGGACCTAGCTGATCAGAGCATATGGCTTTTTCAAGGCCTTAAGAGATGTCTGAAGTTTGTTTTATTCTCAGGAGGATAAACAAGGAGTAGTATAATTGGCAGGCACTTTTGAAACTTTCTGGCCTGCTCACAACAATACTTTTATAAATCTCTAAAAGATGGTAAACTATTTTTCTGTTGTAGAATTATTGGAACTTAGAAAAATGGTAATGCTGTTTCCTTGATTTTGTGAACTTAGATTTGTTCCTATGGAGGATCCTGATCTGACCAAAACCCCAAGAGTTGCCCTTTTTACCTGATTGATTCTGATTTCTTTTCAGATGATATTGGGCCAAGATCATAGTCATTGCATGTGGACCTGATTCTCATGAGAGTAGAATGGTCTAACACCTTTTCTTTGTGACTAGGTGCACAAGGAGGTCATACATCCTATGTATAAAGAGATTGGTCAAACAGATCCCCAAGTCTTATGACCTGAGTTGTTTATTATTCTTGCAACCACATTAGATAGGTCTAGAAATTTATAGACCTTCCCATTCAGCATAACTAGGTTGCATTTTGCCAAGAAGGAAGAGACAAAGGAGTTTGCAGAGTAGCAGTGAGCAGGCTGATACCTTGGCTAAGCAACACTGACTTTGTAAATAAATGAATGAAAATGTCTTTCTGATGGCATCTTCTTGAAACTGTCAGAATACCTGGAGCTTTATTTGGTAAGTAATAAGTTTTCTGTAGAGATAGTGACTGGCATCCAGGATTTTGTTTATAAAAAGCTTATATTGAAAACATAAATGAAAATTCCAGAACTCTGGTTTTCAGACTGCTGTAATTCTGACCCCTCATTTCTATTATTACCTGCTTCAGGTACACTTAAACACCTGTTGACAACATCTTATATTAAGAAGTACGTATTCTTTCCTTTAAAAATTCTCAGCTTCTGTTTGTTAATCAAGCTGCTTTTAGTGCAGAGAGTTCAGAAATGATTGCTGTTTTCACTGAATTAGCATCTGTTTGTTTTTGCGGCATCCAATTCAATATAATGGCCTTCTTCCAGAATTGGGGAATTTTCATATCGTGCTTAGGCTTAAATGCTGTGTCTTTCATTTCCAACCCTCTTCTGTGGAAGAGAATGCTATAAATTAGACCATTTCTTATAACCTTTCATCTTCATTTTATTATAGGTTGTTGCTCAAATGTTGGCATTTAGAACACTCAGTAGACCCAGACCCCAAACCTTTAAATTGGATGATGAATACGATGACTTGAGGCAGTGGAAAAGAGTGGACCAAATGCTTTGATTTTCTACTTTCCTTGCTATGCAACTTTAAAGTATAATTAAGCAAATATTTTTCAGGGTGACTAATACTGCTGAAATGAATGAAATTATTAGTTCTTTTGGATTTTCCACTTGATTACAGGAATTTGACCTAACTTGAGAAATTTCTGTTCATGTGAAAACTTTCCCAAATGTCTGTAGTCCAACTCTCTAGTATTACCTAACAGTACACCATGGAACAGAAATAAAGATGAAAAAAAAAGTCCATGCCCAATTGTAGACTTACTATGTTTTAGAACCAGTCAGAATATTGTTACATCATCTGATTAAACTCTTCATTTCACAAATGGAGAAACAGTTTGAAAGATGAAGTGAGATCATACAAGTTAACTAAGCATTCATCTTGATAGGCCCCCCTGAGGAGAGGCAAGCCCAGAAGATGAAGTGCTTATTATTATTATTATTATTATTATTATTACTATTATTTGAGACGGAGTCTCCCTTTGTTGCCCAGGCTGGAGTGCAGTGGCAAGATCTTGGCTCACTGCAACCTCCGCCTCCCAGGTTCAAGCGATTCTTCTGCCTCAGCTTCCCAAGTAGCTGGGACTACAGGTGCGCACCCCCACACCCAGCTAGTTTTATATTTTTAGTAGAGATGGAGTTTCACCATATTGGCCAGGCTGGTCTTGAACTCCTGACCTCATGTTCTCTGTTTTGGCCTTTCAGAGTGCTGGGATTACAGGCGTGAGCCACCGCACACAGACAAAGTGCTAATTATTAGGTATAGTACTTGTAAAGCAAGCATGTAGGAGATGGAAGAAGTGTATTTATCAAAATGGGTCTGTACTGGAGCCTGAAATACTCCTTTTCCTGATTTAGGGAAAGCATTCTTGTAAAGAATGCAGTAATGTGAATCTCTGAATGTTAAGCAGAGTTACTGTTACGTTCTCACTGAAAATGGTAATTATTCAAGTCACATTTGTTAGTTGGTTCACTTGACGTTTGTTTTTTTCTCTAAAAGGTGCCATGCAAAATTCTTCTCTTTCTCTGTTGCCTCCAATTATTTAAACTTGATGAAGTGTTTGTTTTTTATTTCCAATTATTTTGGGCTTTCGAGTCATGTTGGCTTCTCTCTTATTGCTGAGTGACTAAGGTAATGTTCTCCTCTCTGAGTCTTGGTTCTCCTGGTATAGTACCTATGTCACTATGCCACTAGGTTGGTATAAGGATTAAATAAAGTGCAGTGCTTGGCATACAGAAATACTTAACAAAATTTTGCAACTACTATTATGTGTACCTCGAGCTTTGCAATGGGAATTCCAGGCATGTAATTTTTTATTAATTCTGTGTGCTAGAAGATGGGCCTAACAAAAGGTTTAGGAAAATTAAAAATGCAAGTCAGTGGGAAAGTACTGTATTTCCTTTTGTGATAATGCTGTGAGGTACATTATCTTTAAGTCAGTGGTATAAGTGCAGAGGACTAGTAAAGTTCCCCATAATGCAGGAGTAGATACTGGTGTAGGTCTGAATGCTTGTCTGTTTACAGGCACACCTCATCTTATTGCATTTTGCATTATTGTGCTTCATAGACACTGTATTTTTTACAAATTGAAGGTTTGGGGTAACCTTGCATCAAGCAAGTCTGTTTGTCTCTGTGTCACATTTTATTAACTCATGATATTTCAACCTTTTCATTATTATTATTTCTATTATGATGACCTATAATCAGTGATCTTTCATGTTATTGTTGTAATTATTTTGGGACAGCACAAATCACACCCATATGAGATGGCAAACTTAAAAAATGTGGTGTATGTTCTGACTGCTCCACTGACCAGCTGTTCCCCCATCTCTTTTCCTCTCCTCTAGCCTCTTCCATATTCCCTGAGACACAACATTATTGAAACTAGAACAATTAATATAGCCCTAAAATGTCCTCTAAATGTTCAAGTGAAAGGAATAGTTCTAATATTCTCATTTTAAATTAAAAGCTGGGAATGATTGAGCTTAGTGGGGAAAGTATATGAAAAGCTGAGATGGGCTGAAAGCTGGGCCTTTGTGTGAAATAGCTAAGTTGTAAATTCAAAGGAAAAGTCCTTGAAATAAATTAAAAGTATTACTCCAGTGAACATACAAATGATAAGAAAGTGAAAATACCTATTGCTGATATGTATACAGTTTTATTGGTCTGGATAGAAGATCAGACCAGCCACAACATTCCCTTAGGCCAAAGCCTGGTCCAGAGCAAGGACCTAACTTTCTTCAGTTATTTGAAATCTGAGAGAAATGAGGAAGCTGCAGTAAAGTTGGAAGCTACAGTGCTTGGTAATGAGGTTTAAGGAAAGAAGCCGTCCCTAGAACATAGAAGTGCAAAGTGAAGCCAGGAAGTGCTGATAGAGAAGCTTCAGAAGTTATCCAGAAGATCTAGCAAAGATCATTAATGAAAGTGGCTACACAAACAACAGTTTCAAGGTAGACAAAATAGCCTTCTGTTGGAAGAAAATGTCATCTAGGACTTTGATAGCTGGAAAGGAGAAGTCGACGTCTGACTGCAAAGCTTCAAAGGGAAGGATGACTGTTTTATTAGGGACTGGTATAGCTGCTAATTTTAAGCTAATGTTCAGTAACCATTCTGAAAATCCTGGGGCACTTAAGAATGATGCTAACTATACTCTGTTTTATAAATGGAACATCAAATCCTGGATGACAGCACATCTGTTTACAATATAGTTTACTGAATATTTTAAGGCCCCTGTTGAGACCTACTGCTCAGAAAAACATATTCCTTTCAAAATATTACTGTTCATTGAAAACACACCTGGTTACCCAAGAGCACTGATGGAGATGTACAAGAAGGCTAAAGTTGTCTTCATGCCTGCTAACACAATATCCATTCTGCAGCCCATGGATGAAGGAGTCATTGAAACTTTCAAGTCTTATTTAAGAAACACATTTCATCACATTTTATAAGGCTATAGTTGCCAAACACAGTGATTCCTCTGATGAATCTGGGCAAAGTCCATCGAAAATCTTCTGGACAGTATTCACCATTCTAAATGCCATTTAGAACATTCATGATTCATGGGAGGAGATCAGAATATCAGCATTAACAAAAGTTTGGAAGAAGTTGATTCCAACCCTCATGGATGATTTTGAAGGGTTCAAGACTTCAGTGGAAGAAATAACTGTCTCATGATAAAAGTTTAAAAATGAGGAGTTGTTTCTTAAGGATGAGCAAAGAAAGTGGTTCCTTGAGTAAACCTGATTCTAGTGAAGATGTAAAAAAAGGATTTAGAATGTTACATGAACTTAATTGACAAGGAAGTGGCAGGATTTGAGAGGAAGGCTTGACTCCAATTGTAAAAGAAATTCTACTGTGAGTAAATGCTGTCAAACACCATTGCATGCTACAGAGAAATTGTTCATGAAAGGAAGAGTCAATTGATGCCGAAAACTTCATTGTTGTCTTATTTTAAGAAATTGTCACAGCCTCTCCAGTCTTCAGCAGCCATCACCAACAAGGCAAGACCCTCCACTAGCAAAAAGATTATGACCCTCTGAAGGCTCAGATATGCATTAGCATTTTTAGCAATAATATGTTTTTAAATTAAGATACATACATTATTTTAAAATATATATTTTGTACTTTAGTTTTTTTCCATGAACACATATTCAAAGATATTTTTAAAACATAATGCTATTTCCATATACACTGGGAAACAAATAGTGTGACTCTCTCTTTATTGAGATATTCAGTTTATTTATTTATATTTTTTTGTAGAGACAGGATCTCGCTATATTGACCAGGATGATCTGGAACTCCTGGTCTCAAGTGATCCTTCTGTCTCACCCTCCCCAAATGCTGGGATTGCAGGTGTGAGCCATAACACTAAGATACCAACTTTTTTGCAGTGGTTTGTAACCAAACCCACAAGATCTCCAGTGTTTGTCTGTACCTCAAATAGACCAAGAGTTTACTGCCTACAATCTACTAAGTAGTCAAGTAAGCATGTATGTCTTGGAAGCTATGGGTTAATGAATGCTGAAGCCCTTATTCTTACAAGGAATGCAGAGCAATTTCAAACTAAATAGTTCTCAGTCTGGCCTACTATTTACTTTTTTAGTCTTATCCCCAGATTCCTTCCCAGTTGATAATCTATGCTTCCGTCAAAATGAACAATTGATTGTTTTCCTAACACATCACATTTTTTCTCACCTTGATACTTATTGTCCATGCTGTTCTATTTATCTGGAATGCCTTCCTTAGCCATCTCTAGCATCAAAACTGTGGTTGTACATGAGGCCCTCCCTTATTATATAAAACTTTCCTTGTAATCTCTTTTCTTGATTTCCCATAGTTTGGTAAACTGTAATTATTCTGGATGCCTGTGAATGATTCTCTCTATATGGTATCTCAGAAATGAAGTTCTTTTATATGTACTTTAATAACAGCCGAGCTCAATGATCCACGTAGTATATTTGAGTTATTTATTCTTGTCTGAAATATTCTCAGGATAGAAACTGCATCTTACTTGGTATCAGACTTCCCTGTCTTGCAGAGAGGCTTGTATTTTGTAGACACTCAATAAATATTTCTTGAATTGAATTAGGAGAGTAAAAGGAATGTTCGGTTTTTGCAAATGCTATTAGGTAATCTGACACTCTACTCTGCGGCCCATTGTTTTAACTCTGGATGCTCTGGCCAGGACAATCATTATTTCATAGAGTCCCTTGGGACTGTGGCAAGCTATTAACTTCTGTGCTTGTTGTAATCCAAGGCGCAGGCATCAGCGCTGATGGGGTTATGTTCAGGGGTGTGAGCAAAGAACATGTTTTAAAATGAGGAATCCCCATGGAAATTCAGGCAGTAGAGATCAACAAAATAAAAATGCAGAAGGTGGCTGCTGGGTGAGACAGGAAATGAACACCTTGTGAAGATTAGGCATTCCACTGAGAGAGGGGAAATGTGGAAAATGAGTCAAGAGTAATTGTGCAGCTATTTCATCACTGACACTTGGAGGTATATTGTTGTGTGTGTTGTTTTTAATGAAGTGTGCTTTTATAGTGCTGATGTTATTATCTGGATGAGGAAGTCTTCTTTAGTATTATTGTCATCTCAGCTTTCTGCAACCAACTAAATTAAAATACAGTAATGTAATGGGACAGTGGAATAAGAAAGAAAACCAGATGACTCTGACATGTGACCCCAACCTGAACTTACTGCTTTTCTAGTTTTTGGTATACTCAAATCAAAATAGTGTCCAGTGTAATGCTTGCAGAGGCTGGGGGGATTGGACAGAGGAATAATATATTTAGTTAATAATGGGATATGTCCTGAGTTCAATACTGTTACATTATTATTAGAATATGTGAAATCAGTGTTTCTCAACAAGAGTCCCAAAGCATCAGTGAGCTCTCTAGTAGTTCATGGACTTGCCATTTGCAATCCATTAATATTTATCATAGGATATCATAGATGCCTTGGGTTCTGATATGAATTAATCATTGATTTTAATAAATAAAGCTTTATTTTATTGGTGTTGCATGAAAGTTGTTCTGTTCTTTTCTTTAATTCTTATATGTCTGCTTTTTTCAGTAAACAAAGAATGAGAGAGATGAGGGTAATTATATCAAGCCAGAGTGTGCAGTAGGTAATTTGGGAAATATTTTGGTTTTCTGACAAAAATGAATGGAGGGAAAGAGTAAAAATTATTTTTAGACAGATGTGAAATTATTTTAACTTCCAAAAGCATCTTATTATAATAGCTCTCTAGACAATTTTCTAAGGATAATAACATTTATGTCCTGGGTAATTGTATCATCATAAAACAAATTTATGTCGCTCCTTAATTCAGGTAGTTTTAACTACGATATTTTTATACCTCTCTTTTAGATGATTTACAGTTAGTAAGGATGATCACCAAAAGTAATTTCTGAGTTAGATTAAATGATCAATTAGTTTTTAATGGTTGCTTTTCTTCTCTAATTTATTGAAAATGAAAAACTGATATAAGATATAATTCACATATAGTTAAATCGTAAGGGATTTCAATTATATGAGGGGATATCACAAGAAAGTCAATCATGTTTATTGAGCACTATTGAGGATATATATACTAGTCACTGCACAAGATGCCAGCATTAAGTAAGGTTAGCTGGCTCTGAACTGGCATCAGTACTCATAGCAAGTCAACAGAGAGTCATTCTCAGTGTAGGCCCATGCTAGCAATCAGCACAGGGTTGGGTTGGAGGTAGCCAACAGAGGCATGCGTGAGGAGATGGCCCCTAAGCATCTGAGCTGCTGAGTGTGGAACAGGATTAGGAGCTGTCCAGGTGACCCAGATGTAACGAAACGTGTACACTGGCACAAAGCAGATACTGCACCTTTCCATGGACCAAAGCTCCCACTTTCTCACCTTGCCTCATAAGTGAATTCAGTTTACATTGCTGAGCACTTAACACTTAGGCATATATAAGAGAAGAGTATGTATATAATTTAATATTTAGTCCAAGTAAAAATTAAACTTACTTTCAAAGATTATAACTTTAAGTGGCTAATACTAAAATACATTTATTCAAAGGATAGGAACTTTAAAGTATTTTGGATCATGGATTGGTTGTGATAAATACATGACTAATTTGATTTAAACAGAGTTTCTTCCACATATAATCATCTTACAGATACTGGCTTTTAAATAATAAAACTTGTGTATTCTAAATTAGGAAAGGAAAAATCATGGCTTTCCTGTTTCACTCTTGTGAAAGAACTTTGGCATCAGATACACCTTGAACCAGTTTATTCCACCTCTTTAGCCTCAGAATACTCTTTTAGAAAACAAAGATAGCTTCACAAAAAGGTGGAGAAGAATAGAGAAAATATATAAAATGACCTTTGCATATAGTAGTCACTCAGTAAATGTTTGCATACTGATAAATGAACCTAGTAGTCATGATATTAATTTTTTCCCTTATAGTTGAATTTATGTCGTTCCAGGAGACATGAGAGACTCATAAGTTTTTAGAACTTGAAAAATCCTTGGCTTTGAATTTAGAAAGGATTTCTTGAATAGATCACAGAAACAAGACCATAATATAAGAAATGGTCTATAAGTTTGATTTCATTTAAGAAGAAAAATCTTGCCTATAATTCATAGCTTTTAGATTAATCAAACATCAGGATCCAGAATATATATTTTTAAAACCTTTACTTATCAACAAGTAAAAGAGCAATCAACCTAATAAAAATATGGGTGTAATATATAAAGAAGCTGTTACAGAAGAATAAACTCTAGATCAGGTGTCCCCAAATTCGGGCCGCATGCGGCCCCCTGAGGCCATTTATCCGGCCCCCCACCGTACTTCAGGAAGGGGCACCTCTTTCATTGGTGGTCAGTGAAAAAAAAGAAATGGGAAAACTGAATAGGAGCTTTTTCCAGAGTATGTCAGCATAGATATCTTAACCAATACTGAAACTGCTTGGAAAAAACAAATTCTTCAATGTAGAATAAAGGAAACTTAGGTCAAAAACTGAGTAAAGACAAGAACTTAAAGAAATAAGGTGAACACTGAAGCCAGCTTTTTCCTTGAAAGCATTTAATTAAATAAATGTGAATTTGATAAAACAGCTTGAACAAGACAATAGAAAAAACAAAAGTGGCCGGGCACGGTGGCTCAAGCCTGTAATCCCAGCACTTTGGGAGGCTGAGATGGGTGGATCACGAGGTCAAGAGATCGAGACCATCCTGGTCAACGTGGTGAAACCCCATCTCTACTAAAAATACAAAAAATTAGCCGGGCATAGTGGTGCATGCCTGTAATCCCAGCTACTCAGGAGGCTGAGACAGGAGAATTGCCTGAACCCAGGAGGTGGAGGTTGCGGTGAGCCGAGATCGCGCCATTGCACTCCAGCCTGGGTAACAAGAGCGAAACTCCATATCAAAAAAAAAAACAAAAGTTACAGACAAATGTCTTTCATACTAAGTTGCCACTTTTGTATGAAAGACATACAAAACAAAACATATGTAAGCTGAATCTAGCAATTCAGGAATGAGTCAGTGGCTCAAAATTTAAAAAGCTTTTCACGTAACTCATCCATTATCAGATTAAGAGAAATATCATATGATCATTTCAATAGATACAAAAAAGCATTCAATAAAATTGGATAGTTGTTTAGAAAGGCAATATAGATTTTGATTAGGAACATAAATTCTCAGTCGGGTGCAATGGCTCCTGCCTATATAATCCCAGCACTTCGTCAGGTTGAGGCAGGCAGATTGCTTGATCCCAGGAGTTAGAGACCAGCCTGGGCAACATTTCAAGACTTTGTCTTTTCAAAAAAAAATTTTTAATTAGCCGGGCATGGTGGTGTGCCTGTAGTCCCAGCTACTCAAGAGGCTGAGGTGGGAGGATCACTTGAACCTGGGTGGTTGAAACTGCAGTGAGCTGTGTTCACACCACTACACTCTAGCCTGGGTAACAGAGCAAGACCCTGTCTCAAAAAAAGGGGTAGAGGAGTCTTAAATTCTGGATCCAGATGATGTGAATCCAGACTGTTATTTAATATAAATAGTAGGCAGAATTTGAAACGGCACTCAAGATATCCACTATCCTGGTGTACATGTCCCATATAATATCTTCCCCTTCAGTGTGGGCAAGACTTGTGAATATGTAGTCAGCCCTCTCAATCTGCAGATTCAACCAACTACGGATGGGAAATATTTAGACAAAAACAAACATAAAATAACAATACAGAAAATTTTTAAATGCAAATTTAAAAACAACAAACATAATTATTTACATAGCATTTGCATTGGATTAGATATTAAAGTAATTTAGAGATGATTTAAAGTATACAGGACTTATGTACATAAGTTATATTTGTAGGTCATGTATAGCCTACAGGTTATATTAAAATACCAATTTTATATCAAGGCTGGAGATTACTTGGATTTTGGCATTCACAAGTGTCCTGGAATCAGTCCTCCACAGCTACCGAGAGATGAATGTAATTGGATTTTACTCCCATGGTTAAGGTTCCTAATCATTTGACTTTGAGTTAATATAAAGCAAAATTAAATGTGTAGGCCTGATCTAATCAGATGAGCCCTTGAGAGCCAAGAAGCAGTAGTAGATGCTCTTCTGCTAGCCCACAAGAAAGCAAACAGAACTCCTCATGGAGGGAGCCATGTGGATAGGACCTGAGGGTGGCTCCTGAGAACTCGGAATGAAATATGGCTGACAGCTAGTAAGGAACTAGCTCAGCCTTACAACCACAAGGAACTAAATTCTGTCAGCAATCCGAATGAGCTTGGAAGATGACCCTGAGCTACGCATGAGAAGCCTGACTAACATCTTGAGTTTAGACTTTGTAGACCCTGAGCCGAGAACACATCTATACTGTCCTTTGATTTCTGACCTACAGAAACCATGAGATAGTAAATGAGTGTTGTTTTAAGTTGTTAAGCTTGTTTTATTTTTTAAAGCAGTAATAGAAAACTAATATGTAGTGTGACTTTGGACAAGTTACTTGATCACCCTGTGCCTTACTCTCATTATTAAATGGACACTTCGTAGGGTGTCTAGGTGGATTTGCAAACTATTAGAGTAAGAAAATCCAGCACATTTGTTAGATATAAGATCAGCAGGAAAATCAGTTAGATTCTACACATCAGCAATAACCAAATTGGAAATGATTTCAATGAGTTCAGTACAAGCACCTAGCAAGCAATACGGTTAATAAAAAGGGTGAGTCCAGGCGCGGTGGGAGGTCAAGTCAGGTGGCTCATGCCTATAATCCCAGCACTTCGGGAGGTCAAGTCAGGTGGATCATCTGAGTTTGGGAGTTTGAGACTAGCCTGGCCAACATGGAAAACTTGTTTCTACTAAAAATATAAAAAATCAGCCAGATGTGGGGGTGTAGTCCCAGCTGCTTAGGAGGCTGAGGCAAGAGAATCGCTTGTACCTGGGAGGTGGAGGTTGTAGTGAGCCAGGGTCATGCCATTGCACTCCAGCCTGGGCAACAAGGGCAAAATTCCATCTCAAAAATAAATAAATAAAAGTAAAAAGGGTGAAAGACCTTTATCCAAGAAAAATATAAAACATAAAATGAGAGTGAAAAACACAAAAGATCTGAATAAATAGATGCACAGACATATATACATACTTTGTTTGGCTCTGCCTTATGCTTCTCTGATTTGGCATAACACTATTTGTATACATATTTTTAAATTGTTTTCGAATTTGAAATAATTCATTGCAGTATATTGTCAATCTGTTTTTCCCCAGGCATTATCAAGTGCTCTCTGCTTATAGTCAAGCAGAAGAGCATTGGCCCATAATGACTAACGAAAATATGTAAATAACAGCACTAGATCTGCAGCAAAGTAACAGAAGAAGCACAACACAGTGGATTTCAAAATACAAGTGTTACGTGGAAATAGTGAGAAGACATAGGGTAGTAATCAGCAGGCAAGGAGGGTTTGGTTGAAGTTACTTGACAGTAAGAGGAATATCGTGCACATTACTGCAACCCTAGGAGGATTGACTAACGATTATGTGAAAGTACATCAGATGAGTTTGGTGAGTGAAAATTTTAGCGCATAAATAGCAAAAAAAAACAAAAAGAAAGGAAAAACCCCCTCCAATGTAAGAACCCTTAGGGAAAATGGTTAAAAGACAAACCACTCAATCAAAAAATGATCAAAGGGTATTACATCAATCATGTTTCAGTCAGAAAAGCAGAATCAATGTGAATATTATGGTCTGATGGATTTATTATAGTAACAAGATCATATGTAATTGTGGAAGAAGCTACAGAAATAGGAGTCCAAAAGCAGGGCCTGGACGTAAGAGAAAAGTCACTAACAGCCCTTCCAAAGCTCAGGTGCAGGTAGACAACTCAGGCAAAGAAGTAGGAAGCGAGGTGTACCCAGCTGCTGAGTGGAACCCCAGAGGAGAGCAGGTGGAGCCATCTATGGAAGGCTGTTGCCACTGCATTCAGTAGTGGGAAGGAATTAATACTGGATGGCAGGGGCCAGCAGCTGGGAACAAGAGCTAGATGCAGAATGAAAGCATAGAGACCAAATGGAATCTGCAAGCAGCCTTGCGTCTATATCTTACTGGGTCTAATCACCAGGCCCTGTCACCATGCCAGTGTAGTGGCTGCTGCAGTGGCCAGTTATTACCTTTGGAAGACACGAAGTGACTTCCATCTTCCAAATCTTACCCAAATTTATCTTTTGTTTATCTGTAACCTGGATTCATATAGGCAGTGGTCTTCTGGTAAATATTTCCAGCTTAGCCAAGTTGACACAGTAAAAACTTAGAATGGATATGAAGAGACCTTGTATTATATTCTAGTAATACAAAGATCAATAGCAGTAATAGTAATCACTCAAAAAATTATAGTTGCTCTTGGTATCTTTCAGGTGCTATTCTAAATTTTATACACATTCACACACATGAATTTTTACAAAAGCAGTATGAGATTAATGCTGTTGTTATCTACATTGTATTGACAAACTGTGTCACAGAGAGTTCAAGAAAAAAAAAAATTCCAAGGATACGTGTTGTTCCCTAGGGTTAGCAGCACCAGCAATTTGTCCGAATCTAGTGAAATGGTTTCTAGTCCATACTGTTCAGAAGTATGTCCCCTAGAGAAACTTGCTCAAAGGAGGGCATATAAAGATGTTATGTACACCATTACTTGTGCTGGCGAAAAAACTAGAAACAGCCTAAATCCCCTTTAGTAAGGGAATGGAGAAATAAAATGTTGAACATCCTTAAGGTGGAATACTAATTAGAAGTTCAAAGGAATATTTTAGATACATATATAGACAAAAATAGCTCTCAATAAACAGTATGGAGTAAAACAAAAGTAAGTTACAGAATGGTATGTATGGTTCATTATTTTTCATGGAAACACATTTTAAAAGTATAAAAAGTGTTAACACAGATACTAACCAAATTTGTAAAAGCAGGGGCTAGTGGAGAGAGGATATGACAGGTGCTGTTGATTGCCTAACCATAGCCATTTCTGTTTCTCAAGAGCTCCATATTGTTAGTAATTAACTCTCTTCTTTACCATATGGAAAGTGGGTTCCAGTCTCAGTGCCAGGGAGTGAACCACAATTGGCTTTTGACTAATCATGGTAATTCCATTCCACTCAACAGTGATGGATTTAGGAGTTGATTCATAATTCTGGCCAGTTCTATGGGGTACTGCTGGGAATCGTTTTATGCACTAAGACAGACAGTTGGCTGCAATGCTGGTAATATTCAATTTCTTGATCTGGGTGCTAGTTTCAGAAAATATTAATTCTGTGAAAATTAAGGGAGTTTGCCCTTATCTATCTGTATGTTATACTTCAATGAAAATTTATGTATAAAAACAGAGACACAGGAAAAAAGTCTTCATTTTCTACTGGATATTGTCTCTACGGATGAGACCTGATTGTGTGCCAACCATCCTGTGATCATGAGTGGGCCTGGCCCAGTCTTCTAAGGGTGGCAGAGTGGAACGACGGGAAGACCTGGGTCCCAAATAATGTCATAGTTTCTGAGCTAGCCATTTCTGGAACCAGTCTGTCTCTATTCCTTTTCTCCTTCAAGTCAGTGATTGGGTTTTTCTGTTACTTGAGGTTAAAGTAATCCTAACTAATCAAGGAAAGGGGAGTCCTAGAATTGGTAAGCAAAGAAGGCTCACTTGATCTTAATGCTTTATTTCTTTTAACTAAAAAATAATATCTGTTGCTAAATCTGAGTAGTGAGTATGTAGGTCATTATTCTCTACTTTTAAAATGAAGTGGGTACTATTATTTTAAATGTCCTTTAACTTAATAAAACAAAGGAAGAAAAAATATCAGATGAGTTATTGCTCATCAGAAACAAAAATGAGAGAGTGATTATTGTAAGGTGAGGGGCAATGGGGAAATAATATTTCTCAGCAAATGAATCAAGAACCAATTTGTTTATATTCATTTAATAAATACTTAGTTGACTTTACTGTGTATAAGCTACTGTGACATTGTGTTTGGACCTTAAATTTGAAATCACTAGGGTTTTTTGGTAAATAGCATATTAATATATTGGCATTTGTCTTCAATAGGATGTTGTATGTTCTAGAGGATACCCATATGTCTGGGCTAAAGTCTGTATTTTAGATGAGAGCATCTCTAGTATTATTTTCAAATTTGAGGAAAAAAAAAACCTTATATAAGTAGATTCGTATGATACAGAAACATGTTTTCGTCATTTAGCCAAGTAAAATACATAAAACAAATTATTCTTACCTCTAGTAGAAGTGTATGTAGAATTTTGACTCCTAAGTTTGTATTATTTCTTGAGATAGTAACCATGCTCAGCCCTCAAATTATGATATACATATGTATGTGATTCCAAGATACGATAATTTAAAGAACGCCTTTGGTTAAAAATACGAACTGCAGTGTAAGATCTGAGATGGAATCCAGCTCTTTATCACCTTAGCCCTGGGCAAATCACTTCTGCAAGCTTCACTATGGGGAATAGTGTCATTATGGAGTTTGTATGTAATGGAAACCTCAAATTCACAATGACTTAAACAAACAAAATCATATTATCATGCACAAAAAATCGAGGGATCAGTCAGTAATCCAGAGCTGGAGTGGCAGTTCCATCAGTGCTTCAGGAAATGCAGGGTGTTTCAAGGTCTCTGCTCTGCCATCCCTGGAGTGTGGCCCTCATGGTCCGTGATGGTTGTTGGAATGTCAGTCATTATGCAGCCAGCAGGAAATGGGCATTTCTCCCTCCTCTGACTTCCACATTCTCCGCTCTCCATAGGAGGTTGAGAAATGTCTTTTTTTCTAAGTGGCTTTTAAACTTCAGGGGTTCTGTTAACAACAGAAGATGAGGAGAATGGGTGTTGCGGCACAGTCAGCAGTCTCTGCCACAGGGTGGTTTTAAGAGTTAAACGATGCATGTAAAGCCCAGCACACAGAGCCTGACATGGAAACAAAGGCTGCCGTTTTAATCATCAGTTGTGAACTTCAAACTTCTGACTGAACAAATGTGCTTATCTTTTCTTACCAAAATGCCACTGAAATAACAGTACAGGCATTACAGTTTAAAAAGCATTAATCCCATATTGTCAAAAGGAACAGGAGAGGCCACCTCCAGAGCAGAGAAATTGTGAAATCAACAAAATTGTGAGAACTGAACAGCAGGTGAAAGAGTAGCAACTGATTTAGCAGGCTGAAAAAATGAAAGTCTAAGACAGGCGTCCCCAAACTATGGCCCCTGGGCCTCATGCGGCCCCCTGAGGCCATTTATCTGGCCCCCCGCCACACTTCAGGAAGGGGTGCCTCTTTCATTAGTGGTCAGTGAGAAGAGCACAGTATGTGGCGGCCCTCCAACGGTCTGAGGGACAGTGAACTGGCCCCCTGTGTAAAAAGTTTGGGGACGCCTGTTCTAAGAGCTTGCAAGGGGGAAAGTTAAGAAGCAAGCTGATTCATGCTGTAGAAGTCCAAAAAGTCTCAGAGTTGGAGGCCAGGAGTCTTTGAAGATGAGTCGGGTATGTCTGGAAGTCTGTATTAGAAGCCAGTATCCCCTGACAGCCCCTCTCATGCAGCTACCTCTCCCTACACCAGCAGAAAACCTGCAGTTTACTCTTGAGAGGTCGGACCAGATTAATCTTGTATTCAGGGACAACTAGAATAACTGAGGGCAGAGGTGCCAGCTGAAAAAAGGAATTGATTGTATATACAAGAACATGGAAACTGATCCAAGAGAAAATACATACCGCTTCTTAGAGTTGTACATCTCCATGTGAAACTGCCAGACTTCCTCTAATAACCCCAGAGTGAAACCTGCCTTTTGGCCAATCCTGTCCATGTACAGCTTTCAATATGTGTGGTCTCTAGTTCCTTGCTTTTAAAAATGATGAACCAAAGAATTGCCAGACATTTGAGGAAACTTATCATATGAAATATAGAAGCCAAAATCATCAAAAAGAAATGTGGAGGAAAGAAGACCATAGGAAAAAAGAGAGAAAAAAAAAAAGACCATAGGGATCAATAAAAAGCAATAGTTTGATATTTGTTGGTCTTTTTTTAAGAGACTTTAAATAATGTCCTCAAAGAGACAAGGGAAAGTACTGTATCCAAACACAAAAACAAGATGGTATAAAAATGAACATTCATTAAAAGATGAAGCTTGGCAAATTAAAATTACGGAAGTTTTTAAAAAATTCAACAGAAGGTTGGAAAGTAAAGTTGTTTTCCTCTTTGAAAAAAAAAAAAAAAAAAAAGCCAAGCATAGAGATCAAAGAAAAGAAAGAAAAGATAAGGTATTAGAGGAATTCCTCAAATATTTGATGATCCAACAATCCATATAGCAGTGAGTGCAAAAAAGAAACAGAGAAAAGGAAAGGTGGGAAATTATCCAATAAATAATAATGCAAGAAAAATTCTAATAATTAAAATACTTTATTTCAAATGGAAAGAGTCCAGCGAGTGCCTAGCACAATAAAGTTTCAAAAGCCCACACTAAGGCACATCACTGTGAAATTATGGAATTCTGGAGGTAAAGTGAAGATTCTAAAATCTTGCAGAGAAAAAAAAAAAATACAAAGGAATAGGAGTCATAAAATCCAACTCCTCAAAGGCAACAATGAAAGGTAAAAAGCAAGCAATGGAACAATCCTTCAGGGTTCTGAGGGAAAATTACTTCTATAACCTATATTTATATCAAACTATCAGTCAAATAAAAGGGCAGAAAAAAGACTTTTCAGGCATGAAAGTCCCATGCACCTTTCCTAGGAAACTTCTGGAAGATGTGCTCTATTAATACAAAGGAATAAACCAAGTAAGAAGAAAACATTATTCAAGGAAAAGAAAGGGTCTCAGGGTGAAGGGGAGCCATAGATGATCGTCTTCCCCGCTGGCCAATGGAGCAGGAGAACGAAGGCACCAAGAAAGAGTGAAGCCGAAAGATAATTTAACCATAGCAAGAGGGAATTTTCATTGCTTCGAGGGGTTCTGGGAATAAATTAGTGAGAGGTACATAAACTTAGCAAATGAGAAAACTAGGTGGTTATTAACTCCAGGGAAAACCAAGTTTAAAAGAATTAAAATATACATTATATGGCTCAGCTCAAAAAAGTAACATGGTTATAATACTGTAATGTTGCATACTGATTTAACCAAAAATTATGATGTTGACCCTACTGAAAGGATGGGAGGAAGGGGAAGTGTGGGTATTTTGGAAGAGGTTGGGGAAGCAGTGTGTAAGAGAGCTATATACTCATTTTCCCCAGTATGTTGTCAGTAGATCATTTTTAAAGCCATAGAGTCAAGAAACAGGAATATAAGGGTATTAATTAGAAACATAAAGGGAAAATACTAGGGGAAAAAAGCAGCTTAAAGTCATGAGAATAATAAGCTTGGAGGTCTAGGAATGGAGATAAAGCTCTAGGCGTCCCCAAACTATGGCCCGGGCCGCATGTGGCCCCCTGAGGCCATTTATCCGCGCCCCCCTCCGCCCCCGCTCCGCCACCGCACTTCAGGAAGGGGCACCTCTTTCATTGGTGGTCAGTGAGAGGAGCACAGTATGTGGCGGCCCTCCAATGGTCTGAGGGACAGTGAACTGGCCCCCTGTGTAAAAAGTTTGGGGATGCCTGCTCTAGGGTATTTTAACTAATAAACATGTAAACTGATGTTTTTAATATCAGGCTTATAGAACAATTTGATTTTTTAAACCATAGGTATGTTTTATTTTGATAAAAGACATTAATTTTTAATTGCTTTTGGTGGCTTCATTTATACAAAGTCTTTGCAAACTAATAATACAATTCAGTGAACATTTATTCAGTACCTGCTCTATCAGAACATTGTACAAGAGGCAGACATGTAAACATATGATTGTAAAACAAAGCCTACTGTAATTACGTGCTCCCAAATGCTGAATAAATACTGATATCTCATGGAAGCACCTCACTTCTTTCAGGACTAGGGGAAGGCTTCAGAGAGGATAGAGCATTTGCATTGGGCCCTGAAGGGTGAGAGCAATCTGAATAGGAGTTTCAGTGCCAGCTGTGGCCGGTGTTGTCAGGTCCCACCGTCAGTGGAAAAGGAGATGTGTGTAGTAGGAAAAGAAGTCTGGTGGAGCTGTGGGAGGCTGTTTTGACTTCTCTGCCTCTCCTAGACATTTCTATTAGTCATTTCTTCCTGAGGATTTTCTCCTCCCTGCCCTATCACCCAGACACTCTTAATTTTAGTATTGACTTTACCATGCTGAGTTATATTGTGGTTCTCTTGCCACTGGCACCGTGCCTCTTAAACTTTTGGTCTAATTTAGAGGACAAGGGAAGGGAAAAGAAAATCTTGGTTTCACCTGGCCAGATGTAAATTCCTGAATATAAAGATAGGAACTCTCTTCCCTGACCTCATAGGATTCTAGATAATAACTGTTACCTTTTTTGAGGCATTAAGATTAAACTGTCATTTTCACAGTTTGAATGTAATTTTTAGGACCCTCAAGAGTAATGTAGGACACATCTAATTTTTTCAAGGAAGTATGATAGTTTCATAACTATAAAATATGTATTTCTCTGTGAAGATGCTTTTCAGAAGTAATCGGGCAAGTCATTATGGTGTGTGTACCTGTGAAACGTCCTCCAACTTTAGGATTTTGTCCCCTAGATTTGTTTTCTTTTATATTGTTGGGTCCAAAAGAGGAAAGGCTGGCTTAGAACTAAATAGCAGAACTAAACCATATGTTTTATACCAAATTCGAAACAGGTGAAGGTTGTTAAAATCCAGCAAGCACTTAGAAAAGCTTGAGACACAGGTTTGTATTAAAGGCAGGTGGTTATATGTACAATAAAAAACAGTCACCAGCACACTGGCTTATTGATACATATGTGATTGATCTTTTTGGATAAAAACAAGGAGGAGTTAATAAATCACTGCACATAGCTATAAAGATGTTTGGGCTTGAAAGCCTAGCCTGTAAGAGTAAATGTGGACCCTGAAGGAAATTTATGAAGCCTAGATCCTTTTAGCTTTACTTAACAGCTAACATCTGACTGACCCAGGGGGATCATGGAAATTTATTGCTGGGCCATTCAAATATTTAAGCTGTTGTGTGATGCAGAACAGGTAAAGATTAGCCCAATAACAAATATAAGGCTATAAAATAAAATGAGATTTCGATGACTTGTAAGTACTTGTCAGAGGTCAGCACCAAATGACTGGTCAGAAATGGTAAAAACTTGTTGATAATTAAAGCAGATTGATTATGACAATGTAGATGTTTGCATGGGTTGCTGTCAGATCAGTGATCCTTGGAGTTTCCTCCTCCTTTGAAGTCCATACTTAACAAAATAACTTAGGGGCCTCTAAATTGTCTTTTTGTGCTCTGGAATTGGGCAAGATGATGAATGGAGGTGATTCCTTTTGCAATTTTATAATTGAAATATGTCTTTCTCAAATGCATTTCGAATATAGTGCAATTCCTAGACAGCATAGTCACTTTAGAAAACTGACTTTAGCTAACTTATGTATGGAGTTTTGAGCATTGACGTCCAGAAAGCAGGTAAAAGTTTTTAGACTTTGTGATAGATGATCTAAAATTAGCCTTTAAAACTGAAGTATTTTAACAGATTTATGCACACCATTATTGAAAAGTTGACTTAGTGGAACTAAGTGGATGTAAGAAGCATGGCTGTACTGCAGCCAAGCAGGCATAGGACAGCAGGCATAGGTGGAGGGAAACAGCCTAGACGACTCAGCAGGATTGGGGCGCAAGTGCACAGTCCCATGTCTTACATAATAGCCATGTAGACACAGCATAGAGAAACTCCCCACCTGGCTCTTAGTCACTATTGTTTGTGTAGCGTATAAATATAACACTGACCCTGTGAAAGGGCGCTGAATAAAGCCATGTCTCATTTACGTGCTGTTTCTTGAGGGTTCTTCCGGCTCTCTGCCCCACGTCCATCCACTCCCCTCAGTCCTCAGATGGGGCTGGATCCTGACACTGAGCATGACAGTGGATTTTTCAAAAACTTGTGGATTTGTTAATTCTAGCCGCTTTTATTTATTTAAGCCCTAAAAGCAATAATGTATGTAATGTTGTTTCTAGGACTATGGAAGTTACATTAATGTGATCTACAGTTAGTTATTGGTATTAACATTCTCTGCCTTTTTGACTTAGCTCTAAACACAAAATGTAGATTTGATGGTTTTCAGAGTGCCAACTTATCAAATCAGTTGCTGAATTGGCAATGATTTGGTATATGAACATCTGATTTGTGGGGAGAAGAAATTCCCTAGTTTTTAATAGCAATCTTGAATGAAATGAAATTTACAAATAATACAGCTTTACAAAATGAGGTTATTACTTGATGGGGAGCATGGCATAGAATAAAAAGCAGAAGCTTAGGAGTCAGACAGGCAGGGGTTGGAAGTAGCTCTACCACTTACACTTCACCCATACATTCACCCCTCCCTCCATTCCACAAATAAACACAGGGCTCTTGGAACTGGGATACAGCATCAGTAAGACTTGGGCTCATAGTTTCACATTCTTTTGGAAGATTCAAGGAATAAACAAGCAACTACAATACAGTGTCAAAGGTACTCTGTTAGGGATCGTACAGGGTTCTGTGAGGACACATGGGGAGAAATAACGAATTCATACCCGGAGTAGGAGTGAAGTGGATTGGAGATGGGTGGCTGTTGTGGAGTGTTAGGAAACACTGTGTGATCGCAGGCACTAAAATAATAGTGCTTGCAGGACAGGTGCTAGGATTATTTAGATAACGTATAAGTGCAATATCTGCTGCATAATAATGATCCATAAATGCAATCCAGCATCAACATCATTGTTACTGCTGTCAGTTTAGTGGTACTCACTGGCCTTTACTTTAATGGTAGAGGGCTCTACCTGCTGTTAATTTGCAGCAAACACCATTTTGTAATTTAGGATCTTCTCCCAACCAAATAATTTATCGTTTGAGCAGAACTCAAAGCACTTTCTAAAAATAAGAGTTGGTTGTCTAGGTATATTAAAACCAAGAAAGAAAAAATAAGAACATACCTGAATCTTGAAATCTTCCTGATTGCTGTGTTTTGTTTTGTTTTTTAATTCACAGTGCTATTTGTTACTTAGATGTTTCTCCTTCAATATTTAATTAATATATTCATTTGTTTAATCATACATTTGCAGACATTTGTTGAATACCCACTTTGAATAAGAATCTAAGTTTAACACCCATGTCCTCAAGGAAATTGTATTTTAATTGAGGAAGTAAGACATTTATATAAACAGCAAAAATATTGAGTAGAAAGTGCCAGGTGCGTAAGAATGCTTTTTGATTTCAGAAGGCAACAAAATGAATAAAATACGCTATCTCTCCTTGAGGCACTTAAAGATAGGAGTGGAGGAAAAGAGGAGGAAAATCAAGCATACGGTTATGAAAGGTAATAATAATAACTGAATGCTTACGGTGTCCTAATAAGTGTGCTGGGTCATAGATTTTTTTAAATGCATTTCGTGGTATAGATTTGAAGTTGAGTCATAGATTTACTTGTTTAATTCTCACAATCCTGAAAGATCGCTATTATTTATCCTATTTTAGAGTTTTGGAAACAGTTTCAGAGTAGTATGTTCCAGTTCACTTCACAAGTAACAAAGTTCTGCCTCTCTTACTTCAAAGCCTCATACCCAAATAGCCCTTTTGCTTGTCTCCTCTTCTCATTCCCGAAATAGGTATCAGCACAAAAATTAAATAAACAAGTTTTATATAAAGGATTGAGCACCTGTTATCAGCACTGTATAAAGAAGTGATTTATAGTGAATATAGATTTAGGTGTCCTGATACATTTAAGCCAGCCCATATTATATGCACACATTGTGAAGTGTTGTCTTTAGATATTTTTAATGGTGAATAGTTTTTCTTCCAAATGTATGTTCCAGATGGAAATATCTTCTGGCATTACCAAGTATTTATGCACCTTGCATGCTTAATTGTGGATTTGGTTTTTTCTTTCTTAACATTTACAGATTTTTGTGGGAAACAGGTGCTGTTAAATCCAGGCAAATGCAGGATGGCCGTTAATGTTGTGGAATGTGATTTTGATTTGCTTGGCAGAATTTTTATTTTACAAAATTAACTATTAAAAAAAGACATGGTTTCCATCCTTTAATTTTGCTCTGTTCACTGAAATTTGCCTGTGGACTGTTTTTCAACAGTCACAAAAAGGGTGTGGAAAACTGGAAGGTTTCTATAAGGAAATTGACACTGAGTTATTTAACAATTTCCACAGCCCTGCAACTTACCAAGTTAAAAAAAAAAAAAAAGTGGATGCGGGGGGGCGGGGAGGATTATTTTTAACCTTCTTACTAAAATTACCTGGAATTTGATTTTCCTGAAATTCCATTCTCTTTTTAGTATAGCTCTGTCTAAAATATTGTATATAATATTGGCAAAGAGAATATTCTGATCTAAACCTGCTCATTAGATGATTTCGCCTTTAAAAACTTTGAGGTGATATTTTTTTTCCTGTTATATCAAATTTAATCTCTTTTCGTTGGCACATATGATGTCCCTTTATATTTTCTCTCTCTTTTCTTCCCCTAAAGGAGGAAGAAACAATCACTCCTCCTTTTGTTCTTCCATGAGGACTTTTGCCACCCTTTGCTATTTCTCTGAGGTTAGAGATCAGCCTGTGATCTGGCATGGTGTATGTAGAGGGCCCTGCCTAATCTGTCACATACCTTCCTATGCAGCTTCAAAGTTGTCCCTTGCCACTCCTCCTTCAGTTCAGTTGTGTTGGCCATCTTTCCGTCCCTTGAAGCAGCATGCCTCCTCTGCCACAGGGCCTTTGCACAAGCTGCTGCCTTTGACCAGGACATTTTTTCTTGTAGCACCTACCCATCTCATTTGTTAGACTCATTATATGAGCACCATCTGTCTAATCCACTGGACTCTAACCTCATGTTTGTGTTTGCCCACCCATATATCCCTGCCACCTAGCACCATACCTGGCATATATATGAGTTCGTTGAATGAATAAGCAGCATCCACAGTGGTCATCGCTCCTGTTATAATGAAAGAGTTGCCCTCGTCCCACTTGCTGTCTAAGGCAGACCCGTCTGTACTTTCACCTGTGGGTAAGGAACCTATCCTCTTTCCCCTTGGGACATGTTTCCTGCTGTGCCTCCCCACATCCCTCCAGCTGCTGAGCTCCCCTCTCTCTATGCCAGCCTTCCCACCAACTTCATTTCCTTGCCTCTGGCCACCTCCTGAACTCACACCAGTTAGCCTTCATCCGCTGCTACTTCAGTTAAAGTTTCATCTACCGTATTATCAGAGCTACCTACCGATGAACCCACAAAGTCAATCCAGTTGATGTTTTATTTTCACATTTGCTTGACCTGTCTGCAGCACTTGACTGTGGACATCAGCCTTCTTACAGTAGCAGTTTCTCTGAGCCTTTCTGGTGAGAGGCTTTTGGTTTTCCTCATATCTTTTAACCAGTCCTTTTCTGGCTTCTTCTCCCCGTCCTTTGTTCATATTCTCAAGGCTCTGAAGTGGTTCTCTTATATACGATTTCTTTAGGCCATCTCATTCATACCTCCGGCTTCAGTTTCCATCTAAAATGTTATAACTTCTTAATTGATATTTTCACTCCCAATTTTGTCACCTCATTGTATTTATATATAATACAGACTGTTTATATTATAGAGCATATAGGTATAACATATACAAGTATACTATATTTATATATAATAAATATATATACACCTGCTCTTCCTCCCGTGTTTCCTGTCACAATTCATAGATACCACCATCTGCCTCATTTCTCAATCAAGAAAAGAAAGGATCATCTTTGACTCCTCCGCTCTTTACCATTTTGTAACAATCAGTCCCTCACAAAATTCTTTCAGTTCTTCCCACAAATCTATTCACATATCTTCCTCTCTACTTCTGGAACCTTAACCAAACTGTTACCATTTTTAGCCTGGAATGTTGCAATAACCTCCTATCTAGGTCCTGTTCCCCTTTATTTACCACACTGTAGCCAGACTGGTCTTTAAAAAACCTAAACCCCATCCTGTTACACCCATGCTTTTAAAAAGTCATTATCCTCCCATTGTCCTTAAGGATACAGTATATGTTTGGTTTTCTTGTGGTTTATAAAACCCTGCGTAGTCTGGTACCTGTTGAACTTACCGGCCTAATCTTATAGCACTTAACCCCTCACACTCTATTTTTTACCCTAGCTCCTAGCTGTTTACTTTAATTTCACCTGGAATTTGATAATAAAATGGCAATTCCATTCTGTTATTGCTTAGGTCCAAAACTTTGAAGTCATCCTTGACTCCTCTTCCTCTCATACCTCATAGAAGATTTGTCACCAGATGATGTTGGCTGTATCTTCAAAATAAGAGAATCCAACCACTTCTCACCACCTCCAACCACTTCTCACCACAGCCACCATCTTGGTTCATACTTCTGTCTTCTCTTGCCTAAATTTTTGCAGTAGCCTCTCCATGTTTCTTTTCTTGCTCCCCTGGAGTTTATCCTCACAGAGCAGCCAGTAAACCCTCCAGTGCTTCTCCTGTCATTCAGAGTAAAAACCAGAGTCCTTGCTGTGACCTGCAGGACCCTGCATGATGTAAACTGGTTCCCTCCCTTGCTGACCTCATCCCCTGGTCCTTTTTCCCTCACTCTGCTCCAGGCACTCTGACCTGCTTTCACTTCCTTGGATGCAAACATACCAGGCATTCATGTCTCAAAGCCTGTGCACTCCCCTGCCTGGAACACCCTCCCCCAGATAGCTGCAAGACTTTCTCACTTCGTTCAGGTTTTTGTTCGAATATAATCTTCTCAGTGAAGCTCCTCTTGTTTGTCATGTGTCTGTCACTGAAATGTAAGCTTTATGAGGACAGAAACTTTTTTGTCATTTTGTTCACTGTTAGCTCAGCACCTAGAACAGTGTCTACCACAAGGTGATTATACAGTAACTCTTGGTAAATGAGTGAATGAAGAATGGTATTTGCCTTATTTGTCCAATGCTCACCAGAGTCTGCGGTATAAAATAAGCAAATAATTTGTGGATTTAATCAGCTCTTTTACTCTAATTTCAAATGCTCTTTCATCTTTTCTCTTTCAAATTTCTGACCTTTACTTTCTTCAAAACTAGTTTTAGATTTTCCACCTGTAGGAAGCTGCCTGTGATTAATCCTGTCACTCAGACTGGAGTGCAATGGTGTGATCTTGGCTCACTGCTACCTTCGTCTCCTGGACTCAAGTGATCCTCTCACCTCAGCCTCCCAAGTAGCTGGGATGACAGGCACATACCATCACATCTGGCTAATTTTGTATTTTTTTTTTTTTGAGACAGAGTTTCACTCTTGTTACCCAGGCTGGAGTGCAATGGCGCGATCTCGGCTCACCGCAACCTCCACCTCCTGGGTTCAGGCAATTCTCCTGCCTCAGCCTCCTGAGTAGCTGGGATTACAGGCATGTGCCACCATGCCCAGCTAATTTTTTTTTGTAGTTTTAGTAGAGGCAGGGTTTCACCATGTTGACCAGGATGGTCTCGATCTCTTGACCTTGTGATCCACCCGCCTTGGCCTCCCAAATTGCTGGGATTACAGGCTTGAGCCACTGCACTCGGCCTAATTTTTGTCTTTTTAAATTTATTTTTATTTTACAAAAATCTTTAATGTGTTGTTTTAAATAATTCTATGAAACTTAAAGATATAATGTAATTATATATTCCATTAACCCATTTTGTTGTTAAATTCTTCACTCAAGGCTTAGTGGTTCTAGGATTATCAGTGGCACTTAAAATTCTTAGAATGTCTTACTAAGTCATCATAGCTGTTGTAAAATTTCTTCAGTTTCTACTTTTTAAAAAAATCTCTGCAGAACTTGGACAAGGGAAGGTATGCTACGTAGTGAGGACTTTTTATTTTAATTTTGTTTGAAGTTCAGTTCAGCTGGTTTCAACATTTATTGAGCACTTGCTATGTACCAGGCACTGTACTAGATGCTGGAGACACAAAGATGCGTAAGACATGGTCCCTGTCCCCAAGGAACTGATAGTCTCTTGGAGGCAAACAGGTAGTGGACAGATGTGGAATTTACTCTAAAATGAATAAAAATTTCAATAACATAGCAAGATTGGGCTTTTCAACACAATGTTGTATCGTTGTTTATAATGTCAAGGCAGATAAAATGCCTTTTCATGTGATAAAACAGTAAAACCATTAAAAGTTAACTTTCAAAGATTCACGATAGGTAGTTAGTACTAAAAATTTACACTATAGTTTTTCAAGTATTTCATACTTAGAAATATTATTGCCCACATTTGTACTATAGTCAAAGCCAAATTCCAGGTTATTGCGTCATTCACATCTCAGCATGCTGGGATTCAGTTTCTCACTAAGGTTATGAATTACAATGGCTAATTCCTCAGTTGCTTGGCTCTTGTCCTCAAGAGGTACACAATGAAGGCTGGCGATATCTTGCTTGATTTCTTTTAATTCCTTTATTACCTTCTCCCTCTCTCTCTCTTTTTTTTTTTTTTTTTTTTTTGGTCTGCTTGTGCTTTCAAAACATACCACTTTGTAAGTCTTTTCATTATCTGCGTAAGTAAAATGCTGTATCTCTGATGGGAGCGTCACTTTGCTGAGGTCTTTCTCTTGGACATAACTGTCCACATACTGTTGTGCCTTTGTTGCCTGAAGGACGGCTAGGAATCTGGTCATGAAAGCAGCAATGAATATGGAGAGCATCCCAGAGATGAGTGCATTCCATGATTACAAAACGTATTCCCTAGGTCCTTCCAGCCAGAGCTCCTTACACTCAGACCACATCATTCCAAGAACCCAGACCACAATTAGCATTTCAGTCCATGTAAACTGAAGGGGTTTTCACCCTGAAGATCTGTTTGGGATAGTCTCTAACCGTGATATTGGGCAGCGTGGTGATACCTTCAAACCTGTCTGAGGCATTGAACATAAGCAGGCCCAGGAAGACGACAAAGGAAGCCGCCTGTGCCACAAACTTCATAAAAGGGCTTCACAGAATTTTCCCCAGCTTAGATTTCTTCTGACAGGTCCAAATAGGTTGCTGCAGTAGTGTTCTGCATTCCCTAGTCTGTCCACAGGTCAGCCCAGCTGACACTCTATTCTTATTAATCCTGCTGCAAGGTGTGATCCAGTAGCTGATGCCAGGAATGGAACACCCAGAGCCACGACCAGCACGAGGCACTTGATCTCTATGGTCTGCCGCCTTAGACCTGAGAGGTTCTCATACCGGATCGTCAAGAGCTGCTGCTAGCAGTTGGGATGAGCCACAAACTGCATGATTAACTCCATAGTTGTGTGACCTTACACATGTCATTGAAGCTTGGCAATTCTCAGTTTCCCTGTAGAACAGAAATCCCATCATCCATCTGACCTTTTAGACTTCATACATAATGGCAAGTTTGACATGACTTAATGAAGCTCTGTGCCTGTTTACCTCCAGAGGCTCTGCTGATTTCAGATCTCCATTCAGAATGGCTTCTACCTCTTCTGAGTCTTAGCAGAGATCCAGCATACTACAAAGTCTTTGCATTGCATGGAGAGCTTGCCATAGTCATTCTTGAACTCCTCTATGTTGGCCAGTTGGCCAGCACATTGCTGAGCTCTGCGTCCGTGAGCACTGAGTCCTCGCTGTACAAGGAGAGTTACACCAGGCTGGCCAGCCACCTGTAGGTATTGATCTTCAAGCACAAGCGGCTGAAGGAAGCAGCATGCACCACTTCATATTTCCAGCAGTGTGCTGCCAGGGTGATGGGGGTGATATCCGGCGAGAAGTGCGTGCCGTCCTCATCCTAAGCATAGAAGTCGTCATCCTGCAGCTCCTGCTAGCAAACAAGCTTGGCATGTTCAGGGAACAGAAAGAAAGCCACCGTAACTTGAGCATAGTGAGTGCCAAGGAGAATGACAGGAGGTAGCAGTGGATTCAGCCATGGAAGGCCCTGTGGGCTACTCTGTGTGGCTTAGATTTTATTTCAATTCAGTGGTTCTGTAGGAGACTGGGTGCCATGATCAGATTTGATTTTTCAGAGATCAGTTGGCTATGGGAAGGAGGGGGAAAATGTCCATTGTTAATCATGCTTTTCATAGATTTTAACTTTAGCCCAAACCAATGGATATCTGTTACTTTCTATGTAACTTTAAATTGATTATGATGCTTAAAACGAGATATCACTTATGGGTGAAAGTTAAATTGTCCTTAGAATAAAGTTCTTAATCCAAAGAAAAATTGAAACTTAAAAATAGATTTGAATACAGTTAAAATATTAAATGATAAATGGAAGCGGAAACGTTCTTTTAAAATGGCCTATTTCTTAAAGAGTACCTTTTGGGCTGGTTAATAAATGTGACTTTTTAACATGGAAACAGATGCTCAAATATTTTCAGTCCCCAGTGTAACCCCTACAGCCAACCATTTCCATCTCACAGGCCTATGGCCTGCCTTATGTTTTCATTGCATTACCATCAACAGTTAAAACTTCAGCGACACTACACACAACTCAGCAGAAAAATGTGAAGTTTTTTTTCTCTTTAGTCTTGGCAGAGTAAAATATAGTCTTTTTTACTCTACCAGGTGCTTTAGTTTGTGCTTAAGGATCTATAGCCTTTGGTCACTTCCCTTACTCTATCACGGTGGCGGGTAGGGAAGAATAGGGGCAGATTGCATGCTGGTGGCATTTTGCAGCATTTTTTTCACAGGTGGTAGTGGTGGTGGTGGTGGTTGTTTTTGTGGTTGCCCTGGAGGACTTGAATGAGACTTGTGTTTTTGTTTGTCTGTTTTGTTAATTGCTTCATTCTGGTTGCTCCTGATAGTAGATCATCCCACCAGTTACAAGAGGAGCCTCGTAGGTATTCATGTTATAATCTATCCCAATTTCTGAATCCCTAAGCATACCAGAGTTAACTCACAATTTACTATAGTTATTGTAGGGGGGACTTTTTGGGAAAATAAACATTGAAAAAATGTCTTTTAAAATGAGTTTTATATCTGGGCATGGTCATTTAGGCCTGTAATCTTAACACTTTGGGAGGCCAAAGTGGGAGGAATGTTTGAGGCCTGGAGTTTAAGACCAGCATCGGCAGCACAGTTAGACCTTGTCTCCACCCCCAACCCGCCTCCAAAAAAAGAAAAATTAGCAAGGTGTGGTTGTGCATACCTGCAGTCCTAGCTTCTTGAGAGGCTGAGGCAGGAGTATCACTTGTTTCTGGGAGGTCAGAGGCTGCAGTGAGCCATAATAGTGCCGCTGCACTCCAGCCTAGGCGACAGATCAAGACCCTGTCTCCAAAAAAAAAAGAGTTTTATTTTCTTTGGCAGATACCCTGATTTAATTTTGGTTATTTCTTTAAATGTGATATAACCCTCAAATAAACCATGTGGCAGCAAAAACAAGAACTGTGTACATGTGAATCATGAAGCGTGGGAAAATTAATGTACTACCACTAGAGCATGAAATAAATGGGTATGGAAACAACTAGCAAGCAATCTCTAGGCATTAAATAGGCAACAGGAAGGTCACAGGAGAATCAGTGAGTCCTGGAGTGGTCAAGGACAATTTTAAGAGGACTGTGACAACTTGAACTAGATCTTATAAAGGACAGAATAGTATTTAGATAGAAAAGCAAGAAAGATGGACACTTGGGAGAAGTAAGTAAAGGCAGAGAAAGAAAAGTGAACTTAATGTGTTCGTGGCACTGTAAGGAAACCTCTTGAGGAAAAGGTGACATAATTTGGGTAGATGGGTCAGATCACTTAGGACTTGAAAGGTAGGCAGAGGAGTTGAAATTTAAAACAATAACTGAAGATGAAGAGGGCTGAGAAGTGACATCATAAGAGGTCTTACTTAAGAGAAAATAATAACTTACACTGTGTCATGCTTTGCAGTTTCAATGTACTTTCTCAATCTTGTGGTGTTGTATCCTCACAAGGTACTTGTGAAGAAGGCAGGAAAGATGGTAGCTTCATAGCTTAAGAACTTAGCATTAGACTAGTTCTGATTTACCCAAGTTCATATAATAAGGAAGTATGTAATGGAGCTGAGACTAGAAAAACTTTGTCTTTTCTGTTGCAATTCAGTTTTTAAAAAACCTACTAGGCTTCCTAAAATCAGTCTGACAGTGATACGGGGAAAGAACTGGCATTAAGGATTCTGGCTCGATAGTAATCAAATTGATAGGAGCTTGGACCAATAATTCTTGGCTACAGGCAATTTGAACCCCTTTCCCCACTCACCCAGACAACATTTGGCGATGTCTAGAGACATTTTTGGTTATCACAGCTGGGAGTCAAGAGCTATTGGCTTTTAGTGGATAGAGGATAAGGATGCTGACCCTGCTAAACATCCTGTAGTATACAGGACAGCCCCCCCCCGCAAGAAAGAATGATCCAGAGTGGCAACAGGAATAAAGAGAATTTACAGAGGGGAAATGATTTGTCAGCTTGGTGAAGGCCTGCATATGTAACAGACAAATCAGGTGGGTGAAGTTGAATGCCATTCTAAGTCCAAGTAATTGATAGAGAAACGTTGTAATGGAAAACCAGTCTGGACAGAAGTAAGTATACTGAGTTTGAGATAAAGTCACGGCCTCAGAATATATAGATTCCATGTTGTCACATTTTCTATAAATACAAATGGCAGAAGTAATCTTAATATATACGATTTAAAAGTTGAAATTAACTATAGCGATATCCTCATCCCCAGTTGCCATCAAAGAACTAAATCTGGATGTGAGGCTCTGAAAGTGAAAGCAAGAAACTATCAGCAGCTTGGAGTCCTTTATAAAAATGTCTGGGTTGGTGGGGAGAGGGCAGTGTTTAGAATAGTTGTATCTTGTATAAATATTTAAAGCTTGAAAAATCAGTTTCTTTTTACAGTTATTTTTCCAAGTTGAGTGTGATATATTTTTCATGTGTCACATCTCTGTAGGGGTGTGTGTGTGTGTGTGTGTGTGTGTGTGTGTGTGTGAATTAGTAAAAAGAATCCAGCTCAGGCTCAGCCTGTACATATTAATTTCTTTTTTTGGAATTCACTTACCAGACTTTAGCTGATCTACTCTGCAACCTTAGCTGCTGCCTATCATGATGACTCTTTGGCATTGGAGTCTCAAATCTTTCTTGGTTTCTGAAGGAAAAAATGAAATTATATTCAGTCTGTTTAGTTTCACATATTAAGAATTACAGAATCACAGAATCTTGGAGTTGAAGGAGAAACTCTACCTCATCGAGTCCATTGGAATCATCCCATATTTGATTCCTCCTGTGTTAGTCTCTAAGGCTACTGCCAGTTACCACAAACTTGATGACTTAAAGCAGCAGCAGTTTATTCTCACACAGTTCTGGAGGCCAGAAGTCCAAAATTGAGGCGTCAACAGGGCCACACTCCTTTCTTTATCCTTTCCAGTTTCCGGTGGCTCCAGGCATTGCCTGGCTTGTGGCTGCACAACTAAGCTCTGCCTTTATCTGCACTCGACCTCCTTTCCCTTTGTCTCTCCTCTGTGTTTCCTTATTATGATACTTACTAGATTTAGGACCCGTCTGAATAATCAGAAACGATCTCAACCCAAGATCCTTAACTATTTTAGACCTCTTCGTCAAATAAGGTCACTTTCACAGGTCCCGGGGATTATATGGACATAGGTTTTTTGGAGACCACCATATAACCCGCTACATCCACTGAATACATGTCCATTGTTTGTGTCTGTCGCTTTTCTCTGCTTGGCTGCCTCTAACCAAGATCTTTAGGATTCTGAATGACTTTGTAGTGAAATCAATCTCTGTAACGTATATACCATCCACTTTGGTTCTCCCTGCTTGAAGCCATGCAGAACAATGCTTTTTCTCTCTGAAAGTCCTTCATTTGTTGTCCCTGAGACTTCTGTCCTCCAGGCCCAGCACCTCTGGTTCCTTCAACAATATTGGCTTCTGTTCCCCTAATCATCCTGGATGTGCTTCTCTAAAGCATTCAGAGGCAATAGAGAGAATACTGAATTTATTATTGAAGACCTAATACTGAGGCCCTGTCTCTTCCACTTACCAATTAGGTGACCAAGGCAAATCAGTTTATTTTACATAACAATAATACTGACTACTTCATTATTTCACTACATACTTTTATAGTCAAATGAGATTGTTATAAACATTCTTTAGAAACATCAGCTTTAAGTAAAGATGCAGGTGTGTTTTTCTGGCTATGCGTAAAATACTTTCACTACTTGGTACAGTCTAAACTGGTACAAAAGATAGTTGTCACTGTCACGTTCCCTAGCTGAGCTGCTCTGCTTCTGTTACCACAGCCTGGGATTGCATTCACTTTTTTGGTAGTCATCTCATAATTCCTAACTCATATTGAAATTGTTCTGTACTGAAGAGTTCCAAATCTTTTTCACCAATAACTTTAAAAAAAATTCAATAAATATTTCTAGAGTTTCTGCTAGTAGCAGTGCTAGACACTTGACAGAGAGGCAAAGAGGAACAAAATAAAACCTGTTTCTGGTCGGGTATGGTGGCTCACGCCTTTAATCCCAGCACTTTGGGAGGCTGAGGTGGGCAGATCACGAGGTCAAGAGATGGAGACTGTCCTGGCCAACATGGTGAAACCCCTAAAAATACAAAAAGTAGCTGGGCATGGTGGTACACACCTGTAGTCTCAGCTGCTGGGGAGGCTGAGGCAGAAGAATTGTTTGAACCTGGGAGGCGGAGGTTGCAGTGAGCCAAGATCGTGCCACTGTACTCCAGCCTGGCGACAGAGCGAGACTCCGTCTCAAAAAAAAGGAAAACTTGTTTCTGCCCTCTTGAAGCCTATGATATCATAGGAGAGACACACATTAACCAAGCAATCACACAGTGAGTGTAAATTTGCAATCTGAGACAGACTGGAAAAAGAAAGGGTTGCAAACTGACCTAAGCCAATTTGATAGTTCACAATGATACAACTGTTTCCAGTAGATAAAGGTGGGCTCTGATAATTACGATTGGAGGTCTGCAGTTCTCCCCACTAACCTCTTCACCACCAGGTGTTAGTTACAGTGACAGTAAGCCTCAGATGGAATTCTGTCATACACATAATCTATTTATTGCTTTCTAATTCAGTGATTTTTCTACCATTTATAGAAAGAGCCACAAGATTTGCTTCAAATAAGGCACTGCAAAGACAGTAGAGTCAGTGAATTTTCAATTTCAAAATTTAATTAGAAAATAATTTAGTATTAGCCATTTTAATTGAATATAACACTAAATTGCATTGACTCTTCATAGGAAATATATAATTCATCCTCCAATTAAGAGTCCTCTTTGTGGTGTTATGGATCTGCTTCTGGTTTTACTCTAATGACCACATTCTTATCTAAAGCTTCCACAGCTTGCTAATGTGATTCTCCAACTATATTGAAATGAAATTTCTTTGGTTTATATTTTATGTCCTGATTATAATAGGTTTTACCCTTTAAAATGAATTCCATTTTTCAAGATTGGTGGATCTATAAATCCATGTACTTTTGCAAAGTAAGATGAACATGTGATAGTAATAAGCTATTATGCTATTCAACTTCAAGTGACACTATTAAGAATTTGAAAGCAATATAAAATATAAATTCTGTCCTAATATTTGATCTGTCTTTGCATTGCCTTTTTTGAATCATACCTTGTGGCTTTTTCTGTAAAGAAGTCCCACTGAAGTTATAATAAAGTCCAGTGTTGTGAAATCAATTTTTTAGTAATGTCGTAGCTTGATTTTCAATGTATGCTGATCTCAGTTTACTCTTGTAACATATAAAACAGTTTCTAGATTTATACCTTGAAAATGGAGATAGCTGTGAGTTGGTGAGCTGTTCAGTTAGTCTACATATGAAGCTTATAGAGTAACAGCTACACAGCGCAGAGGTTTAGGACTACAGTAGATTTTCTCTAAAGTTGCCCGTTAGGCATTTGCAAATGTGTCCTTTCTTTGCAGGCTACCCCATCTGAATTTGAATGATTCCCAGACATCTTGCAAAAGCCTGGTGTTGCACTTTGCTTATCCTGAATTTGCTCTGCTGTCATTTTTATGCATCTCAGTTTGAGGCCAAACCACATGTCCTTGTTTATTTTTTACTGTTTCAATTAAATATAAATCTCTGTCTTCTTGATGGGTGTGTGAAGCATTTGGTGTTCCTTTAGTAGAGAATAAATACAGTTCATGACCTTGCTCACTCCCCATGTGCCTATAATTTTATAGCGTAACAGATTTACCTTTTGGATATTATATAGCCAGCAACTCCTGAGAATTTAATATAAAGGCTTTAAATTCTATTTCCTTTATTTTATTTTCCCTAGAAAATAATATAGGCCATGCTTTATAGAATGTATCTTTTCCTCAGGCAATTAAAAGACAATTGAAATGAAGACTAGTAATTGTCACCTATCATTCATTTCAATAAGATTATTTTATTCTTGCGAATAACTGTATATCACGAAACTAAGGAAGATGAAGTTTTCTTCTTGACCCTAAGTAGTAATTGATTTGTTTATAAAGAAATCTGCATCAGTTGCTAAAATTTTTGCTTGGTCTTGAGAATCAGAAAACAATGACTGGACTATAAGTATGCTCTAGCCTTTTCTTCTTCATTTTCAGGTATAAAGAAGGGGAACAGTGAGGGGAGTTGCTCTCTAAAATAACTCGTTATCTTTCTGAAGATCCAGATGGCATGCCTTTTTTTCTAGTGAGGCAGGTTAAAATGGAAGGTCACGTATGAGAGCTTTATGGCACGAGCACATAGCCTTAGAGAAGTTGCATCCAAGTAGCCATCTCTGTAAATATGAATGAATATTTTAATGAATTTTGGCTCCTGTTAGCACTGTTGATTTCACTGGCCACCTTAAAAGAAACAGAAATCTTATATATTGTTTCTAAGTCTAATTTTTTTTTTCTTTTCCTAATCTTCCTCTCCCCTTTAGTCGAAGTTGATATGTCAGGTCCAAGATAATGGAGGGAAAATATTCTGTGATCTTAATTCTTAATCTTAGCCAAGGTGGCCAGTTTATGATATGTAAATAGGAACCAATGGCCTTAACTCCTTGGGGTGGGTGGGTCACTTTCTTAAACACTAGTTCCTTGTTCTGTGACCTATTCACTTTTTCTTTTGAAAGAAGGCAGCCATTATTCTGACTTAATATTATGAGAGGTTAGTAGATTGCAATGACTATAACTAGGTGACTTAGTCCAATTCTTCAGATGTTTTTGCTGTATCTAAGAAACGGTAGCCTCTGTCGACAACTTGGAGGTTGTGTTTACTGAGTTTTTGAAAATTTCTGATCCTTCTTTACCTTTCTTAGGTTTCCACTGTATCCAAAAGGAGGGGAGAAGTTGCAATTTGATTATGGTGTCTATCTTCTGAACAAAAATATAGCACAGGTAAGTCTCTATTCTTCACTTCTCCCCCCAACTTCCCATGTACAGCCTATTTCCTTTTATTGCCAGTCCTTTTTCTTTATAAATATATACTGAGGTTGACCGTTTTATTTAACCAGTTATGTTAGTAATACATGGTTCTTTTTTTGACCACAGTCTTTTTCTCTGGGCTTAACATGACTACAGAGAAGCAATGAATACAAATTAGAATTCTCCTGCTAAACTCAGAATCTCTTTCTGTGTTTTTACTTGCTGATAGACTATACTTGGATGTGTGGGCTTCATAATCTCTTGCCTCTGCAGCTTGACCAACTGTAATTTTATTTTCTTAGACTATTTCTAGGGACTCATTTTGCATTGTTGTTTATGGAGTGAAAGTTCAATGCCTTTGCAAGTACTTCATGGTCTCCTCACTTTATTATTCAGTCTGTCTTGGATTTCTGTGGCACTCTCAACATCACATCAGTTAGTATCCCACTTGAATAATATCTTTCCACATGCCATAGTAAGACTATCAGATGCGTGGGTTTGTATTTTCCTAAAAGAAATATGTAGCATTTCTTTAGCACTTTTGGCCCTCCTTGAAGATGTAAACATTCCGTAAGTTTTCTAGTTACAAAGGAAGACTAGCTTCCTTTGTTTATTTTTATAAATAAGTGCTTTTGTTTTCATTGGCCATCCTTCCAATTGGAATATCACATGATGAGTGTCCACAATTTGGCTGTTATTTAAAGACATCATGAGCTGTATCCTCAGACCTTTTGATTTTACAGAAGTAATAAGATTTGCGATGCTTTTGTTTTTATGAGCCATTTATCCACATGACTCTAA
Source organism: Saimiri boliviensis (assembly GCF_048565385.1). NCBI lineage: Eukaryota > Metazoa > Chordata > Mammalia > Primates > Cebidae > Saimiri > Saimiri boliviensis. The sequence continues at coordinate 69,667,977 of NC_133454.1, read as the reverse complement.
AGACTTGCTGAACATTCTCTTATTAATTTCTGATCAGTCTAGAATTATTCCTCTATATAGTGTCAGCTGCCATTCTTCCCCTCAACCAACCTCAGTTTAATGGGGGGGATTTTTTAAATGTGTTTTTTATTGAGATTGTTCTGCTTTTCTGAAATTGAGTCAGATTTCTGGATTGCAATCCTCAATTTATCATTTGCTTCATCCTTCACGCTTATTGCCCTCTCAACCATACTACGTTTACTGTTACTTCCACTCCAGCTCCAGGAAGGCGGCCCTCTGACAGTCTCTGGCCCATGACTCACCTTTCCATATGCCATTCGTCCCACAACCAGTGCTTGACCACTCTCCATTTTTGGCAGACAAGTTATTTCAGTCAAAGAAGCAGGGCTTTAATTCCAAGGCTGCTTAGATCCCACTGTGCTGAACACAGTTCTGTCATACCATGGAAAACACAGTGATTAGACAGAACTGGTCAAAAGTGTTCAGACTAAGGCCAGGTAGGGGGCTCATGCCTGTACTCCCAGCACTTTGGGAGGCCGAAGTAGGTGGATTGCTGTGGCCAGGAGTTCGAGACCAGCCTGGGAAACATAGCAAAACCCCATATCTACTAAAAAATACAAAAGTTAGCCAGGTGTGGTGGCATGTGCCTGTAATCCCAGCTACTTGGGAAGCTGAGGCATGAGAATCTCTTGAACCCGGCAGGCAGAGGCTGCAGTGAGCTGAGATTGTGCCACTGCACTCCCGCCTGGGTGACAGAGCAAGACTCTGTCTCCAAAAAAAAAAAGTGCTCAGACTAAGACTGCACTAAGGAAGAGGTAAATTGGAGATCCCGTCCAGCGAAGTCAGCCGTGGTGGAAAGAGCACACGGATACTACAGGTTGGAGAGTTTGAGGGTAAAATTGACAGCATTTAGTAGCACCAAGTTCTGATTTGAGTTCAGAACTTCTTTTCTTGCCCTATTTTCTCTTTCTTGCTCTAGGCACATAGGTCCTAAGGTCAGAAGGCTGTTGGAAGCCTCATGGTGAAACTTGCTCCTGCTGAAATGCCTGGATTTCCTCATATATCCGAGCTTCAAACATACATGTGATGTACACACACATACACACACACACTTCTTTCTTCTCAAGGGCCCAAAATGATGGTATACCAAAGGATAGGATAAAGTATTGCTAAAAATACTACAACATGCTTTGAGAGCAAGACCAAGATGGAGGCTATGTGCAGTGGAAAATATAGCAAAGTCAGCCCTCCATATCACTCTTAACTCTAGGACCCGCTTGGTTCCCACTTCCCAAGAGGCCTCTGACTTTATTGTTAACTGAACCAAGGCCACAGTATGCTGACTTAGTTTTACTCATTTGAGAAATGGATTGCTTATAAAGTAACTGTGTATCTTCTCCAGCTTTATATACACTCTTTGAAAAATAGAGAGAGAGAGAGAGAGAGAGAGAGAGAGAGAGAGAGAGAGACAACCAGAGAGAGAGAGAAAAAAAAAACAACAATCGATTAACTACTCTGAATCCATAGGGAGTAAGTATCTTCCTCTCTGGATTTTCTTTTTTTAATCACACTGGAGGCAGTTTTAAAAGGAGGGGACTGCAAAGTTCTTTAAAACTGGCTTTTTTATATTTCAGAATTTATTCAGCAAGCCCTTTTAAAGCAGTGGGAAACTTTTGTTGTGACCTTTCAGTTTTTTTTGCTTCGGCTCTCTCTCGCTGTTTCTCGGGGAAGCTTTCATTTTGTCTTTGACCTTACTGCCATCACTTTTTCACATTTTGATTTGTAACAGATCAAAGAACCATTAATTATTATGGCTCCTAACCAAGCATTATAGCAATCAGATATTTCTAGCTTTTGAAGGTTTATTTTTATAGACATGTAGACTAATACATGTTGTCAAAGGGGAGTTTGTCTTCTCAGCCAGTCTCATATGTACCCCATCTCTCAAGATGTGAACAAATCATACTATTAAAATGGCCTCACCTCAGTAATTTATAAGCCACATTAGTGGAGGTGGATGAAAGCATTGGCATGTGTTAAAGTGCCAGAGAAAAAGGAGTGAAGTCATTTAATACTGCATCCATAACTTGGTTGAGGATTTGAATAGTCAATAGGACCTTTCATCACAACCAGAAGTAGTAGTAAAATCACTTTTTTGGTAGAGGAAATGACAGAATTTAGTAATATTTGTTACTTCAGTATTTGGGATCAGTCCAGCCCAAGTTTTGAAAGCACAAGCTTAGAAAGACAGGCCTTCAAGTAGAAATCCTCAAGTGTTGTTTGAAGAGCTGAGAGCGCTGGTGAGGCCTGCTTGCCCTCTTCATGTCACTGCTGTCTAAAGGTGTGTGTGTGTGCTGGATTAAGTACTGTGAGTGAGTGAAGCAAAATGCCTTGTTTTCAGCACCATTTATTAATATTTGTCAAGTGCCAGCCTCTTCGGTTAGAAATAGCCTTCCTTGTTGGCCAACATGTAATGCTGTAGGAATGGACCTGTCAAAATTCAGGTGCAGTATAATTGACGTTGACTTTAAAAACCAGGTCCTGCCATAATTTTGGTTAGTTCATAAGTACATTATATTAGAATTTGTGTAGAGAACAGAAGTTCACTTTTAATTCTCAGAGCATAAAAATTAAATGTAAAACAGAAATTAGAATACTCTTACCTTACATTTGTGGAGAGCCTTATGTTGTAAAGTACTCATGCGTATATATATGTTCACATGATCCCCATCATCACCCTGCAAAGTAGAAAGGGCAGATACTATTAAGTGGATTTGAGGACAGCTCAGCTTTTGACACTTGTCACTCCAGTGTAGCATCATGTAATTTGATAGGTGTGGTAGAGAGCCCCTTACTTTTATACACTTCACCGTTCTATATATTTCCATCCTGAAAGTACACCAAATCAAAGAGGATGATATTCCCAGATGGAAAAGGAAGCAAACATGTTTTGAGAATGGAGACAGTAACTGTTTTGCACATCATGATATTTTCTGTTAGCAAGCACAATGCCAGAAACACTGTAAGTTCTAAAGAAATTAATAATACATGATAGGTGATAAAACACCATTACACAAGTTAAGAAACTAAGATCTAGAAAAGTTAAGTGACTTTAATGAATTAAAAAAATTGTCACACACACACACACACACACACACACACACAAATGGAATATTATTCAGCCTTTGAAAAGGACATACTGCCATTTGTGGCAACACGGATGAACCTGGAAGATACTATGCTAAGTGAAATAAGCCACACACTGAAAGACAAAGACTGTCTGGTGTCAATCATATGCAGAATCTTAAATTTAAAAGTTGAATAAACAGAACAGAGAGTAGGATGGTGATTTAGTGGGAGGAAGGGGAGACAACAGGAAGAAGTAGGTTAAATGGTATACAAATTTGCAGTTAGGTAGACTGCATAAGTCTGGAGATGTAATATACTGAATAAGGATTACAGTTAGTAATATTGTATCTTGTACTGAAAATTTGTGAAGAGAGTAGATTTCTATAGTTTTCATCACACAGACCCATGAATATGTTAATTTGACTGCTGTAATCATTTCATTGTGTATATGTATATCAAAACATGATGTATACCTTAAAACATGTTGTACCCCTTTCATGAATTTATTCAATTTATAAATTATAAACATTTTTTAAAAGTTAGGTGACTTGCTTAAAATTCATTAGTTCAACAGTATTTGTTGAGCATGGACTGCGTGCTGTGGACACTGAGTTAGGTTGCAATGGTAGAGCAGTGAATAAGATACACAAAATCCCTGATTCCTGCCTCCTTAATAAGCTAGACACAAAAGGACAAACTGTGGCATTCCATTTATGTAAATATCTATGAAAGGCAAGCTAATAGAGTCAGAAAGCCGGATGAGGGGGCTGGGGGAATAGGAGAGCTATTGCTTAATGATTACAAAGTTTCTGTTGGGGCAATGAAAAAGTTTTGGAAATAGATGATGACAGTAGTTATATAACATTGTGTATACACTTAATGCCACTGAATTTTACACTTAAAAATGGTTTAAATGGCAAATCTGAGTTGTACACTTTAAATGGGTGAATTGTATGTTATGTGAATCATATCTCAATAAAACTGTTTTAATAAAAGAAAAAGAAAGATCCCTGCCTCGTTAAGCCTATAACCTGGGCCTGGCACAGTGGCTTATACTTGTAATTCCAGTACTTTGGGAGGCCAAGGCAGGAGGATCACAAGGTCAGTAGTTCAAGACCAGCCTGGCCAACACAGTGAAATCCCGTCTCTACTAAAAAATACAAAAATTAGCTGGGCGTGGTAGCAGGCACCTGTTATCCAGCTACTTGGGAGGCTGAGGCAGGAGAATCACTTGAAACTGAGGAAGCGGAGGTTGTGGTGAGCTGAGATCACATCACTGCGCTCCAGCCTAGGCGACAGCGTGAGACCCCGTCTTAAAAAAAAAAAAAAAAAGCTTACAACCTGATGGGAAGAAACATACAATAAATAAAGTAAGTTTAGATTGTGATAAGTGCTGCGATGGAAATTAATTAGGTGATATAATAGAAAATAATGGGGAAAAGACCTACTTTAGATAAAATTGTCAAATAAGTCTTATTGAGGAAGTGACTGTTGAGCTTAGACATGAATGATGACAAGGAAAGAGCCATGCAAGCAGCAAAGGAACAGAAAGTTCCCGAAGGTCATGGGAATAGCAAGGACAAAGGCCCTGAGGCAGGAGAGAGCTATGTTGAGGTAACAAATGAAAGGCTGATGTGGCAGGAGTGTGGTCATTGAGGGGCAGAGGTAGCCAGGGAGCATAGCATATAACACCTCAGAGACCATAGCAGAGTTTTCATTTTATTCTAAATGCAAAGGGAAACCATTGAGGGAGTGATTTAAAGGAAATGGCATGATTTGATTTGTTTTTTCCCAAAGGTCACTCTAGCTACTACTTTTTTTTTTTGCCCTACTCACCCCCACATTCTAGCTACTTTAATGGATTGCAGGGAACTGGAATCGAAGCAAAGTTACCAGTTAGAAGGCTATTTCAGAAGAGCAGATTAGGGTTGATGATGATTTGATTCAGCATGGTAGAGGCAGAGATGGAGAAGTGTGAACAGATTTGAAATATATTATGGGAGATGAACTAGTGGACTGAATGTGAGAGATGAGGAAAAAAGGAATGTCAAGAATGACTCCTAGGTTTTGTGTATGAGCAACTCCTTGGATGATAATACTGTTTATTGAAATGGGGAAGGATACAGGAGATGGGAGTGGGGCCACCACAAGGTCAGCTTTACACATGTTAAGTTTGAGTTACCTATTAGAAATCTAAGTGGACAACAGGATATATAAGTCTGGAGCTCAGGACTGGAGGTCAGTACAGGGTATAGAAATTTGGGACTCATCAACATAAAGATGGTATTTAAATCCAGGGAACTAGATGAGATTAACCAGGGAGAGAACACAGAACTGAAAGAGAGAGAGGCAGATACAGACACACACATACAGTGGGACTTAGCCCTGGGAAATCACATTTAGAAATTGGATACAGGAGGAAGAACCAGCGAAAACTGAGAGATCTGGCCCATCAGGCAGGGAGAAAATGAAGAAAGAGTAGTAATTTGGAAACTAAGTGGAATAAATTTCTGAATGGAAGAAGTTATCAGTATGTCCAGTTACGAGTTTATAACTGTAGATGACTGTGTGATTAAGGGAAATTTCTTTTTCTTTTTTGTTCTCTTCAATCTGTTTGTTTTGTGGGGATGTGGAATGGTTTGTTTACTTTGTTTTTTAAGATGGTAGATATCAAGGCATATTTATGCTGATGAGAGTGAGCCTTTGCTCTTACCACTTATCCCAAATTTCCTTTTTCAAACAGATGAAGGATGGTGGGCTCTGGGTAAGGAAAAGAACAGGGAGAAAGTCCAGCTCATTATTTATCTTATAAAAGGAAGACTTTTGATAGGTATGATGTAAATGTGTAGTTCTTACCACAACTTACACCATACTGTGAATATATTTTTAATGTGAAGATGAAGTGGCCATCTGTACAGGCATTAAATTAGTTTAACTTTTGGATAAAGTGAAGTGAACTATACTGAAACTAAATAATTTTCTTCCAGATTGTTGGTACTGAGCCTTCTTAGATTTTCTGAATAGTTTCACATGAGTGTGCCAACTGTACAGAATTTAAATGACAGATTTCTTTTTCTTCTAGAGCTACTGTGTAATCAGTCCCTGGTTCCCTGGGGATCCCCAGCACCCTCAGTAGGTCTGAGAGGGCAGAAGTATTTTCATAATAATACTAAGACATTTTTGCCTGTTTCGTTGTGTTGACACTTGTGTGATGGTGGGTGAAACTGCTGGCCATGTAGAACGAACCAAAGCAGAGGGACTAAACTCAGCTAGTAGTATCTGTCTTCTGCAAGACTGTGTGCTCATCGTTTATGTATATATTTTTAAGCGAGTTTCTGTTAAGAATGTCCTTAATGACGCAGTAAAAAATATTGATTATATTAACTTGTGACCCTGAGTGCACACCTCCTTAATATTCTGTGTGATGGAAAAAGAGTATGCATAAATCACTTCTGCTGCATACTGAAGTACAATGATTGTTTCAAGGAAAAGTCCATATGCAATTGAGTTGCTAACTGAACTACCTGCTTTTTTTAAAGCCTTGTCTTTACTTGAAAGAATGACTGAAAAATTACAGGTATATTTAAAGTTAGGTGTTTGGCAAACATTTTCTCAAAAATGAATGAAGTGAGCCTGTCTCTTAAAGGAAATTAACTGATGATAAAATTTAGGATTTTAAATGAAAATTAGAATTCCAGATCACTTGTGTTTGCCACCATGAGACTGGCAGCTGCCCAATGCTTAAGGATTTCTTTGATAAGGTTGGTAGTGATAATAACACATGTGATTTTTAAATAGTTTATAATGGAATGTGTCAGCATTTAAAATATATATAACTCATTGAGCCAGAGTTTTCCAAATGACCATTGTATAATGCTATGAAGTCATATGTGGTTAAAGATCCCTTCAAAGTGCCAGAAAGACCAACGGATTTTAATGTAACAGAATATGAAAGCCTTATTGATAGGGTTTCAGATTCTACATTGCTACTAGTACCTTTAAGAAGCTGTTACTTGATGAGGTTGGGAGTAGTATCAAACAAGAATATCCCCAACCATCTGAAAAAGCTATTAAAATACTCCTTTCTTTTTCAGCTGCATGTCTGTATAAGGCTGGAATTTCTTACTAAACAACACATGGTACAAAATGAGTGAAGAACACAATGTGAGACTCCAGCTGGCTTCTATTAAGCTAGACATTGCAAAAGAGACTTGCAAAAATGTAAAACAATGTCACTCACCTAAGTTTCTTTTCAGGAAAATGTGCTTATTTTTCATAAAAAGTATTATTTATATTAACATGTAATAGATTACTATTGCTATTTTTGTAAGAATTCACAAATATGCAAAAGTTTTCTTCATTTTAATTTTTAGTATGGTAAATATTGATATCTATGACCCACATAAATGAAAGCCCTTTAGGGTCCTCAGTAATTTTAAGAATATAAAGGGATCTTGAGACTAAAATTTTGAGAATCAGTCTTAGAGAATGTGGCCATCCAGATTTTCTATGAAACTTTTCAGTTTCTCCAAGACACATGTCATTTCCCCAAATGTGGAAACATAATGTAAGAGACCTACCAATTTGCATTCCAGGAATGATATGCCATACAGGTCAGAAGGCTAGCAGCTATCCATGGATTCTTCCTGGTTGCTTTTGTAAGGCAGGCTTCTTTTCTCCTTTCCTGAAAGCTCAAAATTTAAGAGTAATACTTTGAGGGTGTATTGTACAAATAATAATGATAATTGACATTCGTATAGAATGGAATGGCTTTGGAGTATATATTTTTATTTGTGTAGCTCATTTCATACTCTGTGAAGTATGTTGACCAAGTCTATCTTTAGAGATAAGAAAGTGAGCTGCTGCTATGCTAATTTCCCGGAGATGACAAAGCTATTAAATATGGCAAGCAATTCAAAATTAAATCCAGTTATGTCCTACTAACATTGTTTGTTTTTCTTTTTAATTTGGGCCTCCTTACAATTCTGTAAGTTAGACAGGGCGTAGACAATTACCTGCATTTTACAGATGAGCCCCCTGAGACAGTGGGTTAAGTAGAACAGCTAAAATTAGAGCCTAGGGATTTCATGACTCCTTTCCTATTACCCTATTACTTCTCTTCCTTTTCAAAGTAAAGACTTCGTAGAAAGTAAAAGTAGCTTCTCCATCCAAAACAGTTGGGAACCCCTTTTCTGCCAAGGATGTGGTCCTTCTGTAAATCTTTACTCCTGGGGCCCAAAGTGCACAGCTATTTAGAAGGGATCAATGCCAGCTTATACCCAGCAGCTTAAATTCATATATACTTCTTTAACATACAGACAAATGTATGTGACACATAAAAAGAAAATATACTTTTATTTTCATAATTCTTGGAATCAAAAATATAAATTCCAAGGATGTTTTAATAGTCAAAATGCCTTTCCCTCACTACTGCATACAAAATTTGCCAATAACTTGACCAAGATATATTTCACATACCGCACAATTAACCCATTTAAATTGTACAATTCAGGCCAGGTGTGATGGTTCACAGTTGTAATCCCAGCACTTTGAGGTGGGCGAATCACTTGAGTTCAGGAGTTTGAGACCACCCTGGCCAACGTGGTAAAACCCCATCTCTACTAAAAATACAAAAATTATCTGGACATGGTCGCAGGTGCCTGTAAACTTGGCTACTCAGGAGGCTGAGGCAGGAGTGAAGGAGTGGCTTGAACATGGGAGGCAGAGGTTGCAGTGAGCAGAGATCCCACCAGTGCACTCCAGCCTGAGCAACAGAGTGAGACTCCATCTCTAAATAAATAAATAAATAATAAAGTATACGGTTCAGTGGCTTTTAATATGCTCACCAAATTGTGTAGCCATCACCACAATGAATTTTAGAACATTTTCATTGCCCCACAAAGAAAGCCTGTACCCACTAGTAGTCATTCCTCATTCCCTCAAGCTCCCCATCCCTGGGCAGCTACCAGTCTATTTTCTGTTTCTATAGATTTGTCTGTTCTGGACATTTCTTATAAATGGAATCATAAAATGTGTGGTCTTCTGTAACTGGCTTCATTTTCTTAGCATAGTCTCAAGGTTTATCCGTTTTGTAGCATATATGAGTCATTCCTTTTTATTGCCAAATGTTTTTCACAGTTGGAAGATGTGTATGTATATATGACATTTTATTTATCCATTTATGAGTTAATAGACTTTTAGGATGTTTTCATTTCTTGGCTATTATCAGAATGCTGTTACAAACATTTGGGTACAAGTTTTTGTGTGGATATAGTTTTAATTATTTCGGGGTGTACACCTAGGAATAGAATTGCTGAGCCGTATGGTAGCTATGTTTAAATTTGAGGAATTGCCAGACTGTTTTCTAAAGCAACAACACCATTTTACATTCCCAGTAGTAGCTTATAGGGGTTCTGTATTAGCCTGTTTTCATGCTGCTAATAAAGACGTAGCCATGACTGGATAATTATGAAGGAAAAAGGCTTAATGGACTCACAGTTCCACATGGCTGGGGAGGCCTCACAATCCTGGTGGAAGGCAAAATAGAAGCAAAGTCACTGTTATATGGCAGCAGGCAAGAGGGCGTGTACAGGGAAACTCCCCTTTATAAATCTGATCTCACATCAGATCTTGTGAGACTTAGCGACTATCACAGGAACAGCACAGGAAAGACCTGCCCGGTGATTCAGTTACCTCCCACTGAGTCCCTCCTATAACACATGGGAATTATGGGAGCTACAATTCAAGATGAGATTTGGATGGGACACAACCAAACGGTATCAGGTCAATTGCTCTGTATCCTCATCAACACTAATTTTTTTGTCTTCTTTATTATAGCCATTCAACTAGTTGTAAATGGTTTTGACTTGAATTTTTTCTAATGGCTAATGATGTCAAGTATCATTATGTTTTATGTACTTATTGGCTATTTGTGTATCTTTTCTTTGGAGAAATATCTATTCAGACCCTTTGACCATTTTTAAATTCGTTTGTATTTATTTATTTATTTAGAGACACGGTTTCGCTGGAATGTAGTGGCATGATCATAGCTCACTGCAGCCTCAAACTCCTAGGCTCAAGCAGTCCTCTCGCCTCAGCCTCCCAAGTAGCTAGGACTACAGGCACATGCCATCGTGCTCTGCTATTTGTCTTAATTATTGAATTGTAAGAGATCTTTATGTATTCTGAATACAAGTCTCTTCTCAGAAAAACGGTTTACAAATATATTTTCTCTCACCCTGCAGGTTGTCTTTTCACTTTCCTGGTTATGTCTGTTGAAGCACAAAGGTTTTTAATTTTGATGAAGTTCAGTTTCATCCATTTTTTCTTTTCCTGCTTGTCTTTGGTGTCATATCTAGGAAGCCTTAGCCAAGGTCACAAAGATGTAGTTTTAGGTTTTCTTCTACATCGTTTTAACTCATATTTAGGTCTGTAATCTATTTGAATTAATTTTTGTGTATGGTATGAGGAATCTAACTTGTTCTTTTGCAAGTGAATATCCAGTCATCACAAAAACATTTGTTGAAAAGACTACCCATTGAATTGTTTTTGCAGTCTTGTTGAAAATTAATTAACTATAAATGTGAGGATTTATTTCTGGACTCTGGATTCTATTACATTAACCTTTGTATCTATCTTTATGCTAGTACCATCTATGTCTTTTTTTCTTAAAAAATATTTTCTACATTTAAAAATATTGTATGTTCAATGTAGAAATTTAGCAAAGTACAAAAGAAGAAAGAACAGAATTTTTTTCATTACCTGTAATTTTTCAGAGAGAGGTACCTTCTGGATCTTCCAAACTTTTTGTCATCTTCTTACATAGTTGACATGATGTCGTAGCTCAGGATTTGTCCACAGTAAGTGTACTTAGTAAATGGTAGCTGCCAATTTTTGTTGTTGATCTTGTTGTCATTCTTGCGAGGCTGATGTGGAAAGGGAATGCATCAATAGAAGGATAGAAGATATGCCACCTGAACTGGGAAGTCAAGGAAGAGAAGTGTCTGGCAAGTGAGAGAGGAGGGGAGCCAAAGTGGACAGGAGGAACTGCTGAAGGCACATGTAGACTAGCCTGGCTAGAGCAGAAGGTTACCTTCATAGTGGGGACAGGAACCATGTTTTTGGCTAACTACTCTTGGCCGCACAACCATGCACTTAGCAGTTGTTACACCTGGACCTAAATTGATCTGTGAGTTCCCTAAGCATGTTTTACATGTGTAATAGGTATTTTTTTAGGCTTGGTACAGTGGCTCATGCCTGTAATTGCAGCACTTTGAGAGGTAGAGGCAGGAGGATCACTTGAGCCCAGGAGTTCAAGACCAGCCTGGGCAACATGGCAAGACCCCATCTCGACAAAAAATAAAAATTAATGGGGTGTGGTGGTGTGACTGTGGTCCCAGCCACTTGGGAGGCTGAGGCAGGAAGATCACCAGAGCCCAGGAGGTCAAGGCTGCAGTGAGCTGTGATTGTACCATTGTACTCCAGCCTGTGCAACATGGCAAACCCTGTCTCAAAAAAAATAAAAAAGTCTATTGAAAGAATGAATAATGAATGAGTCAGTCAGAAAATTCTTCTTTCCTCTTTAAGGCTGATAATTAACTTATTTCTGTTTGATGTATATTATATATTTTATTTATAAATATGTAACATATGTCAATATTATATATACAGAAACACACATTTTGACTTACGTCTGTTTAGTGTTTTAATTGAGGTCAAAAAACAAAATTTATTTATTTATAGTTTTTTCCAAAAGTTCTATTCAGTGTTTAAAGAGATAACATACTACATTTTTGTAGGTGCAAATGATTGGTTAAGTGTTCATGTATTAATTTTTCTGAGAACCATCATCAGCTATTAACCAATGTACTAGACATTTTTAATGTCATTGCCTGTGATTACTATACTCTTTGAATGCTGAAAGTGTAGGCTGGTAAGATAAGAGTATTTTTACCTCAGTTAGACCTTTTTTCTTTTAAACCGAAACTACAAATACAATGCCAAAAATATCTTTCCAAATGAAAAATACAACAATTGTAACTTACATTTATATAGCTTATTTTAGGGCACAGGGCCCTTTCACATATATTGTTTCTTTTATCCTTTGCAGAAACCCTAAAAGTGTTGCTATTATTATCTTCATTTTACATTTAGATAAACTGAGCCTCTGAAGGGTATGTCATAGTTACACATAGCTCATGGTTACACAGCTATTAGATGAACAAAGAAATTCAGACCCTAATATCTGACTGTAGGTTCAGGAGACCATACTTGCTGCTTTCCTTTTGTCAGATGGGATGAAACATCTTACATAACAGTCTTCCCTTTTTTTTCTGTGGCTAATAGCTCAGTATAAATTTAGCACCTTACTTGGCTTAGCATCTTTGATAACATCTGTCTCTTCTTTTATCCCACTTGTTTTAAAACATTCACTTTAGCCTTTTTACTTGTTCAGTAATAAGATTAGCCTTTTCCAAAGCACCACCATGAGTGGCATCTTTTGCTGGGAGGAAAATATTTAAAGAATGTACCTCAACTGAAATGAAATATGCAGTGCTAGCTAGTTCAGAGAGGGTGGGATGTAAATTCTAACTATGCTATTTATGATTAAGCATCATGAAATGAATCATGAGCTATATGAAAAATGAATTTGGTCTGATTTTAGTTGGCATCAAAGTGACCAGCATAGCTTAGGTGTAAGCTCTTTAAAGAAATGAACTCCAAAAAAGTCTTTATATTATCTATTCAAAACCCAAAGTCTCTAGCTTTTAGGGAAAGGTAGCACAGTAGATTTGAAATTCTAGATTTTGGAACTTTTAATGATACTATCTTTTTAAAAGAGAGAGAGGAAAAAAACAGTTATTTTATCTAACATACCCATAGTTAGCTGTGGATAGACCCATATCATAATTCTGTATTTAAAATAACTTTGTAGATATTTGTGTAAATTATCACTTTAAAAAATACATATATTATAAATGCAGACTTGCCCTTTACATTTAAATAATTAAATAATTAGGTAGATGCAATGAAAGGAATGAAATTTTGTTATCCACAGATTTCAAACAGGTGGATGAAATGATTTAATGGAAAGAACATAATACCAACAACTAGAAATTTCAGGGGTATATTCCATCTCTTATAACTTGCCAGTACCTTGGGCAGATAGTGTCTTTCTACTGTGTCTCAGTCTTCTCATCCAAAGAATAAAAAAAGTTGAGTATTATGTGCTCTGAGCCCCATGTCAGCCTAGCCCCATGTTCTTTAAATTTCTGCTTTATAGTTACCACTCTTATAATTCAGTCTGTTCATTGTTTTTTTTTTTAATTACCTTTAAGTTTTCTGACTCACAACAGCACAATCAAAAAGATTTTCAGATTCTTGCCAGTTGCAGTGGCTCATGCCTGTAATTCCAACATTTTTGGAGGCCAAGGTAGGAGGATCACTTGAGCTCAGGAGTCCGAGACTGGCTTGGGCAACACAACAAGACCTCATCTCTACAAAAAATTTAAAAAATTATCCAGACATTGTGGCATGTGCCTGTAGTCCCAACTACTCAGGAGGCTGAGGCAGGAGGATTGCTAGAGCCCAGGTATATGAGGCTACAGTGAGCTATGATTGTGCCACTGCACTTCAGCCGGGGCAACAGAGTGAAACCCTGTCCTCCCCGTTCCCCCCCCAAAAAAGATTAAGATAAAATGTACAAATAGTGTGCTTATATGTTGGTGATTTTGTTTTTAGAAAATAATCAGAGATTTATGGAGTACCATACCAGCTAATAACAGGGTAATATAAGTCCAATACAATATGGGCTTATCAAACTAATGATAATACTATCTTACATTTATATAGTGCCTTACAGTTTTCAAAGCGTTCTCACAAAAAGCTGCTATACTTACCCTCACAATTCCTTCTCTGAAATAGAATGCCTTTGATTTAGTAGTTCATCTTAGGAACTCCAGCATAAGGAAATAATTCTGACTTCCTGAAAACAGCTAAAGATGTTTATCATAACAAAATAGTTTTCTGGGGATAGGTTAAATAAACTAAGGGAGCATTGTCTTCAGTCATTTTCTGCTGCTATAACAGAATATCATGGATTAGGTAATTAATAAAGAAAAGAGATTTTGTTTGGCTCATGGTTTGGGAAGCTGGGGAGTCTGAGAGCATAGCATCAAAATCGAGCAAGCATCACTCCATGGCAGAAGGCCGAAGGGTAAGGAAGCATGTGAGACAGAGAGAGGAAAATTGGGCCGAATTCACCCTTTTATTAGGAGCCCACCCCTTCAGTAATGGCTTTAATCCATTCATGAGGGTGGAGCCTTCATGACCTAATCACCTCTTAAAGGTTCCACCTTTTAATACCATGATGGTGGCAACCAAATTTCAACATGAGTTTTGGAGGGGACATTTAAAACAGAGCAAGCCTTCGCTGTGATTAAGATTTTTATAAAGATTAGGTAGCACAGAAATACCTTTTTTATTAGCGTAGAAAAGAGAGCATGGGGTTGAATGCACACTGTGGTTACACTTATTGAAATAATTTTAAAGGCACCAAACAAACTACCCTATATATAGGAGGGAAAAGTCTGCCTGGTTGTATACCAAAACTGTGTTACATGTTTGTTTTGTGGGACTTCAGATAATCTTTCTACTTACCATTTTATTTCTGTTTTTTTTTTTTAATTGAGCACATACTGCTTTTATAATAAAATATGTATATAAAAATTATCTTTTTCAGATAAAAACTGAGTCCTAGTGAAGTTTTTTGACAATCTCAAAATAGCACAAATGGCTAATTATGCCATTAGTACATTCAAATTATAGGATATTCCAGCAGATGTAGAAATTTCAGCTTTAAAGAGGCTGGTCAAGCTAAATATTTTTTCTCAGTAGTGTATACTTCCTCTTTAAGATTGATTAGCCCATAGTAAAATTGACAAAATCAATGTTATTTTTTCATACTTTCTAAAATACAGCTATATTCCCTCTGGCTGAGTAGGTTTCCGGACAGTATTGCGGTTAGGAGAACAAGTACAGACAGACATGGGTTCAGCTGATCGGTGTTGCCACTTGGTAACTGTGGCCTTGTGAATTTCTCTCTGGGCCTCAATTTCCCTATTTATATAATGAGATTCACAAATTCTGTTGTAAAAGGTAATGCTGACTTTTTCTAAACTGCCCTAAAACATTTCTGTGACTGTCCCCATTGTGTTCACGTTTATAAAGAATAGTTGTATTTCATTGTTTCCACATTCCCTTGCAAGGCAGCTGAATGCCTTGGAAAGAGCTCTAGATTGTGTTCTAGCTTCAGAGTTGCCTCTAACTCTTTGGTTTTCTAACTCATTGTTTCTGTTATTCACTGTAACATTGAGCTAGTCTCTTTTTTTTGAGGCAGAGTCTTTGTCGCCCAGGCTGGAGTGGCGCAATCTCAGCTCACTGCAACCTCCACCTCCTGGGTTCAAGCCATTTTCCTGCTTCAACCTCCCAAGTAGCTGGAATCATAGGCACCAACCACCACGTTTGGCAAATTTTTATGTATTTATTTTTTTGAGATGGAGTTTCCCTCTAGTTGCCCAGGCTGGAGTGCAATGGTGCAATCTTGGCTGACTGCACCCTCTGCCTCCTGAGTTCAAATGATTCTCCTGCCTCAGCCTCCCCAGTAGCTGGGATTACAGGCATGTGCCACCACGCCCAGCTAATTTTGTATTTTAAGTAGAGATGAGGTTTCTCCATGTTGGTCAGGCTGGTCTCAAACTCCCAACCTCAGGTAATCCGCCTGCCTTGGCCTCCCAATATTCTGGGATTGCAGGCTTGAGCCACCACGCCTGGCTAATTTTTATATTTTTAGAAGAGGTGAGGTTTCACCATGTTGGTCTGGCTGGTTTTGAACTCCTGACCTCAAACGACTTGCCTGCCTCGACCTCCCAAAGTGCTAAAATTATAGCTATGAGCTACCATGCCGGGCCAAGCTAGTGCCTTAATTTTTCTAAGTCTTGGCTCCTTCTTCTAAAATAAGAAACTTGAAGTAAATAATCTTTTCATTTTCTTCTAGCAATAATGTTCTGTAGTTTCTCCCAATCTTGTTTTGAGCACATGTGTGATTTAATGAAACAACAATAAACTGGTTACTCTTAAAGTAGAGGTGATGGGAGGGTAGATTGATAATTAAAAAAATAATAACTTGGCGTTATGCAGGGAAATTGAAGATTTGTATATGAGAATGTTTATAAAAGCATTATTTATAATAGCCAAAGATTAGAAACAACTTAAAATTTATCAACAGTATGTTGATCATTAATCATGGTATATTTAAGTAATCAAATACTGTGCAGCCATGAAACCATAGCAGTGATAGAGACAGATTTCACAAGCATAATGTTGAGTACGAGAACCAAAGGGGGGAAAAAAAAAAACCCTCCACAATCATCCTCTATTTATATATAGCTCAAAACCAAGCAAGATTAAACTATATTATTTAGGAATGAAAACTACACAAGAAAACAAGGGTAGTGATTACCTCTGGAACAGAGAAGGATTTATAGGGGCTCGTGAAAAGCTTCTGGGGCACCAGCAGCATTCTGTTTCTTGACTGAGTGGTGGTAACACAGGGGTTTGCTTTAAAATACTGATCCTTTAAACAATAATGCATATATATGTTTTATGCATTTTTCTATATGCATATGATATCTTGCCATTAAAAAATCATAGGTAACAGTTTTTTAAATGTGGACACTGTTTCATCAAATTCTCATAGTCTCTTGAAAAACAATTGTCATTACAAAGGATGGCAAGAACTTAATATTTCAGCATCATATACCAGAAGAAAAAGCATTTTCAGCTATAGCACTTAAGCATTGTCTTAGCTTTACATATAAGAATATCTGCTTGGCCAGGCGTGGTGGCTCAAGCCTGTAATCCCAGCACTTTGGGAGGCCGAGGCGGGTGGATCACGAGGTCAAAGATCGAGACCATCCTGGTCAACATGGTGAAACCCTGTCTCTACTAAAAAAAATACAAAAAATTAGCTGGACATGGTGGCGCGTGCCTGTAATCCCAGCTACTCAGGAGGCTGAGGCAGGAGAATTGCCTGAACCCAGGAGGCGGAGGTTGCGGTGAGCCAAGATCGCGCCATTGCACTCCAGCCCGGGTAACAAGAGCGAAACTCTGTCTCAAAAAAAAAAAAAAAAAAAAAAAAAAAAAAAAAAAAACATCTGCTTTAGGCTGGGTATAGTGGCTCACGCCTGTAATCCCAGCACTTTGGGAGGCCAAGGCAGATGGATCACTTGAGCCCAGGAGTTCAAGACCAGCCTAGACAACATGGTGAAACCTTGTCTCTACTAAAAATACAAAAAAAAATTAGCTGGGTGTGGTGATGCGTACCTCTAGTCCCAATTACTTAGGAGGCTGAGGTGAGAGGATTGATGCCTTACTGTATGCTCAAGGCTACAATAAAGCCAAGATTGTGCCACTGCATTCCAACTTGAGCGGCAGAGACCCTGTCTCCGAAAAGGAGTATCCGCTTTTCATCACAAAATGTATCCATGTAATAAATCTGCTTGTGTACCCCCGAATCTAAAAGTTTAAAACAAAAAAGAATATCTGCTTTTATTGATAACCTATATGCAAAACATGTCTTTTTCTTAATATTCCTGGTCTTCACAATAACCTTTCAGGTTTTTGTTACTATCCTCATTTTATAGATGAGGAAACAGGCGTAGAATAATTTTTGGTGGATGAGGAATTTTTTTTAAATAATTGAAACGAATCTGCATGGGGCACTTTTGGTATTCTTTTTCTCCTTCCTGTTATAAAAAGACAAATTAGAAACAAGACTTGTGACCATTTTAGGGATATGTACTATAAAATAAGTCCTAAACAAATGAATAGACTGAGTTTTGGCTATTTTTTCTTTCAAATGTACCTGGAAGTATGTAGGATTTCCCAAATGCCTAATGGTAAATGAGTTTGTGGGTATTTGGGCATTTACTACTGATAGGTCAAGCCCCTGCACTGAGTGTTGAAATAAAGCCTAATTAGAAGAGAAAGTGAGAGAAACAGTGTCTACATTTTTAATACATTAATTGTGGTGGTCACTCTATACAAAGTTTGCTGAACTATGACCGCAAAGCTAACCATGAAGAGGAAATTACTTTGTATAACCAAGCCAAAAAAATTTTTTTAAGATTTAGTTCATAATGTCACTTAAGATTTTTCTGAAAGGCTTGTGAACCTTTGCCTTCTTTTAATAAGCCTTCATAATGACAAGGTCCCCTGAGAATGAAATCATCTGAACGGAATGTGCCTGTGTCTTAAAATCTGATAAACATCACTTCATGGTATTCAGGAGATTAAAAGAGACTTAAAACACGTAAATGTTACTTTCAGGTTATTATAACCAAGAAAGCCTGTGGCCCAGCTATCAAAATAACTTAGCTTCAGCAAGTTCTAAGCAGTAGGCTTAGCCAGGTTGTTTAGTGCTGCTTTAGGACTGACTGCACTGTCTTTTGAGTTGACCTGTAACTTTCAACGTAGAATGTAATTGCTTCATCTCTGAGGCACATTTATGTGTCCCTTTGCTCCTGACGCTAATTCATCATTTGCTTTATAGTAATTCCACTCAGACATCATCAGCAAGCCCCAGTGGAGGCAACTAAATGATGTGAGTGGATATATTTCCTAATCAGTGACATTAGTTTATATCTCCTTATTAAGATACCCATTAAATTCATACCAGGAGAGATAACATGAACACTAATGCACTTTACATCTTCCATCAGTGCCTTCTTATTTATTTCTATAAAGGCAGTATTAATATCTGAATTTAAGAATCCCAGAGAATGCACAGCTTTTATTAATGGTCTACGATCTTTTATTTTGTTAAGAAATGAAAGATGTAAAAAGCAAAGGCATTTATTATCATGTTGTCGTTTTTATTCTCTTTCCCTCCCTAAAACATAGCCATTAAAATACACATAATATCATTTATTTTAAAAGTTGTTAATACATTTTATGTACTTTTTCTAAATAAAATGTATGATCCAAGTTTTCCTATATTTTATTTTCATAAGTTATCTTATTTTTCTAATTTTAATCTGAAACTCAGCATATATATAGTGTTTTGTGGACCTTTTGAATATACCAGCCCAAAAGTATTAATTGAATAGACTACACTAGGCTTTGGGTGGGGGTGGAGGGAAACAAAAGAAGTTGCTTTGTATGACAAATAGTTCACATATGTATAAATCTACTTGTTCTGGCCAGGCGCGGTGGCTCATACCTGTAATCCCAGCACTTTGGGAAGCTGAGGCAGGCAGATCTCTTGAGGTCAGGGGTTCAAGGACCAGCCTGGCCAATGTAAAACCCTGTTTCTACTAAAAATAACAAAAAAACCAAAAAACAAAAAAAATTAGCCAGGTGTGGTGGCAGGTTCCTGAAATCCCAGCTACTCAAGAGGCTGAGGCATGAGAATCGCTTGACCTGGGAGCTAGAGGTTGCAGTGAGCTGAGACCACACCACTGCGCTCCAGCCTTGGGAACAAAGCGAGACGCTGTCTCCAAAAAAAAAAAAAAAAAAAAAAAAAAAAAAAATTTATCTGTTGAATCCCCCACCACATTGCCTTAACCAGAATAGCTTGTTCAACAGATATCTCTTCATTGATTGTTATATCCTTTTGAGACATTTGGCAAAGTCGCCAGTGTGATTCATCATTTGAGGAATCCATAAATTACTGTGTTCAGGAATGACAGCAACATCATGGCAGTGTGGTACCCTCTTTGCTGTTACTGCTTTCTCAGAACTGGTAACCTTCTTTTAATAATTAGAGAATAAATTGTGCTGGGATTGTCTGTGCCAGTGCTGATCAAAGTGTGATCCACAGGCCAGCAGGCAGTCTGTAGTCCACAGAGCTTGTAGCCAGTCTGCAGTGTGATAAGGAAATTGTACCAAATGTGAATCAACGCTGTCACTGAACACACTACTTAGTTCAGATGCAGAATTTTCTTTTGTATCAAGACATTCTGGATGAAGGAAGCAGGACATTTGTTTATATTCTCTCACAAGCTTCTGCTTTAAGTAGCCTTGGAGTTTAGGCAAATGTAAAAAGCAGAATATAATGTCCTTTTAAAAATCAGATTTTCTTTTTCACCTTCTGGGGACTTTATTATTTGTCTTTCTGCTTGTCTCCTACAGGGGAAACCACTCTAAGCTGAGCATTGGCAAATCACGTTACTCATGTCAGTGGAAGGCACGTTCAGCATTTGTCAGCATTAGGGCTTGTGATCAAAGTCGGCAGATTTGTCATTGTCATATTTTCAGGTCCTTGTCCATGTGTCCTTTTCACAGCTTGTCTGTCAGCTTGTATTTCTGGAGCTCTTGCTACATGTCAGACACCACGTGCCTGCTGATTCCCCAGTGTCCTCATTCTACCCTCTTACAGCCTTGAGCCCTGAAGTTTGCACCACCAAAATCCACTTTCCCTTCCCTTTCCAGAGCGTTCAAAGTTCCATTCCCTCAGTAACAGACAGATGACTAATTGAAGGGAAAACAACCTGATGTAAATAAATAACACAAGGGTAACTTACCTCCTACTTACATATTTGAAATTTAAAATTTGGGCCTGTTAATGGAACTATATATGACATATTTTTAAACCGTGGATGCCCTCGCTTAATCATGAACTTGAACCTTTCTTTAGTTTTTTACACCAAGTATCTTAGAAACATTTGTCTTTACACATCTGTAAAGCTGCTCACTGCTGCCCTAAAGTGGGTACTGGATTTTCCCACAACCTTTTAGTTTGTTTGGTAACCTTCTTCCATGGAATAATCTTGGACAGGGAGGCATGAATCCAGGAAACCAATCAGACCTATTCTTTGTATGTTTAAGGATTTAAAGTATTGGCTGTGTTTTGCTTTCAATTGTAAGTATCCTTTCATATTTGAAACTAATTAGATAGAGATTTGGTGTGTTTTTTAATGTGTTCCCAGATCTTTGATGGCTTGTTAACATGAGGTAGTAGACTAGGAATATCTAGGTTTGCTTTCATACTTTTAAAAAGTAAAGTGCATGTTTCATAAAATTAAGTGCCCCAAGAGTCAGCTAATATAAAGTAATATTTTACCAAGGTCATAAGTGATTTAATATGAAAGATCATATTTTATCAGAACCATAACAGACTTAACAAAATCTAGACAGACAAATTGCTAGTTTAGAAATGATCTGAACTTATTTTCCCCCAAAAAACAAAGACCCACAAGACTGTGTATGTGGCAACAGGCAGTATTTCATTGATCCCCAAGGTTGTGGATCTAGCAGCAGCTATTATAACATGCTTTGTTTTCATTATTGCAATGCTTAGTTAGTCATCTGAATTCTAGCTATTGCTGTTTATAGCAAGAAATAGCATCCCAGCTGAGGCAGCACAGCTAGTCATACCTTTTTATTGATGTAATTTAACTTATTGTGGTTCCTTTCCTAGTGTCTAACATTTTGTGAAGCCCTAACATAAATTATTGGCTTGTATAACCCACTGCATCAACTTCACTTGGAGATTTGCTGCCTATGCAGTTCCTTAATTTTCAAGTGTGAGAGATTTATTTTTCCTCAGTGAGTCCTAATGTTTCTACTTGCGCACACACATACACGTGCTTGTGAAAACGTGTGTAGTGACATAGGAATGCCAGTGAGAAAGTCAAACATATTCTTAGTTCATTTCTGCATGAGATTCTGGAGAAATATTTACAATTGCAGATATGAGTTGCCACGTTGTAAAACTGGCCTGACTGTGAGCAGTGTGGTAGTGTTTTTCAATTTTGTCCCTACTTTGGTTTTTTTCCTTAGAGACTCTGACTAATTAGGACCCTGCATGCTTCATGTCCTCAGTGAAGACTTATTGACTGCATCAGTGACCAATTGATTTTCCATACACCAATATAAATGGCTAAAATACTACCACAGATGATAATCATAATTCCTGTGTGTCAGACAAGGCACTTTGGACCTCACAACACCCTGTAATATAGATGTAATACCCTGCTCAGATGAGTGCAGTGGTACAGTCACAGCTCACTGCAGCCTAGACCTCCCTGGGATCAGGTGATCTTCCCACCTAAGCCTCTTGAGTAGCCAGGACTACAGGCATGTGCCACCATACCTGGCTAATTTTTTTTTCTTTTTTCTTTTTTTTTTTTTTTTTTTTTTTTTTGAGACAGAGTTTCACTCTTGTTACCCAGGCTGGAGTGCAATGGCGCGATCTCGGCTCACCGCAACCTCCGCCTCCCGGGTTCAGGCAATTCTCCTGCCTCAGCCTCCTGAGTAGCTGGGATTACAGGCACGTGCCACCATGCCCAGCTAGTTTTTTGTATTTTTAGTAGAGACGGGGTTTCACCATGTTGACCAGGATGGTCTCGATCTCTCGACCTCATGATCCACCCGCCTCGGCCTCCCAAAGTGCTGGGATTACAGGCTTGAGCCACCGCGCCCGGCCAATTTTTTTTTCTTGAGGCTGGGTTTCGCCATGTTGCCCAGGCTGGTCTCAAACTCCTGGGCTTGAGCAATCCACCTGCCTTGGCCTCCCAAAGTGATGGGATTACAGGCATGAGCCACCACACCCAGCCCCATTTATAAAAATCCATAAGCCAGTAATGATATTGGTGATACCATTACAGTGCCCTGTAGTAGTGTTCCATTGGCTGTTAATGGAACTGTATAAGACATACTTTTGAACCATGGATGCCCTCACTTAATCATGAACTTGAATCTTTCTTTAGTTTTTTTCACCATGTATTCCCCATGTATTCACTTAAGTAATTCTTCATTGTCTCTGCTAAGGTAGAGTCCGTGCTGAAACACTTGGCATTCGGGTCAGCATTTTTATAATGAGAAAAATAAAGAGGGTGAGGGGTGGGAAGCTTTGCAAATCTGTTATGTCCGCCCCCTGCTTAAAACCTTATGATCGTTTTCCATAGGCTACCTTTCCCCAAACCCCTTCTTCTTCCACACCACCCCCAACCTCCACCACCCCGGGTTGCAACACGACTCTTTCACATGGCAAAGTCTTCATGTGTATGGTCTGTCTTCTGTCTCACTTTTCAACCTCAACTACTGTAATCACTTACCCCAGAACCCCTGCCCCTGGCCCTTTATGCGAGGAAAGCTGAACTTCACTGAAAGGCCCATCTTCTGCTTTTGCTTTTATATTCCCTTTGCCTGAAATTTCCTTCCCCTTTTGTCCATGTGGTAGGCTCCTACTCATTCTCCAGTATCCAACTAGGCCATCTTCTCTGCTTTACCCTCCTGAACAGAGTTATCACTCATCTTCTATTCTTCCTGCTGGCCTGGTTTTAAAAAACAATCGATCAATCAGCTATATCAATATTCTTACATTTCTGTTGCTATTTTGTATGTATGTCTCCCCTACTAAATTAATGAGTTCCTTAAGGGCCAGAGACTGAAGTTCATTCATCCCTTTTCCAGACACAGTAGATAGCACATAACATGGACTCAGGAAAGGTTTGCAACATGAGTGATAGACTGAACCAGTGACCTTCCTGCTTGCACTAAAAACTAAGGGCTTATCTGTGAAAGGAATAGCCTTTCATTCAAAAGGCTAAGGGAGTTCACATTTGTATCAGATGAAATTACAGTCTTTACTTATAAATGTGCTTGGCTTTACTTGTGTGTAGGAAGAGAATGCAGGACTTGAGAAGTGGGGTGAGGTAAGGAGAAATTACACAGTAAGTGAACATTTTCCCCAAAATATATGCCTGTGGTAATAAGTTGTTATATGTTGAGTGCCTTTTTCTCTTCTTCTAGTCAAACAGAGAGCTGACAAATATTTTCAGAGTGTTACAGTGTTTTCTAAACATTATTCTTTCCCTGACAGTTTTATTTAATTATTTTAGATACAGTAGTGGCTCTGGCTCTAACTGAATTACCGCCTTATGTGTAATTCAGCTAGTATATTCATATGGACAGTATAGGACAGATGATTACCAGCTCACAAAGGATGCATGACATGATGCCATTAGAAGAATTGAAAAATGGAAGGAAGTGGATCTGTGAATGTAGATAACTCAGCCCTAGAGTTCTGGCCCATTAGCCTTTGGTTTTAGTTTTATAAAATTATTCATGCTGTTATAACATGAGTTCCCAGCTGTGACGGGATAGGAAGTTGGACCTGCCTTATTCTACCTCCTCCATCACTAGCCACCATTCAGTGTTCTTTCCCAGGGGTTATATAGAAACCAGCCCTTTGGAAAGACTTCTTCCTGCACCTCTGATTTCAACCAATCTCCTGACTGCCCCTCCATTTTTAGGTTTCAAACCCAACAACTGGTCACCATTTCTTTCCAGTAAGAGACCACACTGACTGTGGAGTGATACTTCCTTCCAGGCTACAGAGGCTGTGCACAGAGGGCTTTCATGTCCTTGCTCTACCTTTTGATGTATAGGGTCTACTGGTAATACATTTAAATGTTAAGTCTCGACCTTAAAGTGAACATGGTGTGCAGACTGTATACATGTTAGCCTACTCTGCCTGCTTACGCTTCCCCTTCATGAATATTTATAACTCCTCCTATAACCTGTTGAATGTATATACTTAGCCAACCCACTCAGCATAAATTCCCATTCCCTTTAGCTCTTCCTGGCAGTGCCTATTTCCAGCTTCTGGCCGGAGGATACCCTTCCCAGGTAGCCCAGAATGGCTACCTGCAGGCTGCAACCCTTTATGAGAAATAAAGCTCTACTTTCCAGACTTATGAACCTTGTCATTCTTCAACTGGCATACCAATACAGGTTTTCAAATTAGGGAACACCCAACATCATTCTATGTAGGTCTTTCCTCTTGTGCTTGTCAAGGATGTTCCAGTCATCTGCTTTTTTTTTTTTTTTTAATGGAGTCTTGCACTGTTGCCCGGGCTGGAGTTCAGTGGCATGATCTTGGCTCACTGCAACCTCCAACTCCTGGATTCAAACAATTCTCCTGCCTCAGCCTCCCAAGTACTGGGATTATAGGTGACCACCACCATGCCCAGCTAATTTTTTGTGTTTTTAGTAGAGATGGGGTTTCACTGTGTTGGCCAGGCTGGTCTCAAACTCCTGACCTTGAGATCTGCCTGCCTCAGCCTCCCAAACTGCTGGGATTACAGGCATGAGCCACCGTGCCTAGCCCATCCTGCTTTAAAGTACAAGCTTATTGCTTGTATTCTGGAAGCAGAGTTGGGAAAGAGGTCTGGAGGCCTCAGCATTTATTTAGTATGCGTGTGTTCACTTAATCACCTTGTTTTCAGTAAATGCCTTTGCCCTTAATTGTACCTGACATTTCCCTCTCCAGAGAATAAAGTTCTAGTGTTTCTATCAGGATGGAAGAAGAACTGTTGCCTGGCTCGCATAGTTTGAAGGGAAATCTGGGGCTGTAATTGTATAACAGGTTTTCAACCAGTCTTCCTATTCCCCAACTTCACTGCCACTTCCAGAAGTACTTAGGGCCACCAGTTCTTGAGCCTTTTTGGATTCTCAGATTGTCCCTCAACTTCTCCTACTCTGGCTTAGAAGTCAGCTTTTTCAATTTTGCCAAATTAGTTACCACTTCTCTATATGCATTTTAGCTTGTAAAACATTGTTGCAATTATATCTTTTCCTATTCTTTGTTAAGCCAGTGAATCCATAAATAAGCCGTGTTATTAAATTTACATATGTAAAATAGTGATATAAATATGTCTTATATATCACATATTTATATATAAATATATATTTTTTGATCCCTTGGAGCTGGGTGTGGTATCTCTTGCCTATAATCCCAATGCTTTGGGAGGCCAAGGTGGAAAGATTACTTGGGGCCAGGAGTTTGAGACCAACTTGGGCAACACAGTGAGACCCATCTCTACAAAATATTTTTTAAAAATTAGCTGAGTATGGTGGCACCCACCTGTAGTTCTAGCTACTTGGGAGACTGAGGTGGGAGGATTGCTTGAACTCAAGAGTTTAAGGTTGCAGTGAGCCATGATTATGCCACTATACTGCAGCCTAGGCAACAAGGTGAGACTCTGTCCCCCCCCCAAAAAAAAAAAAAAAAGCCCCTGGAGGGAAATGCCCCTTCTGCTCTTACTGAGTAGCTCCTATCAGATCAACTCTCCCACAGATGAAAAACTATAAACAAAAATATAATGAAAACAAATATATGAAGGCACTAGAGAATGATGGAGAGTCAAAGCTGGAAGCAGGGGATAGCACTTGTTGAGTGTCATTTGTGTAGCTTGTAGCCTGAGGACAGGCCCCAGTCAGAACCATGCAAAGCAGCTAAAATTCTTGTAGACACTCACAGTCTCTCTGGCTTGAAAAACCAGAAAACAGAATAAGGAGAAACAAAGATTCACTGGGGAAACCGAGGATCCCTTCTGTGTTGAAATTTACTTAACATGGCTTTTTTTATGGCTTAGTCTGATAGAGAATAAAATTGTAACAGAAGTTATTGATAAGTCAAAAAAATGTATGTTAAATATATAATTATCCTAGGTAAGTTAAAAGACATAAAAATATGTCCAAGAGAAGGAGATAGCTATCTCTGTATTTGAAAGGCTGTCAGGTCGTAGGCAAAAAAGTTAAATCTTGCTGAGGGACTGACTTAATACAAATAGATAGAAGGGGTAAATTTTTAGCTCACATGAGAAATGACATTGTTTAATAGCTAGAGCTGCCCAACAATGGAAGGAAAGCCTGAGATGAATTAAATGTCTAAGTCACTGAAGGGTTGTGTGTGTGTGTGTGTGTGTGTGTGTGTGTGTGTGTGTGTGTGTATGTGCGCGCACGTGCGTGTGCGCCAAAATGAGGTCACGGTCAAGGATGCTGTAGAAAAGGAGTCTGCTCTGTGGAACCCTAAAACCCAAATGCCTTCTGAGTTATGGTCTACTCCATATAATTCTGTGCCTAACCAGGCCTCTTGGTGCCATCTGGGTGGAAACCTTGCATCAGATTTTGCCACAGGAGCCTGTTCCACAGCAGATATCCTGAGGCAGTCCCTTCCTTGAGTCACCAGTTTCAGCTGAGACCTTAACCCGGGACTTTGAAGTCCTGTTGAGTGCAGTGAGACAGGCGTCATCCAAATGAAGCCTTTGCTGTTACACTTCACCCAAACTGAGGCCTTCAGACATGTTGAGGCAGAGCTTGTCAGCCCCTTGCAAACTTCATGGTAACCATGGCACTCTTTCCTTCTCCTTCCCTTAACTGAAGCGAGCAACCCCTCTGTTAGAGACTTGTTTTCTGGCACTCCGCAAGAGCAAGAAGGTGATGGAGGTGGAGAGTGGAGCAGGAAGTTTCTCCATGTCTCCAGAACATCGCGGTTTCTTCCTTGTGTAAAACTGTCGTCCTTTGAGCCTGTTTAACTGCTCGACCCTCTGTCACACCTCGTCACTGTCATCAGCCATGCTTATTACTTCTCAGGGCACCCGGAATTCAGAACCTTGCTTAAAATTTTCCTCTCCAGGCTGCTGCTCCTCCAGTAACCTGCATTCCCCTGTCTCGTCCCTGTCTCCACCATGCCACACTACGTGCTGTTTCTCTTGTTCTCTTGTGCTTCTGGGCATTGGCACGTGCAATTTCCTTGCTCTGGAATACGGTGCCTCCCTGCCCTTTCACCCACTAAAATTCAGCTCGTATGGTACAATCCAGACAGGTTATCACTTCTTTTCTGAACTTGATAGTCTCACACTTAGGTGTTCCTTCTCTGCGTTCCTATGTAACCCTCTAATGTGATCCTTACTCATTTTTAATGTACTCACGTTTCTGATTTTTAAATGTCTTTCTGTTATGTTACGGAACTGCCTCTTCCTTGTCTTTGTAACCTCAGCCCATGCCCTGCTACACAGAAGCGTTCAGTATCTGTTGAGTGATGAATATATGCTTCTAGGTGCTTATCTTCTTCACGCCTATACAAGACTGAGAGTGGAACAAAAAGAAATCATGCTGTTACCATAGCTAGTTTTAGTTGAAATTCTGCTTGAAATGTGTATATTCATTCTGTTAAACATGTCTGTATGGATGGACTTAGGTTCCAGATGTAGGTCTGCCCCTTACTGCCTGTAGTTTTATGCCCTCTACCTGATAATCCTGCCACTATCCTTCCATTTTTGTTGTTCTATCCATTTTCTAATCCCATTACTTTAATCTACTTTCATACACAGAATTTTAGCATTTCTTGTCTTCAAAATGCTGTGGATCTTATTGTTTGTCTTAGATGGGAATTTTTTGTTTGTTTGTTTGGCGATTCTTGTCTCTTCTAGACATGTCTGAATCAGTTGAGATCCAAAATAGCAATGTATAGTCTTAACTGAAAGAAGTTAGAAAGGGAAATTAATAATAAATTAAGTAGAAAAATAAGGTATAGCATTAACGATTTAGTGTAAGAAACAGTGTCCTTAGGAATAGCTATTGAGGGAAAAGGAAGATACCATTTGGAAGACACTTAGAACTCACAGACTGTGGTGGGAGTTTTCCATAAATTAATTAATCCACACAATGATTCTATGAAGCAGATATTGTTATATGTATTAAGTATACAAGGAGCCAGAGGCTCAGGGGTATCAGAGACTTGCCCAAGGTCATACAGAGAGTCACTTGCAAAGCGAGACGCCAACCAAAGACCCTCTTGTTTTGTTGTTCCTTTGCCTATGCCATTTTACATATTTTTAATAGGCTTTTTATTAGAGTTTTTCAGTGAAGAATTTTTGGAGTTAGCTAGGAAGTTAATGTGTAAGTGGCAGTTTGAAGCTAGAAGACCACATCATGGTTTAATAAGCGTGGCACAGTCCTTGGAAAAGCTAATTGATTTGATGGGGGTAGGTTTTTGTATCATAATCTGCTCAAAGAGGAATAGCACAAAGAGTAATATTTAAATACCAAATGGAGCCCTTATTTACCAAATCTCTTGGTGGAAATTTTAATGTATCTAAAACAAATTCGTGCTGATTTTTTTTGTACCCCCAATACAGTTGTCCAAAATTGTTCACACCTGCGGAGCCGATTCATACATTGTATAAAATTCATTTTCATAGCACCTAATGTAAAAAAAATGTATTCCTGTTTTGTCGTTTAAAATTAAATAAAATGGTTCCTCTGCCAGTCCACTACCCCCAGACACGCATCCACACACATTCATCACACATGCTTACCTGCCTCTGAGCTTTGCTGAGAGTCTTTCCACGTCTCCACTCGCTGGCCTCCTTTCCCAGGTATTACTGCTTTCAGCTCATCTTCTTTCAGATAATGGCTTAGATCCCAACACCTCAAGAAAGCTTTTCCAACATGGATGTATTCATCAATCAAATAAGGAAATGTGGATTTCACCCCTGCAATTTGCAGTGCAATTCCCCCAAAAAAGTGTATTAACTACCGCACACCTGGCCTGATAGTAGGTGCTGGGCATTTAACAGTAAGTAAAATAAATTCTCTCTCATTAAAGCATTTTCAGTCATTTCGTAGGTCTTGTGTAGGGATCATAGGAGCAAATTATTTTCTTGTTCTATGCGGAGTTTTTTCATCTGTAGTAAGAGGAAAATAATAGTGCCTGCTATTTGTTAGGGTTCTTATGACAATTGAATCAGTTCATATTTGTAAAGGACTTAAAACAGGGCCTAATCAGTAGAAAATGCCACAGAAGTGTTTTAGTTATGAAAACAAGACTAAGCTTTGGAGTAAGTTTTCTAGTTCTAAAAAGATCCTATTAGTATGTTTACTAGGATTATAGTGAATGTATAGGTTAGTTTGTAGAGAAATGTCATCTTTATAATAACAGGTCTTCCTATTCAAGAACAGAGTATCAGTTTCCACTTACTAATACCTCCTTTTACATCCCTTAATGGAATATTAAAATTTTCTTCATATAGATCTTGCTATTTTGTTATGTTTATTTCCAGGTATTTTATCTTTGTTTCTGTTTAAAGTAGCACCACATAATATTCTAATTCATTGTTATTGAAGTTATCTTATTTGTGATGAGTTTTCACTTGGTTTGCTTGAATTTTCTGAATGTATGATCATATCTATTAAAAATCATCATTTGCTTATTATTTTCCAATTTTATAGCTGGACTTTTTCTCTTACCTAATTAGTATAAACTGATTATGGTAGTAGTGAACACCTCTGTCTTATGCTGTGATTTTTGACTTGTGACCATTATACTTGAAATGGATTATTGTGTAAATGTTATGCATTCCCAGTTTGACAATCAAAATCACAGTGTGTTTTTTAATTGTCCAGTCTACTTTCCATAAGCTTAAACATCCAAATTTGGCTCTTACTCTAACAAAAATCTTCCAGAATATTTTGGAGAACTATAATCTATGGAGAACAAAAACTTATACTTCCAAAAGGAGATAAAGTCAGAGATGATTCTTCAGTATTGCTAACCCTTTCCCCTGAGCACTTAAATTAGCCACTGGGGAGTGTCTCCTAATATGTTTAATGTCCAAACTATCTGCTAACTGAGAACTTCTGTACTATTGTTAAGGACTAACCCCACTGTGCCTGACACATAGTAGATACACAAAAATGTTTATTGGAAGTGTTGAATGAAATTCCAAGGAGCCGCGGTGGCTCGGGCCAGTTGTCCTGGTGCTTGAGGAGGCGAGGCTATGCGTTCAAGGCTAAGCACAACATAAGAACCTCTCATTCATTTAAAAAAAAAAAAGAAGAAATTTCAGAAACTCTCTCTACCAGCTTCCCTCATCTAAATGTTTTCTGTTCATCAGTGAACTGCTTAGGTCATGTTCTCCCCATGAATTCTCCCCTAATGTCTTCAGGTAAAAGGTAGATGTAATCTTTTCCACCTGAATTAGTATTCTGTACTCTATGACAAATTAGCACAAATTTAGCAGCTTAAGCAACATCCTTTAAAAAAAAAAAAAAAAAACTTTCAGGGGTACATGTGCAGGTTCGTTATAAATTATTGTCACAGGAGTTTGATGTACAGATTATTTCATGACCCAGGTACTAAGCCTAGTACCCAATAGTTGTTTTTTCTGTTCCTCTCCCTCCTTCCACCTTCCGTCATCTAGCAGGACCCATTAGCTGTTATTCCCACCTTTGTGTCCATGTGTTGTCATCATTTAGGTCCCACTTATAAGTGAGAACATGTGGTATTCGGTTTTCTCTACCTGCACTAGTTTACTGAGGATAATGGCCTCCAGCTCCATTCATGTTTTTGCAGAGAACATGATCTCATTCTTTTTTATGACTGCATAGTATTCCATGGTGTATATGTGCCCCATTTTCTTTATACAGTCTTCCACTGATGGGCACTTAGGTTGATTCCATGTTATTGCAGTTGTGAACAGTGCTGCAATAAACATACACGTGCGTGTGTCTTTATGATAAAACGATTTATATTCCTTTGGATATATACTTAGTAATGGGATTTCTGGGTTGAATGGTACTTTTGTTTTTAGCTCTTTGAGAAATCACCGCATTGATTAAACTAATTTACACTCCTGCCAACAGTGTATAAGCTTTCCTTTTTCTCCTCAACCTTGCCAATGTCTATTACTTTTTGACGTTTTAATAATAGCCATTCTGACTGGTATGAGATGGTATCTCACTGTGGTTTTGATTTGCGTTTCTCTGATGATCAGTGATACTGAGTTGTTTTCATATACTCGTTGGTCGTATGTATGTCTCCTTTTGAAAAGTGTGTGTTCATGTCCTTGGCCCTCTTTTAATGGGGTCGTTTGTTTTTCTCTTGTAAGTTTGTTTAAGTTCCTTATAGATGCTGGATGTTCGACCTTCATCAGATGCATACTTTGCAAATATTTTCTCCCTTTCTGTAGGTTGGCTGTATACTCTGTTGATAGTTTATTTTGCTGTGCAAAAGCTCCTTTAATTTGATCTTGTTTGTCAATTTTTGCTTTTGTCGCAGTTGCCTTTGGTGTCTTCGTCATGAAATCTTTGCCAGTTCCTATGTCTAGAACGGTATTGCCTAGGTTTGTCTTCCAGGATTTTTATAGTTTTGGGTTTTACGTTTAAGTCTTTAATCCATCTTGAGTTGATTTTTGTTTATGGCTTAAGGAAGGGGGTTTAATTTCAGTCTTGTGCATATAGCTAGTCAGTTATCCAAGCACCATTTATTGGATAGGGAATCCTTTCTCCATTGCTTGTTTTTGTCAGCTTTGTCAAGGATCAGATGGTTGTAGGTGTACAGCCTTTTTTATGGGCTCTCTATTCTATTCCATTGGTCTATGTGTCTGTTTTTGTACCAGTACCATGATGTTTGGGTTATTGTAGCCCTGTAGTATACTTGTGAAGTTGAGCAGCGTGGTATATCCTGCTTTGTTTTTTTTTCACTTAGGATTGTCTTGGCTATTCAGGCTCTTTTTGGTTCCATATGAATTTTAAAATAGTTTTTTCTAGTTCTGTGAAAAATGTCGTTGGTAGTTTGATAGGAATAGCATTGAATGTATAAATTGCTTTGGGCAATGTGGCTGTTTTAATGATATTGATTCTTCCAATTCATGAGCATGAAATATTTCCCCATTTGCATTATCTTTATTTCTTTGAGCAGAGTGTTGTAATTGTCCTAGTAGAGGTCTTTGACCTCCTGGTTAGCTATATTCCTAGGTATTTTATTCTTTTTGTGACCCTTGTGAATGGGAGTGTGTTTCTGATTTAGCTTTTGGCTTGGCTGTTGTTGGGAATGCTAGTGATTTTTGTACATCGATTTTGTATCCTGAAACTTTGCTGAAGTTGTTTGTCAGCTTAAGGAGGTTTGGGGTCAAGACTATGGGGTTTAGTCGATATAAAATAATGTCGTCTGCAAACAGGGATAGTTTGACTTCCTCTCTTCCTATTAGGATGCCCTTTATTTCTTTCTCTTGCCTCATTGCTCTGGCCGGGACTTCCAATACTGTGTTGAATAGGAGTGGTGAGAGAGGGCACCCTTACCTCCTGCTGGTTTTCATGGGAAATGCCTTTACCTTTTGCCCATTCAATATGATGTTGACTGTAGGCTTGTCATAGATGGCTGTTATTATTTTGAACTATGTTCCTTCAATACCTAGTTTGTTGAGAGTTTTCATCATAAAGGGATGTTGAATTTTATCAAAAGCCTTTTCTGCAACATTCATTTTTATCTCACAGATCTTCAGGTCAGAAGTCTGGGTGGGCTCAGCTGGTTTCTCTGCTCAGGGTCTCACAAGGCCAAAATCAACGTGTTGGCCAGGCTGAGCTCTTATCTGGAGTTTCTTGGCAATAATCCACTTCCACACTCATCTAAATTGTTGGCAGAATTCAGTTCTTTGCAGCTGTAGGTCTGAAGTTCCCATTTACTTGCTGGCTTCAGCCAGGGGCCATTCTTTGCTCCTAGAAGCTGTCCACATTTCTTCTTAGATGACCCTTTTATCTTCAGACCAATAATGTTCCATCAAGCCCTTCGCATACTTTGAATCTCTCTCTGTCTCTCCTGCTGCCAGCCAGAGAAAACTCTGCTTGTAAAGTTTGTTTGATTAGACCATCCCACCAAAATAATCGCCCGTTGCTGTAAACATAACTATCAGGGAATTAACACCAGGGGGGCCATCTTAAAATTCTGCCTCCTATTCTCACTCATCAGACTCTCATAGAAGGTTATGCTTTCCTTATAGGTTCACTTGGTTATCACTGTATGAGGAGGTGACTTCCTTCAGGGTAGTATCCATGGCTGAGTAATTTTGTGATACGCAGTCACACCTTTCACATAGTAAATATTCATTACATATTGAAGGAATTCATTACTTTTTGTTAAATGAATTGTGAGAGAAAACAATTATTTAAAGTATTTTAAAACAAATTGTGAGGAGGTGTAGCAATGTGCACTCAAAAGGCATTGCTGTTTGGTTTTTTTGAAGCTACATTTATTTATGATCAACCAGAGAGACTAAACAGTGGACTCATGGGTTTGGACTCTATTGCAGTTCAAGTGAGATCAGAAGAATTCCACAAAGAAAAAAACTTAAAAGGCATGAAATAGCTGTTATAGTAAAATTAATATTTTAGGGGGAAAGATCATTAATAAGAGAAAACAGCATTCTGGAAGACTATGTTCCATTTAAGTCACCTCATTACCAGATACTTTAAGGAAAACTGGAGGACGTTCTGAGACACAAAGAATGATTAAGAGGCTGTAGGGATTAATTTACAAACAAAGATTTTGAAAGGCTAAATATGTATAGCTTAGCTGAATAGTAACTAAATAGAGATGTAACTATTGTCAAATTTCTGAAATCAAGAGAAGTAATGTGTTTCTCTGATTTTTTTAAAAAAGACTTGAGGGTCTCTTCTATAATTATTGGATTAAATGAGGAAAAAGGAAACAAAATCTTTTCTAACCAACTTATATGCAGTATTTAGACTGCTGCAGTGTAAACTACCAGAGTTGAATTCAAATCCCAACTCCTTTGCCACCTGCGGAATTTCAGGCAACTCCTTTGACCTTTTAAACTTTGTCATATGTAGAGTGGGAATTATACCACCTACCTTTTAGGGTCATTGTAAGATTAAATAAAATGACATAAGTAAACAGTCAAGTCCCATGCCTAGCACAGATTGCAGGTTGAGAAAAAGAATAGCTGCTATTGATACTGCCATTGTCATCATCATTCTTAAGTGGCTAGAACCCAGGTATATGAGGCTACAGTAAGCTGTGGTTGTGCCACTGCACATCTTAATTGAAGTAGTTTTAATGTGGCAGATTTTTTTTTTTTTTTGAGACAGAGTTTCGCTCTTGTTACCCAGGCTGGAGTGCAATGGCGCGATCTCGGCTCACCGCAACCTCTGCCTCCCGGGTTCAGGCAATTCTCCTGCCTCAGCCTCCTGAGTAGCCGGGATTACAGGCACGCGCCACCATGCCCAGCTAATCTTTTGTATTTTTTAGTAGAGACGGGGTTTCACCATGTTGACCGGGATGGTCTTGATCTCTTGACCTCATGATCCACCCGCCTTGGCCTCCCAAAGTGCTGGGATTACAGGCGTGAGCCACCGCGCCCGGCCAATGTAGCAGATTTTATAATGGATTTAACTCAAATGTAATCTGTGCCTTGTGAATACAACCAAGTAACATCTGATATAAAGAAAAAAGAGCCTGTAAGGGTAGAACTTGGCAGACTTAGATTCTTGTCCGTGGACTCAACCTGTTCAACCTTAGGCCATTTAACCTCTCGCTTTCCTTAGAGATGCCATTCGGCTGTAGTATTAATTCCATGATTCTGAAAGCAGGTGAAAGTGTGACTGGAAGGAGGAATGAAAGAAGCTTTTTCAATTACTAGGCTTTAAACCTTTTAATTTTGACTTCTAGAATTCAGACCTCAGAATGGTAGACCTGAATGGTGTCCAGTGTTTACATGATAGCATGTCTATTTTGGAAAAGACTGGCATGTGTTTATAGATGAGATTGGAAATGCACCTAGGCTGTTCTTGCAACCAGAGGCCCATAATCGAGTTTGTATACTTTTCCTTCAAGGTATGTATTGCAGTGACTCACTGTAAGAAACAATATTATTGCTCATATTAAATATTCTATAACTAGCTTTTCCACATCTTTGAAAGAGTTGCATTTTCTTCTAGGAAGGCAAATTTTATTTTTGACCTAGTGGTATTCTTTTTTTCAAGCTCATAATCTAGTTCTTGCCATGACAGTGAAACCTTAGTAGTATTTAAAACTGGATTGAAATATTGGTAATTAGCTCCACAGAGATGTTTGCCTACATGAGGCAAATCTCTAAAGTTAAATCTTTGATGCATATGTGCGTTTTTCATTTCATATTTTCAGTTCTTTCAGACCATTTCTCTTTGTAGTCAAATTCATTGTAATCCCATCACGAAAGTGTTGATCTTTTAGTAACCTTTTTTGAAGCATTGTATTAATCCACATTCCCTCACGATAACAGACGGTTTGTATCAAACATATCATGCAGCTTAGCTCAAGCCACATATGGAACTCATAAGCCAGGCAGTAAGTGGCTTTGTGTGGATGAATGTAGTTTGGAAGGGTGGGGACATGTATGTGTGTTTTCTAAACTGCGTTTCTCCTCTGCCAAAACCCAAATGACACAATGATTCCTGAATCCCCAGAGGCTTTCCTGGCCTGGAAAAAAAAATTGTGTTTAAAAAATAAAAACAAAATTGAGCACTTTGGTATTAAACCTCTCAGCTCAATCGGAGGATGCCTACTGGATGCCAGAGCTCAGCATTTATTTCTCAGCAGTACAATCATACTGCATTTTAAACATGATCGCCAGAGTGGCAGGTGGTCTTCCCTTGTCAATGGACCAACAATTATCAAGCTGCATGAACTAGCTAATTCCAACTGCAAGAGCTCTCTAACGTCATAGTTTAACTGTCTTATTTGATGAAATGTAAAGTGGATGTATAGTGATTTGAGAAGAAACCAGCATATGGCTTTGGGAAAATGCTCTATTTTCATACAAAAAGCGGGTACAGGAGAAGAAAACAGAGAGAACGCAGATAGTTAATGGAATTGACATGACTGTAGTTGTCTGTTGTGGTCTGAACATACTTGTTGCTTGGGTTTTCTTTCTTTTTGCTTGTTCCAGTAACTATAAAGCCAGACCTTCCTGGGTTTTTTTAGTATGGGGATTATCTTTTGCTGCCAGACAATACAGTTTGTTAATTTTTCCAGGGAAACCACTGAACATTGTTTCTCCCCACTTCCCATCTAACTCATTAAATAAGTGTAATTTCCACCTTGGTTACCTACTAGCCATAGAGTTGAACAAAATCTTAATTGCCCCATGAATTCCTAAATCAAAGTAAAGCTGAAATTCAAACTAATTGAAACCAAAATTCCACTTAAGACTGCTTAGACTCTTTGGGCTGTGGTGGTGCAGTGGGAAGTTGTTACAAAAGGTGTTTATTTCAGAGGCTAATTTGAGGCAGTTAGATAGACCCAAAGCAATATTTTATTTACCTGGTTTTCTTGGCATCTGCCTTCCCCAATCAAAAATGAGAGCAGAAGAAGCTGTAATGTTTAGGGAAGTGTGGTATTGATAATAGTTGGTCAGGGCAGGTGTTGATGGAACCTGAAGTAAGACTTCCTAGAGGCAAGAGTACTTCAGTCTTTTAGCCTGTCCATAGCTGCCTCTCCAGTTGTTTTCCTCATTCATTCTCTTGCTTAAAACCCTGGAGCAGCTTCTTACTGCTAACCAGCAAGATAAAGTTGAACTCTACAGCTTAGCACTCTTAGCCCTCAGCAGTTTTAATGACTACCCACTAAAAGTCAGGCCTCAGGAACTTCAGGAACTTCTATTCTCTATAAAAATCCTAATTGAACTCTTGCAACTACCT
The DNA here is from genome assembly GCF_048565385.1 of Saimiri boliviensis. Taxonomy (NCBI): domain Eukaryota; kingdom Metazoa; phylum Chordata; class Mammalia; order Primates; family Cebidae; genus Saimiri; species Saimiri boliviensis. The sequence goes on along the minus strand of NC_133454.1, from coordinate 69,630,522 downwards.
TATGAGATAAACATTGTTGGTCCTGTTTTATAGACAAGGCACAGATTGGTTATGTAACTTGCTCAAGGTTATACATATTATATGGTGAAAATAAGCTGTGAGTCCAGGCTTCTCATTCCAAAGACAGAGAGGTGATTCACATTGCCGCATCTAGTGGACACTCAGTAAATATTTGTTGAATGAATGAATAGGACGTATAGGGACTTAGTAAATATAGTCTTTCTCCCCTTTCCCTATCCTTGTCCTTACCTCGTTCTTTCCTCCTTGACCTGGTTTCTTCTTTTCCTTTCTATTTTTACTAATACCTTTACCAGGGAGTTAACTTGTTGAAGATTATTGATTTTTTAAAAGTTTGAAAATCATTTGACAGCCCAAGCAAGGAAGGAGTTTGCATGATCATACAGCAGAGCTGGGTCTTTCACCAGATCTCCTGACCACTCACATCATGTATCAATCTTTCCATTTCACTATAGAATTATTTTAAAGATATTGGCATGTGTGTGTTTATTGCTGCTTCTCTGGAGTACATGCAGTCAGAAGCTTAATAAAAATTAGCATTTAAAAAAGTGAACAGTATACTGAAGATTTTCCCTTTGATTTGAAGTAACTCTTTCCTTCTTCCTTTTCTGCCTCCCATTAGTAGTTAAGTGGTAAGCCATTATTGAGCACCACCTTTATGCCTAGCCTAGTGGTAGATGCTATGATGGTGATAATATGGAGTATATATATGTATTAATAATGATAACAGGTATTTTATATTGAGCACTTATGATGTACCAGATATTATTTTGGACACTCTATATACTTTATCTTATTTAAACTTTACAACAGCTCTGCAAGGCAGGCAACATTCCCATTTTACGAGTAAGGAAATGGAGTCTCACAGAAGTGACTTATTCAAAGTTGAACAACTAGTGAGTGACAGTACTGGTATTCAAACCCAGCTCTTCTGCATTTAAGCTTATTCTACTGTGTCATGATGCCTCTCATTTCTTCCTATACCATTTTAATTTAATTTGTTAATTAACAAATGTCAAGTACCTATCCTGTTAAGGCTTTCCAAAAAGAACACATGAAAAGTGGTATAGGGAGGAGTTTAGGGTAAAGGGTAAAATGCCCCCAGATCTAGAGTAACCAGAGAGCTTCCAATGGAAGATCGAACTTCTGTTGGTTCTTTGAAAATAGATAAAACATGAGGTACAGGACGTCTAGAGAGAGACAGAGACAGGAAAGAGAGCTTTCTGCCAGAGTAATGAGTACAGGAGAGTTGTTAGCCAATATTGAAAAGCTGTTTTTTTATACGTAAAATCCCATATATATGTGTGTGTCCGTGATTTATTTATCTATTTATTTAGAGACAGAGTCTCTGTTGCCCAGGCTGGAATACAGTGGCACAATCTCGGCTCACTACAATCCCCACCTCCCAGGTTCAAGTGATTTTCATGCCTCAGCCTCCCGAGTTGCTGGTATTACAGGCATGTGCCACAACGCCTGGCCAATTTTTGTATTTGTAGTAGAGATGGGGGTTCACCATGTTGGCCAGGCTGGTCTTGAACTCCTGGCCTCAAGCAGTCCGCCTGCCTGAATATGTGTGTTTAAGTCATTTCTCTTCTGAAATGCTACTAATAAGGTTAAATAATTTTAAAATTATAAATTCACATGGATGAACAGACAAGACCAGAAAATTTTTTAAATTGCAGGTAAATTAATGAGTGATAAACTGATTTGGCAGAAGCTTTTAAGAAGCGATGTAATCCAAACCACAGACTCCAAAAGGCTATAGTGGTACCAAGTACCGCGTGAAGTTCAGGGACAATATATAGAGCTAAACATAGGAGGGCAGGCTGACAGTCTGTAGAAAGAAAGAGAAGTAACTCTCCCACTTCACTTTCCCACTCTAGCCAATAACTACATTCCCACATGCCCTAGGGGGAAAATGAAGGTTTACTTGCTGAAAAAGATTGAACCCGAAAAGCTCTGAACCTAAATTGCTTGATACACTGGGAACAAGAAGGAAGGTGCCTTACCAAAAGGCAATGAAGTGAAAGTATAGCATCCTAACACAGAGTTCCCCAACTACCTTTTCCAACTTTACTTCCCAAATTAGATCCTGATTATGCCTCAAGACAGAAGATTAGAGGATTCTTTCTGGAAAAAAAAAAAAAAAAAACAAGCAGCAATGAGAGATACTGGGGCTGACATGTTCCCTGTGGAAAGGCTGGATTTCCATCCACTCATTCTACAGTGAGCCCTTCCCCCACAGCCAGTCATTGAGCACTGCCAATGTACAGACTTCCTTCACAGCTTTTTAGAGTCTCACAGTCTCACTTGTAAAGAAATCTAACAGCCAAAGATTACTAGAGATTAAAGGAAACCCTCTAATATTTAAAAAAAAAAAAAAAAAAAAAAGTCTAAAATAAAATGAAAAAAAAAAAAAAAATCCAGAGGGCAAAATGGTAAAATGAAGAAGGAGGAGGAGACAAATAATAATAATAGAAGAAAATGATCAGGATTAGGCAATAAGAGTATTCATATTGAAAGGACACACTAAGTGCCCAGCCTAGGGAATGAAAACAGACTGAAAATGATGAATGAAAGACCCAAATGAAGGCTTATCACTATGCAATTTCAGAATACTAAGGTTAAAGAAGAAAGTCCTGAAAGCTTCCAGAGAGAAGAATCAGCCTGCCTTCAAAGGATCAGGAACCAGAATGTTACCAAGTTTCTCAGTTGCCATGTGCAAAGCTAAATGACAGTAAAGAAATACTTTGGAAATACCTAAGAAAAATTATTTCAAGCCTTGAATTCTGTACCTAGGCAAACTATCATTCAAGTGTAAGAGTGGAATAATTATATTTTCAAATATTCAAGGTGTCATAAAGTTACCTTCCATGCTATCCTTTCCCAGAAAGATATTATAGGATACATTCTACCAAGATGAGGCAGTAGATCAAGAAAGAAGACAATTTGGGAACCAACAGCTTCAGCACAGGAGAAAAGTAAATAAAATTTCCATCATGATGGAGAAAGAAACAAGAAGATAATGCAGCAGGCCTAGCTAGCAGCCAGTTCAGGTTGAAGCAGAGAGAGGAAGCTTCAGGAAATATATTTCTAAGAGCAAAATGGACTTGATCAATTACATGATGTGTTTAGTTAGATTGAGAAGAGTTTTAAAGTTTTTTATTTCATTTTATTTTAAGACAGGGTCTCACTCTTACTACCCAGGCTGGAGTGCAGTGGCACAATCTCAGCTCACTGCGGCCTCAACCTCCCAGGCTCAAGCGATCCTCCCACCTCAGCCTCCTGAGTAGCTGGGACCACAGGCATGTACCACCATGCTCGGCTAATTTTTTGTATTTTTGGTAGAGACAGTGTTTCATCATGTTGCCTAGACTCCAAACTCTCAAACTCCACCTGCCTCAACTTCCCAAAGCACTGGGATTACAGGCATGAGCCACTGTGCCCCGCCAGTTTTAAGGTTTTTGTCAGAGTTTGGGGAGTATGTAGCAACACATATATAGAAAAGCTCCACTGGTGGAAAAAAGGGCAGTTACCACTTCCAGTAAAACAAACAAAAAAGCCCAATAAAGGAACAGCACATCATATGGCTCAGCAGAGAACAGTATTTATGTAGATATAATGAGGTAAACACTAAATATTAATGTAATTTAAAACATGATGTTGACTGTATTGAGAAGATGAGGGAGGAAACCACGGGTTGGAGGGTAGAGTCAAGAGCCACCTCGCCCGGCCAAGTTTTCGTATTCTTTAATGAAAAGCCAGTAGATAGTGTATGGAAAAGGGAATAAAATGTGCGTGTGAGAGCAAAGTGGTGTAAGAGTGCCAAATCCTCATCCTTGATGGTGGGAGCATAGTGGATGATGTCTGTGACTGGCGGGGAAGGGAAAATAAGAAATCTTAATATAAGCATAGTATTTAGAAATATTGAAGGTAAAGAAGAAACAGCTAAAAAGTATTCTCAGACTTTGGGGTAGATACTAGAGCAGAGAGCTGCTGGTTTTTTTTTTTTTGTTTTTTTGTTTTTTCCTTTCATTATAAATCCTTTATAATGGTTTAGACTTGTTAAACAGTACTTATACTTTATTAATAGTAATATATGTGTTATGTATGCATTTATTTTTGAGTTATCTATGTGGAAAATTAAAAGGGTAATATGGTAGAATTTGGAACTGTTGTTAATAGGTTCTAGCCTTGGCTTTGTCACTTACTGTCCCTATGACTTTGGGCAGGACACGCTTGTCTTCCCGAGCCTTAGTTTCTTCATTTATAAGAGGAGGAAGGTTGGAAAGATGATTTTCAGGGTTTCTTTAAGCTATAAAACCCAAAGATTCTGTAATTTAAAAAAATAATAATGCTGGGCTGGGCGCGGTGGCTCACGCCCGTAATCCCAGCACTTTGGGAGGCTGAGGCGGGTGGATCATGAAGTCAAGAGATCGAGACCATCCTGGTCAACATGGTGAAACCCCGTCTCTACTAAAAATACAAAACTTCAGCTGGGCATGGTGGTGCGTGCCTGTAATCCCAGCTACTCGGGAGGCTGAGGCAGGAGAATTGCCTGAACCCAGGAGACGGAGGTTGCGGTGAGCCAAGATCGCGCCATTGCACTCCAGCCTGGGTAACAAGAGCGAAACTTTGTCTCAAAAAAAAAAAAAAAAAAAAAAAAAAAAAAAATTAGAAAAATAGTGCTATGCAGCAAATGGAGAGTTAAGACCCACATTTTTCTTTCTTTGGCTAAAATCCAACTTGGAGAGAAATTTTCACTGTGGTCTCTGAGTTCAACACCCATCTTCCATTGTGGAACGTGGGGCAGACAATTGTCTGTGTATGCAGTCAGAGACGTATATCTTAGTGTTATTTCAGTATGCTTTTTTTTTTCTTGATGTTTAATATTTTTCAGTATGAATCACAGGTAAAATTTCCATGCCATGTGTAAACAATTTCACTTCTTATTGAAACAATGAATTCAGGAATGTCGTGTTGGGATATCAGCCATTTTGCTTTTATCAATGTTTGGGAAAATACATTTATATTAATATAAGAAATGATGTCATTTAATATGGGGTAGATCTTATAATTCAAGGTCAGCAAATCTCAGGAGGTGATTTAAGTCACTAAGCTAAGTTTGAAAAAGGAAAAGAATATTTTCCTTCTGCTTTCTCAAGTATTGTTACCAATTTTCTTCTCAGACTTTGGAGTAGATGGTAGAGTAGCATGGTTTGTGGAAAGGAGGCCCTGGCTGATCAGATCTTTGCCATTGAACCATGTGGCCTGGGATCATTTACTTCCCCTTTCTGAGCTTCAGTTTTCTCATCTGTAAAAGAAAATAATTGGCTGAAATAATATTCAGGATACCTTTTAGTTTTAACATTGTATGTTTCTACCTCCTTACTTTATATGTGTATCCATTGAAACCATTCAGGAGACCCCGTTAGGTTTGGAGGTTTTTCTTAAAAAGCCCAGAATCAGTGAGAGTGAACTCTTTCTCTCAGTGTCACTCAAGCAGAGAAAAATCAGTGGAATACTAGAGTCAAACAAAAGAAAATTGTCTCGAGTAGGTCTTTGTTTATGCCCCCTGTTGTCTAACTCTGAAGGCCTGCTTTCCATTCACATAATTTGTGGTTTTATTTTTTAAGAGAGGGATATTTTTAAGTTTGACTTATCCACTCTTAAATTTAAGTGCTGAAAGGGTTAAACCTTAAGACTGACACCCCTTCACATTTGTACACCAGCATACATTTTATAAAGTCTGTAAACTCTCTTGATGTGTAATATGTCATTTGAAAAACACATTCGTGCAGAGCTGTGTTGTGTACTTACTGTGTGTTTGATGTGTGGATGAGCATGTGCATGAATATGCACATCCGCAGTCTCCGTTATGGTCAGTTAGGGAAGCAAATGGTGATACTCAGAGACACAGTGAAAGGAAGTGAAGACAGATAAAAACCATTAGCAAGTTATCCAAAGTACTCAGAAAAACACTTAATTCTAGAAAATTGACCTCTAGCAGAAATATGTCAAACAAAGGACAGATCTAGCCCACAGCCAGAAGTTTCCCTCTACCACCTCTGCAGCTATGTGCTGTGGTCTGAACAAAGAGGAACATTAGAGACTCAAGAGAAATACAGAACACAGCCTCTGTCAAAAGTGACTTGCAGTTTATTTGTTTAATGAGCGTTGACTAAGTACTAGCACTATGCCAGACACTGTTGGGAGTCAGAGATGAATACAGGATGGTCCTTACCCTTGTTTATACATAGGAAAGGGCTGGTGAAAGAAAGGAGGCTGGCAGTATCTAAAAAGAAACACTGATTTTCTGGTATATGTCCTTGGAGTTGGTGTTAGTTAGCAAACCCTACTAGGGATCTGGGAGTAGAAAAGAAGACTAGATACAGGGGTCTTTGAAATATCCTGATTCCACAGTTGGTCACTGTTAGTCTTCTCTAAGTTTAGGGGGCAAGAGAACAGTTAAGTAGATGATGAGGCTGCAATAAATACCATCGTAATTTAAGTGAGTGTGCATATTCATACACATACCATATGTCAAATACCCAGTAAATGGATAGTACTGTGAGGCTGATAATTGTATCATACATTTACATTTCCTCTTGTTTAGTTGTTCATTTTTCCAAAGCTTACAATCTGCAAAAGATCTTTGATTCTGTTTTTCACCTTCACAGCTAAGATATCAGCATGGACTAGGGACTCCAGACTTGCGACAAACCCTTCCCAACCTGAAAAACTTCATGGAACATGGACTCATGGTCAGGTGGTGAGTACCTCTCTCTCTGATAACCAGGAACTGTCGTGTGGATAATGATCCTGAAAATCTCTTCTGACTTCCACAGTGCTCCACACCTGCCTCAGAGTTTTCTTCTGGAATGAGATATCTGAGGAAAACGAAAGGCACCATCACACTTGGGTAGATCTAAGCTCCCGTCTGGCTAAGGAGGATGAAGCCCCCTTGAAAGGAGGAGGGGTCGAGGGGGTGTTACTTGAACTTTGAGAAGTTGGCTGAACAAGGAGCCCTTGAGGGCATTGCTGGAGAGAGAAACCAAAGACAGCCTATATGATTCATGATAAGGGAGACCCAGAGCCCCTCGGCGCTTTCCAAAGAACAAGCGAAGGGCCGGTTTATAGAATGAGCATCAGGATCCATGGCTGTGAGCATGAAGGGAAGAAAGCAAATAAGGAATCGATTGGGGGGTCAGGACTTAGGTTGAGACCAGGAGGTACATTCTGAAATGTTCCTTGTATTTGGTGTCGGTACCTGTTTAACCATGAGGGCAAGCTGCTGCTGAGGGTGCTCCATCAGGACAGACATGGACCTTCTAAAAAGAGAAGGAGAAAAAAGAAGGCATTAAATACAATGTGTGATACAAAGAAGACATTAGATTCATTCACTTGCCTTAAATGGAAAGCTGTTGGCTGTATCCATTTAGTAATTCTCCAAGTTTCAATCCTTGGGTAGTGGGCCGTAACTTACAAAATCACATGCCTTTAGAGTTAGACAGCTGGGGGCAGCACTGGCTTCTGATTCCAGGTATTTTTCTCATCATCTGCTGTGTGGATCTGAAATTCTACCTCTCTGAAATTTGATTTCCTCTGCTGTGGCTTCAGAAAAGTAAAAAATCTGTGGTTGGTCTTCACTTTGATGTTTTGTATTTTTGTCCCATGTGATTTTCAAAATGGCAAGTTCCAGATGTCTGGTCTTAGATAGGACTCCAGTTAAGCAAATACACAACTGTTTGAAGAATTCCATTCAAAGCAACAAAATAATTATTAGAGCTTGGTGTGGATATGGACCGGGCTGCCTTCAGGAATATGAGAGAGGAATTAAGTTTTAGTGTAAAGTCATAAGAATAATAAAAGTGAGCTAGCAGGCATTCATTTAGTGTTGTCTCTGTGTAAAGCTCATTTAGGCGCTCTGGAGAGAAACAAGAAGGCTCAAGCTCTGTCCCGAAGAGATTTGTGGTCCAGTTGGAAACAAGGCATAGAATTCATGGAGAGGTTTTCTAACACAATGGCAAATGACCTAAAATGATGAGAAAAGTGGCAACCCACAGCGCTAATTAATCACACTGAGTGAATCTCGCTCAGTACAGATAAATGGTACAGCAGACTGCCGCTGTACCATTTATTGAAGTGTCTGTCTTTTCTCTACTGATGATAATGGCGTCTCTTTTGTAAACCATGTTTGCTTATCCACATAGATCCATTTCCAGACTCCCTGTTCTGTTCTGCTGCTTTATTTGACTATCCATCACTTAGTATCATTTTTAATTATTGTAAGATGTAATTTCTAAAAGTCTTGTTGAGATTTGAGGACGAACTAAAAATCAAAATGTTCATTTTGCTACTGATAACGCAGCTTGGAAAATGGGGCTTTAGATCTGTAATAAAATGGGCTTGCAAAGTATCACTCAAAATTAAACTTATCCTCATAATCACAATGTGAACTAGAGAGCCACAGGTTTTTCCTACAGAGGCAGGCCCTTTACTGTATTGTCAGAGAGTAATCAAGTGACTTGTCTGCAGGAGCCCAGATAGGGCTGAGCCAAGAAAACCCAGATGCTGTTTTGCCCCCTAAATTCACCAATCAGAAAGGTTTATCCTCCTCTGAGAGAGTGAGAGGATGGGAAGAGTCAAGGGTGTTAACTCCTAAGCCGTGTTCCTTCATAGGAAGGGGAAAGGAAAATACCTCCAACTTTCTTGAAAATCTGGTAGAGAAAAGCTCCTGTGTAAGGTTGCTCTGCAAAACTCTTGGCTTTGCTTGACTTGTGAGTCTTGGAGTGATGTCACAGCTTTATGACATTGGGTCTTCCTAACTATGAACATAGTTTATCGCTTGCTTTTTTAAAACATACCTCTGTGAAGTTTATGATTTTCTACATAAAGGTCTATGCATGACTTATACTTAGTCTTATTAGCTTACAGTTTTGGTTACTGTTATAAATTTTTTTATTATAATAGTTAATTTTTTTGTGGCAGGTATACAGGAATACCACTGATTTTTAGTATTTTGAGAGCGTGTTCCGGCAACCTTTCTAACATTAATTACAATAGTTTGTTTTGATTCCCTTGGACTTTTTGTGTATACAATCATATTTTTAGTGAATAATGGTATTGTTTCTATTTTTGTATTTTTATAATTTTGTTACTTTTTCTTGTCTTTGTTTTATTACAGAATAGGAGCAGTGACAGTGGATATCCTTATCTTGTTTCTGACTTCAAAGAGAATGCTTCTAATTTTTCACCATTAAGTATTCTACTTACTATAGATTTGGGTAGATATCCTGCATTAGCAAAAGGAAGAATTTTTCTATTCTCAGCTTACTAAGAGTTGTTTTATAATCATGAATGTGTATATTTTGAATTTTATCAGATGTTTGTTTTGAATCTATTGAGATAACACTACATTTTTCTAATGTTAAACTATCTTTGCCTCCTGGTCATGATGTGTTTTTTTTCCTACATTATTGGATTCCTTGGCTAATTTTTTAGAATGTCTCCATCTGCAAACGGAAATGAGACCGTCCTACAGTTTTTCTTTCACATAAAATCCCTGTCTGATTTTGGTTAGAACGTGACCAAACATGATGAGATCATAACAGCCTCATCAAGCAAATTGGGATCTTTATCTTCTTTTCTATTCTCCCCAACGGTTTATATAAAATAGGAGGAAGTATCTCTGCCTTAAAGGAACCTAGGTAAAAAATAGTGTTTTTTGGTTGTTGCTGGGGAGAGTGGAACCTAGATAAAAACTAGTGTTTTTTGTTTATTGCTGGAAAGAGTATAGATTTTTAACAACTGATTTAATTTCTATAATGCTTTCAGGTCTATTGCTTTTCTGTTTCCAATTCCTCATTAACTCACTCCAGTCTGATTTTTAGTTCTGTAAGTATACTGAAATTCCTTTTATCCAGCTTGGGGCCTACTGAATTCCAAACATAGACCCAAACCCAAAGGTCACCTTTTGTCCTTGTCCTGTTGAGCATCTCAGTGGCACCTGGCCTTGCTGGCCCTTCCTGCCTTTCCGAAACACTCTTCCTCGTTGGCTTCCACAGGACTGCCCTTTCCTGGCTTTCCTGCTTCTGGCTTCTCCATGGTCCCACCTTAGTCCCTCTTCCCTTTTTCTCTCTCTACTCTCTTCTCTTTTTTCCTCTCCTCCTCCACCTCCTCTCTACTCTCTTTTTCTGTGTTCTCACCCATTCCCATCGTTTTGAAAACCATCTATATGCTTATGACTCCCAAAGTTTTGTTTGCAGTGTAAACCTCTCCTGCACACTCTGCATAGCCAGGCTCTTACTTAACTCTGCCCCTGGGAATATGACAAGCATCTCAGCCTCAACATAGTCTAAAACACTCTTTCCAACAGCATAATTCCTCTCAGCTAATGGGACCCTGTCTACCCAGTTGCTCAAACCAAGGAATCATCCTTGATCCCCTTCTTTTCTTCCCTCCTATCAGAGCAAATCTTACTCATCAGCAAGCCCTGTCACCACTACCTGCAGAATACGTATCAATCTGTTCACCTCCCGTCTCTGCTATTGCCACTGCAGTCCAAGCCAACACCTTTCTTACCCAAATAGCTGCACCACTGCAATTTGTCTCCCTGATTTCGCTCTCGTCCTGCCTCTGTCTTAACCACTGTCCAGCTTCAGTGGCGAGAGTAAAACCCAAGGTTTTTTCCAGTCTACTTAGCCTCTGCCTCATCTGATACCACTCCCTCTCCACTCTCACCTCCTGTCACTGTACTGGCTTCTGTGTGCTTATGTGAATAAGCTCTTTCCTGTCTGACTGGTCGCGCTTACTGTTCCTCTGTGTACAATGTGCTCTGTCTCTTCCTTCCTTCCTACCACCATCCTCACCTCATCGCCTCAAAGAGAGGGAACAGTTTCAGAAAAGCAGCTTTGTGAACACAGCAGCTTTATTGGCAATGAATAGACACCTTGGCTGAAATGCAGATTCATTTTAAGAATGAGGAGAATCTGGGCTTTGTGGTTCTTTGGCAATCCTTTTTAAGAAAAAGAATACAAAATTACAAACAAAATTAGAAATGAAAAGACATTTGGAATGAGAAACAAATCAAACAAATTACTGGAACCTTAGAGATTAGATCCCTTTCTTCTGAGATCTCTGTAGACAATTTACTCAAATTATTTCATAGAAATACTTGACTGCCCTTCTCCTCCTAAAACACTGTCACTTCCAGCAACTCTCAGTTCGAAGGTATAGAGAAGTTAATTGACTTTCCAGGCATAGTTGACCCATGAACCTGTAGCAATAAAACTAGAATTTAGGTCTCCTGGCACTGATGTAGCAAACCCATTAAGCTCCAAGCTCATACATTTATAAATGTAGTGCTCCTCTGTGCCAGCTGTGCCAAGCACATTAACACTGAGTGAACAGGAATGTGCCACTTTATGGTACTGTAATGAAAAATAGGCTACTAAAGTAGATGCAAAGTACTGCAAAACGAATGCTACGTATCAGTTCCAAGTAAAGATCACAGCAGGAAGCCAGGCTGGAAGTCACAAAGCTAAACAAAGCCGGAACAAGCACTTTGGGTCTCAGAGGAAATCTGAGAATTTCCGAGAGCAACCGTGGACTGAGGACTTACATCTCAAGCCCGCACTCCTTAGGGCAAAGGGTAAAAAAACTCAGGTTCCTAAGGGAGGCTCTTACATCTTTTCTAAAGCAAAACACTTCCATTTTCTGTGTGGTTGTTACCATTCACAGATGGGTCCCTGTGGAAGCAGATTGCTGTATGTTCTTTTGGTGCTGAGGATTTCATACTGGCTGAGGATCAGTGCATTCACTGAATTCCTCCTTATGGTAAGCTTCAAAGTTATGTGACAGCTTGTTTTGTTTTATTTTGTAAAGAAAAAGCTGTGATAAAAATTCTTTTAATGAAGTAATTCTTTTTCTTCCACATTATGAGAAGTTCTTAGCTGCTAATATCAGAATGATTGGCCTGATTAATTCTAAAAGGAACCTCCATTTTTTTATGAACACAGTTGCATGGGCCACGGCTCTCAGTGATTTATGCCAGGTCTTTCCAAAAGGAGTGCCCATTTTTTCATCCTAAGATTATAACCTAGTCATAACTGCCAAGCAACACAATTTTGAAAAGCAGAATTTCAGCTTAGAATCTGTGCTCTTGAATACTTTGATTAAAAGTCACCAGAATGTCATTTAAACATCCCATTTTTCTTTTACTATTGCCTGCAAAGTGATCCGAGACTCAGATTGACATGCACATGCACCGCCGATGTGGGTGCTGCGTTATGGTCAGGGAAGAATGTGCACACGAGCTGCTGCCTGATGGCTGCCTGTAAGGCGATAAGTTTAGAACTGAAAGAGATTATGTGCTGAGGTTGCTGTGAATGGGCTGCGTGATGGGGCCCCAGCATCCAGGTCCTGAGACAGTGCCTCGATTTTGTCTCTCCACCACTCTCCCACCCTTTCTCAACTGACCCCCAGGCATAGCACTCGCGTTTGTGACCTCCGTTCTTTACTTAGGCAAGTTCCCACTACCCAGAATAGCCTGCCCCTTACTCTGCCCTGTCCAGATGTCGCTCTCACTTCAAGATCCAGCTCATATCCTACCTCATTCATTCACTCACCCAACACCACAGTGGCAGATACAGAGATAAGTCTGTATTCCCTCAGTAGCTTAGATCCACTTCTCTGGCGAGCTTACCCACTAGGCTTTTGAGCAGCTTGGGTCTGGGGACCATGTCTTACTCATCTCTGTGGTCCCAGCTTGGCATTACAGAAGCACTAGAGAAGGGAATGAAGAGACCATCTGAGCTGTTCTGCTCATGGAATATGCTCCTTGAGCTTGTGTTCAAGGAGCTGACACTCTAATCAAGGCAGTGAAATAGGAACAAACAACATGTACTGAAAAGTAAAAAGTACAACATGCTGTAAGAAAAATAGATGAGTTCTTTTGAACATTCAGAGGAAGCCCTTTAGTTCCTGGTGTGAGGGGTGTAGACAAGCCTTCACTAAGGAGATGACATTTCAGTGGAGAGTGGACCTGGAGCAAATGAATTTGGCCACCTGAGGATTGGGGTATAGGACAAAGTAGGTTAAGAAACAGTGGCCCAATTAGGTGGAAGGACGAGGACTATGAATTTGAATACCAGCACCACCGTTTACTGTCTCTGTGACCTCAAACACGTTTAAGCTGTCTGCCTCAATCCCTTTACCTATATAAAATGAGGATAATGTGCCTACTTAATAGTGTGGTCATAAGAATTAAATATGTAAGTACCTAGCATACTGCCCGGCACTTAGTAATACTTAATAAGCAGTAGCTTTTATAATAAATAGATGAATCATAGTTACTATCTATCTATCTATCTATATATATATATAGATAGATTTTTTTTTTTTTTTTTTTTTTTTTTTGAGACGGAGTTTCGCTCTTGTTACCCAGGCTGGAGTGCAATGGCGCAACCTCGGCTCACCGCAACCTCCGCCTCCTGGGCTCAGGCAATTCTCCTGCCTCAGCCTCCTAAGTAACTGGGATTACAGGCATGCACCACCATGCCCAGCTAGTTTTTTGTATTTTTGGTAGAGACAGGGTTTCACCATGTTGACCAGGATGGTCTCGATCTCTCGACCTCGTGATCCACCCGCCTCAGCCTCCCAAAGTGCTGGGATTACAGGCTTGAGCCACCACACCCGGCCACTGTCTATATATTTTTAAAATCAAATTCATCCTTTGCTATAGGTGTTTTTACTTTGACATCTATGGTCGTCTTGCAGATAGGTGTAGAATATGGTTCTTGTTCATATTTTGGCTCCTGCTCTCTTGTATGTTAATGGTGCAGAATATTTACCATCTGTCTACATCTCTCTCACTTTCCCCTTGTCCTTTGTAAGACCACTCTGAGGCCTTAGAGATAAGTACCCTACAAATCTGTTTGTCTGCAAACTTTTTTTTTGGTACCTGCCTTCTTAGGTAACTCACCCATAGTTAGAAGTTATGAATAATAAAATCTCTTACTTGCAAAACTTTCTATGTTTTTACTTAAGCTTGGAAGAACCCTGTGAGGGTAGCTGGGAAAGAATAATGACCACTATTTTATAAACCAAAAAACTGAGACTCAGAGTGCCAAGCAACTTGTCAAGATCCCATGGTATAAGTAATGGAACTGGGACCAGAAACCCAGAGTATCTGACTCCTAATCCCATATTCTTTTTACCATATCACAGTGCCTTTTCTTGGGTAACGGCCATTCTGTTCCTTCTCTGCCCATCCCCTGCTCTCCTGTCTCTGTGCCACCTCTCTAGGTAGTGCCTCCTACCTTCCTCGGGGAAATCCACCAGAGTCAAATCCAGAGCACTGGAAAGATACACTGCAAAATTAGGCGGCAGGCCTAGTGGAAACATTTCTTGTTGTTTATTCTACCCCGTTTACCTCGGAGAGGGAAGAAACTAAATGTCATAAAACTTTGGGAAGAATTTAAGAACTTTAAGACTGAAAGAAACAAAAATGATCATGTTTCATCTTCACTGGTTAAGAAACAGGAACACGGAAGAAGGAAGTGTATGGGTTGGGTAGTGGCCTAAAGCGTATTTGCCCATAGTGTTTGTGGAACGCGTCCTGGAATGACATGTTCTTTTCTCTGAATAAGAAAAAAGAAGAAGAAAAAGAAGATAAAAGCAAGATTTCAATATAATTTTTTATCCTAAGTTTAATTTTTCCTGATTATAAACCTTAGACTCTGTAGTACCTTCATGCATGACAGTGTGATACAGAGGAACGAATGCTAGATTTGGGAATCAGAAAATATAGGTTCCAGTTTCACTTCTGTCACTTAATTTCATAAGTTGTTTCTGAGTATCAGCTTTTTAAAATGGAGTTAATAGCACCAGTTATTGGGAAATATTTCCCAAGCATAGTTTTTGTAGGCCAAATGAGATAATGTTTGTCAAAGTGGTTTATAAACTAAAATGAACTGTAGAAAGCATTATTAAATATTAGTTTTGCATTTGACAATTCATTAAGTGTCTCTTCTGCATATAGATTATTCAGGAGACAACGGAAGACTCGAAAGTGTAAGATTTTCCCTGCCACTGCTTAGTTGACAGTTGTTTAGTGTACAATCTAGATTATTAGATAAGACACATTAAATATTCTGAAGGACGTGACTTGCAGAAATATTCCTGTACGCTGTTCACTCCCGCTGTGTTTTGGGACTTACAAGCTGAGGCCCGACTTTAGTGTGTGGCCCGCCGCAGTCGGGGAGGGCAATGTTGGGTTTACTTATTTTGTTTTAGGACCAGGCAAGCTATGTTTAAAGAGACAGAATCAATCTCAGTGACCTTAATAATAGGACAGAGCACTGAGAAGTATCCTTGGTCAAAAGCATGCTACAGTATTTCTCCAAACTACTGTTAAGTGTTTAACAAGCACCAATGTTTAATATTGGGAGAAGCAACTCGTGGCTTTATGTGAGGCCATCTCACTTCAGTGGTAAAATCTCCAAATAGTGCTTTTAATATATTTTATTGCACTTCAGGTTCTGGGGTACATGTGCAGAACATGCAGGATTGTTGCATAGGTACACACATGGCAGTGTGGTTTGCTGCCTTCCTCCCCATCACCTATATCTGGCATTTCTCCCCATGTTATCCCTCCCCAACTCCCTACCCCCTGCTGTTCCTCTCCTAGTCCCCCCCAACAGGCCCCAATGTGTAATGCTCCCCTCCCTGTGTCCATGTGTTCTTGTTGTTCAACACCCACCTGTGAGTGAGAACATGCGGTGTTTGATTTTTTTTCTGCTGACCTGTTTCTGATGTAGTCTTCTATTTCTTTTGGTAAGCAGAATCAAGCTAGAGCTTTAAATAAAAGTATTAAAAGAAGAAAATACCTAAGAACTTTGACACATTTTAGGAAAATGTTTTTTCAGTAAACTGAGAGTAACGAAAATCTAGAATAAGTGAGCCAGTCTACTTTCCTTAAAATCAAGTAATGATCTGGTAGTTCTGCTTTTACGCCAACCACTTACCCTTGAAAATGAGGCAGTATCCAGTATTTAAATCTTTACAAAGCCTTGCTTTTTAGAAACAGATCTACCCTCCTCCCTTCCTTCCGTCATCCTTATGCTGAATTCAGAACTGAAATCTGGCAGATGACCCTCTAGGGAAGTGAAAAACATGTTGTCTAGCTGACGTTGGTTTTTAAATTTAGATCAAATAACATTGTCTTTGAAGTCTCAAGAGTCCTACTTAAGGTAGCTGTATCAGATAGGCTTGCCTTTGAGAGCATTTCTTGCAGGCCGGCACCCCTAATAGGAAAAGTTAAGCCTAGTCAAAAATAAATGAAAAAGAAAGTTTTATTGGAGTTATTTACTCTAAGATAGCTGTTTCAGAAGGAACCTTGACAAGTCATCTCCTTGCCTCTAGACAGGAACACACAAGGCATGTGGGTATCTGCAGTATTTTAAAAGACCTTTGGGGACCAGGCTTCTTCCATAACTCATTCCAGAGTTTAAAAACCCTCACTTCAGGAAATTCTTCCCTATATTTAACTTACAGGCCCCTCCTGCGGTTAACACCCATTTCCACGTTTTTCTGCCTCCAGTCAGGACGGAGAACAGCTGGCCAACATCCTTTGTGCACTAACCCTCTACTGGCGACTGAAAGGCACCTGGGTACCCCCATGCCGCCTCTCCCCTCTTCCAGCAACCAAGTCTCTGAACCAAACTGAGATCTCTGTACTCGTTTTTACTTGGGTCTTCTTTATTTCTATTTACTCCTTTTGATTATAAAGTAGTATGTGCCCAATGAACAAAATTTGAAAGTTTAAAAAATAAAATATACAGAAGGGAAACAGTAGCACCATAATTCAGGCATAAAAAAAAATCGCTGCTGTGTTAGTCAGTTTTCTTTGTATTTCTTTTCTAATTCAGATCTTACCATCTGTACCAACACCTTTCAATAGAAATAAGAGTATGAGCCATACAGATGCATTTAAATATTCTGGCAGTCAATTTTTAAAAAGGTAAAAAGAAACAGATAAGCTAATTTTAAGAATGTTTTATTTAATTCAAATAAAAGCCAAGTTATATATCTAAAATATCTTGTAAACATGTAATCAACATTTTAAAGATTATTAATAAAATATTTTGCGTTCTCTTTCTTCATACTAAGCCTTCTGAATCCAATTTACACTTATAGCACATCTCGAGTCAGACTAACCACATTTCAAGTTCAGCGGCCAGTTTTAGGAGTCATATTGGACAGCACAGTCCTTACAGCCTTTTTGTATAACGTCATGTCTTAACTGTTTTATCAATGCCCTTAAAAACTTTTAGCATCATGTTTAATGGCTATGTAGTATTTCATCATTTAGACTTACTATAACAATATCTTGAGGCAGTTCTGTTTTTCTCAACACATTGCCAAAAAACATCACCTAAGTGTTTCCTTTTGCACACAACTAATTAAATTCATTTATACATAAAACAAGTATATCCACTGAATATCTGTGTGCTCTGTACCAAGTTATATTGGAAAGTGGAGGAGTGGGTTTCCAGAAATAAAGACTAGATCCCTCCCATATACTGTTTACAAGGCTTGGCTTCACAGTTGGACTGCACACAAATACTGTATTTTATTCTGCCTTAAATGCCCTTCATTTCTTGCTCTGCCCTACCCCCAACACATACACACTCTGCCTGGTTAGCTCCCACTTATCCTTCGAGGTGCCAATCAGATTATCACCTCCTCTGATAAGTCTTCCCACTGATTACTGACTCCCTTCTTCATTGTAATACACAAAGTGTGTATTGTTTTCAGAGCACCATGGTGTTCTGGTTGTTGGTTCACTCTGTCTTCTTTATTAGAGTGGGAATTCCTTAATGATATGAACCTTATTTTATACATCTCTTTATTTCCAGAACCTCAAAAACTGTCAGGCAATGAAATGTGAATTTCAGTAATGTCTGAAATATGTGTCGAAATGCAAGTGATCATATTAAGGATCAGCTGGATGGTAAAAAAACAAGTACTACCTTCAGAGTTCTAAGAGATCACTTTAGATTGGCATGGTTAAAGAAGGGATGAATAAAGGAGTTAAAGGAATGAAGGCATTAGTGAACGAGTTAAAGAAATGAAGGAATTAAGAATGAAAGAGTTAAATAAATGAGTTAAAGAATTAATGAGGTCCAGGTACAGTGGCTCAGCACTTTGGGAGGCTGAGGCAGGTAGATCACCTGAGGTCAGGAGTGAGGCCAACGTGACTAATACAGTGAAAACCTGTCTCTACTAAATACAGAAAATTAGCTGGGGTGGCACATGCCTGTAATCCCGGCTACTTGGGAGGCTGAGGCAAAAGAATCGCTTGAACCTGGGAAGTGGAGGTTGCAGTGAGCCGAGATTGTGCCATTACACTTAAGCTGGGCAACAAGAGCTAAACTCCGTCCCAAGGGGAAAAAAAAAATGAATGAATGAATGAATTAGGCCAGATATGGTAGCTCACACCTGTAATCCCAGCACTTTGGGAGGCCGTGGCCGATGGATCACTTGAAGGTCAGGAGTTCAAGACCAGCCTGACCAACATGGTGAAACCCCATCTCTACTAAAAATACAACAATTAGCTAGCCAGGCATGTTAGTGTGTGCCTGTAATCCCAGCTACTTGAGAGGCTGAGGCACAAGAATCACTTGAACCTGAGAGGTAGAGGTTGCAGTGAGCCAGATTGCACCACTGCACTCAACCTGGAGCAAAAAGAGTGAGACTTCATCTAAAAAAAAAAAAAAGAATGAATAAATGAATGAGTTAGGACTTGAATTGGGTTTTAGAAGATGGGCATACTTAAATGAATTGGAGAGGGATTAGTACAAAAGTCACTGAGATGCGTGTACTAAAAAGCAGTTTTTCAGCAGGCATTCTTTAGCACTGGGGTCCCCAATCCTCCACCATGGACCAGTAGCTGTCCA
Organism: Saimiri boliviensis; assembly: GCF_048565385.1. Lineage (NCBI taxonomy): Eukaryota > Metazoa > Chordata > Mammalia > Primates > Cebidae > Saimiri > Saimiri boliviensis. Next base: position 69,611,542 of record NC_133454.1, on the reverse strand, counting down.
CGGCCTATTAGGAACTGGGCCTCATAGTAGGAGGTGAGCAGAGGGCAAGCTAGCATTACCCCTGAGCTCTGCCTCCTGTCAGATCAGCAGCAGCATTAGATTCTCATAGGAGCACAAACCCTATTGTGAACTGCACGTGTAAGGGAGTGTGCTCCTTATGAGAAGCTAATGCCTGATGATCTGAGATGGGAATGGTTTCATCCAGCCACCTGCCCCGGTCCATGGAAAAACTGCCTTCCATGAAACCGGTCCCTCGTGCCAAAAAGGCTGGAGACCACTACTTTAGCATATGTTGATAAGTATCAATAAATAAGCATCCTTCTGGATCTAGTGCATTGTAGTAAGTTTCAAGAAGATTTAGTGATATGATCTTTGCCCATCAAAAGCTGACAAGTGTTGGCAGCATTAGAAATGAGCACTGGCTGCTTCATGATGACCTTGGATGCCGGCTGTGTTTTTTGTTTGTTTGTTTTGAGACAGTATCTCACTCTGTTGCTCAGGCTGGAGTACAGAGGTGCCAACCTAGTTCGCTGCAACCTTGAACTCCTGGGCTCAAGTGATCTCCCCACCTCTGCCTCCCAAAGTGCTGGGACTACAGGCATGAGCCACCCCACCCAGCTGTGACCTTTGGGTTTAAGCTCAATTTAGGTATAATTCTCTGTGTTTTGTTTTGTTTTAGCCTCTGGACCCATCTGAGGAAAGTCCATCTGTGTTTTAATTTTGAAGAGTTTAAATATCATTTTATATGATATTTATTCTACAATTCTTCTCTTAATGGATAGCATTATATAATAGGTAATATCATTACAGCTAATATCAAGTGACTATTACTGCAAACCAGGCACTCTTCCAAAGCACTTTGAACACAGTTAACTCATTTAATCCTCACACAGCCCTGTGAATTAGGACCCACTAACCTCTCCCACCTTACAAATGAGGAAACTGAGGAACTGAGGGGTTAAATCACTTAAATGTAACACAACCATCAAGTGGGAGAGCTAAGATTTGAGCCCAGGCAGAACGGTTTTAGAAGCCCTGCTTTAACCATTACATGGACAGCCTCTCTTATAACTATGTTAAGAATAAGGTATTTTACACAAGGGATCATTTAGCATCTGGTGATGCCAGAAAAGGAATCTTGTTATTACAGCCTTCTCCTGGTTTTCTTCATTCCTCTCTGAATGCTCCTTCTTATCTCATTCAGAGGCTCCTCTTCCTCTACCTCATCACGAAAAGCTGGAGCTCCTGAAGGCTCAGTCTTGGGCCCTTTTCTCTCTCACTTTATTCTTAGTGGAGGTAAGTTCTGACATCAGAAATTTCCCCCCGTACATTTTCACAGCACATTCTATGTGCCCATGTGTTTTTCTCTCTCCTATCCCAGTCACCATAAGCTCTTTTTTTTTGTGAATGGAACCGCTTTCCATTCTTTTACACTAGCCAGGAAGCCAGGAAAAAACCTTGGTTCCTCCTTTTCTTCCTCACCGTTATATCCAACTCTGGCAACTCCTGCCAGTTTCCCCTGCTATTTGTATTTTTCTGTGTCTATACATTTCCATTCTGATCTGCACCTCTGTTACCTCTCACCTGAACTACTGTGCAGCCTGCAGCCTCCTGCCATCCCTCTGGGCCCCTCCAGTCCGCTCTCCAGCTACAGCAAGAGTGCACTTTCCAAAATATCAATCTTTCTACCTCTGACACACACACACACACACACACACACACAGACACACACACACTCACTCACTCACTCACTCACTCACTCTGTATTCCCTGATCCTACGGAGCTCAGTCTGCATGATCTAGGCCCCTCCAGTCCGCTCTCCAGCTGCAGTAAGAGTGCACTTTCCAAAATATCAATCTCTCTACCTCTCTCTCTCTCTCTCTCTCCCTCTCTCTCTCTCTCTCTCTCTCACACACACACACACACACACACACACAATCACTCTGTATTCCCTGATCCTGCGGAGCTCAGTCTACGTGATCTAGACTTCATTTTCCTCTTCAGTGTTATCGTCTACCATAGAACTCTTCACTCACTGACCTTTTGGGTCCTCAAGCATTGTTGTCTTTCTTGACAAAAGGCCTTGGCAAATGCTGTTCCTGCGGCCTGTAAGATGCTGTCCTCACCCACCCATTCTTTACTGGTAAAGAACTCTGCTAGCCCTTCTAATCTTGGCCTTTTCTGTCGGGGTCAGATCTCTGCCATAAGCACTTTGAGCCCATGTCCTCCTGCATAGCGTGGGTCAGAGGTGGTGGTTTGACATTGATGTCTGTGATCTGTGATACTTGTCTGTCCTCTCTCATTAGATAATAAATTCCATGAAAACATGAACCATGGCTTTTTTCCAATTATTATTATAGCCCCAGAGTCTAGCACAGCACCTAGTGTATAATAAATACTTGGTATATATTTGAATAAGGGAGTAAATCAATTAAATTGTTAGTGTGTTCTGTTAATATACATAGTTTTGTACTCTGCCTCCTTTAGGAGTATAGGAGAGTACAAAAGATAAGGTTACCAAGACGTCATCTCTAGAGTCCCAGTCTCTTACTAAACAGTAATTAAATGGCAGATAACTATAACTCAAGCACTTCTCCCCAAGACCTCCAGCATCTCTGAAAATCGTGACAGAGCTGTCCATTTTTCCACCTAAACCCTCATAGTTTGGCTCATGTAAGAGTTTATCGGAAATCTGATGGTAGGTCAGCCTTAGCAGTATCTTTCAAAGACTTCATCTCACAGATTCTGTCATTGGCCTTGGGAGTCTAAGGCATCCTTTAGCTCCCTTCCAAGTCTAGTTTCTAAATTCTGAAAGCATTCTTTGACCAGGGTTTTAATTTCCCATTTGGGTTCCTTCTGAGGCTGGGTTCTGTGAGATTGCTGTTCCTCTGGTTTCCCTGGCAAAGGTAGGGTTTTTTGTTTTTTTTTTCTCCCTGGTTTCCAGCATAAACCATTTATTATTCCCAAGTCTCAAGTGCTGTCCAGACACTCTGAGTGGTCCCCAGGTATCATTCCTGGCATCTCTTTCCTGTTCTGTACATGTTCTCATGTAGGATGTTACTGAAGCCCTATATAAATGACATCAAGATGGGCTATGTCTGTTTCTACAGACCGTTTTACAGTCCTCATAATGTTGGTTGCCTGACTGTGATTTTAGTACATTAATTTGTATGATGATTTCTTAAAGTGAAAGTTGATGAATGAAGTGGTTGACTTGACCCCTCCCAGGACCTCTCTTTGTCTCCCTGGAGAACCACTCGGTATTCCCTGATCCCACAGAGCTCAGCCTGGAGCCTAGCTGGCCTCCAGATGGGGTGTGGGCAATAGGCAACCCCTCGTCCTCTGTCCACTGGCCCACGCTGGGCGAGGGAGGTCTGATGGCCACGCCCTCACATCGCCAAACCTGGGGAACTGGATTTCTTCACCTTGCTTATTTTGTCCTTTGCCTGTGGAACTTTCTCTTTCACCAATTCATCTTTCCATCACTACTCAGTTTAAATAAAACCCAAAGCCTGCCTTGTTCAGTTATACCTTTTTATACTCTGTTTTTATTTAGTCAGACTTTGGCAGGAAAACCTTCCAAGCGGAGCCCATGGGAAAAGTGACCATTGGCACAGATTTCAGGCTATGCTTTTACTCCAATATTGTTTCTATTTTTATTTTGTTTCATGTTTTTGTTAACATCCAGGGCAAAGATTAAGCACTTACACTTATCTGGTAATGGTGAGAGGCCCTTGGATTGCTTGCCTGCGGCCTGGAGACTGCATGCTTAAAACTATTAACCCCCAGCTACCTCCCTGGAGATAAGATCTAGCTGTTAAATTTGGCTTTCCCTAAAGGAGGCTCCTGCTTGATCTGAAAGAGGGAAAGAAGAAGGATAAATCCCAACCTTTGCTGAGTTTTGAAAAAGGATAGTAGCTTAATTTATGGAGGTTGTTTTTTTAAAAAAACTAACTTTATGTCATAATTTCTCAGCTGCCAAAAGACGTAATTCTACCTCAGCTTTGCCTTGGCAACCTGCTTTTGGCACTCTGTGCAGGCCTGTCATTGCTCTGCATTATTTAAGCAGTAATCTTTAAGAAGGTGAGAAACTATTATTGCTTTTTAACACAGTTGACATGATATTGGCGCAGAGTAGTACCTAGAGCTTCAAACATTTCTAGTGGCCGTAAACCAACTTAAACACCTTCATGTAGAGGTCTCACTGCCATGAGGTCATAGATTGCTACAAGAGGGGGGAAAAAGAAGAAGATCAAATGTTGTTTAAAAGTCTTTTTTTTTTTCTTTTTAAGTATTCTTATTCCACTGAGTTGTAGCTGTAGGTTTTGGCCAGGAGCCAGACAATCAAGATTTAGTATTTTGACCAGCTGTGATCTAGTAATGTCCCTCAGAGGAAGCATTTTGTAGGGAGGGAAAGACACATATTTGAGACTGTGAATTGTACTCTGTCCTCATACTTCACAGTGTGGGACCTGGTTGTAGACAGATGAAACAAGTACAAGTGAATCTAAAAGAGAATTAGGAAAAAAACTGTTTCAGATTCTTAAAACCTCACCCCAGCTTCAAGAACTCTATTGATGTGGTAAATCTTTACATGCTTTCTTTATTCCATCTTCCTTTAAGTTTCCACATTTCCATCAGTTCATGGCAGAATTTATTTCTGCTAATCACTGATGCTTAGAATGCCTAACAGTATAATAAGTGTTATAAAGTCAGAAGAGCAACACAAACTTAATGTGGGCATGAAGAGAAGAAGGGAAATATACCAATCCACTTAAGCTAAAAATTATTCTCATTCTCACCCTGTCCTCAGATAGAAGTAGAGATCAAATGTAGATGTTTTGGTGGCAACAAAACGCTTGAGATCCTAGGGGCTAGGAGAGAGAAGGAAATTAAGAATCAGGTAGACTGGCTTGGTTAGATCACATCTTTCTACCTAGTGGCTTCATGACTTTGGTCAAGTTACCTAACCTCTGTGCTTCAGTGCTTCAGTTTCTTCATCTGTAAAATGACTATGATGTTTGGAATACTTCATAGAGATGTCATAAGGATTAAATGAGACCATGTATAAAGCTGTTAACAGAGTGCTTAATCCATAGCACTTTATAAATTTTAGTTGCTGTTGTTTTATTATTATTAATAATTTATTGGGGACTTATTCATTGTACTAAGAATTTTACTGGTATATCTCATTTAATCCTTACTGCAGTAACTGTTGGGTAGATATAAGCGTTTTGCAGAAGAGGAAAGAGGTTGGGAGCGGTGAGGTGCATCGTCAGTGTCTCCTGTTTCCTAATGGTGGAGCTCCATGTGGAGCTCAGGAACATGACATATGGGAATTGTGGAAATGGGAATCACATTTTGAACTGGTGCTTTCTTGTCTTCTCTCTCCCAATCTCTTTTCTGTAAAAGGAGTCTATAGCTTCAGGGAGGAAAACCAAGAGGAAGAGGAGAGGGAAATGATGGGGCGAGGATGGTGGAATAAAGGAAACTGGGCTCTACCATTTCCTGGGTTGGCTTCATGGCAAGGTATTTGCATGGCAAGGTGTTTATATAATGGTTACAAAAGTGCTGAATTTGTCAGAGAAATAGAGAATTTCTCCCTCTTAAAAAAAATTCTCACCAGGCTCAGCGGCTTACGCCTGTAATCCCAACTCTTTGGGAGACCAAGGTGGGCGGATCACCTGAGGTTGGGAGTTCGAGACCAGTCTGACCAACATGGAGAAACCTCGTCTCTACTAAAAATACAAAATTAGCTGGGCATGGTGGTGCATGCTTGTAATCCCAACTACTTGGGAGGCTGAAGCAGGAGATTCGCTTGAACCCAGGAGGTGGAGGTTGCAGTGAGCCAAGATCATGCCATTGCACTCCAGCCTGGGCAACAAGAGCAAGATTCCATCTCAAAAAAACAAACAAACAAACAAAACTCTCTCCCTAAAGCTAAATTCATGCAGAAAAAGGATGCATCAGGGGTTTGGGGACAATTGGAATGTACCTCAAAGAATTCTGGGAAGTTCTTGTAGTCCCTAAGCAGTAGATAGATCATGTAAACAGAGAAATTTTGAGCATTTCTACTTTATTCAAAGCTTTCCCCACCTCATGTCCCCAAGAAAAAAAGAAAACATACTAGGATTGTGTTTCACATTGAACAGATTAAATCTGTTGATGGATTGCGGTCTTTTTTGCCAAATCTCTTTTATGCTTTTTTGTTTGTTTTTTGAGACAGAGTCTCACTGTGTCACCCAGGCTGGAGTGTGGTGCCACGATCTCGGCTCACTGCAACCTTCACCTCCTGGGTTCAAGAGGTTCTCCTGCCTCAGCCTCCCATGCAGCTGGGATTACAGGTGCCCACCACCACACCCGGCTAATTTTTATATTTTTAATACAGATGGGGCTTTCGCCATGTTGGCCAGGCTAGTCTTGAACTCCTGACCTCAGGTAATCTGCCCTCCTCAGCCTCTCAAGCCACCATGCCTGGCTTTTTTTTTTTTTTGAGGTGATTGGGGCGGGGGTCTCACCTTCATCCAAGCTGGAATGCAGTAGCATGATCATAGCTTACTGCAACCTCAACCTCCTGGGCTCAAGTGATCCTCCCGCCTCAGCCTCCCAAAGTGCTGGGACTACAGGCATAAGCCATTGCACCTGGCACCTTACTTCTCTATTTGCTTCTTGCGGCTAGCTCCCTGCTGCACAGAGTGGAGGCGTAGGAAGGCGGTGGGAGGATTCCTGTTTGTTCCTGCTTGAAACAGTATGCTGTATAGGAGACACAGTAAAGGGAAGGAGATCTGGATCCCAGTCCTTCCACCTATTACCCTGTGTTCCTGTGCAAGACATGAATGTGTCTCAGTTGCCCCTTCTGTAAAATGAGGATACTACTTCGAGAATTTAAAGCCCACTAAAGTTGATCATAATGACAGCAACCACAGTTACAACCACCACTGACACCAGTGTCTATGCCAGGCATCCTGCCTGTGATTTTAAGCACATTATTTTATTTAATCCTTACTGTAGTCCAGTGATCTATTTTATAAAGGGGAAGCCTGCCCACAGTCATGTAACTCAGGGATCTCCAGCCTCCAGGCTGCACAGCAGGAGGTGATCAGGGGCAAGCAAGAATTACCCCCTGAGCTCTGCCTCCCATCAGATCAGCCACGGTATTAGATTCTCATAGGAGCATGAATCCTATTGTGAACTGCACATGTGAGGATTCTAACGCCTGATGATCTGAGGTGGAAGTTTCATATCCCCACCCCCAAGTCCGTAGAAAAATTGTCTTCCACAAATTTTAGTTGCTGTTATTTTATTATTATTAATACTTTATTGGGGACTTACTCATTGTACTAAGAATTTTACCTGTATGTCTCATTTAATCCTTACTGCAGTAACTGTTGGGTAGATATAAGCATTTTGCAGAAGAGGAAACACAGGTTGGGTGCAGTGAGGTGCATCATCAGTGTCTCGTGTTTCCTAATGATGGAGCTCCATGTGGAGCTCAGGAACATGACATATGGGAATTGTGGAAATGGGAGTCACATTTTGGACTGGTGCTTTCTTGTCTTCTCTCTCCCAATCTCTTTTCTGTAAAAGGAGTCTATAGCTTCAGGCAGGAAAACCAAGAGGAAGAGGAGAGGGAAATGATGGGGTGAGGATGGTGGACTAACGTCCCTGGTGCCAAGAAGATTAAGGACCACTGATAAAACTAATAACAAATGTGACCTTAAGTTGTAAGTCTATATAGATGGGATCCTAGTGGCAGAGCTAGGAGTACAATCCAGGTCTTTGAACAGTCCTTCTTGTCACCACTTCTGTCTCTAGAGAGAGCTGAAGAGATAAGAAAAGGTATTAGCTGTATGTAATAAATGAGGACTCACAGAATGAGAAACAAATTCATCATCTTAATTTAGAGAGCTCAGAGAAAACTTGATCCAAAGAAGCCAAACTGGAACTAGACTGTCCTCCTTCTCATCACAACTCCAAGCCACTTGGCTTCTCCCTCATCACACCATTGTTTGTGACCCCAGGAAATCCTTTTTTACTTACGGCAAAAAATTTATTAAGTAGTTTAAAAGTCTCTGGTGTGGTTCAGTTATTCAACAAGCTATGCTGTGTTTCACCAAACCTTAGCCTAGTAAAATTGCAATTATGATATCTTTGGGTTGTTATTTTTTAATAAATTCCTTTTAATGGCAGCATTAAACCCCACATGTCATGTTTCCAGTTTGGATCTGAGCCCAGCTGGAAGAGACAGCCACTCATGGGAAATAGCTGGCGAGGAAAATGTGGGCAGTGGACTGGTAGACTTGGTCCAGTGGCTTGAACCTCAGGCTCTGTACCACAATTCGAGTGCCTCTGAACACATGGGGCCCCTTGGTGGGAGTAGAGAATAAAGAAAAGCTATCATGTTTCCTAATATGTCCACTCCGCCCAAAACACACACGTTTTTGCTTTTGGTTGTCTAAGGGTAGAGACTCCCTGTAAGGTTTTCATCACATTATTAAAAAATGTCCTTATTGCATTTGATGAGTAAATTATCAACAGCCTTTAAAAACTGGTCATGTAATTAGTATATATATGTGTTTCAACCTCTTCATCTAGATGAAATAGTCATGAAGCCAGACTGTAATCAGACAAAAAGAATCTTGAAACCTCCTGAATATTCTTTTTTGATCTATTATTTGCCTTTCTAATTGCTACCTTTCTCTTTTTAGGCAAGTGTAGTGCTAAAAATACTCTTCTTTCTTTATCTTATACTAAAATATGCAATGAAGGATCTTCCTCAGAACCTTCTATTAAATATAAAATCACAATTGTTTTATTAAAAATCTATGCATTATGTTTTTATATAGAGATGCTGACAGCAGTTTGTTTTTTTTAATAGTAATAGTTCAGAAACATCCTAAATCTACGAAAATAATAATTAAGTAAATCATGACAGTCCACTCAGTGAAGCAGCCATTTAGAATTACGCTTACCAGGAGGTTTTAGTAACATATAACAGCAGGATATAGAATTATGTATATACCAGAAACACAGCTTTAGAGCTTTTTTTTTTTTTTTTTTTCACCCAGGCTCACACAATGTCACTCCTCAGCCCACAGTCACTGGGACTACAGGTGCACACCACCATGCCCAGCTAATTTTTTAATTTTTTGTAGAGACAGGCTCTCCCTATGTGGCCCAGGCTGGGCTGAAGCAGTCCTCCTGCTTCGGCCTCCAAAAGCGCCAGGATCACAGGTGTGAGCCACTACACCTGGCCACAGGATTTCTTTAAAAATTAAACACACGTATATAAAATCAAAGTCCGAAAGGCAAATACCTGAAATTAATAGCAGTTATTTCATGTGTAATAAACTGGTGAGTTTTAGTTAGTATATTTTTAGTTTTCCTATGAGTATAAACTTATAATAATTGAGAATACATGTGTATTTAATGTAATCATTTAATACTTCAACTGTTTGTAGCTCGGCTATCTTAAAAACCTGGAATGTAGCTGGGATCCTGGAAGTAATAAAAAAAAAATCAATTCTAAACAGCCAAAATTAATGTTACCAAACTCATATAATAAATAAAGCATATTCTGTCCGGGGCAGCTCCTGGCCCGCCACTCAAATCCTGTTTACTCGTACTTTGCACACAATTTTTAGGATATGCGCTTTACAAGAACACAGCAAACTAGCAGCAGAACATTAAAGGGTAGAGCAGTCACTGCAGGCAGGGGCAGTGACACTCCTGCCCCCACCGCCAGGGGGCGGGGACTTGAAGAACTTGTGCCACACTTGCCTACAGAACAGACGCCACTGAACATCCTGTAGTCCCCTTACTGTGTCATCGCTCAGTTATACATGTTCTTATCAGTGGCCCAGAGGCATCGAGAAAATGCCTTTTCTTGTTCAACTTTTTTAAGATTGTAAGAAAAGCTGTAATTACAATGTGTGAAAGGTTTAATCTCATATAACTAAAAATGGAAGAAAAAATGTGGTGATAAAAAGGCAAACCTTAGATATGTAGACTTCTTTTTTATCTATCCAAAGTAACTAATTTCCTTGCCATTCTTAAGAGAGAACATTTTGGCTGGGACCTGTGGCTCACACCTGTAATCTCAATACTTTGGGAGACCAAGGCAAGAGGATCACTTGAGCCCAGGAGTTCGAGACCACTGTGGGCAAGATGATGAGACCCTGTCTCTAAAAAATATCAAAAATAAAAATTAGCTGGGCATGGTGGCACACACCTGTAGTCCCGGATACTTGGGAGATGAGATGGGAGAATCCCTTGAGGCCAGGAGTTGAGGTTGCAGTAAGCTGTGATCACACCAGTGCACTCTAGCCTGGTGACAGATTAAGACTTTGTCATCAAGCAAAATAATAAAATTAAAAAATAAAAAGAGAACCTTTTACTGGTACTTGGATTTTCCAGTTTGAATCTGATACTACTATTACGTGAGTTTTCATACAAATCCAAGGGACCTGGAGAAGAATGCCACAAAATCAGGATGTCAGAAAGTACCAGAGTTCCTACCTCTCAAAGCCATGGAATCCATCCATGAAAGCAGGAAGAGCATACCGTCTTAGAGTTTGTGGGCAAATGAGAAGGCATTTGGCTTGATGTGTTTTATGTCTTTGGCACTTAGCAAATGTTAGTTGAATTCGAATGTTGTGTTCCCATGTGGGACACAATAAATAGCATGAGCTCTGGAGTCAGACGGAATCTAGTTCAGATGTGGTTCTTCAGCCTTGAACAAACCACATGACCCACCGCCTGCCTGTCTTCCTCACGGGATACTCAGGGGCTCTGTGTGGGCAGCACATCTTCCACTGGGCCCCAAACATTATTGACACTCAGGAAAATGGTCATTCCCTTCCCATCGTAGTTGGCGAGGTGGGGCGAAGTGGTGGCAGGGTTGTCACACCTCATTACTTTTCTGTTGTACAAAGTTGAGAACTTTTAGAGGGTCTCAAAATCAATGAGGGCTACAAACACCCCTGTTCCTCTTGTGCAGCGCTGCTGGGTGTGCCCAAGGCCTGTTTCTTATGCCCTGCCTTTTATCAGCCCCCTGGGAGCCCCGCAGAGCAGCAGAGCAGGATGCCTGGAGGTGGGGGAGGGGTAGGAGGATGGCAGCACAGGGCACAGCATGAGGGGTTAAGCCCCTGGCTCTAGTCACACACCAACAACATCACCTTCAGTGTTCCAGGCTGCTTCACCTGGCGCTTCCTCCCATCGTGGGCTGGGCTGGCAGATGAAAGCTGCACAGAGTAGCCAGTCCAGACTGTTAGAGGGCGCTGCTCATGTTCTCTTTCGGTGTGAGTACCCAGTCAACCTGCAGGATCGTTTAGAGAGGGACACTGTCAGCAAGTGGCAGAGTGGAAACAAGAAGGTTTGCAGAAATGTGAAGCTTACCCAATTATTGTGAGTTTTCACAGCATATTAACTATAAACTTAGATCAAGGCCAGCAGATTTTGTTCTGTTTTTTTCTTGAGAACTAAAAAGGATAATTTACTAATCTACTTGCCTAGCTCTATATGCACCCCAGTGACCACCCCTAATTATGAAATCTCTCCTGGCACCAGTACTCACAGCCAGGTAGAGGAGTCTGATGGGCCCATGGATTAGAAGCTGTGTGGTTGCCCCTTCCCAAGAAGAACCCTTGCTTTGGTGTCTGAGACAGCAGGTATAATTCTGCGTCAGAGACAGTCTGAGAGGAGGGGGAGCAGGGAGTGGGGGCCAGGGCTTGTGGCTGTAGATACAAGTGGAAGAAACCCCGGCTCTCTTTTATTTTCTTTTCTAGGGTACCTCTTGCTATTGTAATTTGAAAATGTAGTATTTGGGTAATGAGGAATGTCTTTTTCCTGCAAGACTGGCAGCTCCTTGGAGGCAGGGCCTACTGGTCTTGCATCTCTCTCCCTGCCCCAAGGCCAGGCACATATGGGTACTACTTGTTGGGTGTGTGTGGTTTCAAGTTCTTCCTCTGCCCCTGGCTAGTGGTTGCCCTCTGCAAGCCACTGAACTCCGTGCGTGCTTCCTCGTCTGAAGCACATGAGTCAGATGATCTGTGTGTGCCTCCCGCTGCCTCTGGACCAGTCTGTTCATAGTGCTTTATCGAAGCTGACTGATTTCATCTACATACGAGCATGTCTAGAGCAAGCAGAGTGTGTACATAGCCATCATTTCCAGAACATAGATACTCTATTTCCATTAACTGATTATTATTTATTATTTCAGACTTAACTGTAATAATGCATACCTGCCTTCTCTGAAAGACTAAGTGAAATGATGTATAGGAAATTACTTCAGAAATTATAAAGTTTGTATAACTGAACAGTGATTATTATTGCTGGCCCGAAGATACCCTCCTGAGAAGAAACTCAGACCCAAAAGACAGCGCTGCAGACCAAGTATTGTAAAGCATTTGTGTGGCTAGCCCCATAAGAGAATGTATTTCTCAAGTTAGTTTTTCATTTAAAAAAAAAAGGAACCCCTCAAAAAAATTTTTTTTAATTTTTAAAATGTAACTTTGACCCTCTCTCTCCAGGTTCAATAATACAAGGTAGTTATTAGCATTTGGGTGTCAGTAAGGTTGCTGATCATGAAATCATGAGGCACAGGGCTCAGTCTAGCCTTGTTGCTGCCTCACTGAGTTCCCATGAGCAAGTCGTGTCACTTCTCTGCCCGATGAGGAGGACTGCTTTTCAAAGCTAAAATAAGAATTGAACTGAATACTAAAAACAAGAATAAGATTTTGGAAAGCCCTTCAGAAACACCAAGTTGATTACATCCCTCACACGCTTTTCTTGCCAGATCCAGCCTGTCCAGTTACTTCACCTCTCCCCATAGGACACACTTCTGTTCTCCGCCCTACCCTGGGCCCTCTTCTCTAAATATATTGCAGCGTGTCTGTTTCGTGCTGGAGGGAAGCTCCCAAAGTTGGACCCACATACCTCATGTTGTTTTTTGCATTCAGACACTGCAATAACTATTGTCTAAGATTGATTCTTATCTGTTTTTATTAGTTCAGACCTAAGTATGCTGTTTCCTGTCTCTGGATCCGGAAGGCTTACACCGAGTTCTGAAGTAGGAAGTAACTTCTTGTTTTTGTTTCTCTTCTAGCGACAGACATCACACCTCCAGTGCAATCCCTGTTCCTAAGAGACAAAGCTCCACATTTGGGGGTGTGGATGTAGGCTTCTCTGGGGGGATCCCTTCACCAGACAAAGGGCATCGAAAACGGGCCAGCTCTGAGAATGAGAGACTCCAGTACAAAACCCCTCCTCCCAGTTACAACTCAGCATTAGCCCAGCCTGTGACCACCGTCCCCTCCGTGGGAGAGACTGAGAGAAAGACAACGTCTCTGTCCTCCTCCTTGGATACCTCCTTGGACTTCTCCAAAGAAAACCAGAAAAAAGGAGTGGATCTAGTTGACAGCCTAATCGGAGGCCATGTGAGTGTGCACCCTAGCCAAGAACAAGGAGAAGCCCTCTCTGGGCATCCAGCCACAGTCAATGGCACTCTCCTACCCAGCGAGCAGGCCGGGCCCGCCAGCATCCAGCTTCCAGGTGAGTTCCACCCGGTCTCAGAAGCTGAGCTCTGCTGTACTGTGGAGCAAGCAGAAGAAATCATTGGGCTGGAAGCCACAGGTTTCACCTCAGGCGATCAGCTGGAAGCATTTAACTGCATCCCAGTGGACAGTGCCGTGGCAGTAGAGTGTGATGAACAAGTTCTGGGAGAATTTGAAGAGTTCTCTCGGAGGATCTATGCACTGAACGAAAATGTATCCAGCTTCCGCCGGCCACGCAGGAGTTCCGATAAGTGAAGTGAGCGGGTAGACAGCAGGACCAGGGCAGAGGCTCGCCTCAAATGAAGTTAAAGCTGCACTTAACCCTTTGTAATAATCATGACACAAAATGAATATTAATGGAGGATATTCCTCAGAAAAACAGACTTTGGAGATGAAGGAGGGACTCAGGATCATTGTGTATCAGTGGGCCAAAGTTAGATATTGCTTTTGAGATTTGCTTTTCAGGCCTGATGATTGTTTTAAGGCAAAAGTCACCTTCTAGTTGAAAGAGCTTACAGCTCAAGTTACCTTTTAGCTATTTGTCTGCTTTTCATTTGCCCTTCTATGTTATCTTCAGAGGGAAGATGATAATATATAAATAATATAATGAACTCACCCTTAGTTTCTCATAAGTATTTGCCCTCACTGTAGTTTATAAAACGTTGGGGAAATGGAATATTCAGAAATAGGTTTCCACCATTTACTGCAAGGTCTGTGGCCATCCGTGAGGAGATGAAGAAGCTGCGTAGTGGTCTCCTTACACCCAGGCCCATCTGTCCCTCCCCTTGCCCCCAGGTACCACCCTCCACCCGTGGACCCCACTGTTACCCCCTCTTCTCAGTGGGTGGGCCATGCGTCCTGGAAACAAGACATCAGATTCACTGGTTCTGTAACCCAGTAGCCTTGATGCTCCATCTCTTCTAACCAGCCATGGCCTTCCCCTCCTCTGCCATACCCTTAGTTACCCTCAGATTAGATGAAAAACTTGCTTCGGATGGATCCCAAGGGACCCTCAAGAACCTCCAGGTTACTGCAGTCAGATGCCATCTTATCCACTGCAGGGGCCAAAGCTTTTATGTGGGCAGATGCTGTGGTCAAGAACTAGGCATGCTTTCTGGCAATGCACTCACCAGACAAAAATCCTTTATGTAAATCCAATGTTAATATATTAAATTTCAGTCCGAAGGTCGGCATTTACATGGCAAAATGTATGTAAAGAGTCAGCCTGCCTGGTAGGCAAACTGCAAGGCAGTTGAGATAGTTGGATTAAGAGGCTAGACGAGACATAGATTACTATTGGTATATGTGCAATTTCATAAATATTAAATTATGTTTTGAAGTCCAGTGGTCATTCCTGCATTCAGATTTCATTTGCTGTTGCTTTATACGTTATTTACCCAAGGACATTGCCTCAGGGTTGCAAACTCTTTAAAGGAAACTTTATCCATATATCCATGTATTATATAGAAAAATAAAAATTGAATTTACTTCACCCAACCTGATTTTTTTTTTTCCCAGCTTTGAAATTCCTCTTGAACCTACGTCTCCATATGTCACATCATGACAGGACTAGCCTGAACAAAAGCCATGTCTGTATCTAAGCAGAGGCTGCTGACTTCGTTTCCGTTTACGTGTATAGCGACACACGCGCTTCACAGGTATCCCCTCCAGCAGCCGCGTTTGTCCTGCACGGCAGCTTCGTCACAGGCCGTATAGTCACTTTCACGTCGTGCCCAGGCGGTCCCGGGCTCAAGTTTTATGTATAGCTACATTGTTGTTTTCCATGTAGAGAGCTCGCAGGATTGCTACACAGCAGATAAAACCAGCTCTCGGGCAGCGGAGAGCTTTACCTGCATCTGAAGAAGCCCATCGTATTCCACATGAAAGGTGGAATGAGACGGAAGCTCCTTCACCTGGAGCAGGAGCTTCTCTGCAGTGGACTGTCTGCCACTCATTTTAGAGTCAGTGAGGGTGGAGATAAACAGCATTGTGGAAATGCCTGTGCTGCGGGGCCCTCCAGGAAAGGAACATTTACCAAAAAAAGAAAAAAGATTTTGAAGGGCAGTGTTAGGATTGCAGAATGAAAGGTGAATCCCATGGGACTTATGATTTCCCCAGATATGGGGTGGACTTTAAATGTCATGTCAAACCCAAAGTAGGTACATCCATTTGCAGGGCATCCCGCCTGGCTCTGGCATCACCAAGGAGTAGGACTCCTCATGATGACAGTGTCCATCTCAGGTCCACACAACTGTGAGAGCCTGGAGCACTGGGCCCTACCCATCCGTCCCCCCACCGCTGTATAGACCCCCGATTGATTCTGGGCTTCATGGCTTTTCACTGCACCACAGGAAGCCCTGCTCTTGAATGTCATCAGGCTGCTCAGAGCTGATTGCCAGGCCCTACACATTTCCCTCAACCCACACAGCCCGGTGGTGATGCCTCCAAACACCGCTTAGGTTTGGGTTCGTTTAGTTTGTGTTTGGGGTTTCCATTTGAACTTGTTTGATGTCTGCAGTTTCTGCCATGACCTAGGTAGAACCTATGGGATCACCCATCCCTGGAGTAACTGTTGGATGTTTTCCAAAGCTGTAGAGTTAGTTTAGCCTCTCTTTAAAGTGGCTGGGGCCAAAATAGGAGATGAGTTATTATCTCCTACTAATCTTTTAAATTAGTTTTGTAAATCACTAAGAAAATTAAGTTTGCTTGGAAGATATGAGTTGAATTGGAAACTCATTACCATCTATTTCTGAGCTGCTAAGAACCCTTCCAGTTTTCCTACAGCTGAGATGCTTTTAAACAGCCGACAAATGTTATCAAGTGAATATTCGATTGTGGTTTTTTTCTCTTCACTTCCCCTTAACCACTTTAGATATTCCAGAGATTTTTTTTCCCCCTCAGAATATTAGTTTTGGAAGATTGTACCCAGCTATATATATTTTTAGCAGTTCTAATGGTGCCCATTTATCCTGACCTAACCAGTTATTTAAATAATTTTTTAAACCACCACAAGTAATAAATGGCATGTGAAACTGATCTGTTGGTAATTGGAAGAAAACTCAGCATCTGTATTTATACAATAAAATTGATTAGTATTTATTTTGAGAGTTAAAAGTGTATATTATTTCCCTCTACATTTGAGTCCTGTCTTCATTGTTTTGAATTTCCTATTGAAGCTGGGTCAGCCATGAAAGCCTTGTTCTTAAAGCGCCAGCGTTTACTGAGCACTCTTGCTCTCACGCACTCACACGCACTCTCCACATGTGTGTAAGGGGCTGGGCTATAAACAAGGTTAATACAGAGATGAATAAACCTTGGCCTCTGACACATTCTCTCGTGGGGCGCACAGGGATATTAGCTATTAATGATAATTGAGTGTGCTAAATTCCGTGATGGAGAGATGTATGTATTCTGTGGAATGCAGACAAAGCTATTCATTGTCACTCAAGGGCCAGGAAAGATTCATGGAGGTAATGCAGATTAAAGATATGTAAAATTTCACGTTGTGGGTAGAGAGAACAGCATGGGCATAGGCCCGGGGCAAGGCCTTGGGTATGAGTTTGGAAAACAGCAGGGAGTTTGCTGTGCTTGAGGCCTGAATGGGTATGAAGAAGGGCAAACGGGGAAATGGAGTTATAGGCCAACTGGAAGGACTTAAGGTGCCAAATAAAGAGATTTGGATGAATCCAGTAGGCAACTGGTAGCTGCCCTTTCCAGTCTTGAAGCAAAAGAGTAACTTGGTTAGATCTGAATTATGACTTCAGCTAGATTCAGGCTGGACTCCAGCGACACTTGCTTGAGTCTATTTAATCATCTTTCCTTTGTGTTTGGAAAAAAAAAGAAATCTGTATCTGAAAAAGAGATGCATCTCTCTGTCCCTGGTATTTTCAGGGAATGATATGGTTAGGATGTTTGTCTCCTCCAAATCTGGTGTTGAAATGTGATTCCCCATGTTGGAGCTGGGGCCTGGTGGGATGTGACTGGATCACGGGGCAGACCCCTCATGAATGGATTAGCGCCATCCCTCCAGTGATAAGTGAGTTCTCCATTCCCCCAGGATCTGGTTTTTTAAGAGTCTGGGATCTCCCCGTCTCTTGCTCCCGCTCTTGCCATGTGACTTACTCGCACACTTCACCTTCTGCCATCAGTGTAAACTTTCCGAAGCCTGCCCAGAACCTGAGCAAATGTTGGCACCATGCTTATACAGCCTACAGAATCATGAGCCACTTAAACATCTTTCCTTTACAAATCCCCCAGCCTCTGGTATTCCTTTATAGCAACACAAAAATTGGCTAATACGTACATATTAAATCAATCTGGGTTTTTGCTGTGTGGTACATAGTGCAGCCAGCATCTCTTCTTTCAAAGCGAAATTCTGAATGTCCCATGACACCTGTTCACCTCTCTGCAACTCTGCCGCTTTGAAGTTATGACCCTGGAAGTCACTGAGCTTTTGAGAGCTCCCATTTCTTAATCTGTTAAAAAACTGGCACTTTGGGAGGCAGAGGCGGGTGGATCACGAGGTCAAGAGATCGAGACCATCCTGGTCAACATGGCGAAACCCCGTCTCTACTAAAAATACAAAAAATTAGCTGGGCATGGTGGTGTGTGCCTGTAATCCCAGCTACTCAGGAGGCTGAGGCAGGAGAATTGCTTGAACCCAGGAGGCGGAGGTTGTGGTGAACCAAGATCGCGCCATTGCACTCCAGCCTGGGTAACAAGAGTGAAACTCCATCTAAAAAAAAAAAAAAACTGGAAAGAATTCTGTCCCTCCCAATTACGTTTACAGGAGAGCCACCACATCATAGGTGCTCCATCAATGTTGGTCACGTTGGGTCCCAACAGGAGGGTCCCAACACCTTGGGTCCCAGAGGAGGCCCTTTGCCGGGATAGAAAGAATGCCTGGGACTTAGCGGGTTTCCTGTTCTAGCACGTGGAGCACAGCCACTTAACCTCTCTGGATTTGGCTCCTAATCTGTGAAGTAGGGATAATACCCCACCCCTGACAGTTGATAGAATATTAAAAGAGATAAACGTCTTCATGAAAGCACTTAATGATCTGTACAAAGCACCATGCACACTGGGAGGAATTAGTCACTCAACGAGGATTTCTTGCGTTCTATGTTTCAGGCTTTGGTGGGATGGTTGAAATACAGATATTCATTCTATACACATTGAGAATGTGTACTACGGCTGAAACTAGTCTTTTGAAAACCTAGGCTCTCCCAGGCTTGGTGGCTCACGCCTATAATCCCAGCACTTTGGGAGGCAAAGGCAGGCGGATCACTTGATGTCAGGAGTTCGAGACCAGCCTGGCCAACATGGTAAAACCCCGTCTCTACTAAAAATACAAAAATTAGCCGGGCACAGTGGCTCGTGCCTGTAATCTCAGCTACTCGGGAGGCCGAGGCAGGAGAATCACTTGATCTGGGAGGCCGAGGTTGCAGTGAGCTGAGATCACGCCGCTGTACTCCAGCCTGGGTGCCAGAGCGAGACTCCATTTCAAAAAAAGAAAAAGAAAACCTAAGCTCTAAACAAATGGAAAGTATTTCAACGTGTGTTGGTGGTAGGCGGACCGACGTGATGCTGAGATGTGACCTCTCAGCCGTAGTGTCCATGTTGCTAACACCTGGCGGATGAGCTGCCTTAAGCCCGCCTCGCTGGTGAATGTTCTCCAGCATGGCTTCCAGCAAGCTCAGTGAATGAAGAGCTGGTGCCCAGAGCTCTTGCTTCTGCTTGAAGTAGATAGCTTTCTTTTTCTTTTTTTTCCTCCCTTTGCACATATAATTACAGTTTTGTAGGTAGACAGCTCAGCCTTGTGGATTTTAAATGAATAAAAACATACATATCTTTAAAACAATTCCACACGCTTTAGAGGCCAGCTCTGTCAGCAATCCAAAAAAGGAACGAGCATGAGTCTAGATAAGAATGAAAGAGACGGCCAGTTGGTGAAATAGCTGTAGCCAAGCCCAGGCACAGGACACAAGGGGGAGCGTGGCAGGCGCAGGTCATTTTGGCAGTTCTAAGGCACTGCAGATGAGAAAGTCTCGGAGGGTGAGAGGGGGCAGGAATAATGGACAGCCTGAACTACGGAGGAGACAGGAGCACTCGGGAAGGAAGCCGTCTGGGGCCTGACTGAGCAGCACCCTGACTCACAGGAGAGCAAGTCGGAGATGTTCCAGCCCCAGCACTGCGGCTCACTGGCTGTGTGACCCCGGCCAGGCACTTGACTTCTCTGAGCCCACGTGCTGGTCTGTAAAGTGAAATCAGCCCCTTGTTCTGTATTTCCTTTGATCCTGGACGGAGGCTTCTCTTGCCCTAGGAGCAAATGTGTATTCTTTCTTCAAAACCTATCTCCAATGGGGGGGCCCAGAGCATGACAGGACAGGAGAGGCTTCTCCCCTGTCACTCTGCATGTGTGTGAAGAACTTGGCATGGCTCATGATCAGAGTGGTCTGTATTGTATGCAGCAGAACAGCCACCACCCTGACATCGACTCAAAATCCATGGCACAAGAGCTTGTACGATGTGTAATAAAAATTAATAAAATAGCTAGCTGAAAAAATTCGGCTTTAGTGTGACTTTTACTGTTGCTACGGATGGATCCCAGTCATTACAAAAAGGATACATTGATTTTAGTTTGACAGGAATATGCATAAAATAGTTTAAGGAAGTATATGATTCAAGATGGCTAAAATGATGCTTTAAGGGATAAACTTGTTCTCTCAAAAGTTTACTTGCAAAAACTTTTTTAAAAAGTTTTAGTTCTGCAGAACACCTTATTCCTCAAAGAAACCAGCCTCACTGTGAAACCCAAACAGATTACTTGCTGTTTGGGTCAAGGAACAGGTACACTTGAGGTAAGGAGACCCCGGGCTACTTTGTGTGCAGGTGATATGTGACCTTTCATTCTTGCAGCACACGTCTCCAGAGCTTGCTGACCTCAGCGCCAGGCCCTTTGCTGCCAAAAGCCTGCTGGCCACTGAACTTCTCAGCTCCGGCCCGCGCCTAGGCTTTGCCTTCAGTGGCACATGGTAGGTGCTCCTGAAGTGTGTGTGTTGGCCCTGGGCGGGGGCAGTGTGGGTGAGGAAGAGCACAGACTGAGTTTGGTAAGTTGTACCTGTGTCTGTCTCTTGGTCCCTGGGAGCTCTGTGAAGGCCCAGTGTTCCCAGGATCGGCATCGGAAACCTTTAGAAGCAGAACTGGTCCGGGTGGCTCACGCCTGTAATCCCAGCACTTTGGCAGGCTGAGGCAGGGGGATCACATGAGCCCAGGAGTTTGATACCAACCTGGCCAACATGGTGAAACCCTGTCTCTACTAAAAATACAAAAAAAATTATCTGGGCATGGTGACACATGCCTGTAATCCCAGCTACTCAGGAGGCTGAGGCAGGAGAATCGCTTGAACCCAGAAGACGGAGATTGCAGTGAGTTGAGATCGCACCACTGCGCTCCAGCCTGGGTGACAGAGTGAGACTCCATCTCAAAAAAAAAAAAAAAAAAAAAAAGCAGACCTGTCCCCAGATTATATAAGACTGTGCAACTGGATTTTTGTAAACAGCAAAGCACACCGATTCTCAGTGCACATCCTGAGTGCTAATGAGCCATTGCTGGTTGGGAAACCCGAACAGGAGCTGAGGCCCTGCTGGCCTGGCCTGCCCTGCACACATCTGTATGGTGATGCCTGCTTTGTCTCCATGGTGATGCAGTGAACCCTCAGACAGGCACAGTGTTGTTCCTATCCCAGCCCTTTCCCCCATGTCATTGCATTTGATCCCCAGGCCAGCCCTTGTAGGGTGGGGGCAAGATGTTCCCATTGATACTTGACCCAGGAACCCCGCCCCCAAAGAAGGGTGACCTGCCGAAGATCACACAGATCCCAAGGCCACACTGGGGCCAGACCAGGCCCTGACCTCTCCCCCAGGGCTCTCTCTTCCACACCCCAAGCCCTGTAGAGGCCCCACAGCCTCTCCTTCTGTCCCACCCATCTTACATCCTCGCGCTACAGAGAGCCCCCCCTACTCGACAGCCCCAGCTAACAGGGAGGGGCAAACCCAGGGTCATTTCTGTGCAGGGAGTGGAAAAACTGAGCACCTCACAGCATTGTGCTGTGGGGAGTGGAGCAGCTCTGAGGGGGAAAATGTGTATTTATAACCTCCGGAAATGCGATATAACTGTCAAATGTCCATGAGGTCGGCCATGTACATTATGACTCACAGACATGCAAGGGGTGGGGCGCAGAGAGGCAAGAGGGGCTTCTTTGAGAACTCCCCTTAGCTGTGTCTGACAGGTAGGTCAAGGGGGTGAAACAGGGCTGGGGCTACCAGCCAGGGTACAAGGACAAAGGCGTTGCCAGGAACCTGTACTGTTCATGCGTTTCATGGTTAGTCACTGACTGCACCCTGCACCCCAAACACTGGGCTAGGCTCCAGGGTGAGAAATACATAAGGCGGACACAGTCCCTGCCCTCAGGAAGCTGCCAGGCCTGTGGCTGAGACAGGAAAGTACACAGGGCATGGAGCTGCACTGGAGCTGTGTGTCAGGCAGGTGGTCGTTGGGGAGGGGAGGATTGAACCTGTGGCTGGAGGCCGGGGGCAGGGGATACGGCTGGGGCGGGGATGGGGGTTCTGTGCACAGGCTGGTAGAAGAATGGCCAGAACAGAGGCCCAGGGAGTTTCTCCCAAGGCTAAACATGGAGTGGGACAAGACACAGGACAGAAACCACGAAGATGGGGAAGAGCCAACAGGGCCAAAGACCCAGGAGCTGCGGGGAGGTGAGGGCAAGCACAGCTGAGGCCCTTGGTGACCTCCGTGGGAGCTGTGTCAGGGTTGGGGAGCCGTTAGGAAGCAAGGGGCAGTGGGCAAGCACAGTGGGGAAATAGAAACAGTGAGTGTAGACAACTCTTGCGAGTTTAGCTATAAAGTGGTGGAGAAAAATCCAGGCAGCAGTTGGAGGGGACTGTGAGATCCAAGGAAGATTTCCTGTAAATTTGAATGGGATGGAGCTAGTAGCAGGGAGAAGGCAAAGGTTCAGGAAGGAGACAGGACAATGAAAGGAGTAAGGACTCCGAGAAAATGT
The DNA here is from genome assembly GCF_048565385.1 of Saimiri boliviensis. Taxonomy (NCBI): domain Eukaryota; kingdom Metazoa; phylum Chordata; class Mammalia; order Primates; family Cebidae; genus Saimiri; species Saimiri boliviensis. The sequence goes on along the minus strand of NC_133454.1, from coordinate 69,588,909 downwards.
GGGGTGAGGGGGAGAAGGAGGAGCCCCAGGGCGTGGTGAGGACAGAGAGGAAGGGCTGTTGGGCAGGAGTGGGCTAAACTATCTGCTGCAGGGGTGGGAGGCTGCAGGCTTTCCCGCCCGGTCCCTGAAGAGAGAGAGCCTGGGATGAGGGCCTGATTGGAGTGATTATTCTGGGGTACAGGGCAGAAGGGGCACCATGAGGGTGGCTTGGAGCTTCTTGGGGCTTTTGAAGGAGATTCCTGAGGTTTATGGGAAGGGGTGGTTTCTTGCCCCTGAGTTCAAGATGCCTGGAATATAATCACCTCCTCGCCAGGCGCCCTTCAGCCCATTCTCCACCCTGCAGGCACGTGACCTGTCCTAAACACAGCTCTCACTCTCTGAGAACTGTTACATAAAGGAAAGCAGCAAACATTTACTTACCTTTGCTATATGCATTGTGTACCCTAGTTAACTGGATAGTTGGTGAAGGGAAGTTTCTTTTATATAAATATTCCAAGTAAAAAGATTCAGAAGAGATCACAGAATTAAGCTGTCTTCTCTTTGCAGCTCCTAAGGAATGAGCACATCTAAGACAATGCTCATCAATGGCACAGAAAGAGAGGCAGCCAGACATCTGATGCCTCCTGATGGAAAACACAACACCTTTGAAATATCCATGCTGTCCGAAGACAGGAGACACTAGCCACACGGGGTTATGAGGTCATTGAACAGTGGCCAGTCCAAACTCAGATGTGCTATGAATACAATGTACACTGAATTGCAGAGACTGTACAGAAAAACACGTAAGTGATTTTAGATTAATTTTTATATTGATGACATGTTAGAATATTTTGAATATATTAAGTAAGCTATAATTAATTTCATTCATTTCTTCTTGCTTTTTAAAATGTTACTACCTGAAAATCTAAAATTACATATGTGGCTCACATTATTTACTGTTGAGTGGTACTGCTCTGGCTCTAACTACCAGTTTATGGGAAATTCAGAGGGCAGATGAGCCTTTAACACCAGGAAAATGCAATCGGAAAATTCCAGTCGGTTGGAAACCCCGCAGGACAAAACACCTGGTTTCTCCAATAAATATATTGAAAGAAAAAATACACAGAAGAAGGGAAAATCTATTAACAAGAGACTCAAGAGACATATAAATCAATCCCATTATGAACCGTGTTTGGTTCCTGTAAACTAAACAAACTGAAAAAAAATGGGGCAATCAAAATGTAAGCACTAACTAAATATTAGTTAATATTAAAGATTAACTAAATAAATGAAGGATTTTTTTATTCGTTTAGGTGGAATAATAGCATTGTGGGTTTTTTTGTTTTGTTTTGTTTTGTTTTAAGTCCTTGTTGCTTAGGTGCATAGAGAAATATTTACAGATGAGATGCGTCTGTCTGGGATTGGGGGTAGGGTGTGAGTGGGGTGTGGAGGAAACAAGATTGGCTATGGATGATGAATGAAAGGTGACTGGAGTCCCCTGCGCCTTGTCACACACACCCGGCCCCCCAGCCAGGTGGAAGCACTGGCCATTCCCGGAGCGCCCTGCTCCTGCAGCCCCGGGGCCTTTGCAGCTGTGATGTCTCTGCCTAGAATGTCTTTCCCCGTAACCCCCAGCAAGCCTCTGTCCACCTATATGCCAGAGCTCAGCTACCCTCCTCTCCTCTTTGAAGTCCTCCCTGACGTCTGCCCAACTCTCCACCCACCCGCTCTCCCTCCTTTGTGTTCCCCCACTACCGCTCATGTCTCCAGCACAGCCCTCCCTGTACGTCCCTTAGTGTGTTTCCCTCTGTCACCTCCAGGAGTTCCCGAGCTCCTGCAGCGCAGGCGCAGGATTTAAGGCACAGCTTGTGCTCAAGAAAACTGGATAGGTTCGTCTCGGCGTGTTGAGTGCCCATTTTACAGAGGAAGCAGTTGAGACCCGGAGAAGTTAGAGTCTTGGCCAAGTTCACAGAGCTAGAAAGTGACAGGGCTAGAAGTTGAAACCAGGACCTCGGAGTCACGTCCCTGGCGGGCGGTAGCCCCGCGAGCCCCGTTCCCTCCTGCCTTCCTTCCCGCGTCTCTCATTGGCCGGGCTCCCCCTGTCGGTCGGCACTGGCTGTGCAGCCTCGGGGCGGGGCGGCGCGCGGAGAACCGCGGGCGCCCAGGAGAGATCTCGGGCAAGCTTCGGGGGACTGAACTGTAAACTGAGACCTGAGCCCAGACACAGCCCAGGCCGGGGCCGAGCGAAGAGCCTGTGCAGGGGCTTGGAGTGGAGAAGAGCACGGCTCCCATAAAGGAGCCAGAGGCTGGAGCTGGGCGGTGGGCCACCGCGCGGAGGAGGCGCAGGGGCGGGGGTGGCGGGGGGGGAGGGGGGCGACCCGGGTTCCTTAAGGGATCTACGGACAATGCCCCTCTTACTCGGGGTGTTTTCTGATTATTGTATTCTGTACTTCAGCCTTGATGATCTTTTTTTTTTCTTCACTACCTCACCCCTTCCCAAAAGCCCAAAACTGCCTGGTGGTTTTTTGTGTTTTACAAAGTATATCCTGACCCCTCTGGCTGCCCCCATGGACTCAGCTTTAGTGCCCGGCCCGTCCTGCTGGCACAGGGAAGCTAACACACGTGGCAGGGTTTAATTTACAGCCACAACCATGTGCAGAAATGTCACTTTATGTCCCCATAACTGTCCTCACCCGAGCCTGTTTCGGCTGCTGGCAGAAAAACTCTTATCTGGCCACTTCAAGACAACTCAGTCATCTCTAGTTAAAGATTATCTTCTGTGGGGTAAGTGCTCAAATTCCCCAAATTTCCTGACCTCACCCCTCCTGGCCCAGGTGTGACCTGCCCGGGGTGTGACTCATCTGGGTGTCAGGGGCCAGCCCCACTACAGAGGCTTTTCCCTGATTCTCACCCTGGGACCTTCTCCTCCAGGGCAAGGTGCACCTGGCTCACTCGGGGCTCAGCCACCTAGCCCACTTTCCCTCCCTGCCGCCATCAGGCCACCTGCTGGTTGGCTGTCCTGCACCCCGAGGAACGTGGAGGGCTTCTATGAAGGCTGGCCTGGCAAGCCCTGGGCAGTCAGGTCCCTTTTTCCCATTTAGGACCCAGAAGGGGACAGGGACCAGAGAGGAAGTGCTTCTCTCTGACTCTAGAAATCTTTCTGGATCTAGCTTCCTGCCTTCCAAATAGTCCCCACTGTAGCTGTTCACACCTTCGCTTCCTCTTTCAACGATGAGAAAAGACTCCTACATCATCACCAGTCTGTATTTTTCGCTCCTATATGGCTTTTGTTTGTTTGTTTGTTTGTTTGTTTGTTTTGATGGTTGTACATTCCAAGTCCTCCAGGCTCTGTCTGGTCAGAACTCACACACCCTCTTCTTGCTCAGCAAAGCCTGACCCTGCAGGCAAAGCCTGGCTTTCCAGACATGTAGTGCTTCAACGCCCTTTGTCATTCCAGGCTGTATGCATCCACTGTGTCCTGGAGGTGGTAAACAGGGAGATCAGTGAAGGGGTCAAAGGAATGACCCACGCCGAGCTTAAGACCCAGGGATGTCGGGGCCTGCAGCCCAGAGGAGCCCTAGAGATTCAGAAGGAGAGAAATAAGTTGTCATTGACGTGTAGTGTGGGCACTTTAAAGGCCAAGGAACTTGCAATGTGGCATGTGGCGGGAGTGCCAGGGTCATGTGATAGAGGGTGATTTAGTTTCAGCCAACTCTCATCCACCACGTTAAATTAATATTGTTAATACGAATTCAATCAGCTTAGTAGTTTGGTGTGCTTTTAATTTGTAAACCTGTTTTGGTTTTGTGGTTGTGGGAAAGCTGTGGGACTTAGCTTATATTTAGTTTTTAGTGTGTAAAATGTTCTTGAGCGTGAAAATGGAGGGATGGAACAGTATAATACTTCTTTGCAATTCGTCATCCCTCCTCCACCCCACCTGGAAAAAAACGGGACCCAGGAGGAAATGGAAACAGACTTGGCTTTAGGGTTGAGCCATAGCTGCCCACCCCTGCGATAGGAGGCAGGAAGCCCTGGGAGGGCTGCCTTCACCTGCCCCCACCTTGGTCTTCCTTCTAGGTCCGTGGGTGCCCTCTGGGCCGGCCCCTCTCTTCTAGACTCTCTGCCTCCTGAACTATTTCCCCTGGGTTTGCCTCCCTCTTTGAGTTCAACCTTTTCTTGTTTTCAGCCCCTGGAGGGTCAGGCTCTGGAAGGTCTGGCAGCACATCTACCAGACAGACTCTGGCCATTTGCAGCACCGAGTGGGGGCCCTCCTGGCCTCATCAGGCCCAGAGTGTTTCTGTCTCTCACTCCACCATGGCTGCATTCCCAAATGCCCCCTCTGACTTCTGGCTTCGGTGTGTGCCAGGCTCCAGGAAGGAGGGGGAGAGAAGGAAAAGATCCCACCCTGGCACAGACTTCTTCAGGCGATGGTACGAAGAAGAATCAGGTTTCAACCTTAGGGGTCTACAGGAATTTTAATCTTGAAATAGTCCCTACATTATTACTTCTTGTATGGTGTTGTAGGTCTCACTAGGGATTTTTTTACTTGATATTTAGTGCAGTGGAAACCTTTGGAAGGGCTGTAAGCTTGGAGAGTGACTAGCATAGGTTTTCTTTTCTTCTTCTTCTTTTTTTTTTTTTTTTTCAAGACGAGTCTCCCTTTGTCGCCCAGGTTGGAGTGCAATGTCATGATATCGGCTCACTACAACCTCCGCCTCCCAAGTTCAAGTGATTCTCCTGCCTTAGCCTCCCAAGTAGCTGGGATTACGGGCACACGCCACCATGCCCTGTTAATTTTTGTATTTTTAGTAGAGATGGTGTTTGGCCATGTTGGCTAGCTGACCTCAAACTCCTGACCTCAAGTGATCCACTTGCCTCGGCCTCCCAAAGTATTGGGATTACAGGTGTGAGCCACCACGCCCGACCAGCATAGTTTTTCAAAACAGTACAGTGGGAGAAACTTCCTGTAACGGTGGTGGTTTGAAGTGGCTGCATGAACTGTCCTGCAGTTAGCAATTATGGAATTAGACAAAGTATTTTTTAAAAAAAACAAGTATGTAAAGCCCCTGGAAAGTGTTTTAGAAAGACAGAAGCCAGAAAAAAAGTTTGCTCTTGAAAAATGGCAACAAGAAGAGGTAAGAATCATGGCAGCCCTCTCACACCCCCAAGGCTGGAACAGGTGGTGGAAAGCAGAGTTCAAAACTGTAAGAGCAGCTGGGGCATCAAAGGGGAAATCCTGGCAGTGAGATAACTGCAGAAGGCCGCAGGCCCAAAACCTGAGCACAAACTCTGTCCAAATATTCCTGTGCTAGAGGGCTTGGTGAAAAAACCAGGCAGGAACCAGAGATAAGCTACCCTCGAAAGACAGCAGCTCTGGACTGGGTAAAATATGTGAGTGTCCTGCTTTTTAAACAGTGAGTGAATTTCCCAACCCGTATACAGAGCAGGCAGCAGAAAGTGGAAACGGTGTACTGCCTTGAGGTATGAGAGGACAGAGTCCAAGCCTGGCAGAGCGGCTGGAAATTTAGGGGAGAATCCACAGAAACAAGAGAACCATCGAAAAGTGAGCACCAGATTCTGAATGTAAACTTCCTAGTCCTGGGATGACTGCCCAGTGATAGCTGCAGGGGACCCTTGGGAGCCACGCTGAGAAAAGCAACGAGTGGGAGCTGTGGGAGCTGTGGGAGCGCAGAGCGTGCGCTGAAATGGGCAAACCACGCCCCAGCAGAATAAGTACAGCAATCATCAGAGGAGCATGAAAAAACCGGAGTACCAGAATGTCTAATTTCTAAGCTGCACCAAAACAGGAAAATGTGACCCACACTCAGGAAAACAAAAAAGGCAAACAACAGCAACTGACTCGGTGCCACGCATGTTGGATTTAACACAGACTTCAAAAGAAGTGAGGGTTTTTTGTTTTTTGTAGGTGGAATCTTACCCAGGTTGGAGTGCAGTGGTGCGATCTCGGCTCGCTGTAGCCTTCGCCTCCTGGGTGCAAGTGATTCTCTCACCTCAGCCTCACCAGTAGCTAAGACTACAGGGGCTCACCACCACGCCAGGGGAATTTTTATATTTTTAGTAGAGACGGGGTTTCACCATGTTGGCCACATTGTTCTCAAACTCCTGAACGCAAGTGATCCACCCACCTCGGCCTCCCAGAGTGCCGGGATTATAGGCATGAGCCACCACGCCTGGCTGAAAAAGTGGTCTTAATGAGGGAAAAGAAAGGGATTCTCAGCAGATAAATATATAAATGCACACACACACACACACACACACACACACACACACACTCTCCATACACATCATTGAAATGGAAAATTCACTGGCTGGGCTACACAATAGATTGAAAATGACAGAAAAAAGAATACCTGACCCTGAAGACAGATTAACAGAGATGATCTGATCTGAGAAAAAAGAGAAAGAAAGGATTAAAGAAAAATAGCTGACTGCACTGCCCTGTGTGGGAGCGCCTGAACTTTGGCGGTGGGATGGGAGCCGGGAAAGCCTCAAAGGACAACGATGCTTGGTCTGGGCTGTGAAGGACAAGTGAGAGCAGGGGTTTTCCAGATGCTGAAAGGGAGGCTGAGTTTGTGCTGTGTGATCCAAAGGTGAACCCCAGACCTGTGGGCAGAGGCCAACCAGAGGCAGATGCTTACTCCATGCAAGGCTTCTCATGGCTGTGGCTGGCCAGGGTGCAGGAGACTCCCCGGAGAGTGGGTGAGCACCTCATCTGTGCGGTGTGGACAGAGCAGCTGGCAGAGGCTGAGGAGCAAGGCAAACAACAGCAACTGACTCAGTGGCACCCATGTTGGATTTAACACAGACTTCAGAAAAAAGTGGGTTTTTTTTTTTTTTGAAAAAGTGGGTTCTTTTTCAGAAAAAGAGAGTCTGACCAGGCCAGCCCTACTCCCTGCAAGATGGGTCCCGGACATGCAGGCTGGCCAGGTTCCTTTCCGAAGCAGGCTGCACTCCTGGCTAATTGATCAGCCACGTGCAGCCCAGCTGCAGAGGCCTGGCAGGGGCTGGAGCCCAGCATCTGCTCCTTCAGAACCCCTGTTCACCCGGCCCCCGAGGCTACCTGCCAAAATGCATCCCCAATGTGGGAGGCCTGGGAAGGGGAGACTTTCAGACTCTGAAGTGTGTAGGCTTGGGGAAAACATGACGATGGGGGTTCTGAGAGCACAGGTAAGGCCTGGGGGGTGCCTGGGTCTGGGAGAATCCCTGGCTATGATCACACAATTTACAGCCAGAGAAAGAGTGTTGCAGAGGTTGAGCGAGGCTGGGGGGCCTCTTGGTAGACCAGGGCAGATCGAGTTTTGGGAGGCTGAGGCTTGTATGATGTGGAGGGCCCTTGTTGAGGAAAAAAAATGTTGCCCGCTCTGTCATCTAGAACGGCCGGGCTTCAGCAGGATGGTAGAAGCCGGTATTCTAACGCGTGGTTCCATCACAGGATCCATAAAGCAGGCAGCTTAGTGCACAGATGTGTTTGTTGTTTGTAATACTGCTGCCGGTTTGCCAAAAACACAGGAGTTCTGAGAAGTTGAATTTTGTGTGACTGTCATTGAGAAAAGACAATAGCCGGGCGCGGTGGCTCAAGCCTGTAATCCCAGCACTTTGGGAGGCCGAGGCGGGTGGATCACGAGGTCGAGAGATCGAGACCATCCTGGTCAACATGGTGAAACCCCATCTCTACTAAAAATACAAAAAATTAGCTGGGCATGGTGGTGCGTGCCTGTAATCCCAGCTACTCAGGAGGCTGAGGCAGGAGAATTGCCTGAACCCAGGAGGCGGAGGTTGCGGTGAGCCGAGATCGCGCCATTGCACTCCAGCCTGGGTAACGAGCGAAACTCCGTCTCAAAAAAAAAAAAAAGACAATAAAACAAATGGTGCCTTTAGAGTTAAACCTGCGGCTTCACTGAGTGTCCCCAACGGGAGGAAACCTCTACATGGAGTGCGCATCGAAGGGAACCAAACCTTCCACTTACAACTTCACATAACCTGGTGATCAGAAGCGTGTTCCACAGACTAGCGCCTGGCCCTATCCGTTTCCTTCCTGGCTTCTCCGCCGCTGTCCACATGCTGCCAGGGCCAGGGGCTGCTGGACATGTTGATGTCCCTCAAGACCTAGGGCTCTGCCCCACAGTGTCATGGTGCTGGTGGCAGGGGTGTTCCTGGAAGCCACTGCACACCAGGGTGGCCATCAAGAACAGAACAGACATGCAAGTGACTGCAGCCCCATACATATATCCCCACGCCCAAGCCACAGGATCTTCACCTTCCCTCAGCCAGATCCCAAAACTACAGCTGTTCCAGGCAGGAAGGGCAGCAGATGTCAGAGAGGAGCGAGACTGACGTCTTAACCCACTGTAGTTATAACATCCTATTCCTGCAGATTTTACAGAGACATAATTGTATGGACACACGGCTAGGCGCTGCCTCTCACTCCCAGCCCCAGGTTTGAGGGGACTCTGATGAGTGCCGGCCTGGAGCCACCCTGTCTCCTCCAGCTCAGCACCTTCCCAGGATCCCCGACGCCCTCAGGGTGAAGCTGCGCACGCACGGGCTCCGTGGTCCCAGGGCCTGCATTAGCTCCATTTGTGCCTGAGGAGCTGGAGGAGATTTTTGGGGAGAACAAAGCTGGGGAGGCAGTGAACGAACTCTGAGGAGAGCAGGATGACAGGCCTGAGGGGGCACCCACCCCCGGGTGTCTGAGGAAGAGGCTCTGGTGCTCTCCGAGGAAGCCTCTAACCTGAGAGATGGGGGCCCCTGGGTGGGGGCAGTACCCACACTCCCCCTCTGCTGAGGCCAGCGCAGGGAAGGAATGCGAAGGGCAGGGCCCCATTCTCCTGCGAAATTGCTCTCTGGACCATGGGGGTGGGGGATGGGGGCGGGGTGGGGGTGAAATGGTGGGGTCGTGGAAAGGACCCCCTACCTGAAATCCACAGACCTGAGTTCAAGCTCCTGTTCTGTCTTTCGTCGGCTGTGTGAACTTGGGCAGGTGACTTCACTGCTCTGAATTCGAGTGTCCTCATCTGTAGATCAGGAAATACTTGTTTCCTCTCAGGGCTTTTGTGAAGGGTAATGAAACGAGGGTCAGGAAGGTACCCATAGGTAGCAGGGTAGCTCCTGGGCCGGCAGAGGACGCCGAACTCGTTTGCTGGTCTTGATCCTGAATGACCCCTCACATCCTCAGTAGGTAAAGCAATCGTGTTAACTATTTATTCACTTCACAAACTCTTATAAGGAGTAAATGTCACTCAGCCCCTTCCAGAGCACCACAAAATCCCCACTTTCCAGCAGCATCTGCCCCCACATCCCTGCAGTAGAGACCATTTAGGGTGTGGGGGGCACTGAGCAGCAACCAAGGAGCCAGCGGGGGCTCTGCTCCAGGCCAGGCCTCCGTCTCCCTGGCTGATTGGCAAGGGGCGAGCAGGCCTGAGCCCAGGGCAGCCCCAGAAGCTGAGCCAGCTGGCAAGACCCTGGCCCGACCCTCTGGGTGGCTATGTGACTGTGGTTCGTTTCTTTCCTTGCTGAGCCTCTGTTTTCTAAGAGGTTAGAGGGGCTGCTGAGAAGTTCACAGGAAAGGGCCTTGTCTGCCTTCAGAGAAGGGCCCCTTTGAACACTGCCCTGGGTGAGTCTGCCCTGAGAAGGGGCCAGTCAGTGCACCCCTCGCAGAGCTCCGCTTCCTTCAGACTGAGGTGCCCATGACCAGCCCTCCCAGCATGGCACCACTAGCCCCAGGATGCCCGAGGGGCTCCACCTCTAGGCCTTAACACAGGAAGGCCCTCCCTGATCTCCACCTGGCCCTGGAAAGCCACCGCCTCAGGTTCTCCCGCCATGTTCCATTTGCGTTTTGAACAGCATTTTATAATCTGCAAAGTACGTTCCCTCACCTCTCCTCAAAGCCCCGCAGCACCGCGCATCCTCTGAGGGGTGAATCGCCAGATGAAGAAACTGAGGCTGAGAGAAGGGTGGTGGGTGAGCCAAAGATACCTGGGGAGTGGGGGTAGAGGGCATAGTCCGAAGCCAGGGTCGGCCCCTGGAACTGCATGACCCAGTCTGGGCACTGTGAGGCTTAGAGGTTACTGGGGTGCCACCCCTCCATGTCCACATATGAACACTGAGGTTCAGAAAGGGACGGGAGGGAGCCCTAGGAGGACCCGAGCCAGCCCTGGAGCCTCACACTGCTCCTCCCATCCCCAGGGTGACCTCTGCCCCTGTCCTGGGTCTGCCGAGGTCTCTCCGGCTTGGGGTGAGTCCAGTGGGAAGGGGTCCAGGCCACCTTCCAGTCGGGGAGCAACCCAGCCCCTGCTGTATAGCTCCCACTCAGGGCCCAGGGTGGGGCGCCTAGGCAGGGGCAGCGGGAGGAGGGGGGTGGGGGTTGGGGGAGGTGGGGGTTCTGGGGGGCTGGCGAGGCTCCGCCCCACGTCGCTCCAGCGCTCATGATATTATCTCTGGCCTGGGCTCAGCCTCCAGCAGGATGCGGCTTTCAACACCTCCCCCGTCTCGGACAGGCCGGGGCTTTTTGAGTTTCTCACACACGGATGGAGGGGCTGGGCCTGGGCAGAGGAGGCCCCCAGCTGAGGCACCTCCACCCTGAGCCCCAGTCATCAGTCACAGCCCCTCAAGTGGGAGAGGGAGGCTGTGGTGCGTGAGAGGGAGGGGGTTGCAGGCATGGCTCCCCTGCGCGTCTCCCCCGCCCCCTCCCCTCTGCTCTGTTGTCCGTAATCCTGGGCGCCTGTTCAAGGAATTCTCCACCCGTGTGTTAGTGATTTATTTAGACGGCTCATCCCGCCAGCCCGCCCGGCGGGTGACAGGCCCCCACTCCCCACCCCCACCCCAGACCCTGGGACCATTTTCATCTCCAGCACGGCAGGCCTGGCCCTGCTCCAGGCCGCTCCAGATGGTAGGGGCTCTGCTGGACTCTGCAGGCTTTCATGGGACCCTGGAATCTCACTTTTGGAGGCCCAGGTAACCCCCTAACGTTTGTGGACCCTCCTCCTCAGTCCTGTTGAGAGCTGCCGTCTGTGTTGGCGATTGTTACTGCTGGGATTTGTTATTAACCCCTCTGGCCTGCCCTGTCCAGTGGGGAAGGTGACAGGTGACTTTTAAGAGCAAGAGAACCTTCTCCTCCATCTTCCCATTGAACACACGGGCGGCTACAGGCCAAGACAGAGCAAGGCCCCGGGAGGTGGTGGGGAGGCCCCAGCCCCATGTCTGGACTTAAGATTCTTGATTCTCTGTTCCCCGCAGGTGATCTCATCTAAGCCTCAGTCAAACCCTCCCACCAGCAAAGGATACATAGCCCCATCTGACACATGAAGAAGTGAGGCCGAGGCCGGGAAACGGGCCCCTGGTACCCACACCATCAGGTTAGGAGCAGAGCAGAAGCTTGAGTCTGCCCCCATCTCCCTGGCCTCTCCCTGATGTCCTAGGTGTGGCCTCCAGCTCTCAGGGCTGGGCTCACTGCTCTGTGTGACCGGGACTCTGTCCCAGCTGCAGGGCCCTCCTGCTGGGTGTGCCTGTGGGTGGGCGCGCACCCTGCACTGCGAGGGCAGGTAGGGTACTCTGTTCCGAGCCTGGAGCCAGCCACACCTGCACTCCTTCTCCAGGGAGCACCAGGCTCATGAGCACTGTGGGTTGGTGCCCCCTCTGCCTCTTGCCCCTCAGCCCCTCCTCCAGGCCTGGTGAGTGTGAGGAGGGAGCTGGATCATGCTCCCACACCACCTGCACAGGGAGAGACCCTGAGGTGGGTGGGGACACCTCGCGCCATGGGCTGAGATACTCACCCACTGCCATGGCCTGTGCGTGCAAAGGGGAGCAGTGAGAAGCCTCCATGTTTCCAGCTCCTCTCTGAAGTTCCCATCCCAGCTGACCTCCTGCCGGGTCCCCTTTGTCTGCTGGGCAGCGCTGTCTGCCCTACAGAGGCTACTGCGGCCTGGGAGTCTCCACCTCCACACGGGCCTGTAGAGTCTGCAGAGCTTTTGGGTCGGGCGCATCTGTGCTTGAGTCTTGCTTGAGACACGTTATAACAGATTAGGCTCTGGCCGTCACAGGGCGTCACTCAAACCCAAGCACTACACTTAAGAAGCTGTGTGGCTGCGGGCAAATCCCTTCCCCTCTCTGGGCCTCGGTTTCTTCCTGGGTAGAGTGGAGTGAAAACCGGGCTAAGCTCATGGAGGTGAACTGCAGAGGGTATGGCCCAGCCGATGGCGTGTTGAAAGCCGCCCATCTGTGTTGGTGATTGTTACTGCTGGATTCCTTATTAACCCCTCTGGGCCGTGGGCTCCTCTTCATGGGGTGAGATTCCTGATTTAGGCCTCACGAGGCCCCTTATCCTGGGAGTGGAAGGGAGCTGGCTGTGCCTCTCCTTCCCACAGTCTCTCAGGGCTATTCCCTGAAGGCTAATCTGTCAAACGCCAGGGGTAACCAGTCATAAACTGGAAACACACTCGCAGGTGCATGCCTATTAGTCCAAGGGAGACCCCTTGGAAGCCGAGCTGTTCATGGGCAAACCCAGCCACCAGCCATCCATGGAAAATCATCCTCTCCCCACAGGATGGCTTGGGGCAGGCACTACAGGCTTCCCGGAGGAGGACGGGGCTCCCCCAGGGCAGAGGACACTCTTGGCGGAGGTGCTGGAGCGCAGCCAACTCACCTGCAGGCCCCGCACCCACATGCATTGAGCCTCTGTCCCTAGCCTCGGCATGCCAGGGCCTCTCTCACCAAGGTCGCCTGGGGGGTTGCTCCCTGCTCTCCACCTTCTCCAGGGCAGACCTGGCGTGGGCGCTGTAGGTTTGAGGAAGCCTAGGGTCTTGTGTGACCCTCTCTGTTTGTTCTGGGTGCTGGAAGCAGGAGGAGGATCCCACCCAAACTGTGCCAGAAGGTGCTCTGCGTCTGGGGTAGGGAAGAGCAGGGATGGTCCAAGGTGGGCCTGGACCTGGTGGGTTTGAGTCCTCTCAGGTCCGCAGAGCCCAGTGACGTGCTCATTAAGGGAACGAGAGACTGACTGAGGCAGTGCCCACTGGCCCACCATGTTTTTAAGGCCCCTGCAAGTGCAAACTCACCTCCTGGAGCTTCATCCACCTGAGTGGGGAAGCCAGGGAGTCCCCTCCTTCTTCCAAGCCAGCTTTGCTGTCGGGGTTAGGGTTTGGGAGAATGCAGGAGACCACACGATGGGAGTGGGGAAAGATGTGGAGGCTGTTTGCCAACACCAGGCTGGCCGCTCACAGGAGTGCCTGAGGGAGCAAAGGCAGGAACCAGAGTGGTCCAGGCAGTGAGATAAGCCTGTCTGCAAGGACAAATCCCTTTCCCAGGGTCCCAAGAGAATCAGAGGCCCCACCCCACAGGGACACCACCGTGTAACCTGAGCTCTGTAACCCCAAAGGGAGGACGCACGCACGGGGAGGACGCATGCATGGGGAGGACAGACATGGGGAGGACGCACGCACAGGGAGGACGCACGCACGGGGAGGACGCACGCACGGGGAGGACGCACGCACGGGGAGGACGCACGCACGGGGAGGACGCACGCACGGGGAGGACGCACGCACGGGGAGGACGCACGCACGGGGAGGACGCACGCACGGGGAGGACGCACGCACTGGGAGGGCGCACGCATGGGGAGGACGCACGCACGGGGAGGACGCACGCACGGGGAGGACGCACGCATGGGGAGGACGCACGCATGGGGAGGACAGACACAGGGAGGACGCACGCACTGGGAGGACGCACGCACGGGGAGGACGCACGCACTGGGAGGACGCACGCATGGGGAGGACGCACGCATGGGGAGGACAGACACGGGGAGGACGCACGCACTGGGAGGACGCACGCACGGGGAGGACAGACACGGGGAGGGCGCACGCACAGGGAGGATGCACGCACAGGGAGGACAGACACAGGGAGGGCGCACGCACTGGGAGGACGCATGCATGGGGAGGACGCACGCATGGGGAGGACGCACGCATGGGGAGGACGCACGCATGGGGAGGACGCATGCACAGGGAGGACAGACACAGGGAGGGCGCACGCACGGGGAGGACAGACACAGGGAGGGCGCACGCACAGGGAGGACGCACGCACGGGGAGGACAGACACAGGGAGGGCGCACGCACGGGGAGGACAGACACAGGGAGGGCGCACGCACAGGGAGGACGCACGCACGGGGAGGACAGACAAAGGGAGGGCGCACGCACGGGGAGGACAGACACAGGGAGGGCGCACGCACAGGGAGGACGCACGCACTGGGAGGACACATGCATGGGGAGGGAGGACACACGCACATGCGCGAAGCTAACACAGCCTCGCTAGCCAAAACCTGGTTCTGCACTTCCTCCTCTCTTTTATGAACAGGAAGAACAACAAAGGAAGAGGTGCTGACACCCCGGGACCCCTGAGAGGCTGCGAGGGGCCTGAGGAGGGCGGCTGCCTCCACCACAGTTCTCGGGAGCTCTTCGAAGGTTTGTTGACTACATGAATGAAGGAGATAACAGGGCCAGACTCCTCGGTGTGGGGGCCCTGTGGGGGCCCGCTGGCAGCCCTCACCACTGTGACCATATGACAAGTGGGCAGCCCCCTGAGCCAACGCCCGTCTACCCTGGTCTGATGTGGTGGGAGCACAGCTGGAGGCCTGGCCCGGGTCTCCTTCCTTCCCGGCCCCCCAGTCAAGATCACTGTGAAGAGAGGAGGTGAGGCGTCCAGCCTGCCCTGGGATCCCCATGGGAGCCCAGTTATTTACTGGAAACAGCAAGGGATGAATTTTTGGCAGCTTCAGTCTGTGCGAAGCAGACACGGCTCAGCACCAGTCTGGTTTTGATCAGTTCCAACAGAACAGACAGCTTGTTAAACCTGAGCTGAAGGCCTCCCTTCTGGAACCCCTGCCCTGTCCTCCCCTCCCACCCCAGGGGTGAAAGGCTCCTTGAAGAGCAGTGGGTCCTGCCCACCCATTTTACAGATGGGGAGATGGAGTTCTCCAGGCTGAACATATTGAGCCAGAGACGTGACCCTGGCTTGCAAGCCCCCCGTCCTGCTGTCCTTCCATCTCAGTTTGCCAGCATCTCTCACAGATCAATCTGGGTGCTCCCACCAGGTCCTCTACCTAGAGGACTAGATAGAGACTTCTGGGCCTTGGCGTCCTGATCTGTAAAATGGGTTATTATGAGTGGGTACCCAATTCAACGACGAGGGCAAAGCCCTGCCTTAATCTGGTGCCCCACCTTAACCCCTCCCTCCGCCCAGTCTCATCCTCAGGCCCCTCCCAGTGCCCTTTTCCAAGGCCTGGGCCACCAGCTGGGATCAGCATGGTCAGTGGGCCTGGCCCGGCTGTTGGCCTCACCCTCAAGGACCTTCGAGCTGGTGCCACCTCCAGTAGCTGGAGCCTGGGGTGGCAGGGCCAGGCAGTGATGGATGTGCCCGCCTGGCATCGCATTGAGAAGCACGTGTCCACTCATGCAGGTCCTGGGGCCTCTGCTTGGCATTTGAGCCCCCAGCCCCGGCCCTCATGGCTCCCTTGCCCACACCCAGCCCTTTTGTCTGCTCCATGCCTTCATCTCCCCCAGCCACTGTCTCTGCCCACACTGCCGCCTCCTGCAGAGCCCTCCAGGCTACAGCCAAGTTCCTGAGTTCCTGGCCTAGTTCACAAATGGCTTTCACGTGTGGCCCCTCACTTTATCCCCACCACCTCTTATGAAGCAGGTGCCATTGTGATGGTCCCCATTTTATGAGGGAGCTTGGAGAGACAAAGTCACTGGCTGTCCTTGGTGAGCGAGGAGTTAGTCTCTGATCTGTATGTTCACGAGCCGCAGGACCTGGCCAAGAGGCTCAAAACATCCTGGAATCAGGGCTAGGAGTCTGGGGAGGGGGTAGCATTTCCTCCAAACTCAGGAGATCACTAACACTCAAATCTTGGAAACGCTATGCCGGGAAGGACTCTTGCTGGCCACTGAAACCACCCACCCCACCCAGCAGTAGCCTCCAGCCTTTGCTTGGACATTCCCAGGGATGGGAAGCTCACTCCCTCCCACATGTGTCACTGCTGCCCTTGTGGGACTGTTGTGGCTGGAGGAACACCTTTCCTCCTACAGAGCCAAGAGCTGTGTGCCTCCCAGGCCCATCAGAGTCTGGAGGCCACCACGGAGGGCCCCTGGGTCATCTTCCTTCCAGGCAGGCAACAAGGGAGGAATGGGGTGAGGGGGACATCTGGGAGTGGGCTGGAGGAGGGGGTCCCAGCTCAGGTCACAAGGGCAGAACAGGAAGTCCAGCCCCACCTGCCACTGATGTGTGGCCCCCACAAAGTCCCTGCCCCTCTCCAAGTCCTATTTCTCCATCTGGAAATGAGAGCGAGCAGCTGAGGGGCTGACAGGCTCCCAGCTCACGGTGGTGCGGCCGTCCAGGGGCTGTGGGAATCTCAGGTGACCTTTGACTGCCCTCATTTCCCTGAGCTGGGAGAGGGGGCGCCACACCAGCGGCTTTTTCCAAGCATTGATTCACAGCTGTGGAGCACCTGGTGGGCAGATGTGGGCTCCCGTCCCCAGGCTGGATCCTGCTTGTGTGCAGGCATGAGTGTTGTGTGTGCGTGTTGTGCACAAGCGTGTGTGAGAGCACGCTGGGAAGTGAGGGCAGCACCCAGTCGGGGTGGGGGGAAGCTGCTGGCTCTGCTGACTCACAGCGGGACTCTGGGACGTCCCTGGCCCATCACGCCCAGCCCTTCCCAGGCCCCGAGCACTGGAGCACTGCCCTTCGGAGTGGAGCCTCCATTGCAGGCTCAGGGCCCTGGGGCTGTGGGTGCGAATGTGCCTGCTCCGCACCCACCTCGGTCCATGCCAGGCACTGAGGCAGTGAGTGCATCTGGCTCAGGAGGAAGCAGCCATGCAGGGCGTTTTCTGAGAGCAAAGTGAGCCTGGTGTCTAGGTTGGGTGGAGGGGGTGAGGCCTCGCCCTACCTCCCAGAGTCTGGTTGGAGGTGCAGGGAGAAGGGTCACTGGCTTCCCCAGAGTCGGCCCAAGCAACCTCAATGGCCCTGTGAGGTCAAGGTTGAATTCCGCATTCCACAGAAGAAGAAACCAGGAACCAGGGGATCCAGCCAAGGTCGCCCCGGCAGGGCTGACTCCTCAGCCAGCACCTGCCCACACAGGACTTCAGGGAGGATTCTACCGGGCCTGGGCAGCCGGGTGCAGCTGGGGTGCTCTTTGGCCTCCCAGGAATATGAGAGTGAGAGAGGCTCTGGGCAGGACCCTGTGCCCCGCAAACCAGCGTCCACACCTCAGGGCTGGGCTGGGTGCTTTCCAGACTCCAGCTGGGAGGAGGTCAGGCTGCCGGATGGGATCTGGGAATGATTTGGTAATTAGGCAAGAGGCCTTGACAAGCATCCTCCGGGGGGTGCATGCGGGGGGCCTGCGGCCTGCGGTGAGGCTGGCCACTTGCCAGCCCCATCCTCACTGGTCCCCCATAGCCCCTCCCCTCCTGCCCCCGCTGCCATCCACCTTCCTTGCTCCTGGCCCCCAGCAGCTCCTGCCAGCATCTCCGTGCACCAGTAGCTCTGACCAATCAAGCAGCAGTTGAGGGCGTCATCTCATTCCAGCCTCAGTCACCGTGGACGGAGTCCACAGCCCTGTGAGGCCGGTCCTTCTACCGGCCAAAGGGAAAATGAGGCCCAGGGAGGGGCCGCACTTTGTCTAAGGCCACACAGTGAGGCTGGTTTGGGCCATCTCTCTCTGCAGCCCCAGAGAGGCCACAGGGCAGGTTGCAGATGATGGGTGTCAGGGCTACAACCTGCTGTGCCCCTTGCTGGGAGGCCAGGGGGCCTGAAGAAACAAGCTATAAAACAAAGCTGAGGAACCCAGACCCCCCAGTCGGGACAGGAGACGGTGTGGGAAACAGGCAAATGTTGAGGGTCCGTCTCTTTGCCCTCACTCTGGGAAGGAAAGGACTGAGACGGGCTGTGAGGGGTGGGCAGACATCATCCCACCCCCCCACAAATGCTAGAGCCCTGGAAGCACCCGAGGGTGCAGGGAGCTCCCTTGGCCTCAGCTTCCTGAGTCCTGACCAGCCGCCTGGCATCCCTCATCCTGGCACCGCCTCACCGCTGCCCTGAAAAGCCCTGGCTCTGAACTGCCATCCATCCTGGTATTGAACAAAAAAAGAGGTGTGTGGGCCACCCCCAAGCCCTCCCAGCACCCAGGAGGGCCCTCCCAGCCGTCCTGCCCTGGCAGTGAGGAGGGCAGGCGGGAGGTTCTGCAGGGCGTGGTCATCAGGGCCGGACTCACTGAGGCTGTGCTGACCACCGGTGGTGCCGGGTCCTATGCTGAAGCCTCACTTGCATTCTCATATAATCACTCTAAATGAAAGTACGAGCTGTGGCAACCAGTATCCCCGGCTCAGCCTCAGCTCAGAGAAGCTTCAGACGTGCCCAGGAAGTTGCTGGGTAGGTGTGGCAGGGCCAGATGGTCAGTTGGCCCCTCTGACCCCAAATCCGCGATTCCTCCCTCCCCACAATCCCCACCCACTCTGCCCCCCACTGTGTGGTGTGACCTGGAAATGAGGTGTGGTGGGGACAGGTGCCCACGGACAGGCCTGGGGCAGGGGATTCCATCCATTCTGAAGACAGGTAGGCCCGAACGAAGGGAGTGGCTTCAACGTCCAAGGCAGGTGTGGAAAACAAGGGGTGGGGAGTGGCAGTGGGAGGAGGAGGAGGAGGAGGAAGAGGAGAGGGGCCAGGCCTCGAATGCCGGGCTGAGAAGGGGGTTGCATTCAAGACAAGTGGCTCCTTAAGGCCAGGGCGCCATGTCGTGACACTGCACCCGACAGCTGAGAGCCCCACACGGGACAGGCACTCCCCAAATCCCTGAGGTTTGTCCAAGCAAGAGCCACTTCTCCAGGGGGCCCTATGAAGTCACGAGGCCAAAAGGCCCCCAGCCTGCTTCCTGGCTAAAGCATTCGGTGGTGCTTGTGCTGGCACCTGACCAATGCGGGTGGTTGGGTGGGAGGCAGTCGGGGTTGAAGGGGATCTTCCTTCTCTGGTGAGCACTCCCATCTTGTGCCTGCCTCTGCTCCAGCACCAACTCCAGAACAATCCCAGCTGCCTCTGGCACCCCCAGAGCCTTCAGCGTGAAGGAGGCCTCCTCCCTCCCTCCGAGCTTCTGGCCACAGCATGCCCTCCGTACCCACCGGTGGTCAGACCCAGGTCTTGCCCAGATCTTTAGGCAGCCAATTTGTGTTCTTCCAACCTTTCATCTGGTAGCCAGATCCTCTGGCCTGAGCAGCAGGGGCGGGGGTTCCTCTCCTTTCTCGTGAACCCCGTCTTGGCCCCGTAAAAACATGACTCCCCTGGTGTTTGAGCCCGGCATTTGGAGCCCTGGGCTGGGCAGCCAGCATTCAGAGCCAAGAACCACAGGCTCGCCGGAGCACAGGGCTTGGGAACCGCTCACCCACGGAGGTGATGTGGAATCCGTCCGTGCCCCCCTCGTCGTGCGTCAGAGTGATTTATGGGTAGATGCTGAGAGAAGAGGCTGAGGAAAATAAACAGGCTCGGGGCATGTCGCTTCCCCTCCCCTCCTTGCCAGCTGCCAACCTGCCACAGACCGGGGGAGAGAGAAAGGGTGAGCTGCTTCGTGACCTCCAGCAGGTTCCTTCCCTCTCTGGGCCTCTGCTGCCTCTGAAATCGAGATCTGAAAGCCAGCCCCAAATCACAGACTTGCCAGAAGTATCGAGTGAGAAGTTGGCCGTCAAGCCTCCAGCGCAGAGTCCGGCATGAAACAGGTTATACCCCTGCTTCCAAAACTGCAGTGGCTCCCACGTGCCCTCAGTCTGACCCTGGCCCCTCACTGACATCATCTCGGCCCCCGTGGCCCTGGGGTTTGCAAGAGCTGCCATCTGCATTGCAAGATCTTCCTGGACCATGGAATTAGACCACAATCCTTCTCCTCCTACCAGTACCCTCTACCTGTTAAGGCTGTTTTTATTGAGTTTTTTTCTTAATATTGGCCACCACTCGGGTAAACTAAACCAAGTCCCAAGTATTACTTATGCTGTCATTCTTCCCAAACACAGTGTTAGTTCCATGGGGGCAGAGGATTTTATCTCGTTTATTTACTTCAGAATCCCTAGAACAGAGCCTAGAACAAAGTAGATGTCCCAGAAGTGTGTAGATGGGCAAGAAGGAGGGAGAGGCATTGGGACTTCAGGAAGGGAATGTGTGGGTGGCAAAGCCAGGGGACTGTCTGGGGAAGTGGCATCTGAAGTTGGGATTAGATAGCAGACACCTGCCTATGGCAGGCAGGGCTGAAAACTACAATGTACTCCCCATGTAATTTTTTAAAGATTATGGGTAGCTTAAAAGCAAGGATGCTATAGCGGTCTTAAACAATACTCCTAGAAAGAGTAGGAAGTGCCTCGTCAGCCACACGGTAACCTGTGTAACGGCTGTGATTAAGATGAAGTTTAGCTCTGAACTTCCTGGCAAGCACAGCAATAAGGGAAATAATGATGCGTCAAATACTTTGCATTTTCTGCTGGAAGAAGGCATGCCAGCTCTTTAGGAAAGCCTTCCCCAGCGCCCCACCTGCTACCCTGATGCTAAATTCTAAGTGTAATTTATCAAGTGGTTTAGCTGGTTGAAAAGGAAGAGGGTAAGGCACTGAAGGAGACTCTGAGAGTCAGGAGCTGTTCTAGAGTGATCATTTGCCCATCACATTGTAGACTTTGGTGATGGGTCCTGTGTTACTGCGGATTTATCAGCAAAATGTGGAAAAAATGGACTCAGAGATGTGAAGTCACTGAGAGGCAGCTAGTAAGAGGAGTTGCTCAGATTCAAACTGAGGACCTTGTATCCTGAAGGCTGAGGAAGGTGGTAGCCATGGTGGGATGCCCAGGGCTGAAGGAGGGATGAGATGATGAATAAGCAGTCTCGGGCTGGGCAAAAGCTGTCCATGTGGTGGGGCTCCTGGGGCCATACTGCCCCGGGACAGCTGGAAGACCTCTCACTGCAGATCCTCTAAAGCCTCTAAACTGTGGGGAGGGGCCAAGAGTGGTAAAGGCAGGGGCAAGACAAACATTTTTCTGGAACCAAGGCGTGGGGGGCTCAACTCCCTCCCCGGAGGAGCTGCTTATGGCTGTTCTGAAGATGCCTTTCTCCATTGGGATGGGAAGTTTAGGTAACAGCCTCATACAGATTTGGATAACTTCCCTCCTCTGTTCCAAAGCCCTCCATGACTCCCCACTGCCCTCAGGATCCAGTTCGATTCCTCAGCTGGTGTTCCAACAGCCAACACAGCATGGCATACTCAGACCTCTGAGTGCAAGCCTCAGCCTGCCATCTCCTCGCTGTGCGACCCCAGGAGAGTTACCGCATCTCACTGGAGTGCCACACCTTATCCATCTGAAAAACAGGGATGCAAATAGTATCAGCTGGGAGGCTTAAATACACTGCTACATGTAAAGGGGTTGGCACCTGCAGGCAAGTGCACTAAAAGCACTGGGGGGTGGCTTTTAACTGCACTGCCTTCGTCCTCAACACCCCATCCCTGTCCCCAATAGGAACAGCATTATGGCTGGCCTCTACTGAGCTCTCCTGGGCTTCCCCTCCTGCCCCTCTCCTTCAGACTGGACCACTTAACCTATCTGGAACAGATTCATTCATTTCTCATTCATTGTCCAGAAATTCCCCAAAAGCCTCTCCGGACAAGTACTGGATTGAGTATCAGGGACAAGGATGATCCAGACCCCTGTCCTATTCTTGGAGAGTCCCAGTCTGTGCTCAGCTCCCTGAGACAGAAAAGGCCAGGGATGTTAGAGGCTTGGTGGAGGCTCTGACCAAGCTGGGAGATCAAGGAAAACTTCCAGGGAACTTCAGGTAACACTTAAATAACATCCATCCATTCATCCAACCACCCATCTATCCATCCACTCACCTAATCATCCATCCATCCATATGCCATCTATTTCCCATCTGCTCTCCACCATTCATCCATTCATTTATTCATGCACCCATTCACTCACCCTCTCATCCATCCATCCATCTATCCACCCATCCATTCGTCCATCTGTCCATCTGTCCGCCCATCCACCCATCCATCCATCATCTGTCCACCCAATCATTCCTCTATCCATCCATTCATCCATCCGTCCATCCATCCAACCACTCATCTCTCCATCAATTCATAGAAACATTAATTTTTCCAGGTATCAGTGTGTTCATCCACCCATCCATGTTTATCTATGAATTATTCATCCAGTAGTTCCGCCACACACACCTCAAGTGATGTGGAAAAACTAGGCACGAACCCTCCAGCCCAGCAGTTCAACTTCAAGACCAGAAAGGATGACAGAGGTCATGTGGTTGGGCAGGTGACTTGAAATCTCAGAGGAGATGAGCCCCTTCAAGAATCTCCCTGTCCCTCCTGTCTGTGGACCATCTGGATGGCCACATCACAGGTGAGAGGTTGAAGAGTGGGACCTCATGGGGAGTGATCAGGGCTAAGCCTGGCTGTGTGCACAGACCAGGGGCAGGTGGGAGGAGCAGGGTGGGCGTGGGTCCATTAACGAGGGGCTCTGAGGAGTCTCCCAGGGAACCTGTAGTTCTTCTGGGCAAGAGCCTGACTCCAACAGGAGCAGCTGTGAGGATGGAGCTCCAGGCAGGGGATCCTCAAGCCTGGGTGTAGGAGGGGTTCCCAGAGCTCTCAGATCACACTGTGGGCCGGGGTGTCCAGCCTCCGCAGACAGTAGAAAGGAAGAACTGGAACACCAGTAATGTGGAGGAGAATGGGCCCCTTGGCCGGGAGGGCACCTGCTGTCTCCAGTACCCTGGCACAGAGCAGATGACAGTCTGGGGTGCTGGTGGAAAAGACAGACGGCCCTGCTGTCACTTCGCATCTGGGTTTCATGGGGCTGTTACTCATGAGGTGTGCTTGGCTGTGGCCATGTGAGAGGAGAGGAGACAGAAGCGCAGAGGGGCTCAGGAACACACCTGTTTCCCAGGATCCCCACCAGGTCGACCTGGGCCCTGTGAGCGAGAGAGGCTGGTGGGAAGCTGGCTCTCCCTGGCTCCCCTCCTCCCAGCCAGCCCAGTGAGGGATGACTTGGGCCCTCCACAGATTCAGCTGTTTCTCCAGCATCATTCTCCACCCCATAAAATGGACCATGGGGCTGGGAGCATAGGGAACACCTGGCTGTGCAGGGACCTAAGTAGGTGCTGGGGTCACCATTCCTGGGGTGGTATGAGAGAGGCAAGTGGACAGAATGGGAGCCCTGGAGTGAAGGGCACTGTGACCTTGACCGAGCGTCCCCCAAGCTGCAGCAAGGGGCTGCCTCTGCCGTCCCGCCACATGGAGAAACAGAGGCCCACGGGGCAGGAAGGCCCACAGTGAGGAAGAGTGGGAGGACTCACAGATGATCAAAACCAGCTGGGCTCAGTTTAGAAGATGCAGCCCCTAATCTCTGCAGCCAGACTCTCTTGTTCTTTTCATCTCAGCGTTTACTGAGGCCTTCCCTGGGCCAGCTCTTGTATGAAACTGAAACAAGCAGGACCACACAGGGTGACTAGAGTTGTCCCAGAGGGAGCCCAGGGTGCAGTGGGTACTGATGTAGGGCCTCTGCCTGTAGAAGTCAGGGAGGACTTGCCTGGGACGGAGGGTGGTGAAGGATCATAGATGTTTCCAGACCGTCCAGGGCCAGGCAGGAAGGATGGAGACATGCAAGAAGACAGCCACGTGGGAAGTGTGGGGTGCAGGGCAGTGGCTGGGAAGGAGTGCAGGGTGCATGGGTGCAGAGAGGAGCAGGCTGGGAGGGGAGACTCCAGAGCAGGTTGGTGGCCAGACCAGAGGGGCTGTCTATGCCAGCCTGGAGTTGGCTTGATCCTGCAGGCAGTGGAGCCACAGAGGGTGTTGGGCAGGAGGGCAGTGAGGCCAGGGCCTGTGCTCCAGCTGTGCCACTCAGTCTCTAGCCTGCTCCCAAGAGTTTCCAATTCTGTAGGTCTGGGATGGAGTCTGAAGATTTGCATATGGGGACCCTGAGGCAGGTGAGGAACGATGGGACTTATCATTCATGGAGATGAGAACCCAGAGGGGCTCAGGACTGGAGATGAGGAGAGGAGGTTAAATCTGAGGATCCCTTGGGAGGCTGAGGTAGGCAGACCACGAGGTCAGGAGATCGAGACCATCCTGGCCAACATGGTGAAACCCCGTTTCTACTAAAATACAAAAAATTGGCCAGGCATGATGGCACGCGCCTGTAGTCCCAGGTACTCAGGAGGCTGAGGCAGGGGAATTGCTTGAACCTGGGAGGTGGAGATTGCAGTAAGATGAGATCACACCACTGCACTCCAGCCTGGCGACAGAGTGAGACTCTGTCTCAAAAAAGAAAAGAAAATCTGAGGTCCCCACCAGGAATCAGATCTCTGTGGTGTCAAACTTCCTCCAAGCGTGAGGCTGGGGAGGGGTCTGGCTATAGAGGAAAAGAGGAAGAGCCTGGGATACAACTGGTCCCTGCGCTAACCCAGGAGGGCCCCCTTGCAGGCCTGCAGTTGGTCTGAGCCCCAGCTCTGCAAAGGATGGCTCCCTCCTCCAGGAAGCCAAAGGCACCACCCCGCCTCAACTGCCACTGCCTAGTGGGGCCAGGATTGAGACCAGGACTCTGCAGTCAGACCTGGACCTGAGTCCAGTCGCCTACAGCTCGCTGTGACCCTGGGCAAGTCCCACCACCCCTCTGAACCCTGGTTTCCCATTCAAAGTAGTGATAACAGTACCTGCCTTACCAAGCTGTTATGAGGGCTGGGGGATGGGAGAGGCCTGGGTTAACTGTACAACTCTGGATACACCTCTGGACATGCCTGCGTTGCTATTATTGTTATTATTATTATTATTGGGAAAGGGCGCCTAATGGGGAGAGATGATGTCTTAACCCCAAGGAATTATACATGGTGGCATTTCTGGCACCATAACAGGTTCATGCAAAAAAATCATTTGCAATGGGAGCCCTAGGACACAGCGGGGGCTCATGGTCGTCTGTGATGTGGCTCCTGGCACAGGGCCTGAGGCTGGGCCACCAGGCCGAGATCTGAGCTCTGCTCCCTTCCACACAGACTAAATATTTGGGTTGCTCCTTCCCCAGCCTGTCGGGACCCAGGACCCTCTCTGGCAGGGAGAGGGGAACACCATGCCTCAGGGAGCAAGGCAGGGGGTTGTGGCAGGATTGATTACAGCAGGGCCTGCTCAGCTCAGACCCCACCACCCGCCAGCCCCTCAGAGGTCTGAGCACAGCCAGAGAAGCTGCCTCTGACACACAGCGGGACCAGGGGCAGCCCTGCCCCCGCATGGGGCCTCAGTTTCCCCATCTGTAGAGTGGGGTTGAGGCCGGGAGAGTTGGACAGACTGATTCCAAAACCTTCTGGTTTTCTCTCCAGTGACCAAGGCCTCCTTGAGCCTCCAGCCCTTAGTGAGCAGGCGAAGGGGACCTGCAAAATGGGACAATCCCTCCAGAGCTGGGAGGTGGGAGGACCCAGGAACAACATGGGCGGACGATCTCGGGAGGCAGAAGGCCTTGGAGAAGTGGCGTCAGGCTTACATGGAAATATCCCCAAATGCCACTAATTCTCCCTTCTGCCCACCGTAATACAAACTGTGGCCATTTGTAAGCACCTGGTCTGTGCCTAGCATTGTGGCAGGGGCTGTCACAGGAGGCCAGGCCTCCAGCTCCCAAGGGAGTGGGGGTCCCACAGACACAGCCTGATGGGACCAGCCATGAGTGTGGGCAGAGCTGTGCCTGAAGAGGAGCCCAGGCACCAGATCTCAGCATCGGGATCTTCATGCTGATCATTTACAAGACCTCGACTCTGCCTCAGGCGGACCCAAGCCCTTGACCTTACCTGCTTCTCGCAGCATCCCAGAGCAGGGAGGACTGAGCTGTCCCCATTTTAAAGATGAAGAAACCAAGACACTGCTCACCCAGGGATGAAGTGGTGGAGTTGGGCCTTGGTCTGGGTCTTGAGTCACCCACAGTACCTATTTCTTTAGTAGTAATGGTGCCCTGGCTTACTCACAGGGTATGTGAGCATCTAGGCTGGCAGAAGCCCTGTGTGCCCTGTGCGCAGGACCTCGGAAGCACTCAGTAAGGGGTGATGTGTGCTTGTTAGCACAGCAGGGGCCAGGTTTCCATACTCCCGGGCAGGGGAGTCTGGGGCTGCTGCTGTGAATGATTCTTCATCATTGTGCCTTCTGGTAGTGCCTGTTCGCAAGCTCCTGCCAGGAGACGGCCATCCTGCCTCCAGCGGCCAGGCCCTTGGGGGGAGCCTGGTCCCCAGGCAGAGGTGTGGGGCTGCAGCCTGCTGGAACCCCTCCCTGGGCCCAGGGCCTGGAGAGCTCTGAGTGAGCCCCCAATGCACACACGCACCAAGCAGATGGGCAGCCCCCAACACACGGGACATGCTCGGGAAACACTGACGTGGCAGGAAGGCCCTCAGCACAGGGCCAGGCATTGCCGCGGGTCTCTGAAGTTGAACCGCCAGGAGCCAGCGCCCATCAGGAGCAGCCTTCTTGACCCAGTTCCCTTGTCTGTGGTAGGGCTTAGCCTGCGGGAGGATGGGGTCTGGGGGCCCACCGGTCACCAGTGAGCAGCCTCCTTCATGAGGTACACATGCTCCACCTAGAGCCTGGGCCTGGACCCAGCCTCAGTCCTAGAGGGCCACCTGCCCCTCTGGTATGGGCCCTCGCCACCTTGGGCTTCTGCTGCGTCTGTGGACCAGGCCTGGGTCGGGTTCTGCGGGGACAGCAGGAACAGATGGGGTCCCCGAGGGCCCTGGTCCACCGGCATCTGCAGTCCTAGGACCACGTGAGGGACGGGTAAGGAGCTGTGAGGGGCTGGGGGGCTCGATGGTGGGGCTGGGCCCTCTCAGAGGCCCACTGCCTCCGGGGAGAAGGGCTGCAGGGCTTCCTGAAGGATCGGGGCGAAGCCTCCCTCTGCTTGCTCTCCATTCTGACTGTCAAAGGAGCTGTGTGGAGGGCGGGATGGGGCTTCACCCCTACCGAGCCCTCCGGTGCTACCCCCCTGGGATCCCACAGAGCTGTGCTTTTCCAGAAACCCGAAGGCCCCTGCGAGTGTGTCTCCTGAAGGGACCTTTCTCCTCGCCCTGACCTTGGTCACACTGTCCTCTGCCTCGGGGTCCACCTCCAGTCCAGCTGGGCACTGCTCCTCCTCGTTCCGTATCCAGCTGCAGCACCCACGGGGCCTTCCCTGGGAGGGCCACCCTGACTCCATCCCCTTTCCCCTGGACCCACGCTTCCAGCCCACTTTGCTCACCCCTCAATTATAGTCTCTTCCCCAGACTCTGGGGACTTTGGGCCCTAAGGGCTGGAGTCATTTAGCCATAGCTCTTACACCCTACCCTAGCATTTGCAGAACCTGGCTCAACGGAGGTTTGTTGACTGACTGTGTGACTGAATCCTTCTTTAATCACAGTGGCTTCCAGTGGATAACTCTTCCTATCTATCTGCTGAGTGCTTGACGTGCATTACCTAGTTTGAGCCTTATAACAGGACAAAGAGGTGGGTGCTGCCGCTGATCGTACTTCACAGATGAACAAATGGGAACTCAGAGGGCTGAAGTAACTCAGCCAGCAAGGGCAGAGCCAGGAGCCACAGTCAGGCCTGTGCTTCTAACACACGGTGCTCCCTACCCCTTCCGTGGCAGAATCCTCCCTCCTTGGTGCTCCCTCACCCCACAGCAGGTGTGTAGTCCAGGAGCTGGGGCTGACTCACCTGTGTCCCCAGCCCGCAGCACAGGGCAGGCATGGAGCCCAAGCTCAGGGGAGCTCTGGGACAGGAAACAACCCACCTACCTCCAGCTGGGTCTGGTCAGCCAGGCAGGGTGCTGGAGGCTTTATACACTTGACTTCTCTCAAGTGTGAGGACAGCTGTGTTCACCCCATTTTACAGCTAAGGAAAGGGAGTCATGGGTGCTGTGATGTGTTCGGGGTCACTCAGCTTGGCGGGGGGCAGTGCAGGGTGAAAATCCTGCCTGTGTGGCCCTGACAGGCCATGCCCCTGCCTGCTACCCGGGACGGCCTCCCGCAGAGTTCCTTCATTTCACGTGTGTTCTGGAGAGAGAGAGGCGGGCTGGGTGGGTGTGGGGGTTGTTGGTGTGGGAGGTATGCTGTGTATGTGTGAGAGCTGGTGGGGTCTGTTTTCCTTTGCTCCTGCATGGATTTTACACTAAGTCTGGGCTTTGGCTGCACAGCAAGTGTTGACCATCATTCCCAAGAATCTGGTTCAGCCCCTGGTGCTGACAGTCTCTGCTGGGAAAGAAGCCGCCGGGGGCCTGCAGGTCCACTCTGAAGACAGGAGGAGGGAAGGGCAGCACCTGCCAGGAGGGAACAGCCTCCAAATCGAGCCAGCTGTCACCTGGAGCACAGAGCCCCGTCACAGGCCCGAAGGAAGACCATCCAGAATGAATGGCCAGGCCCCAGGAGCTGGCCTTGGATCCTCTCACCCAGGGTGTCCAGGGGAAGGCCAGGGCTGAGGAGAACGAGGGTCGGCATGCAGCAGCCTCCTGCCTGCTGCTCCCACTCCGCCTTGGGCCAGATGGGACTGAGAGAGAGGGCAGCCCCGGGTGAGGGGATGCGGAGAGGCAAGGACGAAATCAATCTCACACTTCAGGTGCAGAAAGCCAAGGCAGACAGCTCTGGAGTCTTCAAGTCTTAGGCCCGAGACTTGTAGTGTCTTGAGTCAGGTGTCCTGAAATCCCAGGGCCGTGGAATGGTTCACAATGGAGGACCAGAATCTAGGAAAAATGAACCCTGGGAATCTTGAATGGGAAGGAGCCTCCAAGGTCATGGCATCGAACAGGCTGTTGTCCCTGCAGCCCTCAGGCAGCCTCTTACTCCACCGCCTTCTTGAGGACCACATGCTCTTATGGATGCGCAGACAGTGGAGACGGAAACATTTTGATTTTAACTGCATCTGTGCCCCTGCCCAGGAGCACTGGAGGCTGGGCCTCTGGCAAGCCTTTGCCTTCACCCGCCAGCCTGAATGGGGGTGTCTGGGATGCTTGTCCTGATCAGCCACAACCTCCTCCTGCTCCTCCCCCATCAGCCACCCCTGGCTCCCCGCCCCAGCCCTTCAGCCCCTCTGCTGGCACCCAGCAGGTGAGACAATGCAGACCAAGGGGCCAGTAAGGAGACTGTCTTCAGCAGCCACGAGCTGGGGAGCAGAGCGGATATTGATTTGGTATATGGGCGCGAAGGGACCTGTTAAACGTGCAGCTGTTAAATTGCTCTGCCCAGAGCCAGCCAGCTCTGCGGGTAGGCAGGTGACCTGGCTGGCAGGCAGGCAGTGGTCAGACCAGCCAGCTGCTAGCGCCCTGTTGAGGGTGGTCTTGGACATCTGGCAGAACCTGAGGCAGCCTGGCTTGGACCCTTGTTGCCCTGGTGCCCACAGGCCCCTGTGCTCCAGCCATATCCACCTCCTGGCATCCTCTGCGCATAGCCTGCAGCCGTGGCTGTTCTCACACAGACCCCTCCCCATCACCTCCTTCTCCATTTCTTAAAAACCTATCCCACTTTCCAGACCCAATGCAAATGGCACTCTTCCATGAAGTCTTCCCGATTTCCTACTCCCTACTCCCAATACCCAGAGAGGAGCAGGCTTTCCTCTCCAAATCCCCAAAGCCCCAGGGCTCTGCCTGTCTTCGGCTTCTGGTCCCCTCTGCGTTAAGAACTAAGAGTTGTGGGTCCACTGAAGAGAACACCTGAGCTTCACGTGCCCCTCTCCCAACACACGCACAGGTGGGGCCTGGGCGGCCAGGCACACAGGTGATGCTGAGCAGCTCACGAGGGGAGGACAGGGCAGGAATGTGCTGGCTGAGCCATGGCCTGATCCTGATGGGCGCCCCTTCCCGGCACCTGAGCCGGGACGGTGCTTCCCAGGCCCTGCAACAGATGCCAGGAGCTGCTCCGTCTTGAATTGTTCTCTGTTCCTCTCTTGTAAGGCCCTCCAATGGTCCCCAGTCAAAACTCCCACTCAGTCAGAGGCCACCTTCATTGCTGGGATGCCCGTTGTGGAGGCTGAGACCAAGCCTAACCGTTGCAGCCATGAAGCCCAAATCTGAGGCTCTCTGAGCCTCAGTTTCCTCATCAATAAAACAGAGATACTGGGTCATATCCCTTATAATGGTTGCGAGAATTGGACAAGACAACTGCTGAAGAGGCCCAGAGAGGGTCAGTGGTTGCCTGGAGTCACACAGCAAAAAGGCAGAAAAGACGCAGCACTCCTACCTCCTAGCCCCAAACTCCCCCTACCCCGTCCAGCCTCCTGGGTCTGGGTTCTGGGCTGAACAGCCTGCGTTGTGCTGGGGCCTGGTCTGTGTAACCTGGTGGCTGGTCTCTGCAACCTCAGGAACCACAGACTAGCAGCTTGCTCAGAGCTGGGCTTGGGCCTCTGGTTGTTCCTCTGGCCCGGCCAGGCCTCTTCACGGGGCCTTATCTGTCTGCTCTCTCCTTTCCCACCAAACTAATCGCTCCCTCTTTTCAGGAGTTCCTGTTTCCGCTCTGCCGCCTTCTTGTCTCCCTCCTCAGGCCCGTCTCTCCCGTGTCTCCAGCCAGCGTCCCACACTTGGTTCCGAGCCGCCTCGGCGTGGCTGCTGCTGTCATCACTGGGGAG
This sequence comes from Saimiri boliviensis, assembly GCF_048565385.1. Classification (NCBI taxonomy): domain Eukaryota; kingdom Metazoa; phylum Chordata; class Mammalia; order Primates; family Cebidae; genus Saimiri; species Saimiri boliviensis. The sequence goes on along the minus strand of NC_133454.1, from coordinate 69,558,284 downwards.
TCTCCATCACTCGGGGGCTCTCCAAGCCTCACAGAGCCCTGTCCCGGGACGGCTGCCCCTTACACAGGAGGGAGATGGAGCAGGGCCTGGAAAGGGAAACCTGCTGGGGACAGGAATCCTGACACCCTCAGATCAGTACGCAGCCATCCAATTCTTCGGGTTGGGCATTGGCCAAGGGGCTTCTACAGGGCTTGCAAGGCAGTGGTTTAGGGGTCCCTATTCTACAATTCCTGGGTACCAAGATTTGACAGTTCTAAATCTCTGAATCCGATGAGATCCTGAGCTACCAGAGCTCTGAGGTCCTGGGAGCCTCCAGGCCCTTGTGATGCACCTGGCGGAGGCCTGAGCCTCCACCTCCCCGGAGCGGGGCTCAGGCTGGCTGCATTCTCAGAGCCCTGACCTGGGGGCGAGGGGCAGCACCGGGACCAGCTCCCACTGCCCCTTGGTTGTCCAGCTCCTGGCCTGCCAGAAAGATTCAGGGCTTTGTCACAGAGGTGGGGACTGGCCACTGGCCCATTGAGTCAGGGACCCCTGGAGTCTCCTGTCCTGAGCTTGAGGGCTCCCCTCCCAGCCCTCCTCAGCTCTCCATGTAGCTCCTCTGCACCTGCCGGGAGTGCGGAGGACGCATGAGCAGGGACGCACCTGTGCTCAGAGCCCTTCTGTGCTGGGAGCTTTCCTCGGGGCTGGAGTGAGCACGTTTCCTTACAGAGCCTCAGTTTCCTCCTGCGTCAATGGTAACAATACTCACTTCGGAGGGCTGCTGTGGTGACTTGGGCCAGTGTGTTTAGAAAGTCACATAGCAGGTACACAATACATGGTAGCACTTAGCTCATGTGGCCACCCTCTCTGAGAGCCATTCTGGGTTCCTGGTCTGGTTTCCCCATTTACTTGTCTTGACAGAGGTCCAAAGAATACTCCCAAACCCAACATTTCAGAGGTATGTCTTATACCCAGCCCTGTTGTGCTGCCCCCCAGATCCCAGGGCCCATGGGTGCATAGGGCTGGTCCCAGTTCATGAAAAGGCCGAAAACATGTGGGGGAGACGGATGTTATGACACAACACAGGCCTCTACAACACCTTGGCTCAGAGAAGAACTGGAGGGAGCATAGAGGCTGTGGGAACCCAGTGGAGGCCCCTGGTCCAGGGTGAGGGCAGTTGGGGAGGGCTTCCTGTAGGAGGCAGCCATTTACCTGGCTTTTGCAGAAGAGGCCACTGGCTGGCAGCTTGAGAAGGAGGGTGATGGCTGCTTTAACTGTTCAAAGGGTTGTTGGGAGCCCAAAGAGGGGGAGATCCTTTCCACCCAGAGCACTGGGGAAGGTTTTGTGGAGAGGGCTATGAAGGTTGCGTGAGATTCCAGCAGGGAAAACAGCGCTCACGGCCAGGGAAGATCAACAGATGCCCAGAGGCCAGGCGGGCTGAGCAGCTGGGAGTTGCAGGAAATGCTGTTGTAAGAATCGTTTGTGCCTATGGGGACAGGCCTTGTGTTCTAGGCAAGGAACTAGGGTTTGGTTTTGTGAGCTGAGGGGTTTGCTGAGAGCTGTGAAGCAGGGAAACCCTGGGCCTGGAGAGTGCACATTCCAGGGGCTCCTTCCAGGGAGGCTGGGGGTTTTCACCAGAGAGGCTGGCAGGGGCCCCACCCAGAGAGGCTCCAGCTCCCCCAGCCCATTATCAGCTCTGTGACCACAGGAAGGCCCTTCCCATCTCTGAATTTCCTCATCTGCAAAACACACCAGAAGACTTATCTTGAGGTTCCTTGCAGCCGGTGACTGTGGCTCTGGCCATCCCCCCATCCTGCCTCAAGCTTTCAGGCAGGGCCTGGAGAATGGCCACCAAAGCTGTCCTTCTTCCCACTCAGGACTTGTCCAGCCCCAGAGGGGTCATCCCTGCCATCCCACCCCTGTGGACGTGTCTTCACTTCTCCAAAGCCTGCGCAAGGCCCTGCTCTGCCGCAGCCCCTCCAGGTGGCGTCTCAGTCCTCAGCTGGCTCCAAGGAGGGAAGGCGCTGGTGCTGAGTCTGGGTCTCTCCCATGCATGCAGAGATCCAGATGACGTCTTCTTACACCCTTTGCCTTGGGTGGTCACCCCCCCAAGCCACAGCAAGATCCGGTAATGAACCACTGCTTCTGTTTCGGCGCCATCTGCCCTGGCCAGGCACTGGGGATACCCCACTTGCTCATCTGTTGGTTACTAGTGCTGCCCACATGCGGGAGGTGACGCTGAAGCTCAGGGGACAGTGATGTGCCTGCGGTGATCCTGTGCACCCTGCCTTCACTTGGCAATAGCCAGGACCACCAACCTCCCTCGTGTCTCCCTGGCCATTCCGTCTATCTCCCGTGTCTCCTCTAAGCTTCGTCTCCCCAATCTCCAAGGCAGGAGTGCCCCAGGCCCAGGCTCTGGTCCTCTTTACTCACCCACTGTCTTAGTGATGATGCCCAAATGTGGATCTCCAGCCACGGCCACTCCCCAGAACTCCAGATCCAAATATCTACCCATCCACTCAGTATTTCCACTAGGAGCATAAACAGCATCACAATCCCTACAGGCCCAAATCTGAACCCCAGGTCTCTCTTCATGTCAGCATTCAGCTCCTCCAGCCTTCCAAGTGCTCCAGCCAAACCCCCAGCAGTCATTCTTGGGCCTCCTTCCCCTCACACCCCACATGCAAAAAGGGAACAAATCCTGTTGGCTCCACCTTCAGAACAGAACCAGAATCCAACCACTTCTCATCACGTCTGCTGCCGCCAGCCTTCAGCAGGCCTTTCCCAACCTCCTGCCTTCCTCCCCACCTCCCCCATTTTACAAATGGGGAAACTGAGGCTGACAGAGAGCCCTGCCTAGGGTCATGCGGAAAACCTACCAGGGCTAGCTAGAGCCTGGATCTGCACTACCTCCCCAAAGTCTGCATCCCAGCTCCCCAGGGAGGGTTCTCCCTTGAAGTCAGCTTAGCAGGCAGGCCTGACAACATGGCCAGGCTCCGAGCTGCGCCTGCATGTGTGTCCCTGAGGAACAAAGACGCTGCCAGCTGGGTTTATGTTTCAAGACGTCTGTCCTCGCCCTTGACCAAGAGATCTTACAGGGAGATCGGGGCCAGGGCCTGGTGTGGGGGAAGTGCGGGGGGAGAAAAGACATCAATCGGAAGCCGCCTTGCCTGGAAACCGGAGAGTTCCCCCACCAGCCCCAGGGTCTGCCCAGTTCACTTGAGGAGGCCGGGAACTGCAGGGGCGGGCTGGGGCTCACTCAGCATTTATTTCATACAGCTGCTTAGAAAGCTTGTTTTAAAATAGAGATCATCATATATATATATATATATATATATATATATATATATATATATATATAATATATAAGAGGAATCGAGAAGAGCCACCCCGAAGAAAAAGCTATGTTTTATAAATATTTCTGTAGCTTCCATATCCCAAAGGAAGAAAAATCAAAAAACCAAAGAAAACATTTACAACCCAAGCTAGTGGTTCCATGTGGCAGGCCCAACAGGATCAGACTCCAGGGTGGGCCGGGGGTCCCACAGAACATTCTGAAGAAGGCGGGCAGACCCCTTCCCAGAGGCTGGTCTCTGTGGCCCTGAAAGGTCAAGTCCATGTCAGTCTCACAAAATCCCATGCCCTGCTCCTTAGACCAGCCTGTGGGCACTCCAGGGCCTCAGGCGGACAAGTTATTTTTAATCTTGTTGGTTTCCTTTGATGTCCCGGCCCTCCTTCCAGGGTGGCCAGGCCTTCTGATCCTGGTGGCTTCCAAGTGAAGGCGAAGCACAAGCCACCTCCCATGCCTGGCATCTGGAATTCACAAGCAGAGATCCGTGGGGCGTCTCCAGGCCCCTGGCCCCAGCTGCTGTGGGTCCTTGAGCAGAGTCCTCACTCCTGCGTGGGGCGGAGGGCAGGGCCTCACTTGCATACATAGCGTTCCACGGTGCGTTCACACCTGCGGCAGGTGACATAGCAGCACCAGTGGTACTTACAGTGGCACCGCTCGACCACGAGGTCCGTGTAGGGGTTGTAGCCACGCCCGCAGCACATAAGGTCGCAGCTGTCACTGCCGTTGGATGTCTTGTTGCACTGCCTGTTGTGGGGGCGGGAAGGAGGTCAGTGCATGCCTCAGTCACCACCTCCCCACACCCCATGACCCCCAGCCAGGCAGCCAGCAGCCTCTCCCATGGCCACCAACTCAGCCCTTCTTGGAAGTTGTCTTGAACTTTCAGGAATTTTAAATAATCCTGTTACCTAAAGGTACTTCTAACTTTTCCCTATATTTCTAGCAGGAGGTTACCAAAATGATGGGGTTGTTTTGTTTTCTTTTTCATTTTTTTTTTTTTTGAGACGGGGGTCTCACTCTCTTGCCCAGGCTGGAGTGCAGTGGTTGTGATTATGGCTCCCTGCAGCCTTGACCCCACCCCCCCATCTCAAGTGCTCCTCCCACTTGGCCTCCTGAATAGCTGGGACTATAAGCAGGTACCACCATGCCTGGCTAATTTTTTAATTTTTATTTTTGTAGCAATGGAGTCCCATTATGTTGCTCAGGCTGGTCTTGAACTCCTAGGCTCAAGCAATCTCCCATCTCAGCCTTCCAAAGTACTGGGATTACAGGCATGAGCCACTGTACCCAACCTTGTTTTGTTTTCTTGGAGGTATCTTTTTTCTGTTTCTTCTACTTCTAAAAATACTGGAAGGACCCTCTAACCAATCTAATAATCCTATCTAGACAGTCTCGCTCTGTCGCCCAGGCTGGAGTGCAGTGGTACAATTTCGGCTCACTGCAACCTCTGCCTCCTGGGTTCAGGCAATTCTCCTGCCTCAGGCTCCCGAGTAGCTGGGATTACAGGCATGTACCACCATGCCTGGCCATACTTAATCTTTTATTAAATATTATGACAGATGTAAAGATCACTTGATTTTTAGAAGCCTAGGATAAATTCTGAAATACTTGAACCCCCAGTGGGCATCAGGCATGCTGCTCGTGGAGGAAGAGGAGTCTATCAGCCACGTGCCTCCTGTGGGCCAGACCTTCCCCCCAGTGTTTTATCTTAGTGGAGGCCCACAGGGCCCTTGGGTTAGTGGATTTATTATGTCCATTATGCAGACGAAAACAGGCTCAGCAAAGGGCAGAGGCTTAAACTCAGACTAAAACTAAGGCCCTGGCTTTCTCTCCCTATCCTATCCTCTGTCTAGTGACAAATCATCTGTTCAGACTAGTGGTTCCTCTCACTGGGCTGAGGCTAGACAGGGAGTGTTTTCATGAGATGCAGTTGGGGACAGAGCTGCAGGGGTCTGGAGCACTGACAGGGACAAAGGGTCCCGACGGGTGGATGGAGGAATCCCAGAGTGTCCGAGATGGGCAAGTCCTAGAGATGAGTGAAGGTAATCCTCATATTTACTGATGGGGAAACAGACACAGAAGGGGGAGGGGCCTGGCCGGGGGTGAGTCCAAGGCCTTTGAGAGTTCAGGAGGGCTTCCTGGAAGAGGAAAGGCCATCTAGGCCATTCATGAAGGATGAGCAGGACTCCGTCATGCAGAGGAGGGAAGGAGTGCTAGGGTAGAGGAAACAGCCTGGGCAAAGGCAGAAGACCAGGCCTGCCCTCAGAACAGGGAGAGCAGACAGAAGGGGAGGGCTGGCGGCCCAGAGGAGGCTGAGTAGTGCTTGGGGGAGCAGCCAGGTCTGAGCTGGAAGGGGCGATGGGCAGAAGGAGGGGAGTGCCTGGGAAGAGTCAGCCAGTGACCAGCAAGTGGGGGCTGTCAGCAGTTTCCGGAAGAACACATGCCCCCGACCCAGACAGACCGCGGTTCAAACCTCAGCTCTGCCACTTACTGGCTATGTGACTTAAGGCAGGTCACTGAACCTTTTTGGGCTTTGTTTAGCCACTTGGCATTAATGAGTCCCCCCTCAGCCTTATTCTGAAGGCTCTGGCTGAGCACTCTATCCTGAGAGGCAGGAAGAAGACAGAGTTCTTTTTCTAATTTCTGGATCCCTGACATGCACTGTCTGACCTGGCCTCCGATGTCAGAGCCAGACAAGGCCTGGGACCAGGATTGGGGTCAGTGAGGCCACGGGCCCAGGGGAGGGCCATTGGAATACCTGGCTCCCAGGGCACAGGGTGGCTCAGACTGTCGGCGGAGGCGGGGGTGGGGGACGAGTTTCAGGGGTGCAGGCCTCTGGAAGAAATACTACAAGAGGGCTGGGATTTGGAATATTGACTGCAGATTAGGCCTCGGTTTCCCCAGGTTAGATTTGAGGATACTGCAAGGAGTCTTCCCCACCTAGGGAGCCAGCATCTAGAGATACCACCCGTGCACACGCTTTGCACAGTTCACAAAGCTCACTCACATTCAACCTCCAACCCAATCAATCTCACATTTCTCCTCCTCTAGGAAGCCTTCCTTGATGTCCAGGCTAGGTCAGGGACCCTCTGGGCTCCCCTCACACCGAGCTTTCTTGTCACGACCTGAGCCCTTGGGGATCCTCCAGCAGCACCTGCCACAGCTGACCTGCAGTCTCATGTAACTGGTGCAAAAAATGTTTGTGGTTGTAAACTGCTGAGAGATTGGGGGTGTTTGTTACTGCAGCAAAAGCCAACTAACACAGACGCCTGCAGGGGCCCCCCCAGGGAAGGACTGGCAGCCACAAGCCGAAAAACTGTGGGGGCTGCAAAGGAAGCCAAGAGGGTGGGTGGTGCTGTCGGGCTTCTTCATCAGGAGTGAGGGGGTGCTGGGAGAGTGGGGCCTGGCAGCCTGAGGGCACAGGGGGAGGGGAGATGCTACGTAAGTGTGCTTGGAGATCACTGCCAACCCTGTGAGCGGCGGGGTGCCCTCCCCACTGCACGGGACACAGGCCTGAGCCTCAACTCAGTGAGGGATGTGCTCGAGTCCCTCCACTGGGAAGCTGTGCCCTCGCTGACGCACACAGAGCACACAGATCCAGGAAGACGCTCTCTTCACTCTTGGGTCCTCTGTGGGCCTCCTGTAACCCTCCGTGTTCTAGAAGCCGCCTCTAACTCCCCCGTCCCCATGTACCTCAGCCCAGCCTCTGGCTCCTTCCTGTCTCCCTGGCCTGACCTGGTTCCATCTTCCCTCTGCCGACCCCTGCAATCTGGCCTCCAGATGGGAGCCTGGGCCTCCTCACAGAGCCTGCTGCCCCGGCCTGTGGGGATGCAGCCCCCCAGCCCACCCCTCCCTCTCCTGGAGACAGGAACGTGGGCCGTGGAGGAAGTCGACGCTGGCTGTGCACCAACAATGTGCCAGACACGTTCCCAGACACCCACTCTCTGGTGCAATATTCTTTTAACCCCAAGAACACGAGTTTTGTGGAATGCTATTAGGGGCTCCTTAATAAAAGAGTTCCATGGCCAAACACCTCTGGGAAGTACTGGCTTAAACAGATCCTTCACTGCAGATTCCTCGGAGCCTTTTGTATGTTCTAGTGCCTTGTGAAGCGCCAAAGGGAATTTCCCAAATGCATGTGACGCCAGAGCTCTTCCTCTCATAGGAGATCGGGACCAGCTTTTGCCAGCCCCGTCTTCCGGAAAGGCTGCTTGTGAGGTCCTCACCAGCCCCACCCAGTACACAGTAGGTCTGCAGTCACCCCTGGCTCCCTCACTCTCCTTTGCTGAGCTGGCTGCAGCAGCTGTGACTGGGCCTGTGGCAGGGTTCCAGGACCGGGGTCCCCAGGAGGAGATGGGAGGAGCGGTGGGCCAGGGGCAGGGCTCACAGGGGTGGGGACACAGGAGCAGTATCGCTGCACGGAATGCGGGCAGACCTCACTCTCCCTCACTCAGTGGAGGCTGTCTCCACCTCCCCTGGCGCCTCAGTCTCTTTTCTGTGCACCAAGCAGGCTGTACGGCCTTTACCCCTCATCTGTTCATCTGACAAACATTTTCTGAGCACCTATCTTATGTTGGGCAGCCTCGTCCCTCTCCTGTCTCCCAGTAGCGGCATTGTCTCTTCCCGTCAGTCTCCCCAGCTGGGGAAGGTGGAGCAGGGGCCTCTCATCAGCCTCCATTCCCTGGGCCCCTGCCAGGCCAAGTGCAGAATGCTCCTGGCAGCTCTGCAGGGGCCCCTAGGACCCTGGCATCTCCAATCAGCATTCCTGGGGCCAACTCCCTTGACTGAGCAGGGACTCCATTCTCCAAATGCCAACTGAGTCCCTGCTGTGTGTGTGGCCCTGAGCTGGGGAACAGTGCGTGCAAGCTGGGTGACCCTTTCCCGCCAGGATGGCGGCTGGCCTCACCTGTCTTGTGTCCCGTGGGATCCCACCTTCTCATTCTTCATGCAGAAGTCAGGTGAGCTCTGCAGATAGACGAGTTCCGAGTCCTTCACGGGCCGGATATCCAGGTCCTTGGGCACCAGGTGCTTGCGGGTGCCCATGGGACGGTGCACTACCTTGGTGGCTGACAAGTATCGGGTCTTGAGATCGGCAGCCACATCCTGCAGCTCCTGCAGCCCCTTCCAGCAGGTGCGGATGGAGCAGGAGCCAGACACCCCATGGCATTTACACTTCATTTCCAGAGAGGCGCGCAGAGCCTGCGGACAGGGGGAGGCGTCGGCTGGGCATCCGGAGTCCCCTCCCTGGCCTGTCCTGGGACCCCCAGCCCACCCACCCGTGGCTGGGTGCTCTCGGGGAGACACTGCCTGCTGGAGCCTCAAGTGATAGAGCTTTTTGCTGTGAAGTTTGGAGGTGGTGTGGGTCTTCCTGCAACCTGGGGGGCAGCTGAGGGGCAGGAATAAAAGCATTTGCAGGGATAGGGATGCAGTTATTGAGCACCTACTATATACCAAGCACTCTAACACATAAGAGAGGTTGATCATCACAAAAGCCCTTCAGGGGAGGTATTCTTACTCCCCCCATATTAAAAAGAAGAAACAGCTCAGAGAGGCTGCCCAAGGTTGCAGATAGGAAATCATGGAGCTGGGATTTGAACCCAGATCTGAGGGTGATTCCAAAAGCAGTGGCTTTTAATTGTTCCATGCTTTTTCTCTCACTAACTGCTTGCTGGAAAAAAGGAAGAAAATAAGAGAAGGAAGGAAAGGAGGAGAGTAGGAAGGGGAGAAGAGGCAGAGGTGAGTGCGGGAGGCACCTCCCCACTGCCTGGCTGGCTGTCCCCCCACTGCCAGCGCTCCTGCCAGGCCACCCTCAGCAAGCCACGTCACCACTCAGAGCCTCTGTCTTCTTTCGTGCAAAGCGAGCACATAATTCCTGCCTTGCAGAGAGCTGTAAGGATGAAATGAGATGACACACACAAAAGGGTTTTGTGAACCATAAAAGTTAAATCAATATTGGCTTTGAAAAATCCATTTAAGTAATAACTATGGTAAAGACCCTTGGGCTCAGAGGCTTGGGGAGATTTTTGCCCTGGCTTCCAAAAGGACTCTGGCCCACCAGCTTTTCTGGGCCTCAGCTTCCCCATTTATACCTGAGGGGTAGAAGTTAGACGCCTTCTAAGGGCCTTCCAGTTCTGCCTTTTAAACCCTTCTTTCAAAACAAGACTCAGATCCCCCTGCCCCAGCCTGCCCTCCTGCCTGTCCTGTACAGAGACCGGCAAGAGTCATGGGAAACTGGGCCCATCCCCTGCATCAGAGAGATGGGGAAACTGAGGCAAAGAGTGGTCAGGCCTTGCTCCAAGACAAATGAGTTAGTGGGGGAACTGACCAAGGTCTCAGGGCTCCTTCCTCTCGCCAGTGCCAGGAAGTGAGGACCCAGGGAGTGTGTATGGGCAGCAAATCTGAAATGTGTGAGAAAAGTCTGTGGAGGTCACAGGAATGAAGTCAACAGGACTGCAGGGCACCGCGGCACTGGCGAGCCATCGAGGGAAAGTGAACTAGGTTCTGCTGCTCAGCATAAGCTGGGAGAAGGGGCCTGGAGCTTCCCGAGGTACTAAACCCATGTTGGCGATCTCATTTAATCCTCATGAAGCCCTGCAACTTGTGGGGATACTGGCCCCTTTTGCAGATGGCCTCGGGGACAGGCCTGATTTGCCCCGAGGCTGAGGACACTCTTTGGACTGCATGGCAGGGAGGGGAGGGCTGGGCCCCTGGCAGCAGGTGGTGCCCAGCTGGCCTGGCCATGATGTTGGGTGTGCAGGCTGCTGGGAAGGGCTCCCACTGGGTTTCATGAGCAGGGGTGGGGGACAGGTCAGCAGGGCCAGGAGGCAGGAGTCCCGAGTTCCTGGCCAGGCTCTGCTATAGACCCACAGTATGATTTGGCCTCAGTTTCCCTAACTGTCCAAAGGATGGCCTGGACATCCAAGAATCCTCACACAAGGGAGACCCTTGAGAGCAGGTGAGACCACAGAAGCCCTGGACATGGGAGTCGCACAGGCCTGGGCTCTATCGCGCGGTGTGGCTGAGCCGCTGAAGTGCTTTCGGTCACACTCAGCGCCTCTGTAAAACGGGGCTAAAGGGTGCAGAGAGGAGCTGATGAGATGCCGACTGCACAGACTGCACACGCAGCTCTAGCGGAGTGGCCGTCCTGCTGGTCACAGGCCTTTCCCCATCTGTAGAAAGGGGACAACAGAGCCTGCCCGAGTCGTTCTGCGACCACAGGACAGAAACATATGGAGCACCAAGCACTGTGTCTGCAACATGGATTGCTAGAAAGTTCATTCACTTATGGGTCCACCCACCCCAGCCTTTTGGGCAGTGAGGTGATGAATGAATGAAAACCTGATAATAATGAGTGCTGGAGGGAAACTGTTCTAGAGGCTGTGGTAGGTATGGGTGGGAATCCCTGTTCAATCCAAGCAGATGACCCCTTAGGATATGGTTCTGTTGACCACAGCCCGCTCCATGCACTGGAGGGAGGTACAGCAGCAGGTCACCCCCACCATTTTATAGATGGGAACAGCTGAGGCTAGAGAGGCAGTGACTTGCCCAATGTCCCTTAGAGAGTTCAGTGCCAGAGCCAAGGCCAGGACTCAGAGCTTCTGACTCCTAGTTCAGTGCTCCTTCCGCTTGGACAACCCAAACCCCAGTGGATGCCCAGGAGGAGGAAAGCGAGGCAAGCCCCAAGCAGCTGGCGAGGGAAGGGCTGAGGACCAGGACAGTGCGAGGCACGTCAGGTATGGGCCAGTCAGGGCCCGTCCCCCCGCACCCCCGCCATCGGGGCACACTGGGTGGCCCTTTTCCGGCCAATGGCGCAAGCACAGCTGTCTGGGGGTGGGTGGGGTGGGCGGTTACCTGTCTCCCCACTTCACTGTTGTGTAGACGCATCAGTTTATTCGCTTGGGATCCTGTTTTTTTCACCTTCATAGGAGCATCGGAAAACTTGGCCCCCATGAGGAGCCCGTAGCTGAGGTTGTCTGCACATCCTCCCCAGCGGTCCCCGGGCCCGGGTGGCTCACCTGGGACAGGGCCGCAGGAGCAGCCGGGCAGGTCGCCGGAGGTGCAGGCCCGGGCGATGGTGTGGCTGATGGCAGCGGCCGACAGCGCATACACGAAGGCCGACTCCCGGGTCCCTGGGGGTGGGAGGGGAAGGTCAGCTGGCACCCATCAAGGGCTAGGACCCCACCCAGGTCGGAGGTCCTTCTCCTTTGCCCACACCCTGCTGTAAGCCGGGTGGCGCTGGCAGGTGTCAGCACTATGGCCATTGGGCTGTCACCTCTGCTTCCCCAATTCCCTCTGAATATACCAGCTGACAGCCACACTCAGGACCCCACACCCACAGGCACACCCTCACCCAGTCCTCCTACTCACGCACAGTTCTGGTCTTCCACCCCCTCGCCCTGCTCTGGCATTAGGGGATGCTTTACAGAAGTGAAGCCCAGGCTCTGAGCTCCTGATGGGCCAGGTGAATGCACAAAGGGCCTGCCGTGAGTGGACCTGTGTTTCCCCTAAAGGATGTGGTCAAGTCCTAACCCCTGTACCTGTGAGCATAACCTTATGACGAAGTGGGGTCTTTGCAGCTGTAATGGGCTGAGATGAGGTCATACTGGATCAGGGTGGGCCCTAGGCCAGTGGCTGGTGTCCTTACAAGAGAAGGGAATTTTGGATACACAGACACACAGAGAGGGAGCTTGCTCTGTGATGACAGAGGCACAGACTGCAGTGACGCAGCTGCAAGCTAAAGAACGCCAAGGATGACCGGCTGCCACCAGGAGCCAGGGACAGGCCAGGAAGGATCCTCCCTAGCACCTTCAGGGGAGCACAGCCCTGCGGACACCTTCAGGGGAGCACAGCCCTGCGGACACCTTCAGGGGAGCACAGCCCTGCGGACACCTTCAGGGGAGCACAGCCCTGCGGACACCTTCAGGGGAGCACAGCCCTGCGGACACCTTCAGGGGAGCACAGCCCTGCGGACACCTTCAGGGGAGCACAGCCCTGCGGACACCTTCAGGGGAGCACAGCCCTGCGGACACCTTCAGGGGAGCACAGCCCTGCGGACACCTCAGTGTCAGACTTCCAACCTCCAGAACTGTGAAACAATACACATCTGTTGTTTGCAGGCAGCCAGTTGTGGCCCATTGGACAGCAGCCCTAGGGAATAAATCTGGCACTCAGGAGCCTCTGCTGCGGGGTCCTGGCCATGGGTCTGAGCCCTGGCTCCGTTTCTTAACTAGCAAGCCACTGCCCCTTCTCCAGCCTCAGTTTTCTTAACTGTAGAATACGGGTGATAACACCTACCTCACAGGCTGGCTATAGAGTTCAAATAATTCAGGAAGAAAGGAAGGTTTGTCGAACATTAGCTGCTACTGTTTAGGACCCACAAGAAAAGTTATTACAGTGCGGGGGAGAGATGACACTTACTAGGGTGCTTCTGCCTGTCGGAAGCCTCCCTATTATATATAGGTCCCCCTAGACCCCCTATAGAAGCCACCTCCTCCAGGAAGTCTTCCAGACGTTCTGTCCCTACACTGCTCTGTGCATGGTGCAACAGTTTCAGCAGCCTGCTTTAGTGTTACCCGTGGCACACCTGTCTGCCCTGAGGGTTTTCTCTATAGCATTCTTGTTTCTCTTTTTGTTTGTTTGAGACAAAGTCTCGCTCTGTCATCCAGGCCGGAGTGCAGTCTTGCGATCTCAGCTCACTAGAACCTCTGCCTCCCAGGTTCAAGCGATTCTCCTGCCTCAGCCTCCTGAGTAGCTGGGACTACAGGTGTGCACCACCACGCCCAGCTAATTTTTTGTATTTTTAGTAGAGACAGGGCTTCTCCATGTCGGCCAGGATGGTCTTGAACTCCTGACCTTGTGATCCACCCACCTCGGCCTCCCAAAGTGCTGGGATTACAGGTGTGAGCCACTGTGCCCGGCAGCATTCTTGTTTCTAGACTCCTCTCCCAGGAGCCTCCCTGACATGTGGCCTCAAGTACGGCAGGCCACAGCCTTGTGTCGTTCCTTCATTCAAACATGGGGGCACACAGGTATGTGTGCTGTCCTTCAGGCTCCCTTGCGCTGATAGTTCCACGCATCTGTGTTTACTCGATGGTGAATGCTTGTCCACCCATACCTATGATTAATACATCCACCCATACGCCCATCCATCCATGCCTGTATCCACCCGTCATCCATCCATGAATCCATCATCCACCCACCCATGAAGCCATCCCTCCATCTAAACACACACAGATCGATGCCTGAATTCCTTCGCCCACACCCACACATGCGTTCAGCAGCCTCACTAGCTCCTACCTCTCTCCAGGTCAAGCAAATAGTTGGGGGCGAGCTCGATGGAGGAGCAGTTCCAGCGCATGTCCGCGAAGGCCTGGCGGCAGGCCTTCATGACCTCGCGGGCGGCGTGCACCACCGTGTGCATGAGCTCCAGGTTGCTGCGGCACAGCTGCACCTGCGCAGACACCAGGCCCTCCAGCTGCTTGCAGTGTTGTGTCTGGTTCAGCGCCAGGGCCGCTGGTGTCTTGGACAGCGCCCTGCACACAGTGGAAAGGCCGTGACCGATGGAAGGAGAGACAGGGTTGTCAAGGGCCACATGGCCTCCACCCACCCCAGTGGCTCCAGCCTTTCCTCCTCGCTCCTTCCAAGAAAGGCTCCCAAAGTGCCGGCTGGCAGAGCAGTGGATCCCCCTGCCACTCCTGTGTGACCTTGGGCACATTACTGTCCCTCTCTGGGTCTCAGGCCCTATTCATAACATTAGATCACAACCCCCAGCCTACCTAAGCTTTATGATAATTATACTAACGAAACAGCTGTACAGTTCACAACGCTCACATCCACTGCCTGACTTAGTTCTCACACAGCTGTGAATTATTAGTCTTGTATTCAACATTCATTCAACACTGAGCAGCTATATTCCAGAAACCATGCGAAATGCTAGATTCTTATAATCACAATAATTGTCCATACTATTAACTGAAGCCTTACTAGATGAGCAACATGAGTTAGGAGTTTTCCATCACTGCTTCATTTGATTACTAAGCCCATTTATTATGTTGTAAAGTCCCATATCCATGCAAGGAATTGCTAATAAAGGATTAAAGAGCTGGCCAGTTTTGTGATGACCTGGAACTTGGAAAATGTAGTGTCTAATCCACACTTGGCCATCAACTTGTTGTGTGACCTTACATAATTCATTGCCCCTCTTTGGGCCTCAGTGTTTGTACTTGTAAACTATATTTCCTAGAATGGGTTCCAGCGAGACACTCTGACAAAAGGGATCCATTTGGGGAACACGATGTACTGTGTCCCTGCTTGGAGAGTCAGGAAGCACATTTATCGTTTAAAGGTCCTGAGAAGTCCTGCAGCAAAGCAATAGGCTTGGTTTTGTTTAGCTTGGGGAGTCTGTTGAGCGTACTGAGCACAGAACCCTTTGCTTAAGGCTGCTGACCTCATCCATGCTTTGGGAAATGGTAGCCTAGTGGGTCTCTGTGAACGCTGGTGATGTTAGAGAACCCGAGAACCTCCCAGATCCCAGCTCTGGGCACCTGGATTCCAAGACTCTAGGACCAGGACCCTCCTGGATCTGCTGTTCTCCCAGGCCTTCTCTGAGGGGCAGGCTGCATCAGTGGCACTTCCTCTAAGTGCAGGCTAGAAGGATCCCACAGCCCTAAAGGACTCCACATGGATTCACTCCCAGTGCCCCCACCCACAGCAGGGGCCGCCTGGAACCCAGAGCCAGCTGGCCTTCAGCAACCCAGCAGAGACCCAGGAGGGACAGAGCCAAGAGGGGTCAATCTGCAGCCAGAAGTGCTGAGTTCCCTGCCTGCTGTGGCCCCAGCGGTCCTCACCCAGGGTCAGGGCTGAAACCTGGCAAGTTGGAGATCCCAGAACCCTTGGGCTGAGTTCTGAGGAAGGCAGCCCATTGCCAAGGGCACTGCACAGGCTCGGGTAGACTCCGGGCTGTATCACTCCCCTTGCAACCTTGAGCAAGTCACTTAACCTCTCCTTTCCCACCCACCTCCCAGTGTTAACTGAGGGCTTAAATCAGACAATGTGCATCACACGCTCTGGCCCAGGGCTGATGTTCTGTGCTCAGAGATGGAAGCTACTACAATTACCACTTTGGTGGTCTTTTCCTACCTGGAATTGCCTAGTCAAGGCCAAAGGCTGTCACCTGACATTCAGGGCCCCTCAGAGCCTGGCCTCCCAGCTCTCTCCAGGCTCCACTTCTCATCCTGACATCCAGCCACAACAGGTTCCTGACTTCTCTGAAAGGAACTGTCCTGCCACCATGCCTTTGCCCAGGCTTTTCCTGATGCCAGGAAAGCCTTTCCTCCTGCTTCTGCACATGAATGAATAAATGAACTTGATCTACTTGTGGAAGAAATATCTACTAAGCACCAACTCTTCCCAGTCTCATTTGGTAATGAACATGACATAGATTCTCAACTCAAGGAGTGCCTAGTCTAATGGCTGGATAAAGCTATCAACAGTTATAAATCAATGACCCAGCTGTTCTAGCTCCTGGCTTGGCCCCAGGAAGAGCAGCACAAGCTTTGGACACCAGCTGTGTGACCTAGGTAAGTTACCCAACCTCTCTGAGCCTCACAATCCTCATCTGTTATAAAGAAATGATAAGGCCAGTTGAGGTGGCTCACACCTATAATCTCAGCATTTCAGGAGGCCAAGGGGGCAGATCATCTGAAGTCAGGAGTTTGACACCAGCCTGGTTAACGTGGTGAAACCTTGTCTCTACTAAAAAAATACAAAAATTAGCTGGGTGTGGTGGTGCATGCCTGTAATGCCAGCTGCTTAGGAGGCCGAGACAGGAGAATTGCTTTAAACCAGGGAGTCAGAGGTTACAGTGAGCTGAGATGGCGTTACTGCATTCCAGCCTGGGTGACAGAGTGAGACTCGTCTCAATAAAATAAAACAGAAATAGGAATAATTACTACTTCAAGAGGCTATAAGGCTGGGGGTTGTTGCTTATGTCCATGATCCCAGCTGCTCTGGAGGCCAAAGTAGGAGGATCCTTTCAGGCCAGGAGTTCAAGACCACCCTGGGCAACATAGTGAGAGCCCCTGTCTCTAAGAAAAAATTTAAAAATTAGCTGGGTTCTGTGGTATACGCCTGTAGCCCCAGCTACTTGGGAGGATCGCTTGAGCCCAGGGGTTTGAGGTTACAGAGAACTGATTGCACCACTGCACTCCAGCCTAGGTGACACAGTGAAACCCTGTCTACTGGAAAAAAAAAAAAAAGAAAAAAAGGCTATGGTGAGACTCAAATTAAATAGCAGAATGTATGCAAAGTGTTTAAAATATTCCTAGATGAAGCGAAGTCCCCCGCTTTTTGCCTAGCAAGTGTTGGACCAGAGGGAGTGAGAAGACATGGGTTCTCACTCAAGCTCTGTCCTCTATGAGCTGTGCAAACTTGGGCAAATTGTTGTCCCTCTCTGGGCATCAACTACAATGTGGGGAGCTCTCGGAGTCTTGCCAAGGCTGAATGATATGTGCTACAATAAGTACTCAACAGGCTTCTTCACTTCTTCCTGTCTCTCAGGCTCTGCCATGCCCCACCCACCCTATAACCCCCAAAGATAGAAACCTTCCTAGAGACCCAGAAAGCAGGGCCTGGTGTCTGTGGTTAGGGTGGCGTGTCTCACCCCGTGTAAGATCAGCTGCAGTGTCCAGGGCAGTCTCCCCTCCCTGCTACCCCCTAAACTATAAGCCAGGAAATGTTTGGTGTGTAGATGCCGGCATCTGGCACGGGGTGGGCCACACAGCAGCCCTCAGATGCGGTTTCTTGACCTAACTGGAACTGCTCTGGCCTACCCTGGCCTCGCCCTCTTGGGGAACCTGTGGCTGAACCCTGCTGTACTTCCTGGGTGGGCTCCGACCACGTAAAGGCAAATGTCATCACCTCGGTGCACTTTCGGTTGTCACAGTCCCTCCACCTCCACCCAGCAGACGCTGTCCCTGTGTGCAGTGCGGTGGCGGTGGTGGAGTAACAGCCCCCTGTGGGCACAGCCTTCCCAGCTGGCACAGCCTCTCACTTCACACCTCAGAGGGTGTCCGGGAGGGGTTGATCATCTCTCCTTCAGGGGCTGTGCTTGTCCAGCACCCCCCAGCAGGCCCTGCCATCCTTCTTGGTGAGGCTGTCAGTCCCTATGGGCACTGTGGTCACTTCTCTCCGGGTCCCCACTCTGCTTTGCTTTGGGCGATCCCCACCCAGCCTGTCTGAGCCTGTTCTGCCGCTCACCCTCGCCCAACTCTCCACCCCCTCCATCTGAGCCAGCTTCCTCCCTTTACAAACATGGGTGACAGCACATCATTGCGTGGTCCAGCAGCAGGCACATCACACATGTGGGAGTTCAGGCCACCAAGGCAGCCTCCCGTGTCTCTCCCTGGGCTCCTGCTTAAGCCACGGGGTAGGACGATGGGGGCTGAGCCTCTTCCCGGGGAGCAGGGCGCAGACAGCTTGTGAGTGCTGGGTGCCACAGCTCTCAGGGAAGGGAGGTGGTGCTCCCAGTGCCCGGGTCTCCTTAGCTGGGACCCTGGGGTGAGCCCCGGAGCCATCCTGGGTCTCAGTCTCTACATCCTCCCCAGAAGGCTGAGGGAGAAGGTGCTGTCAGAGAACCTTCCAGACAAGGCTCAGACTCCCCAGGTGGCCAGAGGGTAAACGAGAAGCCAATCCAGAGGCCCTGGTGGGCACAAGGCAGTGTGGAGGCTCAGGGCCCGCCGTGGAGGCTGAGACTGGGACGGGAGCAGCCAGCCATGTGTGCCAGGGAGGCCACCCGCCCACCAGGGCTGCAGGCAGGGATCGGAGGCGGGAGGCAGCAGATTCCACTCCCGAGGAGAGCCATGCGGTCATCTGGTAATTAGTGGTAATGACCGTTTCCAAATAAATCCCCCTTGGGGAGGTAATCAAGGATTAGGAAGGGAGGTGGGGGAGTTCTCCTTGTGGACATCTCGCTCGCTTCACTCCAACAGACCCCTAATTGGAAACATTTCAGTCTATCTGGGGGTGGGGGCCTGGGGGAGAGGGTGGAAGAAAGGACAGGAGGGAACGCAGAGTTCACAGGCGAGGCCCAATCTCAGGGCCCTACCGGGGTGGCGAGGCCTCCTCTCATTCAGGAGTCGGGGGCCTTGCTAGGACTGGCTGGGGCAGGGACCTGGGTTCAAGCCTGGCTCAGTGTTTTCAAATGAGAAGGACGACATGGGTGGCAGCACATGAGACCTTGGGCAAGTCACTGTCCTTTGCTTTGCCTCAGTTTCCCCATCCATACTGCTCAATGTCCAAGAACAATGCAGGCTCTGACACTGGTAACACAAGCTGTCAAATGACTTCACTGAGGTGTTTTCCTGTGGTGCCAGCAGCCCCACCATCAGGCTGCTCTAGGGGACCTGGCCAAGGTAAAGCACCTTCCAAGAAGGGCTTCCCTCCTGGACCTGCCCTTCACAGCTCTCCCTCTAGGCACAGGGGTCAGGTCACATGAGGAATTCTAGGCCAGAGACCAGGCAGCTGGGTTCAGGCTCCTTTACATGCCCTGGGCCCCAAGGCCCCTCACCACCCACAGGGCTGAGTGGCATCGCCAACCTATTTCCAGGTGAGGCTTCAGCAGAGCTGGGCTCAGAGGGCCTCAGAAGGCGCCCCCAGCAGCACCACCCAGACTGTAGCCTGGCAGCTGCCCACCCAGGGGGAGAGATGGGGTGAGGTCAACAGGTGGCCATGGGAGAGACCCTGATGCCCACATCTTTGCTTCTGGGATGAGGAGGATGCTGGTCAGAGCTGCGGGCTGGCTTAGGGGCTCAGTCTTGCTCTAGAATCCCCGTGTCTCTGTATCTGTGGACCCTGCTGACCACGAGGTGGGAGAGCAATGGAGTTGAGGAGACCCTGTTCTCCCAGCCAGACCTTTGTCCCTCCCCTGCCCGTGTCCCTTTGGGCTCTCCTGGGCCCCACTGCATCCTAGTGCCCATGTGGCAGGGAGGATGGAGCAGGAACCCGGGCTCCAGGCCACCCAGGCAAGCCCCACCTCGCCCCAGGCTTCCGTCCACTCCCCTGGGGCGGCCTTGGAGAACCTCTCCCTCCATGACTCCCCAATTAACTCCTCAATTAGCTCCAGGTCCAGGAACCAGGGTGAGGTCTAGGAACCTCAGAAGTGCCCCTTCCTCACCAGCCACCCCAGCTTGGGGCTGCAGCTGGCCGTCCGGGAAGAAGCCTCTGGGGCCCCACAGCCTGAGAGTCCTCCCGTTCGCCCTAGGTTTTGTCCCAGGGCTCCAGAGTGAAGAGGGACCAGTCCAGCCCTTGTCCCCACTGTACAGATGGAGAAATGGAGGTTGGTGAAGGGCCTGGAGCCTGCAGATCCAGTCCTGCCTGGAAATGACACTGATTCCCTTCACACCTGACTGCCCAGACCTCAGAGATGGAAGCCTGTCCCCTTGGCCTCACACATGCTGACCCACCTGTGCAGTACACCTTGTGAAGAAGGGCCCAAACCGGCCTTGGTCTGACACTTCCCAACCAAGAAGCCAAAGGGCAGCTGCCACAGTGTCACCAACTCCCACTAGGTAAGTGGGGAAACTGAAGCCCAGAAATGCAGGGCTTGCCCAGATCTGTGCACAGCCAATCAGAGCCAGAGCCACGCTAGACCCCCAGGCCTCCCACATCCCGAGGTAGGGCTCCTTCTGCCCCTATCTTAGAGCTGAGGAAACCGAGGCTCAGAGAAGCTGAAGCGATTGACCTGCAGAACTCAGGCTGGGCCTCCCACTCCCAGTCTGACGCTCCTTCCACCCTATTCTGCAGCGCCATGGCCCTTCTAGAGCCTCCCGGCCCCACCTCCGTGGGAGCAGCAGATGTGGGACTGCCCAGAGAAGGGGGTGGCCTTTATGGGTGTTCCCAGCCACCCTGGGCCTTTCCTCTCACCTGCAGCCCCTGCCCCCCGTGGTTCACAGGAGGGTGGGACTCTCCTCGAACCCTTCCCTATCCAGGGCAGCCAAGAAGTGGGGACAGCCCAGACCTGGGACCCCGAATATTTGTGGGGCAGGGAGCCTTCCGGTGCCGGGCCTGGGAGGAGGTAAGGAGGAAAGGGTCTCCAGGTTATTTCAGGTGCCTCCATGAGCAGCCATGTTCCTATCCCCTCTCCCCAGCCCCAGCCCACCAGCTCAGCCTGCATCCCAGGCGCCCCCCAGGTGAGCATTCCAGGCCACTCAGCCACACTGGGGTTCAGTTCCTGTGCCAAGTGCCCATTTCATCTCCAGCTCACTCTCCAGAGCTCAGGCCAGTGGAGGCTGCTGGGTGAGTCGCCAGCTTTCCAGGCTCACTGAGCACATCCCTGCTCCCAGCCGTGCTGGGGCTCCCTGTGCCCAACAGGCCACAGAGCCAGGTAGCTTAACTCAAACCCTGCCTCCACTACCTCCGAGCTGTGACACTCTGCTAGGTAGAGTCCCCCATGCCTCTGTTTTCTCTTCTATGCAATGGAGGTAATAGCAGCACCCACCTAACGGTAGTTGGCACATTTAAATGGAACAACATACATAAAGCACTTAGAACAGTGCCTGGCATATAGCAAGGCTGTGTGCGTAGACATATACATACATATACATACATCTATCCACAGGGCCTACACACCTGTCTGTATGTACACATACACACATGTACACACAGATAACTGTTATTCTTAAGCTCCACCCCTTCTCCCTCTTCTCCCTCTATCTTAAACTCTAGCAAGCCTTTAACCTCTCTTGCTAGACTATCACCTTCTCGCCGGAGTGCAGTATGATCTAAATTCAACGACCCAAGCTCTCAGCAGCCTCTGGGGCAGTTAGGAGTAGGCTCTTGTGGTGCCTGGTTTCTCCAGGTCTCCCCACACGCACTGTTCGGCCTCCAGGCTTTTGCTCGTGCTGTGCCTCCTGCTTGGGATACTTGCTTTGCATTCCGTCTCTGACCACCCAGATCCTTCTGTTCTTCCAATCCTGGCCCCGGCACCTCCCTTAGGTAGAACTGACCATGCCTCCTCTGGGCTGGGGTGCCCCCTCTGCTAGGACACAGGCCACAGTCCACTTTGTATGTCTATGTATCCATCTCCCCCAAGAGGCTGGGGGCTTCTTTAGGCCACACAATGAGTCGTACCAATGTCTGTGGCAGCCTAACTCTGCCGTGGGGACAGAGGACACCCCACCACATGCCAGCATGGGGACTTGCGTGCATCATGCCCTCCGTGGGGCCTCAGTGTTCCCACTGTGGAGCAGAGACGATGGCAGTGACCCCACAGCACTCTCAGGGGCGGCAAATGCCACCCAAGCCCAGTGCAAGGCCTCTGATGCTCCTGGTGCCCTTCAGCCAATCCTCTCCTTCCCTGGACCTTAGTATCCTTATCTGTAAAACGGTGGCCGTGGAGGAGAGAGCTTGGACTCACTAATCGGAGGCCCCTGCCAGCTGGAACAGTGCTGGGCACCCCACCACAAAGGGAAGGTGGCTGGTTTCTCACAGAACTCCTCAGGGGCAGCTGGGAAGAGCTAGTGCCCAGGGCCAGGAGATCACTGAGACCAGGTTTCTTATAAACAAGAAAGGCATGAAGACATGGTCCCCCTCTTGAATCAGCCATTAATCAATAACTTGGCCCCAGAAGGGGCAGGGCCAGTGACCTCCAGACTGTTTGCTGGCGGCGCAGCCATTATCGCCCTGTCTTCCAACTAATTCGCAAACCCTCTGCAGGGCCCTCCCCAGCCCCCTCAACCTGTCCCCTGCTGTCTTATCTGCAGGCTCCCTGCCCGGCCCGAACTCCAGACCCTTGTCCCTTCCTGGACTTGCCCTCTGAGGGAGCCCCTCTGCTCACAGCGCCTTCCTCTCCACTGCCCGCACCAGCCAATCCCGGGCAGCGCTTCAGTCACTAGGGGTACAGCCCCGGGAAAGCTTCCCGACGTCTCAAATCTGCGTCCCCACCAGGTGGGCTTCCTTCCTCTAGCCCCCCAGAACCCCGCTCTGGTTTCTCCTCGGGCACTCGGACACTTGTGGAGTTATTTACAGCCTGGGCTTATCTCTCTCAGCTTAGAGGGCAGCCCCTCCAGGAAGGGGCTGGCGTTGACTCCTCTCCTGACCACCCCTGGCCCCCCGAGAGGGCACTCCCTTGTGCTCGGCACCGAGCCTCCCGCTCCCTCCTCCCGCTGCGTGAAGAATTTCTATCTAAATGAGTGCCCTGCACATGTGTGCAGCGGCATCTGACGGCTTCTGAGGTCCTTT
Organism: Saimiri boliviensis; assembly: GCF_048565385.1. NCBI lineage: Eukaryota > Metazoa > Chordata > Mammalia > Primates > Cebidae > Saimiri > Saimiri boliviensis. The sequence continues at coordinate 69,535,720 of NC_133454.1, read as the reverse complement.
CAGGAGCCTTTTATCTGATTTGAATGAGGTGAAGAGTCGCACCCTCCGGCGACAGAGGACACGGAGGCTCCAAGCAGTAGAGTGACACCGCCCCAAGGTCACCCAGGTGGAGGGGCCAGGAGTGTCTCTGCGGAACTCCCGCTAGGGTCAAGGACACTGACTGACTAGGAACCCTCCTGGGCTGGCCCCTCTGGATTGCGCCCCCTCATCAGGATGTCGTTTTCCTTCGCCCCTGCGGAGGTGGCCAGCAATTCCGCGGCCTTTGCGCCACCGTTAGCTGCACGGCACCGGGAGCTTCCATCGCCGTCCACGCCTGTCTCGCTCCCTCTTCGCAAGCCCCCAGGAGGCAGGGACGACATTTTACAGAGGAGGAAACGGAGGTTTACGGATGACTTGCCCACGACCGCCAAGCCAGCTTGGGATCCCGGGTCTCGGCTCGCTCGCCCCATACAAGGAACCCCGTAACGCTCCCCGCCGCCCCAGTCCCGGGCCTGTGCGCTTGGACGCGGGTTCCCCCTACTCACAGCCACTTGATGCCATAGCACACGCCGGTCTGGAGCGCCAGGGCGAAGAGCAGCGCCTCGCAGACCTGCGGCCGCGCCCTCATCGTCGCGCGGCGGGCGCGCCCGGGGTCACACCCAGGAGGAGCCGCGCCGAAGTCCGCCTGCTCGGCCGCCGCTGGTCCTGCACACCGCCTGCAAGCCGGGGAGTGCAGAGACTGCGGGTTAAGGAGGCGCGCGGGCGGGGGAGGCGTTTTATTCAAATTACAAAGGAGGGGTCGGGGCCCCGGGAGGCCGAGCGCGGCGGGCGTCCCCTCCCGCCCCGCCCTGCCTGGGGATGGGTCCCGCGCCTGGCTCGAATTAGGCGCGGCCGAAGGCGTGTCCGCCAGCGCGGCCCCGAGCCCCAACGCACCCTCCGGCCCCTCCAGCCCGGGCAGCCGGAAGGAGGGACAGGAGGCGGCAGAGTCGGAGACCCCCGGAGAGCGGACCGACGCAGCGAAAGGGAGAGGGACGCTCAGAGGACAAAGCTGAGAGCCAGGGAGGCAGAGGGGAACCGGACAGATGCAGACCTGGGGTGGAAAGGAGAGGAATCCGGAGTCCGGGCGAGGCAGCAGAGTCGGGGTCCCGGAGCTGGGCTTATCCCGGCAACATGGATTATTAGTTATTAGGGCCTCGGCAATTCTCCTTCCCAACTGTGCCTCAGTTTACCTCCTCGGTACGCTGGAGCAATTCGGGCACAATTCAGCTTTTATAAAGAACATTCCCTAACACAATCGCATCTGCTCCTCCCAGCACCCGGTGAGATCGGCACTATCACTGCCCCATCTCACAGATAAGGAAACAGGCGCAGAGGTGGGGTTGTTCAACTACGGAGCGGCAAGCCGGGTGTCCGGCGAGATCAGGAAGTGGGGCTTGCTCCAGACCCCGCTTTCTCGGTGTGGGAAGGGGAGGATGGGAAACGGGATGGTAGAGTTCTTCGTACAGTGAGGATTCCGAGTCTCCAAATCCGTCTTTAGCCTCCCCACTTGGAGGGTGGGGGTGAGGCGTGCGAGCCGGGGCTGGGCGGCCCCGCCTCAGCGCAGCGGGGAAGCTCAAGGGGCTGGCGCGGTGTTGCCTCTGGCCTCCAGGCGGCGCCCTCGGGCCGTGGAGGAGCAGGGGCCCCGCCCGCCAGCAGCCCGCGGAGCGGCTTTCTCCGCTTTTTTTCTCCTTCACTTCATTCTCACCTCATTAACTCCCTTCCCAGCTTCTCCCAAATTTACCAACACCTGGCGTTCGCCCGGAGTCAGAAACAGCCCCCAGCCCCTCTCTCCTCGGGAGGAGCAGAGACAAAGAAATTCCTTTCTAAGGGTTTGGGGAGTTGGAAAAGGAGGTGCCCACCGTAGCGGGGGCGCTGGGGCGGAACAGGGGCGTTCTCATCTGGCTCTGTGAGCTTGGGCAAGCCCTGAGCCACCCCAGCCTCGGTGTCCCCTTCTATAAGAACGAGGAGCGGGGTTTCGCCGTGCGTCCTTCGAGGTCCCCGCCTCCCTGCAGCCTGCGGGGCTCAGCGCACCTCTGCTGTTTGCACCGCGACGCCACCTGCGTGGCGCGTTCCTGCGCCTGGGCCGTCAGCGCGCACAGAGGGGAAGCCCCACGGTTTTCCGGAGCCTGCTGGCAAAACCCACAGGATGACGAGTTGAAGCCTGGATCGCACGGTTCTTTTCCTCCGCACAGCCCCGCGGCTGGCGCCCAGCTCAGGAGCGCCTGTGACAAACGTGCACTCAAGGCTGGTGTTCCTAGCGGGGTTCTCGGTGTAACCGAGCCCCGTCCTCCCACCCAGCCTGTATCCAAACTCTTTGTCTAGTCGTGCAAGTTTCCCGCACTTCTCAAAACAAGAAAAATATGCGTTGGATATGGAGGGGGCGGGATATCAAAACTCCAGTCGCCATCTTTCCCCCTCCTAAAATGCGCCCCCCTCAAGGCACCCGTCATTCTTGGGTGGGGCGGGGGCAGGGGCTGCACGAGGACGGAGGGGCGCCGACTCACAGCAGGGGATCCATATCCAGCCTAGTCTCACACGGAGAGGAGCCGCCGCCTAGGTCGCACAGAGGACGGGGACCCAGGCCTCCTGCCCCTCCCGCCTCTTTCGGAGCAGCCTCGGCTGTCCCAGGCCTCTGCCTTCGCCGCCCCAGCTCGTGGCGCGGGGAGGCAGCGCCTGGCCCGAGCCTCTGGGTCCTGACGGACTGTTGCTGTCCCTTGTAGGAACGCCCGGGACAGCCGCGCGGGCCGCGGGGTCACCCTCCGCCTGAGAGCGCGGGTCAGGGTGCACTCGCCTCCCGAAGCCCCCAGTCCGCCAGGGGGCGCTAAGCCGGGGCTCGAGGAGGGGATCGCGGCTGCCTCCCCGGTCGCGGGCTGGGGGCAAGTGTCCTGGGCCCCCGCATCCTCGTCTGGGGATGGGATGAGGTGTCCAGCGAGTGCCCCCTGGGTCCTGGTTGTTCTACAGGACACTTGCGGTGGGCCGCCCTGACCTGCCCGACCCCTTGCTTGGGGCCTTGCGCGTAGCGGGCCCCACCAGGCGCAGAGCCTTTGGAGAGCGATCGGTCCCCTCCTCGAAGCTGATCCGAGCTACCCTGCCTGCAGCGGGCCCGGGAAGGCGGCCGCCTGGGGCTGGGCACAGGCGGGCACTGCGAGCGCGGCACTGCAGTCCCGAGCCACTAACAGGTGGTCGTAGGCCTGGGCTGTGGAGGGCTCTGGAAAGCCCGCCGCTGGGACCAGGCCACGCCGGCAGGGACTTGCGGGACCTTCCCTACTCCGACGCTCTGCGGGCACCGCGAGCCGGGGTCGATTGTCCGCGAGGCGTGCAAGGTCCGCACTGGCAGGTTCCGAAGCCTCCAGCCGCGCAGCTCACGGAGCCGACCCCGCCAACCAGGGACACCGAGCGACGGCTTCAAGGTTACCCGCGGGGCGGCGCGAGGCCGGGCTGGCCACCCGACTTTGACCCAAGCCTCGAGGCTTTGGAGAGACGCCTGCTCGGCTGCGGACGCGGCGCCAGGTCACCCGGGAAACGGGTTGTTTTGGAAGTGGGAATCGTGGGTGGGGGCACTCGGGATCCCTCCCACTAACCCCCTGGAGCCGGACCCTGAGCGCCCAGGGCCGTGAGGGACACCGAGGCACTTCAGCCCCAGGGGTGGGAGGCGTGGAGTTCGTGCGCGAGCTCAGCCAGATGTTCGGGGCGGTTCCAGATGTGCCGTGGGGCCGGCGACAGGACTCTCCTCCTCCCCAGCCCCAGCCTGGAGCTCAGGTCAGTAAACAAACTCTGTCCTCCTCTCCCCTCGCCGCCTTTGGGACCCGTTCTCAAAGCTAGGCGTTCGCCCCCATCCTCAATCTGCTAGGTGCTGCCGCATTTCTCTGCCTTTTGCCATCCTCTCCCAAACACACCCCCACCCCCACCACTACACAAACCCTCTGCCGCGGGATCCAGCTGTCCCACCCTGGAGGTGGCTCTGGCAGGACCTCGTCGGAGGGCAGACTGGGAAGGTGGGGGTCGGCTGGGGTGCGGGGGAAGGAGATGGAGACGGGCCGGGAAAGTTTAAAGAGGGCCGCAGGAACTGCACAATCCACCCCTGTCCCAAGTCCCCCTAAAGCCCGCGTCGCCGGGCTCCCGCGGCCGCGCTCCGCAAGGGGGAACTCTTCGGAGTGCTGGGAGAAGAGGTATGGAGGAGCGCTTGGTGTGCTTACCCGGGAGTGGGTGCCCTAGGGGGTCGTGGCGGGTGCGAGAAGCGTCGTCTCCCTCGGACTGGGGCGCTCCGAGCCCTAGCGCGTCCCTGCTGAGCGGCTGCCCGTTGCCCGCGACCACTGCTCACCTTCCAGGGCGCTCGCCAGGCGTGTCCTGCGTGCCCGGGTGCCCCGGCCTGCCTAGGGAGCGGCTAGCGCGGTTTCCAGCGGGCCCGGGGGCACTCTGGCTGGGCGAGCGGCGAAGGCGCCCTCTTCTGAAGCGGCGCGAGAAGGACGCCAGGGATCTTGGCAAGCGGTGGCTCAGGACCCGCGCGGACTCAGGTGCGGACTCGGGCGCGGACTCCGGCTGCCCTCGGCTGCGCTCAGCTCCCGGGGCCTGCGCTCGCCGCTCGCCGCTCGCCCGAGCTCTCCTCCTAGCCGGGCGAGATCTCTGGCGCGGGCCTCCGAAACTGCTTTATAAGGCCCCGGCGGCCGCTTTGATCCGCCCACGTCAGCGCGCCGCAGCCCCACCGGGTGGCCCTGGCCGCGCACGGGGGACGGGGGCGGGGTCCCCGCGGACGCCACTGACCTGCGGCGCTCGCCGCTCCAGAGAACTTCGCACTCTGTCGAGTTACAAAGGGGGACTCGTTCATTACAGCTGGTGTTTACTAAGCATGCGTGCTGCGTGCCTGGTACACGCGTGGAGCCCGGGTAAGGCCCTTCTAGAATCGTCGCAGCAACCAGGCAAGGAGCCTCAACCCGCCAGAGGGAAGTCAGACTTGGGTCTCAGTCATGGAGCCGGCATCCTTAGCTGTTGGTCCCGCAGCGTGATTGCTATAGGCGTCGGAGTTCCCGAAACTTGCCTTTGCGTCCTAGTCCTGGCCGTCTCTTCAAGCCTCTGGTTCCAGTCGTGGAAAACCAATCAACGATCCTGCAGGAGAAAGAGACACGAGGACTTGGCGCTGCAAAGCCCGCTGCTGTAAACCTTAGGTGTGGAGCCGGGCAGCTTTCCAGCCACTGGGGTGACTGCGGGGGAGTGTTCTGGACACACGGAAGCGGGAGCAGAGGAGGACCGGGTTGCGGAAGCCAAAGGGGCCTAGAGAGGCGCCTCCTGCACGGCATAGCCCAGGCGTGTGTTGCTTCTGGGTCCGCTTCTCCCCTCACTTGGCCTTCCCTGACCAGACCAGCTGCTAACCCCGCGGCGCCACTATGATTTTCAACTGCCCATCGGGTGCTGTGGGTTCATTCGTGTCTCCCCCTCCTTCTAGGGACCTCAATCCCGGGACATTCTCAAGGATAACTAGTTCATTAGCAGAAAGGGAAATGGAAACTTAGTGAGGACACGGAGCCTGTCTCAGTTCCCCCCAAAATGCCTGACATTCTTTTCCCCATTTCTTGCAGCTGCAGATGAAATGGCACTCCTAGGCTGCCCCACACCCAGCCACAGCTACCTCCACGTACAACAGGAACATCTGGGCCCACAGTGCCCACAGCAGCCTCCCAGCCACACTGGTACTCCCACACAGCCAGTCTTCACATATCGGCTGGGGCATATCACCCCACAGATGGTTACTGAGACACTTGGGAGATACCGGAACACATCATCTGCCCTCACACAGGGTAGCACAGAGGTGCGAAATGGCCACACACACACGTCATGAAGGGAGGCAGCACACAGACCACCTGTGCCCAAAGAGTTCATGGACAAACATTCATGAGCTTCCATGCACACACAGCTCCCAAGTGTACAATGCCAAACATATACTCCTGCATACAATCACAGGAATAGCCTTTGGAACATATGCTGGGCCACCCCCATATCTTATCCCAGACCATTGGGGCAATCCAATCAAAAAAGCGGTGGAGGTCAGGTGTGGTGGCTTACACCTGTAATCCCAGAACTTTGGGAGGCCGAGGTGGGTGGATCATAAGGTCAGGAGTTTAAGACCAGCCTGGCCAACATGGTGAAACCCTGTCTCTACTAAAGATACAAAAAAATTAGCCGGGCATGGCAGCAGGCACCTGTAATCTCAGCTACTCTGGAGGCTGAGGCAAGAGAATCACTTGAACCTGGGAAGTGGAGGTTGCAGTAAGCCGAGATTGTGTCATTGCCCTCCAGCCTGGGCGACTGAGTGAGATTCCATCTCAAAAAAAAAAAAAAAGAAAGAAAAGAAAAAAACATGGAAAGACAATGGGGCTTGGGGCATTGAGGAAGGGGAGAAGACAAGGGCTATTTCACCTAAGAAGTGGGGGGGCGGGGGACAAAGGCCTCTGGGGGCCCAAGATTGTCCTTAGCTCCCCTGCCACAGGCCCTCTGGCCACCTCAGAACCATTCCAGGTGGCCTCTGTCTGATTGGGATGCACACCCCTCTGCTCATTTAAGAGGCTCAGTCAGTTGCCTCCAAACATTTGTAGAGTCCTCCTGCCAGAAATCTCCTCTGGCTCCCTGCTAGAGTAGAAATGGAAGCAATCTGGAGTCACACGAACTTGGATTCCAGTACAGATTTTGCCCAATTTTATTTTTAGCTGTGTAACCTTGAGCAAATTGCTTAAATTCCCCAAGACTTAGTTTTCTCACCCACAAAATTGGAATAATACAATCTCATGGAACCCTCTACTTCTCCGAGATCAGGATTAGTATTCCCATTTCACAGATGTGGAAGCTGAGGCTCAAAAGGGAGTTGATATTTGAACCCAGCTCTCTCTGGCTCACTGTCCACTACCACTGGTGGCCCCCAGTGAACAGATGGAGGAAGGATAGTGACTTTCCATTGTCTTGTGGGGAGTTGAGCGAAGCCGTGAGAACATCACAGACTCCTGAAGCCAGCCCTGCCCCCTCCTGCTGCCCAGCTACTCAGCTGTGTCCTGTGGATCAGGACCCAGGCATCAGCCAGTGCTCGAAACCTGCCTGGGGGTGGGAGTAGGGGGAGAGCTATAAGAAGTCATGCCAAAAGCTTGCATTGAAAGTCAAGGGAGACTTGGGGTGAAGGTCTGCCCCTCCCTGCACCCAAGCCTCCCTATTTGTATAACAGGCAGTACTTGAGAATAATTTTGTTTTCATCCTTAGAACCAACTGACCTTCCCTGCTTCCCTTCTCTTCTACTTCCCTCTGTCCAGTCCTCCTCATGAGCCACTGTCTATCAGGCCTGTGCTGGCCACCTGGGCTGCAGGCTTCTCTTCAGCGGGGATGAGGCCCCATGCCCCTGGCTGTGGACGTGGATGTGAATATATTTTTCTTCTCAATCAGCCCAGGCGATTCTGTGATCTGATCTCCCAGAAATGCTGGGGGCTTCCTGTCAGCTGGCTTCTCAGCCCCTGCCTGACTGCCATTCGCCAGGGGCACATCCCTTTCCCTCCACCCCCATCCCTGCACCCGCCCTGCCCAGGGAGGCACCCAGGCTGAAAGGACGTGGAGGTGAGGGAGGACACAGTTCCGTTTGCCATGCTGACCTCTAGTGACCCCTCTGCTCACCTCAGCTTCCTTTCCTTGAGGCCAAAGCCTTGATGGAGGTGGTGAGGGGCAGTCACCTGTTTCCAGGGGCCCCAGATGGGGGTGCAAGGGAACTGATTACAGTCCTGAGCCCCATCACTAGTTTGCTGTGTGATGGCAGGTAGTTATTTTGCTGTGTCTGAGCCCCAGTCGCCCATCTGTAAGTGAAGGATTGAACAATATAACCTCTAAGGGCCACCCACATATCTTGGGGCTCCTGACCTAAGGATGCTGTGTGACCACAGCCCCAGATATACCCCAAAGCCTTCTCTGTCTTCCCTAAGCCTGTATCCCTACTCAGACCTCATCACTTTATCCCTCCCACAACAACGAAGGCTGGTCCGGAGAAAGCTGAAACCAGCCAGTAAAGAGAAGGGTCAAGATCACCCACTCTGGGCCATGACTTCGTGGTGTGTGAAGGGAGACGTGGCGGGGCCCCACTCAGCTCACTGCTGTCACCTCACCAAGGGGATAAAAAGAGAGTGACAGCTAGGCATGGTGGCTCACGCCTGTAATCCCAGCATTTTGAGAGGCCAAGGTGGGTGGCTCACTTGAGGTCAGGAGTTTAAGACCAGCCTGGCCAACATGGTAAAGCCCCATCTCTACTAAAAGTACAAAAATTAGCCAGGTGTGGTGGCACACACCTGTAGTCTCAGCTACTTGGGAGACTGAGGCAAGAGAATCGCTTGAACCTGAGAAGCAGAGGTTACAGTGAGCCAAGATGGCACCACTGCATAGCCTGGGTGACAGAGCGAGACTCTGTCTCAAAAAAAAAAAAAAAAAAAAAAAAAACAAAGGAAGAAAGAAACAAAGAGTGACAGTGTTTTGCTCCACTTTTGCTGCACACAGTCTCTGTGACATCATCCACAAGCACACGCCCCTCCCTCCCGTGTCTGCAGGTTGCCTGGGGTCTCGTGGATCCCAGGCTCCAAGTCGGGTTTGGACCTGCTCCATAGATCACTCCTTCTAGCCTGGAACCAGCAGTCCCTGGGCCATGCTCTTCTCACCACCAAGTCACCTGTGCCATAGGACCAGCCATGAATGGGAATGAAGGAAACCCACAGGTAGTCCCCCTCTCCCGATCCCAGGCCACCTGGTGGATGCTGGCTTCCCAGAGCCATTTTTTGAGATCCCTCATCCTGGTCCTAGACACATCTTAGCGGAGGGCAGGGCAGGGCAGGGGCTGTCCTCACCATTTCCCATCCTCACTGGTTACAATGACACTAAAGGGCACTGTTTCCAGCACCAGGGTGCTTTTAGAAAGGCCTCTCTGAGAAGACACATGAACAGGAGGTCTGAGCAGAGTAGCCCAGCCCAGCTGTTTCTGGCACCCCCTGTGAGGCCAGATCTTCCAGGCAAGGATGGGGCGAGGGGACCAAATCGCAGCAGGCCTGTCATCAGAGCACCTGGGCCTGGCCGTCAGACTCACCTCCTCCACTTACCCACCAAGGGACTCTGGGGAAGTCACTCAGCCTCTGGGATCCTTAGTTTCATCATCTGCAAAACAGGGAAGCTACAAAACCACCGCTTCTCAGTGTTACTGAGAAAAAAAAACAGTAAAAGATGTCATACTGGTTGAACGAGCACCTACTGTGTGCCAGGCAGTTTCTGTGCCTGTGGACAAGAGAGGCACTTCTCTGCAGATGGACGCACTGCCAGGCCTGGCTGGTCATTCATGTGAGGGCTCTCTGTCGGGTGGTGGGCCTGGCTGCAAACCCCGGGTCTGTGGCTGCTGGAACCTCTGCCCTCTGCCCAGGGTAGGGTATGTCCTCCTCCTCCTCCTCCTCCTCCATTCTGTCAGGGGAGGTATTGTTGTTTTATAGGGCTCAGGGAGCAGGCCTGGGGGAGAGACGGGAGGCGTCTTTCCTGGGTGCACATAACAAAATGCCACCCGTCATGTCTGCTCAGGGCGTCACATCTGAAAGGCTGCTTTCAACTCTCAATTGTTGAATCATGGTGGTGGCTGCTCAGGAGACAATGTTTGAGTTTCTCAGGCCTCTTTCAGCTCCAGGAGAGAAGAAACCCAACCCCAACCAGCTTCAACATGAGAAACTGACTGGCTCCCACAGGAGAAACTGGGGTGGCTAGTGGCCCTACTGCACTCAGGAGGGCTCAGGGCTGGCGCCGGGGCCCTGGGCCCCTGGGGACGCTATGCCGTCTCAAACTCACTTCTTCCTGCTCTCTTTGAACTCACCTGGGCCTCATTTCTACCCATTGGGATGTGGCCACCAACAGCCTCAGTTAGAAATTCCAGTCAAATGAGACCTCTGCCTCCTTGGGCCTCTGAATCAGTCCCAGGGAAGGCAGCCGAACCTTGCTTGGTTCATGCGCTCTCCCTTTGATTGACATCTGTTATTGCCACAGGAAAGGGGCTCTGGGCATGGCTGGGAGAAGCGCCTGTCACCAGAAGAGGAAGCATGGGAAGCAGTGGGCCATTTGTGTCTGGACAGTAGTGTCTTCTACGGCTGGGCTTCTGCTTCTCTGGTATGTGTAGAAGTCAGCGACTCTGCACCTAGGAGAAGAGAGGAGGCATTGTCTGAGTGTCACCCAACACATACACACACACACACACACACACTCTCTCTCTCTCTCTCTCTCTCTCACACACACACACACACACACACACACACACAGTCAGAGACCTACCATGCTCAGTGTCCCCACTGTCCACACAGAGAAACTGATGAGAGAAGGGAACAATTTGTCGCACATCACTTGGTGAGTGGTGCAGAGACAGAAATCAGGTCTCCTGACATCTAGGCATAAGCCATGCGGTCACTTGTCACTGGTTCTGAACCCTTTCTGAGCAGGCCAGTGAGGCAGCTTTTTAGTGGCACCAATTTCTCCCAGCCCAGAACATAAAGACCCTTTGGAATGTGACTCCATGCAAAGGCGAAGGCTCTGTCCGCACCCCTCCATCTGGGCTGACCTCCTGGCTTACTGGACTAGTAGATGTGGCCTGAGTTCTGCTGCCCAGGACTCGGGGCCTTACAGCGTCTGCCTTCACCTGGTTGGGGGCCCAGCCGAGCTGCAAGGTCAGAAGCCCAGGCTGGGGCAGAGAGAGGCCTTGCTGTCTCGGCTGGCCCATCAGTCAAATGCAGCCGCACGAGCGAGCCCAGCAAAGTCAGCAGAGCTGCTGGGGCAGCCCACAGAAGCAGGAGAATCAATCATGGCTTTAAGCTACTAAACCTTGACATGGTTTATCATGTAGCAATAGAGACAAGAAGCAGCCAGGCTTAAAGCATAAAAAAGCTAAAAAAAAAAAAAAAAGCAATTATTTGTCTAATGTCATTCAGAATCTTAGAATCTTACAGTTGGGCCACCCCCTCTCATAACCCTGAGGTTCTAGACACCAGAGCCCTTGTAACGCCTCCACTGATCTGGGGGCGGCAAATGGCCAGTGATGGCTCTGTCATCTGCTGCTGTGTCCCCAGTACTACACCAGGGCTGGACAAACAGTAATTGCTCCAAAGTTGCCAAATGCATGGAAGAATGTGACCCAGCCTCTGTTTGCATACCCGCAGGGATGGGAGCTCACTCCCTCCAGGATGATGTCTTCCATTACGAATGGCTCTGTCTGAAAGAAGATTCTCCTCCATCTAGAGAAGAGACCTTTGACTCCCTCAGGGGTCCTGGCTATCTTCCTAGGGTCCCCACTTCTATAGGACAGCCTTGGGCACATCACAACGGTCTCCAGCATTACAAAAGAGCACAACCTCACTTAATAACAAGTATTTTTAGGTATATGGTGTCCCCAGCCACAGACATAACCCTAAGGGAAGTGCTTCCACCAGGCCCTGAAACAAGCATGGGCTCTGGATCACACAGTTCACGGTTCAACTCCAATACAACTTCTGCTTGGCCTTGGAAAGGATGCTTCATGTCTCTGAGCCTCAGTGTTCTCACCTGAAAAATAGGAGAAGTGAAATTTACTGCCTGTGTTGCTGTGGGGCTTAAAGGGTGATGATGTATGTAAAATGCTCAGCACGTAATCGGTCCTTGATAAAGGTTAGTTCCTTTTCTGCCAGGTACATAAACAGTTCCAGATGGAGAGCTCATCTGTACTTAACGTTCATGTCTATATAAATAATGTGCAGGTGGGAGAGGAATTGTCAGGTGGCCGGGGAAGGGGGAGGGTGTTCCCCGCAGGGGAGCAGCATAAGCAGAGACAAGAAGAAGTTTGCTTTCAGAGAAGGGTAAGTGAGTGGTTCAGTGCTGCTGGCACAAAGAGCATCAGGAGGGAGAATAATGGGAGAGGAAGCCAGGTCCATGCCACGGGGGGCCTTCAGTGCTGGGCTAGAGAGCTTGGGCTTTGCCAAGGGAGACATGGAGGCAGTCTGAAGAAGGTAGGGTAAGGTCAGGTGTGGGATTCAAGTCTGGAGTTGGATGGGGAGGTGAGGGGAGATGGAGCTCCTGGGAGCCTATCAGGGGAAAGTTGGGGTAGCAGCAGGCATGACTTGGGCTGGTAGATGGGAGGGACAGCCTGGCCACTGGGGCGGCAGCTGAGCCATCTGCATGGGGACACCTGTTGTGAGAAGCAGGGCTATTTGTCCTCTGGTCTACCACCTCTGCCCTGCATCTTCAGCGCCAAGCCCTGTTGGGAAGAGTACTTTTTCTGTCCTTTTCAATCTAGGAACAGACCGTGAAAGGGGACAGGGGAGAAGACCTGGGCTAGATCTGTAACCAGAAGGACGCAGGGTATACCAAAGGGGAACTGACTTACCTGTCGGTCAGAGAAGTCCCTCTCAAGGTCCGCTTGCTCATTTTATTAACCATCCCAGACCTCAAACCAAGCTTTCCAGTTTCCTAAGCCCTGCCACAGTTATGGGCAGGCTCCTTTGAGCCTTGCCACTGGCTTGAGGGAGAGGCTGGGCAGAGAGGGTTAGCTCTGTTGTTAAGATGGGGAGACCTAGGCCCAGAGAGGGCAAGTGACTTACCCAAGATCACACAGCAAGTGCATGGCAGAGCTAGCCTGGAACCCAGTTCTCCTGCCTCCCACTCATATCCTACTCCCTTTCCACAGCACTGAAGGACAGGCGGGACGTTCTCACTTACCTGCTCTGGGTGAAGAGTGAGGAGAACCAGAGAGAGGTTGACAGCCATCAGCAGACAACACTTAACCCAAACTGACAATTTAATTGTGAAAATGTGGACGAGGTATAGTTACGTGCAAGGAAATCCAGACAGTCTGGGACCCTGGGGAGCCCCGGCCAGCACCCCAGTTGCCGGGGAAACGGGAGAGGGTTGTAGATGATGTCACTAGATTCCGAGGCTGAGGTCTGGGGGTGGGCTCTCCATCCAGCTCTTTGGGGCTGTGGGCTCTCATCCTCATGTTTAACCCCTTCTCTTACAGATGGGAAAACGAGAGCTCCAGGGGGAGGTAGTGACTTGCCCAAGGTCACACAGGGACTCAATGCCTGAGCGATCCTTGTTAGGGGGCCATGTTGATTCATTTAGCCAAGCTGCAGCCCCCTGAGGGCAGGCTGGGGCAGAGTCACCTATGAGTCCTCAAGCTCATCACAGGGCCTTGAGAAGGTCGGATGTTCAACTCTGAGGTAAGGGCTGCTTGGTCCCTTTAAAAAACAGGGAGTGTGGGAGGTGACATGCTGACTTCCTAGCAGCCTTAGATGAGCGCAGTCTTGCAGAGCAGCTGTCACTGGTTCAGGGATCATTGCATACCCCCAGGGATGGGGGGAGCTCAGAGAGGGCAGGTCACCAGGCCCAGGTCACCCAGCAGGTTGGGCAGTGCCTGGCTGACCCTGAGTTCAGGACTCCTAGGGGTCAAGTCCCCTCTCATGCCCCTCATGCCCCACAGATATGACATCTTCTTCTTCTTCTTCTTCTTTTTTTTTTTTTTTGAGACAGAGTCTTACTTTGTTGCCTGGTTTGGGGTGCAATAGTGTGATCTCGGCTCACTGCAACCCCTGCCTCCTGAGTTCAAGTACTTCTCCTGCCTCAGTCTCCTGAGTAGCTGGGATTACAGATGCATGCCACCGTGCCCAGCTAATTTTTTTTTCTTGTATTTTTAGTAGAGATGGGGTTTCTCCATGTTGGTCAGGCTTGCCTTGAACTCCTGACCTTGTGATTTGCCCACCTCAGCCTCCCAAAGTGCTGGGATTATAGGTATAGGCCACCGAGCCCAGCCCAACATCCTCTATAATTCTTACCCAGGAGGAGACATCTCTCTCACTGCCATCCCCCTTAACCCTGGTACAGGGGTCTGGGTCTTGAGAAGTTCCCATTGTCTGAAGCATTTCCTCAGAATTCCCAGCTTCTGACTTGACCCACCCAAAGCATCAGTAACAATGATAATCACCACCCTTAGCACAACCCCTATTGTGCGCTAGGCTCTGGGCTATCACTCTACTGCCCTCATCTTAAATATTTACAACTCTGTAGGCTGGGATTGTTGCTTTCACTTTGCAGTCCGAAAATGAGGTTCTGGGAGGTCCCTTGCCCACCTGCACACAGCCTGAAAGTGAAACGGCTGGGTCTTGAGCCCCAGGCCACTCTGCATCCAAACACCATGAATGCCTTTTGCCCTGGCTAGCGGCTCATTCCCACAATGGCCTGAGTGCTTATGGGAGGGGGCAGCTCCTCCCTTCCATCCCCCACTTTATAAGGTTCTGATGAAGCTCTCAGTCACAGAGCCCAGTTCCCTCATAGAAGGCCTGGCCTTGTGGGGAATTACATCTTCCTAGCCACCTAATTGGCCCAGGAAGAGTATAGGGCCCAACTGGACCAAACAGAGCCATTTCCCTGGGCTGCATAAATGGATTCTGGAAGAAAGCGTTCAGCCCCACCTTGGAATGGAAACTTCAAAGGTGTGATCCCAGAGCTTCCTACCCTGTATTCCCTGCCATGTGAGGAAGAAAAGGAGGATGAAGAAGGAATAGAAGAAACAGGTAGTGGGGTGGAGATGGGGTGCTGTTTGAGGGCCTGAGCACGCCCTGTCCTTCTCAGATAGGAGGCCAGTGAATCCATGTTTCCTTAGGCTCATCAGAATAGGTTCTCTATCTGTTCTCTTGCAATTGGAGCAATCCTGTTTCCACTGCAATGTGCTGAGTCCTGTGCTGTTGTTACAGGGGGTACAAAATTAATAAAGATTCCTGTCCTCCAAGACTTAACAATCTAGGCAGGGAACAGCGGGTTGGCAGTAGCTGTGGGTTCTAGTCCTTGCTCTGCCTCAAACACACGGTGTGAGCCTTCCCCTCTCTGAGCTATGGTTTCCCCATCTTTGTCATGGAGGTATGTGGGAGCAGGGAGCAGGAAACTTTGGGCTCAATGTTCGGCAAGACTCTCTCCAGATCTACACAAGTGCATTTCTTAAAAAAAAATTGAGACCAGGCTCAGTGGCTCATGCCCGTAATCCCGACACTTTGGAAGGCCAAGGTGGGCAGATCACCTGAGGTCAGGCATTCAAGACGAACCTGGACGATATGGTGAAACTCTGTCTCTTCTACAATACAAAAATTAGCTGGGCATGGTGGCAGGAGCCTATAATCCCGCTATTCGGGGGGCTGAGGCAGGAGAATCACTGGAGCCCAGGAGGCAGAGGTTGCAGTGAACCAAGATGGCAGCATTGCACTCCAGCCTGGGAGACAAAAGCGAGACTTTGTCTCAAAAAAAAAAAAAAAGTATCCATCTGACAAACTATCCATCTGACAAACTATCCACCTGACAAACTATCCATCTGACAAAGGTCTAACATCCAGAATCTGTAAGAAACTCAAACAGATCAACAAGCAAAAAGCAACCCCATTTAAAAATGAGCAAAAGGCTGGGCATGGTAGCTTGTGCCTGTAATTCCAAGCACCTTGAGAGGCCGAGACGGGAAGTATTGCTTGAGCTTAGGAGTTTGAGACCAGCCTGGGCAACATGGTGAAACCACATCTCAGTTTTTTCAAATTAATAATTAAATTTTTTTTAATTAAAAAAATGAGCAAAAGACATGAACAGACACTTCTTACAAGAAGACATCCATGTGGCCAACAAGTATACAAACAATGTTGAATATCACTAATCATTAGAGAAATGAAAAGCAAAACCACTATAAGATACCATCTCACACCAGTCAGAATGGCTATTATTAAAAAGTCAAAAACTACAGATGCTGGTGAGGTTGTGGAGAAAGGGTTATGTGTACACACTGCTGGTGAGAATGTAAACTAGTTCACCAGCTGTGGAAAGCAATCTAGTGATTTCTCAAAAAACTTAAATAGAACTACCATGTGACCCAGCAATCCCATTACTGGGTACATACCTAGAGGAATATAAATTATTCTATCATAAAGACACAGGCACACCTATGATCATTGCAGCCCTATTCACAATAGCCATGACACAAAATCAACCTAGATGCCCATCAACAGTGGACTAGATAAAGAAAATGTTGTACATATACACCATGGAATACTATGCAGCTGTGAAAAATGAAATCATGGCCTTTGCAGCCACATGGATGGAACCGGAGACCATAATGCTAAGTGAATTAACACAGGAACAGGAAACTACTGCAGGTTCTCACTTTTAAGTGGGAGCTAAACATTGAATACACATGGATGCAAAGAAGACAACAGTAGACACTGGAGCCTATCTGAAGGGGAATGCGGGGAGGAGGGTGAGGACTGAAAAACTCCCTGTTGGGTATTGTGCTGATTACTTGGGTGACAAGATTATCTGTCCAAACTCCCACAACATGCAATTTACCCATGTAACAAACCTGTACATGTACACCTTGAACCTGCAAGTTGGAAAAGAAAAAAATTTGAGACATATACCACACATTCATCCCGTTAAAGTGAACCATTCAGTGGTGTTCAGTATATTCACCAAGTTGTATAACCATCACTACTTTCTAATTTCAGATCATTTTCATCCATCACCCCCAAAATAAATCCCATACCCATTAGTAGTCACTCTTCATTCCACTCACCACTCCAGCCCCTAGAAACTGCTAATTCTTTTTGTCCTTATGGATTTTCCTATTCTGGACAGTTCAAGTTTATTTTCAAGTTCATCTATTTGTAGCATGTATCATATCCTTCATTTCTTCTTATGGTGGCTCAGTATTTCATTGCGTGGATAGACCACATTTCATGGATTTGTTCCATTGGTTGATGGACACTTGCATTGTTTCTACATTTTGGCTATTACAAATAATGCTTCTATGAATGTTCGTGTGTAGGTGTTCGTATGGAATACATGCTTTCAATCTCTTGTGTACGTACCTAGGGATGGAATTGCTAGATCATCTGGGAACTGTATGACTTTAGGGGAACTGTCAAACTGTTTTCCATAGTGGCTGTACTTTTTTTTTTTTTTGAGATGGAGTTTCATTCTTGTTGCTCAAGCTGGAGTGCAACAGTGCAATCTCGGCTCACTGGAATCTCTGCCTCCCAGATTCAGGCGATTCTCCTGCCTCAGCCTCCCAAGTAGCTGGGATTACAGGCCCTTGCCACAATGCCTGGTTAATTTTTTTAGATAGAGCCTCACTCTGTCACCCAGGCTGGAGTGCAATGTCACAGTCTTGGCTCACTGCAACATACGGGTCCTGGGTTCAAGCGATTCTCCTGCCTCAGCCTCCTGAGTAGCTGGGATTACACATGCCTGCCGCCATGCCAGGCTAATTTTTTTGTACTTTTAGTACAGACAGGGTTTCACCATGTTGACCAGGATGGTCTGGAACTCCTGACATCAGGTGATCCATCCGCCTCAGCCTCCCAAGGTGCTGGGATTACAGACGTGAGCCACTGCACCCAGCTGTGGCTGTATGATTTTTTTTTTTTCTTTTTTGAGATGGAGTCTCATTCTGTTGCCCAGGATTGAGTGCAATGACATGATCTTGGCTCACTGCAACCTCTGCCCCCTTGTTCAGGTGTTCTCCTGCCTCAGCCTCCCAAGTAGCTGGGAATACAGGCACCTGGTTAATTTTTGTATTTTTAGTAGAGATGGGGTTTCACCATCTTGGCCAGGCTGGTCTTGAGCTCCTGTCCCTGTGATCCACTTGCCTAGGCCTCCCAAAGTGCTGGGATTACAGGCATGAGCCACTGTGCCCAGCTGCTGCAATATTTTACATTATGAGGGTTGGAATTTTTCCACATTCTTGACAACACTTGTTAATTTGGTATTTTTTATTATAGTCATCCTGGTAAGTGTGAATGGTATATTGCACGATGGTTTTGATTTGCATTTTCCCAGTGACTAATGGTGTGGAGCATCTTTTTATGTGCTTATTGGCTATTTGTATATCTTATTTGGAGAAATAGCTGTTCAAATATTTTGCCCACTTAAAAAATTAAGTTATTTGTCCTTTTCTTGTTGAGTTGCAAAGAGTTCTTTATGTATTCCAGTTACTAGAATACTAGACCCTTACCACATACTACATGCGCTAGTATTTCTCCCATTCTGTGGCTTGTTCTTTTACTTTCTTGTTAACAACGTTTTTAATTTTGATGAAGTTCAGTTTTTTTTTTTTTTTGGTTGCTTGCACTTTTGGCATCATATAGAAAAAAGCCATTGTCTATTTCAAGGTCACAAGGGTTTACATCTATGTTTTCTCATAAGGATTTTCTAGTTTTAGCTGCTACATCTGGATCTCTGATCCATTTTGAGTCAATTTTTGCATGTGGTGTGAGGTAGAGATCCAAATTCATTCTTTTGCACACAGATATGTTGTTCCCCCATCATTTGTTAAAAAGACTATTCTTTCTCCATTGATTGTCTTGGCACTCTTGTCAAAATCAATTGACCAGGCTCGGTTTGGTGGCTCATGCTTGTAGTCCCAGCAACTTGAGAGGCCAAGATGAGAGGATCGTTTGAGGTTAAGGGATTTGAAACCAGCCTGAGCAACATAGTATCTCTACAAAATTCAAAAAAAGGAAAACTAGCTGAATGTGGTGGTGTGCACCTGTGGTTCCAGCAACTAGGGAGGCTGAGGTGGGAGGATCACTTGAGCCCAGGAGACTGAGGCTGCAGTGAGTGGTGATTGTGCCACTGCACTCCAGCCTGGGCAACAGAAAAGACTCTGCTTCTTTAAAGAAAAATAAAAGTCAATTGGCCAAAGATGTATGTGTTTCTTTACACAATTACTTGTTAAGTAACATCTAGGAAGTAAGTTACAGTAGGGTCCATGTAGTCACAGCCATGTTAGGGATGTGGCAGAGAGAAGAGGATGAATGAGCAATTTGGAGCCTGCAGCCCTTTGTTTCCATTCCAGATCCACTGTCACTCAGGCAACCTGTTTCATTTTGCTTTTTAAGAAGTGGCACAATACATCATATAGGACACATTCTCATTAAAAACACCAACATCAGAATGTCCCTAAGCCTCAGTTTCCTCTTCTGTCATGTCTAAGCCCCAGAGGTGGCATGAGGCCTAAAGTTGGGGGTAGGAGACAGTGGGGAGAGGGCACAGATGGGGTCAAGGGCACGAGGAATAGCTGGGAGGCTGGAAAGAGGAGCCTATAGGCCAGGAGTGGTGTTGAGAGGCTGCCTCGCTTGTCCTGCAGTGGGTGAAAAAACAAGACTCTGGTCATAGCTCAGAAGACACCTCCCACGTCCCCCTGGGGAGCCACATGGTACAGAGGCCAGCCAGGCCCTCCAGGTAGAGCCTCCCTCACCCCCGTGTTGGGATCAGTATGTCCGTGAGCATGCTGCTGGGATGCTGTTGTCTGTGCTCAAGTCGCCAGGAGGTAGTTGGGGGCCAGCGGGGGGCTTTTGCTTCTTGTTTGGCGTGTGAGTGAGCAAGATGTGCAGGTCAAGAAGACAGTGCCGAGGGAAGGTAAGAGGCAGCCTGTTTGTTGAGCACCTCCTGTTTGCCAGAAGGCACTTTGTGGACTTCATCTCAGCTTCCAACCACCCAGAGAAACGAGTTATGAGACGCGTCCTCATTCCACAGGACAGGAGCCTGAGTCAGATGGGAGGACGTGTTTGCCCAAGCTCACACAGCCAGCAGGTGACAGGGCTAAGATCTGAACCCAGGTCCATCTGTCCTGAAGCACACGCTCATCTATCATGCCAAGCCACCCTAGAGAAGAGCCGGAAAGAGGAGGGGGACAAGACACAGGGCGGCCCAGCAGAGGGACAGTCACACAGAGGACACTCAAGAGAGGCAGAAATGAAAACTCAGAATAGAAAAAGCGTAAGACCCTGGCCTGCTGAGGCCTGGAGTAGGTTCTCAGGGAGCAGCCGAAGGCCGGGATGGCCAGAAACCAGCTCACAAACCTGGAGCCAAGAAGCATGCTTGGCCTGAGACGTGGTGGAAAAGCGCTCACCTCAAGACACTGGCAGGGGAAGCTGGCGTCGGGGGAGCAGGGTCTGCCTGGGATGAGGACAGCGGGGTCGGATGGCCAGGAGCTGCCAAGCAGGCCAATCATCCAGTTCTAGTAACGGCCTCGGCCGCCAGGCAGGCAGGCCCTTGCTGCTGGACGTGCAGAGCGCCAGGCCTGAGGATGGTCTCAATCTCCTGACCTTGTGATCCGCCTGCCTCGGCCTCCCAAAGTGCTGGGATTATAAGCGTGAGCCACCGCTCCCGGCCCACCGTGGTATTTTTTTTTTCCTATACAAAGAAATGAAAGGAAGGAGCTAGTCCAAAAAAAAAAAAAAAAAAAAAAAAAAAACAAAAAAAAAAAAAAAAACTTCCTGGGCACAATTCATACTTCTGATTTCCTCCACAGACACTGAGCCCCTTCAGGGAGGGACTGTACCTCCTTCTCCTCCCCAGCCTAACTGTGGACCTGAATCAGGTGTAGGCTGAACGTGATGAGTGACTACAATGTTGAACATCACCGTGGTGGGTCACAGAAAGTCAAAACAGGAAGGACTCCTGGAGATCATGAGATATGTAAGTGCTGAGTCCAGGCCCTGGGGTGCTGTAGGCACACACATATTAATGTCCTCCCTTTAGAGGTCATCTTGTCCAACCACCATCTTTTTTTTTAAGTTGTTTTAAGTGTGCAATTCACTTTAGTATATTCACAACGTTGTGCAATCATCTTACTACCCAATCCCAGAACATCATCGTGACCGCAGAAGAAACCACACACCTAGTAGCAGGCATGTCCCCGTTCCCTTCCATCAGGCCGTGGCAACCACCAATTATCCTATTTTAAAAACAGAGAAACTGAGGCCCAGAGGGGGCAGTGCCTTACTAGTGTCACATTGCCAGCCAATGGCAGAGCCAGGCTAGAACCCGGGGCCTCCTGACGCCCCACCTACTACAGTCAGGCAGCAAGTTTGAGCTCTCCCTGGCACCCTCAGCATACTCTGAGACCTGCACAAAGGCCTGTGGAATGGAGTCCCCTGGGTAAGAGGGACCATACAATCTGTAACTGTGCCCTTAAAGTCCAGAGCCTGCTGTTCCCAGAATGGAGCCGAGGGTGATGAGGAGCAGGAGACACCCGGAGGGACCATTTCCTCCAGTCCCTGCTTCTACAAAGCCGGCGTCCTTCCAGAGGTGGGAACGCCCTTCCCCAGCTGACCCCAGGCTCCATCCTCACCTCTCCAGTGCCCTCTCAAAGGCCCTGTTCACAGTGAGGCCTGCCCTGACCACCCTATTTCAAACAGCAAACAAGCTGGGCACAGAGGCTCATGCTTGTAATCCCAGCACTTTGGGAGGCCAAGGTAGGATTGATTGAGCCCAGAAGGTTGAGGCTGCAGTGAGCCATGATTGCAGCACTGCATGCTAGCCTGGGTGACTGAGCAAGATCCTGTCTCCAAAAAACCCCCCAATCCCAAAAAACAAAAATCACTGCAAATAGGCCCTCCACCTCCCCACTGGCACTCTCTGTCCCCCTGCCCCAACCTGTGGCATTTTCCTCCATAGCGCTGGCCTCCCCTCAGCTGACAACCTGCATCCATTCCTTCTTTACCTGCTGATTGTCTGTCTTCCCCACCACGGCTCCATGCAGGCAGGGGTTTTGTCGGTTTTGTTTTCTGCTCTACCCCAGCTCCTAGAATAGTACCTGCCATATAGGAGGGGTTTTGTTAACACTGGATGGTTGGATGGGATGGCTATTGTTGCATTGGATTCTTATCAGCAACGATCAGGGGAAGAGCGATCATGCCTGGTTTTTAGATGGCAAGATGAGGTCCATCTGGAAACTAGAGGCGGGCTACGTTCTCCCTTGACCTTGGTCCTGTCAGGGGAGTCTGGACCACGAGTAAGGTGGGCATGAGGAAGCAGGGGCTAGGCTTCCAGGTTCTGCCATTGTTTTTAGGGCCCCAGAAACCAGAGTCAGTTCAAAGCCCAGCCTTTACTCCTTCCTGCAGTCATTCAGCAGTTTTCACTTTCCATGCGTTACCCAAAATGGAAAAAGAAAGAAAGAAAAAAGGCAGTGCTATTTTTTCAAATGGACTTAGCTTCGTGAGCTCTAACGTGGAAACTGCTGTCCATGATGCCACAGGCCCTGAGACCTCTGGGCAGCGTTACTGACACTATACGGCAGGCTGGTCACAGGGTCCACACTCCTGTTTCCAGAGCTCTGTAAGCACCACAGGCAGATGGTGGCTCCATTGACAAGCCTGGGCCCAGATCTCCTGAGCCAGGATAGAGCCAGGCACTGGGCAGGCAGGGGCAGCCTGATAGCCCAGACCTATTGTCCAAAGGTCTTCAACGTCCACCACTCACAGGGTCTATGGCAGGCCATAGGGCGAGCATGCGGGTCTGTGTCTTTCCATGGGGAGCAGAGAGAGGGTCAGAGGAGTGTGGTGCCCTCCCCATGGTCATGTACACAGTCCAGGAGTGATGGCCTTGGCCTTGAACCCTGTCCTCTGATTCCAAATTCTATGGTCGACTAAAGAGGAGAAGGCATGGCTCTTGCCCAAGAGAAGCTGACAGTCTGAGACTGACGTGAGGAAGCCGTTTGATCAAGTCTAAGTCTTCATTTTACAGTTCAAGAAACCAAGGCTCAGAGGGGTGCAGGGACTGGTCCAAGGTCACACAGCCAATCCACAGTCCAGACAGTGCTGGACGCAGTCTCTAGATTCCTGGCTGGGAGTATTTTCTACAATATCCTGCACTTAAACAGTTCCTTTTGGCGGAAGCTCTGCTGTTCCGGAAGAGACGCCAGGCCTTTCCAGAATCCGGTCCAAGGCTGTCTTCCAGCATCTGCCGTCAAGACGCACTCCTTAGGGAGCAGCTGTTGGCAAAGGGAGGGGAGATATTGATTATGTCTGGGGATGTGGGGAGGGTGGTTTGGGGAAGTGGGGGGATGGGGAAGAGCAGTGGAAGTTTCTCTGAAAAACCAAAAGCGTATTTATTTATTTTGACTTTTGCTTATCTGTGTAATTCTTCTATGGTTATATAATTAATATTTCATATTTGAAAGGGATGAACTGTTTAATTCGGCAGGGCCTGGGAATCCAGGATTGTCTCAGCTCTGACAAGCTGTGTGATGTGATGAGATCCCCCCTTCCCTTTCTCTGGGCCTTTCTTAGCAATGCTGGTAATAACGTTGCCCTGTGAGAGGTAAATGAATCACAGGCTCCCTGGCTGAGGAAACAGCTGTTCGGCCTATTCATGATGTTACCCTCTCTGAAAGCAGCAACCAAGGCATGAGGTCCAGAGAAAAGCCAAGGTTCAGAGAAGCCCCCTGTGGCCATGTGTACGTCCAGTGTTGTCTGGAAGGTCAGGGAGATTGTCTGAGAGCCATGCCTGTCCCAGTCCCCACAGAGAGCCCCCTGCATGGGTGGAGATCATTCTTCAGGCTTCACCAAGGTCTGCAGGAAGCACCTCTCGACTAGCATTCATCGTTCCTTTGCTCAGCTCCCAGGCCCACCAGACAATAGCATCCTAGAG
Organism: Saimiri boliviensis; assembly: GCF_048565385.1. Classification (NCBI taxonomy): domain Eukaryota; kingdom Metazoa; phylum Chordata; class Mammalia; order Primates; family Cebidae; genus Saimiri; species Saimiri boliviensis. The sequence continues at coordinate 69,512,242 of NC_133454.1, read as the reverse complement.
CCCTGGCTTCCAGGAGGGAAGGAGATGGAGGAGGGGATAAGAGCATTCCTGTCAGTAGAAAGGAGAGTGCTCAGTGTCAGTGCTCAGTGTTGTGAGAAGGCATCACCTTGAGTGACAGGTTAGGGTTAGCCTGTCGGACCTCTCTAGGTGTCTGGAGAAAGGGCAATGTCAGGACCTGCCAGGTGAGGGCCAGACTCCAGGCTGAGACCTGCCACCCAGTGAAAGGGCCAAATTTCATCAATATGTGTGCAGTGCTGCCAGGCATAAAATCAGTGGACAATAAAAACTACTCAGTGAAAGTTCGCTGCGCCCTAACTGGAAGCAGGGTGGAGGTGTGAGTACAGAGAGGGAGAAGGACTCAATCCTGGCCCATTCGCCCAGTCTTCGGAAGCAGGCTCAGCTCGCACTCTCTCTTGCCTCTGACCCTCACCACCATCTCTGTCACTCCTGGGCACTGAGGGAGCACCTCGATCTCTGTTCTGAGCGGTGGTGTCACTTTCTGGTCTTCCCCTGATCTGGTCCCACTGAGGGACAGGTCATGGCTTCCCACCGCTGAAGTATCCCCTGCTACTGCCACCCATCCCTCACCCCCTACCAGCACTGGGCTGGACTTCAAAAGCGAGGAATTAGAGGTGGGGCTGGGACTCCCGAATGTCAGGGCTAGAAGACCCCCAGTGAGTGCCTTGCTTGCCACTCCTCCAGGGATGCGCACGTCGGGGAACTGAGGCTCAAAGAGGAAGTTCCCCCTTTGCACAGTGAGTCTGGATGTTTCTCCAGCCTCCTCTGCTCTCTAGGGATCCCCAGAGCCGCTGGGAGACCATATATCCCCCCACGCCCCCGCAGCCACACCTCACCTGGTCTTCATTTGCTCTGCGGCTCTGTCTGGGGTAATTCTCGCCAAGCAGGGTCAGCCCCCGGGGAGCAGGCCGCTAATGAGCTTCAGATGCTGGGGCCAGACTCGGTCTTGCTACAGGCAGATGCTCAGAAGCTTTGACTGACTGAGGATGCCTGGCCAGTGGGGAGGGCTCAGAGAGGACGCCTCCCCACCCTTCACAGGTTACCCCATTCCTGACTTGCACCGGGCATAGCAGGTGCCAGTGCTTAACCCACAAAGCTCCAGCCAGGGCAGCTGTTTCAAGATCTGGAAAAGGAGAGACAAGCGGGAGGACGAATGCATTTCCATCACTTGGGAACTTCGTTCTTCTTCTCTCAGGCCTTTCCTGGGTCCCGAGCTGCTACCAAGGTAGCAGCAGGGAGGGGGAAGAGAGAGGGACAAGCTGCTTTCTGACAGCCAGCCACACACAGGCTGGGCTGGGCACAAATGCCATCTTCTCCAAACCTCACCGGAACCCCACAAAGTGAGGACTGCCACCAAGCACGTCACAGAGGAGGAGACGGAGGCTTAGAGCGGGAAGATGACTCGCCCAAGGTTACACAGCCCTGAGTGGCCAACTAGGGTTCCAGCCCACCTCTGTCAGAGCCCACACTCCACCCTGCAGCAGGATGGCATGTTTCCGCAAGACCAGAATGGTATACTGTGGTCTCCAAGCTTTGTGAACGGTGAGGGCCTCATGGGTTTCAGACACTCGGGCTGCCTCTGCCGCTGACTCACTGCCTGATCTTGACAAGGCAGCAGATTTCACATCTACAAAATGGGGATCATCATCGCGAGTTTAGGTGAGGTAATGGTAAGTGCCGTTATCACATTCTCAACCATGCCCAGAACACATCCTGGGAGCCAGACCCACTGCGGGGGGACTTTCTGTCGAGGAGCTGTAAAGCACATGAGTTCTAAAGCTCTGCTACCTACTAGCTGTGCTACCCTGGCCAAGTTACTGTGCCTCTCTGTGCCTGCATTTCTCATCTGTGAAATCAGGATGATATTAGTTCCTATCTCAGAGTTGTTGTGGAGTTGGGTGAGTGATAAAGGGATTGGAAGGATGCCTGGCACAGGGAACACGTCCCGCGCGTGTTACCGAACACTGGGCTCACCCTTGTGAGACACGTGTTACTTTCCCCAAAGTAGCAATGTGGAAACTGAGGTAATGCAGCACAGCCATTCTCCAACTTAGTGTGCAGTCACCTGGAGAGTTTGTTCAAATCCTGAGGGCTGGGCCCACGCCAGAGTTTCTGGATCAGTAAGCCTGGGTTGGGGCCTGAGAATTTGCATTTCTAGTATGTTTCAAGTCATGCTGAAACTGCTGGTGTAGGGCCCACACTTGGAGACCTACTGCTCTGATGGGCCTGAGTATGGCTCATGGTATGCGGGGGCCAGCTGCCATGATTCAGTGAGTGACGAGGTGAGTGAGCAGGTGAGTGAGGAGGTGAGTGAGGTGAGTGAGGAGGTGAGTGAGGAGGTGAGTGAGGTGAGTGAGGAGGTGAGGGAGGAGGTGAGTGAGGAGGTGAGTGAGGTGAATGAGGAGGTGAGTGAGGAGGTGAGTGAGGAGGGGAGTGAGGAGGGGAGTGAGGAGGTGAGTGAGGAGAGTGAGGCGGTGAGTGAGCAGGTGAGTGAGGAGGTGAGTGAGGAGGTGAGTGAGCAGGTGAGTGAGGAGGTGAGTGAGCAGGTGAGTGATGAGGTGAGTGACGAGGTGAGTGAGGAGGTGAGTGAGCAGGTGAGTGAGGTGGTGAGTGAGGAGGTGAGTGAGGTGGTGAGTGAGCAGGTGAGTGAGGAGGTGAGTGAGGAGGTGAGTGATGAGGTGAGTGAGGAGGTGAGTGAGGAGTGAGTGATGAGGTGAGTGAGGAGGTGAGTGAGGAGGTGAGTGAGCAGGTGAATGAGGTGGTGAGTGAGCAGGTGAGTGAGGAGGTGAGTGAGGTGGTGAGTGAGCAGGTGAGTGAGGAGGTGAGTGAGGAGGTGAGTGAGGAGGTGAGTGAGGAGGTGAGTGAGCAGGTGAGTGAGGTGGTGAGTGAGCAGGTGAGTGAGGAGGTGAGTGAGGAGGTGAGTGAGGTAGTGAGTGAGCAGGTGAGTGAGGAGGTGAGTGATGAGGTGAGGAGGTGAGTGAGCAGGTGAGTGATGAGGTGAGTGAGGAGGTGAGTGAGGTGGTGAGTGAGGAGGTGAGTGAGGAATTGACTAAGCACATGGAGCTGAAAGGACACTGGACTAGAGCGATCCTTCGTGGCCATCCCGGTCCTCTCCCAGCACCGAGGGTTGTGGCTCATCCCCTTCACATCTTCTTTGAACCTGAATTGGGAAGCTCCCCACCACACTGCCCCCCACACCCCAAGACAGAGGGCAGCGTGCTTGCTGTGGCCACAGGCTACATAAAGGGGCCTGTGTGCCGGCCGCTCACCTCCCACTGTGCGCCCAGTGGTTTTCTATTTCAGTTGCTGTAAAAATATCACCTTTGATCTCAGCTTGTGGCTCTCAAAAAAAAAAAAGAAGAAGAAGAAACCACCAACAGGCTGGATTTTCATTCTCCCCTGACCTCGCCTTGCTCTCACCTCAGCTTCCAGCTCTCTCCCCTCCTCCCATTCCTCCCTCCACTCACCTTCTCCTCTCTGCATGTCAGCACCCTGGACCCCGGACACCTTGGGAACCTGTGGGCCCTTCTCTCTGTGTGTGTCACCCCACGCCCCATGCACGGGGCTGCCTGTAGGAAGAATAGTATAAATGAGGGTGTGTGTGGAGGAAGAGCGCCCTCTCCCCTCCTCCCAGTCTCCCTGCCCCTTTCCCTCTGCTCCAAGTTCCCCTGCTTGGCCAGGTCTAGGCCTCTTC